>NC_092695.1:13257110-13880610 GCF_964275005.1 Diadema setosum
ATCATCTCGGTTATATCAGCGTATAGTTCTTCGCTACTTACACGGAATATATTTTTTTTTCCAATTTTTAGCCGTGCTGCCGATGTATTAATGACATTCATTTTTTTCTTCATGTACATCTCGGAAGACATCGTCAGAACTTCGCTTCATTAATGATAGAATGAGAAAAACAGCGTAAATTGCTCCGTAAGCATATCCAACATTATCACAAGCAAATGTATCACAGAGTATAATAATCCACAAGACTGACATTTTCGTAGAGCATTAAAAACACTCAACTTGATGTTCATGAAGCAAACACTCCTCTTCGAATTGTGTGTGACAATAAGATGATTCCGGCTTCTTGCTTCAATGACGTTTTGCTGCATGTGAAATAATTAAGATTAAAACCGCAGTCAGTTCTCATTTTGATTTTGGTTTTCTCATAAGGAAATGCACAAAAGTGTTGCTTCTTGAAGAAATGCATCTGTAGGTGATTTTCTCAGTTTTGTGTATAAAACGCGGTTTATCTTTCAATTAGAAATGGTAAAAATGGGGGGGGGCTGGGAATGGAAGTGTATGATAAGAATTACTCCACGAATAGAGTAAATAGCAGTTTACGGCTCACACCGCACGTAGACGCAATTGATTTATGATATCACCAACCCTCCTCTCGCCTAAAAGATATAAAATTACCGGCTTCTTTACTCGCCAGGGGTCTTAATTACTCACCCCTGTGCGTCAAGCTGACAGCTACCAAAACAGTTATTTACGCACTTGCAATTTTTTATTTCCTTGCTGGTGGGCTATATTCAGAAGGCGATCAAATGAACTCACAGACATTTTCAGATCATTTCAAACCCCGAATGGGCATTGCGCTACCCTTGCCGCATGAAGCAAAAGAAATAATTCGCATACTTTTACGTCCACCCCTGAAGTCAGTTTTTTTCAAAACGACCAAATTTTTACGTGATTCATGTGGTACTTTTTGTTTGTTTGCCCAGCACTTCTTGACGCAGAATCCACACACACACACACACACACACACACACACACAGAAAAAAAAATCGACAGACGTGTGATTGACAGGCAGTCGAATTTGATATATCTGCATCTCTCAAGAAAATACCATCCTAGACGGGGGGGGGGGTACATGCCTTTAAGATTTCTATTTAAAACATGAAAAAAAAAAGGAAGCAAAACGGATCATGGTTACTTTTTTATATCCCCAACCTTTTTGAGAAATCCCTCCTCATTTTTTGTTGATCATTTTGTTTACGAAATACCACGACGGCGGTGGTGCAGTTTTCCAGGGCTGTCTGAAGGTATTTTAGCTATGGACCCCGTCTCTCCGAGAAACTATCGGTTGTCATAACGAATTCCACATATTGGCAAAACGACCCGATGACGGATGGGTTAATGCTAGCCTCTGCACGCGAAGAGGATCACGGGAGCGGCGACTAGGCAAGCAGATCGTCAACAAGTGACATTTCTTGACCAAAAATCAACTCTCACTATGGTTTCTTCCTACCTTTGTTTGCTCGTTCACCACATGCTTCTTGATTGGTTGCTTACACTCTTCACATACAAATATATGCAATAAAAAATAATAGCTCAACCTTCTCACAAGAAGTGTACCGTCAACCAATGGAAGTGTGTTGTAACTCCGTGGTCAGCCGTCACTCTCTTGCAATGATAACGGTGTGTGAACAGTGATGCAATCCTTTGTTGGTCATGAATTTGTTCCCCTCCTTAATAGGAGTTTGTTAACAAGAAATAAACAGACGAAGCCCCTAACAAAGTTAACAAAGTCAAAAATAAGAAAAAAAAAACAATAATGTGAAAGTAAAACCAAGGAAAAAAGATTATGATAAACTTACTCAATGATTATGAGTTTGAGATAAACGTCCATAAAGAACGTGATCGTCGCTTTGTACATTGTATTATGTAAACATTGTACAGCTGAAACACCACAAAATAGTAACATCCCTTTCCGCGTGATTCCTCACATTTGTGTGTGTGTGTGTGTGTGTGTGTGTGTGTGTGTGTGTGTGTGTGTGATATACACCAACAGGAGAATGATAGCATATAGTGGCAGAAGAGATCACTACATATTGTATACTAAAACACGAGTCCAAAAATGACACGCAGTTACTACTGTGACACAGGTCTGCAGTCGAAACATTACACATGAATTTGTATAAAGGGAAATGATTTAGTAACAGCTTTATTTTTCATAACTCTGAAATCGAATCAAGACATCGGGATATCACTTTAACACAGACAACGGATGTACAATTTGTGTACCATCTTTGGCACATGTATTATGGCACCAGAAGTCAACAATCGCATAGTATCCCCATCACATGTTTATCATAGTTACTTAGTTACAAAATCCGAAGGTTAAAGGTGGAAAAATGTAATTTTATATTTTGATAAAGCGCGCGACCTGCATGGCGCTCGAAAGTCCGCCCATAGATGATTAATAGTCCAAGCAGTGCATTTTGATGAGGAGAAGAAGACGTTACATTATGTGAAAGTAGCGCGGTGGATCGGGAACACAATCTGGTGCCGAATTCTGAAGTTAAAGAGAGGAGCAACTCACATATCAAATATAAAAGCTGGAGAGCGACTGTAGAGTGGAGAGTTTATTCTAATGATAGTCTGGTGAAATTATAACGTCGTCGCACTAGTGTCTAACGAAGATCTATCAGCGAGTCGCGTTGATAAAATTAATTACGGAGGTCAGTGCGCAAGAACGCGATGCAATTCATTTGACCTCTCGCAACGCACACATTTTGTGAAATTTCACTATACTCTGTATTAGTAACCACTAAAGACACCTAACAATATTCAGTTGAACACCATATCATTATTAGCCGATGCAATCCAAAAGATCTCTTTAAGCAAGAAATCAGGCTTTGGTAAATAATTCTGATTCCTTTAATTCTAGGCAAGACTGAAACTAGGAGGCACAGATGTGGGAATCGGTAGCCTCGATTGGTCCTACTGTCAAGGCTACACTATGGCGATTAAAACGGTAGGATTTATTCAGTGCTACCTCCAATAGAAAAAGATCTGGACAACGGAAAACACACACAACAGAACAATAAAAACAACAAACAATCTGTTACTGTTGATCCACTGCAGGACAGGACCATCGAACAGTTAAACATTCGCCTTCCGTGATGAGAAATGAAGAATTGCCACACCAATCTGAATCATTGCTTGAACGTAAAACTACACCAGAGAACGTCGAGAGAGAGGTTACTGATGAGACAAAACTTTCTCTGCATCGATAAACCACTTGGGAGCTAACGGACGTCTCTCAACGTACCGTCCAGTCTGGCCCGTCTTCACAAGCACAACAATTTGGGTCCGGACGAAATAGAAGGAGAAGAAGATAAAAGAAGAAGCAGTGTTGAAGCCTGTGCCCACGCCGTAACCAAGGACGCGAAGTACATTCACCTCGTACGAAGGATAACCTATATTCACAGTATGGTCTTAAAACGCAATCCTCCTGATGATGTTACAATTGCACGAACCAAACATGGCAGATTTGGCCCTGTCCTGAATTGGCCAATATAAGAACCAGTGCATAGTGAGGGTCCTCCAAGTTCCATTTCATTTCTCGGTTTGACGGCTCTTTTTAATCATTCATACCATTTCCATCACAATGGGGATTGATATGTTGGTTGGCGACTACCAATGTATTCCCACGGGAAGGCCAAGCTTTGCTCATCTTGCATCTGCATGAGGTAAGATCAAAGTCGGCTGAGGAAGAAGTATGTTAATAACTGAGAGAAATGGGAAGGGTTTGCATTCGGCTGGGGAGGAGGCCATGGTACTGGGGCGCTACATAGATGGGTGTGGTTTCTCACACCTACGTCAGGCCCTGCAGGGGTCAAAGACGATGTTGTCGTGAAATTTGAGCAGGCAAGGTGTCGGAGTCGCGTCTCGCTCGATGCCAATGGCTCGACTTTGACTGTTCGGGGTAATGAATCAAACATCCACGTAATGAAGATTTCAAGTGGATTGTCACAATGCGATGAATCTCACGGGAGATCCAACACGCATTCAAAACACATTCTGGCTGGCGCTAGTCTTCGCAAACAGTCACTGAGACAGATTATTTAGACTACAAGCATAAAAGTGAGATAAACTTGGATGTTGAAAGAGAGTATAACGCTTAAGAGGCATATTCTATATAACAATCGAATCTAGCACTTGCCCTCTTCATTTTATTCCCGTAAAGAAATTGGCATAATTATGTAGAATTATAGAGTCGCCGATGATATTAACATGACTCATAAAACTCGGGAGTGTCTATTCACATCTAAACGAATTTCCCTCGTAAAAATCGACACTTTATCTAACATGAGTACGCAAGTATATACGTTAGTGTCTGTGTGTATTATGACGTGACTGTGTTTTCATCCGATCAACACCGGTATTGCACCTAAACGACACTGGTGAAACCTCAAAAACGTCACGCCACATGCACATGTAATAACACATTCGTGGCACAATATTATCACATTTGCTTTCCCCACCCCCTCCCTCCTGAAAAAAAAAGCAAAAAGCAAAAAAAAAAAACAAAAAAAAAAAACAACCACCCTAAAACAAAACAGAACAGTGAAAACAAAAACAACAACAACAGCTCGTCGTCCCATCACTTCTGCCCCGTGCTATGCACGTCCATTAGTACCCGTCTGACGCCTCCGCTACAGCACCCAGGGTAGCCCTTGGCCTGCGCTAATAGGATGATATTCTAGAGAGGAAGCTGTGAAGAGGAGCGAGCGCTGACAAAAGGGCGGGATATCAATCGCGGGAAAGACGCGAGGTCGCGCGCATCCATTTTTCATCTCGTTTTGCTCGCTTCCGCGCTTCGTCCAATGAAGATGTGGAATGAATTGACAGGTGTTAAGCGGGAGGTCTTACCGAAGCGTACGAAGGGGTTGGATGAGAGGAAGGGGGGGGGGGCAGCTGGAATGGGTTGGATGATCTTGGAGCAGGAAGATCGGGTTGATGAGGAGTGTGTATATCGGATTGGGAAGGGGGGGGGGTCGTGCTGATGCCCACATCATCCAATGAACATGGCCCTATGTATCAATAATACCTGTTTGACGCGTGTTTAATGTTTCACATTATTCTGACGATCATATCGACTATACAGATGCATAAAAAATTATGGCGTCTTTTTCAAATGGTTCATACTCATATCATTTCCTGAGATAGAGGTTCCATACGCTTTTAATAGCAGACCGCAATGAAGTTAAATACAGTTTAAACATTGAAAACATAATACGGTCATACTATCTTTGGTTGCACAAAATATGATATATAGGGGAATCTACCTATTTTAAACACTTCGAAATTGCTGAGAGGACTGCTTATCTTTCGGCAAGGGAAGGTTTGGTTGAAAATGCCTTCAACCTTCGCTGGCAATTAACATGCACATGGATCAGAAGTGGGCACAGATTATGGAACGCTTCCAAATATGATGAGAACTAATGCAGATAATAGAAATGACATTGTGTTGGGATTAGCCTGGTACCCCCTCCCCCCTCGTTCCGTTACTTTGCAGAAATTAAAGGAGGAAAAAATCTAAACATTGTCCTCACTTTGAAAGCTGCACATTCGTGGGCGAGGGTTCATTTCGTTGTGCTGCTGAATTGCTATCATGGCTTCTAAATAAATGAGTACATTCAATTTGCCTTCGTTCGTTTTAATAATTCACGTTAATAGGGTCGTAAAGTTGTGAGTGGAATAGCGCGTTTGCACGTAACCGTCGCGGTGTAGGTGATCAAGCATGCAAAGAAATGGAGCTAGATAAATCAAACAAATCGGCACTGTATGAGTAATTTAAACTGGAGAGATTGTCTGCTATTCCTTTATTTGTTACCGTTCGGACATAATCATTTGAGACTGGGTGTATCTGCAAATGCTAAAATAAAGCGCGGTGCAGCTGTAGCAGCGATTTATTTAGGATTTATAAACTATTTATTATTGACTTTATGCCTTACTAGAATCACGGGCACCAACGAATATCATGCAGAGAGGTCATTCAAAAAGAAAATTGTCCCAAAACGTACATAAAATGTGGATTCAATGAATACACAGAGAACTGGGGAACACTTGTTGACATTTTAAAACTAATTTGATATTCCAATCAAATATTTAAATTTTTAAAGTTTGAATTAATTTCCGTGTGCCATCTTCTCTTTATGTGAGGTTTACAACAAATGTCGTGATTTCACAGTATTAGAAGAGTTCGTTTTTCTCTGACATTGAAAGAGTACTAATTAATCTCCTTCAGAAAGCATCGAAAATAATATTTGCCCAATCTCTCACTAGTAAGGAAAGGGAATGTTTGTTTAATTCCCGCACATCTTCTTAAAATCGTTCTATTACTACTTTAAATTGTTATATAGTTTAATATTAAGAGGGGTTGTACATGGAATTGACCAAACTTTTATAAAACTCTATAATTTTGACTCGAATTCACCTATTTTCCTAAAATTCTTGCGCATCAATAATCTTTCTGCATTTACTGAATCCACATTTGTGTTTAGGCAAACTTTCCCTTTTATACATATTTAAGTTTGGGCACTTCAAGATATTCTTTCTGACGAACAATTCAAACGGTGAAAGAAGTGGCTGTGTTCCTTATTTTTCTCTCTTTCCCTCTCCGACTTTGTGAATGCACACTATGTGGAAACATAAACATAAAGAGCTATCGCTTATGATACTCAAGTACTTTGACGAGATCTCTAGGTGTCACAGTCTAGGGGCTGGCATAACATGCCATTTCGCAGATACAGCGAAAAGAGTCCGATAGTTGTTTGTTTGTTTGTTTTTTACGTACATGTAGGTGTATTATCCTGCAACTGCACATTCACAAAGACACCTGCTTAGTTATCGCCATCGGCTTGTTAGCAATTGAAGAATTCGGTCAATACCAGTGGCAAGAATTGCGAGTATCCTGTGCGTATTTTGAATGTCGCTTTGTCCCGATAGCTGATCAAACTTTATGCATTCTCCCTCAAAGTATACCGTTATAGCCACCTAAATATTGAATCGGGCTGGTCCAATCTACAATAGCTACGATAAAATGAGAGCGAATTCCAATCATGACAGTAGAATTACTGAAAGACACAGGTGACACAATTACTGGGCCATCATCACTGAATGCAGGAACACCCGCCAATTGTAATAAATCAGCAAATAAAGCAAACTGTGCGTTTAACTTCCATTGACTTCGCACGAACAGCACATGTATGCATGTAAAATTTAGAGAATTACATACTGCTTAAAAAAAAAAAAAAAAAAAAAAGTCCCTTGACTATTCCAAAGTTAAATTTCTGCTTTTGGGCAAATTCTCAGTTCACACCCAGCATTCTGCGATTAGCGAATTGTAAGCGATGTAACAGATACCCCGTCCACAGGTTCAATGCACTGGTCATGAAGCCCAGTGGGATGACGAGAAACAAATCTATCGGCTGGAACGCGCCGGAGCTCCCTATCAAAATGAAATAAAAGTCTGGGTGAACGCCATTCACAAACGCACCGCATAAATCGGGTAAACACCTGGCTAAAATTCTTCGCGCCCTCCCGAACTGGACCGGGGGGGGGGGGGGGAGGTGGAAGAGACGAACTAGGACAAAAGAACAAAACAAATGCGAGTATGTTATCTACCTGCTCTACGAAGTCCTGCTTCAGCATCCGTCTGGCACCCATAAACCACATACTAAGCCCTATGCCCTCCCTTCTCCAAAACCCTCCCCAGCCCCCATCTTATTGTGTGTGGCAAACGGTACGACAAAAGAAATTAGAAACATAACGTAAGAAAGCAAAACTCTTATGTGGGTAGTAGATATGTTGGGCGAGAGACATTAAAAATCAACATAATATTTGAACTGTTTTGTACGTTTTTGCCATCATACTGCGCATGCGCAATCGACTCGGCAGTCGAGTTGGTTATGATTAGCGTCAATGGAACTGTGAATGTTGGTAGGCACGTTACTAACACCTGCATGCAGAGATTTGTCGTGGTTGTTTTGCTGTTATTGTCTGTATGTGTCTGTGTGCGTATATGTGTTTCTCATACGTTTGGATGTCTTTTTCTCCTCTGCAGCAGATGGAGAGTGAAAGACATTGTGGAGCAAGAACGGATTTCAAGATTGAGAGGAAGAGCGAAAAATAAACAGATGAAGCCACTACAACGTTACGCGTGTGCCAATGTCAACATAATTGCCTTGTTTTGTGACAACCATAACAAGAAATGTCTGAATCATTTTACTTTCTTAGTGTTGACAGGCATTTCCTGGTCGATGTTCAACACTATATAAAACAAACCAAAACAAAATTATCTCAAATCTGTTTCCAGTTTTCCCACTTCTCCAAATGTATCGGAAACGTATCTTGTGTATAATCGCTAACTTTTCTCCTTCTAACTTATCTTGTTCTACAAAACTTCTTTTTCAAATGTTCCGTTGGCGGTGTGTTAGTTTTTCCTTCCTAACAAAGTGATTTCTTAACTAAAATTATTACATAATTAACTATACTGAGCTTTTCCTTTGTGTGGTAAGTCAATACCAAAAACGAATTTCTTCCCAACTCAACTGATGTACATCAACATAATAATAATGATAATGATAATGATAATAATAACAATAATAATAATAATAATAATAATAATAATAATAATAATAATAATAATGATAATGTGTTATTTACCCAGGGTAGCCTCTTCAGTGTTGCCACTGCCCTACCAGAAGGCTCTGCTATTATCATTACCCTAGCGTTGCCAGGTACCCATTTATACACCTGGGTCGAGAGGGACATAGTGGGTAAAAACATCTTGGGCGGGATTCGAACTCGGGTCCTCCGATCGGGAGTCTTATCCACAATGCCACAGCGCCCCCACATAATCAATAAAGACTGCACTTTTCCCAAACCTTCAAAATAAATTCACACGAATAAAATAAATCTCCTCCTCTTTATAGCAAAAAGGAACATAAAAGGTACACGACTGTTCGATCGACAAAACAACGTGAAAGGAACAGCATGATGCGTTGCTCCGCCGGATCGTACAACACCATCGTATGACGTAGTGTCCGTGTCCTGTTTTGAACGACATTCAGGTAACACATAAGAAACGTAATGCAAGACTGGCGGGGCTAAGCGTGAACGACACGTCACATGGCAGACGAAACTGCATCTCGTAATGGTGACGTTAATGAAGACGGCTGTGATTACAACGGAAAAGATACGAGCAACGCCATACACAGATGACAGAGGAGCCTGAAGAGACGGTACAGACAAGAATGACGGAACGAAAACTGACAGAAACGGAGAGAGAAACAAAGGCCACGGATAGGAGTGACTATACGCCCCAGGCAATCAAAATTAAAATGGATATGCCAAAATTTCAGCATACTGATATTGTTGAACTAAAACATCAAAAGAAACAGAATGATCTGGAAATCAGAAACAAAGAGGCATTTGGCTCAAATGCGGAGAGTGAGGCGGGAAGATGACCCACAGAAGAATAAAACCTCGTGTCTGACGAAGTGTTGTATGAAGAGTCGAAATGCAAAGCGCATAGCAGAAGCGATCGGGCAAGAGTCAAGGACGGAGCTGCGCGCTTGATGACGATGCCATGCGTTTTGTTCGGAGAGCGAGCGAAAATAGCATAAGGGCGCACTCTCCTGAATGGTCGCCGCAAGTCACCAGGCGACCACAGACGCAATACCCATTCGCAGCGATCAACAAATCCGAATTTGTTTTTGATAATCAACCGACAGCTCGTAGGAGCTGGCCCGTATGGGAAAATGGCATTTTCAGGCAGAGCAGGGAGGTGCTCACCTCCCTGGGCAGAGATTGCACGATAGTTGTTCACCTTCATATCACTATCAGCAATGGGAGTCTCCTCTGATTGATATTGCACAAGTCTTCCTTCCATTCTCACGATTACCAACAGGGGGTAATCTGGTGCTTATGATACTTATCAAATCGTCTGTTCTTCTGGGATAATAAACGAGAAGTAGAAATATCAATTTGGAAACTAAACCTAGTTTTGCTATCGAATATATCATAGTACCTATTATAGGCTATCTATAACGAAGGTGGTGTTGTTGATTAACCGGAAGTGTTCCCTCGCACTGGTCGTTGAATTCGAGCCAATGTGATTGTCTACAAATCAATGATACATGCGATGAATGAGATGAGATATATAAAGGGAAGAAAGGGGTGGGTCGTTATCACAGGCTTCCAAGTTGGTGTTTCCGATACGGTCGAGACGCAAATTCGTCTCCAACGTCACAGTACCACTCCAATATCCAACGACCCGTGGCGGGATTATGATGTGTTGAGAGCTTGGCGTAACCCGAGTATGTCAGAACGAGAACACTTCTTTACCACCCCGTTATGCCCCTTTCACAACCGACGCGCGCGCGCACACGCACAAATATTTAGGACTCACACCTGTATAAAGAATGGCATATCAAAAACCTCATCACTTTTCGTATTGAAGGTACTGACATAACGCGGGAAAATTTGCGAGAAAAGGCAATATTAGCTGCGGTTGACGTAATAAAAAAAAATCCTCTACAAAATGCATTTCATTTTAAGGCTGGCCTCGCTTTCAGTTAAATCAAGAGGGATTATTCCGTTTAAGCAAAGATCTGGGGTGAACCCGCAGCCTTTTTAAGGACATGTCAGCGGAGTCAAAACCAATGAATATTTCGTCTATTTCATATCTTTTCATTTTCTAACAAGATTGTGTCTGAAGAATTATTCGTAGAGGTGAGACCGTATACCAACATACGTACGGGTCAAACAAAACCCTTGTCTGGCAGACACAATGTACCAGGATAGTGAGTTGATTGCCTAAAGAGAAGAAAGTTATGGAGTTCGACTTGTTCACCATGTTCTCATCGAATAGTGGAATTGGTCGCAACCACACACGCACATTAGAATAGGCAGTGGTGCCATCATCACACAACTCTTCCATAGGTTCGTCCCCCAAAACATTATACAAGAACCACGTTTCTTCTGGTAAATAATTTAGCAACTAAAATTAACCCCTTTCCTTCATAAATCACGACAGCTAGTTTATTACAAGACTGTGATGCTGAGGATATTGGTTTTTTTTTCTTCAATTTTATAGAAACAAAGAGAAAGAAAATTCATGAATATTTAGACATGGAACAGTGAGAGTCTTGATATGTGACGTCATTAACATCTCCTCTTATTTAGGCCTACTTATTCCACGGATGATACTGAGAATTAGTATCGAGAAAACATGTGAAACTTTAGAATTTCTAATCTCTTTATTTCAGGTACGATTTCGATTAAACCTCTTCCATTCTCTTTGACTTTTTTTTCACAATATTCATTAAAAACCAACTTCATCATATAATTGGTTTGTGCACTCCGGCACTGTCTAAGGATGAGTCAGTTGGAAAAAAATCCTGACTGCATGGTCCTGCGACATGCTACCAGGTTGTAAAAATGAAGCTCCTTGACTAATTGCGCTTGAAAAAGACCGCTAAATGCTTCAAGAAGGTGCGAATCTCGGTGTGAGTGGATTTTCCCATGCTCAACTATTCTCATAGATCGTGGTATCCGCATAAACCGATTTGGATACAGTTCACAAACATGGAGATATTTGTTCACATATTGACGGTGACGGCACTATTTTACAAAACGTTTGTATGCTTCAGTATTTCTTCATACACTTGACCACAATATCCCAACTACCAGCCTCTGCAGATTAAAAAACAAACAAACAAACAAACAAACAAACAAACAAACAAACAAACATACTGGCGCGGAGTGCAAACATAATTTTGAAGGCAAAACCTATATTTTGGCTTAGAATGGGAAAATTGCAAAAGCTAGGATTGCTATTCGGGTTTGTCAATTAAGTTTCCCTTTGAAAGTACAATGTATAACCTTAACCTAAGCATAATAAACAAATGGCGTCACGGTGGATAATACGGTTTTATATTTCTGATGTTAATGGGTCCTTTCTTCAGCCACTGGATTGGTGTGGCTGTTTTGTGGGTCAGCATTACGATACAATTGCGACCCAAAGCCAAACCTTCTCAGGTTGCAACCCCGCGAAAAGTGCATCGAAGTTATTCAGTGAAGAACGCAAGTGACAACGAAGAATGTCTGGACTTTGACGCATACAGTTTGGTAGATAGTTAGCGACCAGATTCAACATACAGACGCTTTATTTCCAGTTTTGCTTCGCTCGCGCCATGTGCAGCCATTATCTATGGAGAAAATGATGATAAATGTATACATTAGCAGTTTTGACCATACATAATTATCTATCCTGGTCTGCCGCTCAATAAGAATCTACATCACCTCTTTGACGATATTGTCACGTATCTCTACTTGTTTTGTTGTCGAAGGTTCAGGACCAAACAATGACGTCATCAATAATTTGATTGCCATCTATCTTAATCGATTGCCACATGGGTGTACATCATACAGTTCAGACAGGGAGCGAAAGCTCTGTGAAGTAAAAAAGAGCAACATTGTAAAGAGACAGTACATCAACGTAAAAGTCCAATCTCTCTTAGAATACATACAGGTATCTGTAGTGTTGTATGAGGTATTTACTTTATTTTCTTTCTATTACGACGTGAAATCCTGGTATCAAATCCTGTATGATCCCTATCCATACGCGGGCAGATAACAGAAGTCACACAAATATCTGTTTATTTCTAAGGGATAGAAATGTACCATGAGGGTGCTGTCCCAGAACCGCCACGATATTGTCGAATTCTGACAACTTGGAAAAGTTCATCAGCAGCAATATTATCCTCACTAGCATCAATGTTACCATTTTGTAATATCACAACCTAATATCTCTTTGATTTGTTACAACTCTGGGAGGAAAAAGTTGAATATGACACATTCTCTCTCATTAGTTCTCATATTCATCATGTCAAAATTTGCTCGACCCAATATGCGCTGGAGGGCTATCGGCCAGGAGAGCCAGCGATGTGGGGCTTGATACTGCGTAGAAAAGGCGCGGCAAGAGAATAGTTCGTGTCGTGAATCGCACAAATGCGGTCGCTGGGGAGAAGGCGAAAATTGAAGCGGCGACGCCGTCATCTCGGTCGGCCAACCTCTCGTGCTCTCAGGGGGATGAAAAGACTATCAACACAATTTTCTCTCTCTCTCTCTCTCTTCATTTTTTAAGAGAAACATCAGCCAGCTTTATCCTCTGCATATCAAATGTTCAAAAATCGTTATAGTGGATTTATACAATAGCTTCATGTGATGATTATCGGAAAGTCGCGAAATTAACAAGAACTTATCCTTGTCACGTGTACCAAGCTCATTGAAGACCGCGTCTTCGATAGCATGCGCCCCTATATTTAGATCACAAAGTTATCGTTGAAACAAAGACAACTCCTGTAATTGCTTTGTCCGTCAAAAGTTTCCAATAATCAGGCCATACTGTGAGCCAGTCCATATCATTACCAGCGACTAACTCCCAGCTTGGCCTACAAATCAAGAGAGATGATTTTCCGTAATTCAGACGGAAAACCTACTTTCGTTACTCCGCAGAATTCCACGGCAACCTCGTCGCGAGAAAACAGGGCAGACCGCCCGGGGAAAGTACGAGGACCTTCCCGAATCGACTCGGTGGTATTAATCGTAATTTGCCCCGCTAACCCGGGCCCATCTCGTCTTACTACCCAACAAGATTGGCCCCGTATAGCTAGGCTACAGTGACAGGCTATACAATGAAAAGAGACCAACAAGTTGGTCAAAATAGCGACTCATTAGAATACGCTCCAAATTTTCAAACAAACAGATGGAATCAATGTACCTAAACAGCACTCCGTCAAATATGTTATTTCTCATATGTCAAAAGTACATTACTTTTTTTCATGCAATGGACTCTCAGCGTCTGGAAACAACTCTATCAAAACATCTAGACGAGGCAACTTTATGCGACTCTTTCAAGGTAAACTCAAAAGCACTGGATATTACTGACAATTGAAACGGGTGTATATGTGGCAAGAGGATTTCTTTCAAATCAACTATTTACATCACTCAATAGCGGGTCAGGGGTCAGCATTTGATGTCAGAGATTGTGACGTCACACAATGCTTGTCAGCTGAGGTTTAAGAGGACACGAATCACGTTGGAGTGTCATCATTTTGTTCACCAAGACTCGCAAACATCGTAGGCTTCTACGTATTTTTCTTCATTATTTTGCCGTCAGTATAACCTCCGAAGTGTAAAACTCTACGCCCGAGCGCCATACAAGGATTTGCCAATGTCCAAGGATTTGTAAAGGTAAATAGTCAAGCACATGAAAACACTTGATGAGTATGTAACAGTGAAAATGTAAGACTCCCTGTATGTGATATCAATACGAAAGGGATTCGACAAGGACACTTCATACATGTACGTGGCACATTTGTGCTAACATCACTGATATGAAGAAATGACGTATCGCAGTGTAACTAATATCCTACTAGCAAAAATGCATACACGTTGACATACACGTATGCATAGGAAAAAAAAATTGTGTACAAATATATACATATTATATATATACATACACACACACATATATATATATATATATATATATATATATATATATATATATATATATATATATATATATATATGTACATATACATATACTGCGAATTCGCTCTGGCGAAGTAAATTCTATCCTCTGTTTTAAGTATTAGAGAAGCATCGTGTCAAAATTAATCGTTTCTAGGGGCTGGTTACTTCTATACTGATTGTGTTTCTGAGCGATTTTTTTTCCCCAATGGAATGTGAAGTGCAGTTGTCTTTTTCTCCCGCAAATAGACAAGAATGAGGTAGGAGCTGGAGCTAGACCGATGGCTGGACACTTGTACAGAAACTCGTTCATAGTTTTGTGCAAATATCTTATTAAATAGTAAAATTTCTTTCACGTTTAGTGATCAAACGAACTTTACTCCTGTCAACAGCATAATCATTCAATTTGATGGAATATACTCATCTATTCATTTACTGTCACTTGTAATAAAAGCACAAAAATATTTCTGACTTGCTAAACTTAACAGATAAAAATGATTTTATCAATCCTGTTGATTTTGGGCGGAAATCCTTATAAGAGTTCGGGGAATGCCAAGTATAGCATCTGTAAATATGTAACTTTTGAAACTGTTTCGCGAAGTCACAGACACGACACAATGACATGTTGTGTTGTCGTATGCTTAAACCTTAAGCACGAGTTAAATATTCACACGGTTGATATCATCATTGTATTTAGTTAACAACTCTTAGTGTAACTTTTATGTAACCTCAGACAAAAATTTGGAATAGATGAATTTAGCGAATTATTCGTACCCCCTCCCCATCCCAATGCCACTTTTCAATCACGAGTAGAATTCGATATTATGGAAACATGGGGAACACATCCATAGTGCTTATATTTACAAAATGCTTCCATATTCACTATAAGAAATCATTATCTTTCAGATAAATATTTGGCGCCTGAATGTAGACTACATCACAGTGCGTTTTGCTATCGGGGTAAGAAAGCGAGTAATCTCGGTGGTCATCGCCATACGACGTGCGAACCTCGGGGATTTACCCACGTAAATATTGATATTTGGATAGAAGGGGTTGGACGTTGAAGCACCCGACCTAGGGCGGGCGGCAAACCAAGTGATGGCTTCATTAACACCACATGTGGCGAGTGAGATATAAACCTTTGCGCGCTATGTCGACGCTCGCGATTTTCCCTGGGGTGTTTCTGTAACTTTTGACCCTTGCTCAAGTTTGCCGGGAGATGGCGTAAATCTTTTTAGCAGAAACGAACCTCGACGAGCACTGAACGTCCGTGCCTCATCAAAGCTTCCCACCCATTCCCAAGGGGAGAACAAATGTAAAAAGAAAATCACATCTTGGTGGCATGATTAAAAGGGAATAAAACCCAGCTATGCTATGTGCAGTGTAAGTTTGACGAAGATAGGACGATCCGCTAAAATGTTATGAATATTAAGTTTCGGTGCATCCATCGCTGGATGAGAAGACTACCACAGTTCGTGACGTCAAAAACGAGATAAAGAAAAAACAAAAGAAGAGGATTCCAAAAATATTTTGAACGAAAAGTACACATTCTTTTTACTTGCTACTGACATATATTACGAATAATACTATACTTTCCCTGCTTAGTGTGAAAGAGACAAGTCAAGTTTTTTTTTTTCATTATGCTAGAAAAGGGAAAATATGTTGCATTTTCTTTGTTTTCTTTGTATCGTTGTCAATACGTGACGTCGAAAATGTTGAGCTTTTTGTTAAGTTCTCTGTTTATTTCACATTTCAAATCGACTTAAAACAAAGGCTTTATTTCCAATTCCAAGAAAGAGATGATTAAGTGCAATGTATGCATTGAATTTGTTGTATATTTTTACTTGAAATCGGAATGAATAGACGAAACGAAACGAGAAACGAGATTATACGCCATGGCCGCACCAAAATTATGAAAATGCATAACTTTTGAATGGATTGGCCGATTTTCGTCAAACTTTTACTGTTCAGTGTGTTGTGTTGTACTATTGTTGCCAAATTCACACAATCCGTACACACACACACACATACACACACAAACAAACACACAAACATGTGTGTGTGTGTGTGTGTGTGTGTGTGTGTGTGTGTTTCATTCTCCTTTAAACAAACGCATAGAAACACTCAGCCCACCTAAGCGATTCTCACCATCCTAATCCTAATCGGATGTTCAAAAGATATCAGATACTTTCTCGTTGCTTTCAATGAGCAGCCTATTTACGAACGAGAAAAGAACATTACGCATGGCACCTGTGAATAACTATTTGGTTACACAAAACTTGCACAGAATGGTAGATTGTTCTGATAGTCGCTCTTGTCAGATCGATGCATCCTGCAATGCGATTCCACATCAAATCGGACGGACAGAAGTGAAGAGGTTTGATTAAAATTGAAACTAACATAGCTGGTATTTTGTTTGAAAGTCTCAAATGTTGTCACGAAGCAGTGGTATCGCCAGCAGCCATACACTCTAAAAATATGAAATGGTAAATCCAACAATTCTGAGTGCTAAATTCAACATTCAGTAAAGGTTGGAAGAGTGCCAACCTTTTATATAATAATTTGCATTTTAGAAATTGTTACAAATCAAATGTTAAAAAACTTCAGTAAGCGTTAAATGTAATATTTGGAAAAAAGTTGAAATATTATTTGCAATAATAATGTTAAAATGCTATTCCAAGAGTGTAATCCACAGTTAGCTTAAGGATGGAGGAATCATATCCTACAATAAATACTAATTTAACATTTCAGAAAATATTACGAATCAAATCCTGTTAAGTTTAACACTTTGGAAAGTGTTAAATTTAACATTTGGAAAATGTTGGATTATTTGTAATATGTTCACGTAACATTCAAAAAACGTTATCTACAATTAGCCAAGTGTTGCTTTGGTGTGTGTGTGTGTGTTTTATTGAATGTTAATTAACTATTTCGGAAAATGTTACAAGTGTAACGCTTTGAAAGTATTACATGTTAACATTTAGAGAATGATGAAATGCAATTTGTAATATGTTAAAATACTGTTATATCGGTGTAATTTAGCTATTGTTTATTACATGTTGTCTTACAATTTCTGAAAATTTTACGTAAAGCAAATGTTACATACAATAACTGAAAAAAAAATCCGTTAACGTGCAACGTAATATTCAAATTCATAGTATGCATAAGCACATAGGAGATAGGGATGCTTCACCTAAAAAGTCTCCTGTAGTAAGTTTCCTAGCTTGGCAGTAATAAAAAAAAAAAAGAAGTATACGTCGTATCGTTCTCATTAGCTTATTGTAGACTGGTAATAATCTCGCATTGATGACTTGGAAGTTAAAAGCAGATAAAGTTGCTTTATTCATCGACTATGAAACCTAACTTTGGTAAAATTTGTGGGGAATCAAGTATTAGGAGGGTTGGGATATGACGTCATTGCCCTCACTAATTTTCATTTTGACTGCGACCAATATTACTATTCCTTGAAATCATGTTACAAAATGTATTAACGTTCTTATTCCAAGTCCCATTTTGATAAAACCTGTGCGATTCTGTTCGTCCAATATTACTTCATCTATTTTAGAAAAACTTGCCTTTATGGGGTGGAATTGCTCATTTTGCGGATAGTCAAGTGTTCTTCAAGAACAACAGCAACAAGAAAAAAAAAAAACCCAAACACACATTGTTTGTGTTCTCATCGCTTTTCATCTTTTATGTCAGGGTCAGACTGCGATTGGAGTCTCTGGTTAATGGAAAAGAAAGAAAAAGCAAAACAAAACAATGAAAACGTTTCGCTCTAACGGAGATGAGACGAGGTGTTGTTACATTCAGGGTGTGCTTCGCGACCACGAGTCAGTACAAAGACAACACACACACACATATTATATATGTGTGTGTGTATATATATATATATATATATATATATATATATATATATATATATACTTGTATATATATAATGATAGATGAAGAGAAATAGAGAGAAAGATAAAGTTGGAGTTAGATAAAAGATAAATACGGGTACACAGGATACGACACGATGAGAATTCGTCGCTTGTCCG
The DNA here is from genome assembly GCF_964275005.1 of Diadema setosum. Taxonomy (NCBI): domain Eukaryota; kingdom Metazoa; phylum Echinodermata; class Echinoidea; order Diadematoida; family Diadematidae; genus Diadema; species Diadema setosum. The sequence continues at coordinate 13,275,749 of NC_092695.1, forward strand.
CCCGACTACCGGAGTAGGGATGAAGCAATGGGGAGACAGTCCTCGATAGGATGGTGGCTCGACGAGTGATAAATAATGTTCGCACGCCGATCAGGACCAGGCAAAATGAATACCCCGAAACACTATGATCTGCATGCAACGTGATACGGCAATGGCTCGTCTTCCGTTTTCCCACAAAAAAAAGACAACAAAAACGTCTACCAGAAAAAAAACTCAAAACAAACTGATTTTGAAGAAACCAAATGCGTATCAAATGTGTACGTCAAGATGCTATTTGTGTGTATGTGTGTTGTTGCTTAACCTTTTTTTAATCTTCTCACCAATAAGCTGGGAAGTTAAGTTTAAATCCCGGACGACTTTTAAGATTGCAATTAATTCAAGCCTTTGCAATTTTACAGCACAAGTACTATTTAATTCCACTATACACACTTTAAGAATTCAATCAATAACACGTTTACGAAGAAGTCTTGCATTGTAAACTTTAACATGAATGAAAAACGTCCTTCGTCGTGACATTACATCCTAAATGGAAACAATCAGGAAAAACGTGTATCCTGTCAACATTCTTTGAGATCGTTCAGTTTTCTAGAATGATAAATGACTCAGGCGAGGACTTGGATGAAGAAGGAAAATAGTACATAGAATCGAAAGCAAACAAAACTATTCTCGTGATGTCAAGACGATGATTGGATCAAGGGGAGGAGCTTATTTGGAAGTTTCCCCCTGGTTCTCCTGGTTCTCCCACCCCCGCTTCTCTCCGGAGCTGTCGGCGAACGCATCGGAGAACCAGCCGTTGACATCACAATGCGGCCACGGCTCGATGCAACTTGAAATGTAAGATAAACGTGGGGTAATGGGTGTTCTTTTCGCCAGTCAGTCTATCAAGGCAAGGCAGGGGTAATGGAGATCGCAAGAAAAAGGAGGCGGGTCCCAGTAAGGAAAGGAAAGGGCTGCCCGAGGCAAGAAGTGTCAATCTACCTCTCCACTCCTTCCAAGAATATACTATTTACTAAATACACGAGATATGACTCTGAACAAATACACATTTCCAATGTGTCCGCGTACTTTCTCCAGTCTCAGTACCGAGAGAACGTAATCCTGCATAAGTTCACTCTCAGAATATGGATTAATGTATTTCATAAACCTGAACATTCAATATACCCTTTACTTAATTCTAGGATGTAAGGGAACGATGATAATACTAGTCTCGCAATTCTCTCCCCAACAAAAAAAAAAGAAGAAACAAAACAAACAAATCATGACTATACTACTTCGCAGACTGAAAATTTCTTTCCGTAGCTTTAGCTATGAATTGGTAAACTCCCTCTATGCGTGGAGTTTTGTTTGAATTCGACATCAGTGTTCTCGGAGACATAATAGCCTGGCTCTCTCCTGTCGAAGATTGAGACGAGGAATGGGTACATCACGTCAACGGGTGTGTGCGGAGTCAGACCGCCGGAGCCGTCGGGCAAGGAGACAGCAGTTGGTTCGATGTTCTCCATCATCAGCATCGGGGTCACTACCAAAGGTCAACGGTAAAGGAAAAATATAGACTCGCGTCGCTGTGCCCAACTCTTCCTCGCCCACCCTTTTTTTTTCTTTCTGTCCCTTCCTACGTCTTCCTAACTTTTTTTTTCTTCTTTTCTTCCATCGTAACATCATCCCTTTCCTGTTTGTCTCGGGCAGTTAAGTGGATTTTAATAGTTCCTACTTTCGCAAACCTCTACTAGTTAAGATTTCTATAATGAGATAAGCTCCAAAGTTCTATTGAGAGTTTGTTTCCGAAGTATCGGTATTGCTGAATTTTAAATGTGACAATCTGAACACAGGCAGGGGAGGGGTGGGTGAGGGGGTTCAGGTGAAGAAGGAAAAACATACAAATATAGCAAGCTTTCATTCAAGAACGTTACACAAGGTATTTCACGTTGAAAAAGCAAGTTATATTGTTCGGCATACTGCTCGTCAAGGAAGTGCCAGCGGGTCATCACGAATTCGTTTATGTGTTTTGTTTTGCTTTGGGGATGTTTTATTTCCTTTCCTTGCGAATAACGACAGGCTTATCTTGGTAACTACCAATCGTCCTTCAGGTAGAGTCCTACCCGATATCTCCTCTCCCGATGGTGATGATGACGATGTCGCAACAGCCGCGTCGGCTCGTCACCTCTCCGACTCGCGAAATGAATGGGACGACGAAATACTGTGGCATGATTCATCGTAATCGTTGTGCAACATACGGCCCTATCCTGCATCTTCTGTTCGTCATTCATTATTCGTTATTGGATAGACAAGCAAAAATTGGCGCACAGTCTTCACCTCTTTCAAAACAAACAAAACAAAAGGGGAAAGGGCGCTCACACTCCTGTTGTCAGTGGCATGAACAGGCGCGGATGAAAGAGATTGAACAGCTTTAAGCGATCGAAAAGAAGCAAGTTCAACAGAAGGCTAACTTTTTAATGGCTGACCTAATATATTGCTATACAGACATCCATCGCATTACATCATGCAAGGGACTATAAAAAGGAGAGAAAATCAATAGGCCTATGTATTTTGTTGCGACTTTAGCATTTCACTTTTGACCAAAAATCCCGGTACACATGTTGATAGGCGTTGATATTCCATTGACACCTTGTGATACCGTTTTCGCATGGGCAGGCTGATGAGTGATTTTGGGGGTTGTAGGTTTATACCAGCAGATTGTTCTTTTTTTTTTCCAGTTACATTCGATACTTTTTGTGGCGCAACTACTCGCAGTTGTTAGCGTGATTAAAAAAGAAAACACACAATGTTGTCTCCTCCTCGGAATCTCCCATTTATGTTTTTAATGCACGGTTAAAAGTGTGTGCATTTGGGTAAGAACAGGAGCTGAGTTTAACTCAACAGTACAAAACAAACACACTGGAAACAGTGGCTACAAAATAAAAAAGGAGCAAGATTCAAATTGACAACGCAAAGCATATATGTCTGTAGCTCCATCATTATAGTCAGTATCATAAAACCAAACACACAGAACTATGCCTTTGTTCAAAGATTCAGGTCACGACCGCGAACTCCTTGGACCTCTTAACAAAACAAAAATGCAAAAGGCACGTGTACTTTCGCTGTATGTGCATGACTCGCGTGTACGTGTGGCGGCACCATGTCTGCCCGTGGGCGGCGTCCTTATTCCCTGGGCTCTCTACACCTGTCGTTCGGACACCTGCGTCTGGTACACGGCGCACACACACCTGTGCCGCGCGTAGTGGAGTAATTCGTGTCATCATCGTTACATCGGGGGCAATTGACTGGTGAGAAGTTGTGAAAACTTGTGACAACTTCCCACGTCCACCGCGCACTCGTGAGTGTATGTAATGCCAGCGTCATGCCTCCCCGGTTCTCCAGGCGTGCAGAGATCAAGCGTCAGCTACAATAAATGGAGAATCCCTCAAACATGAAGACCGTTAGTGATACCGATTGTTTCAAATGAGTCCCCTGCTTTCTATCTCTCCCATCACGACATCTGTTTGAGAACGACTAGGTCAGTGACCAATTATTCTCTTTCATAGCTATAGTAAATGAAAAGATAGTGCCAAGAATGGTAAAACTGAAAGAGTACCAAGCGTGGAAGAGCTTCGTCGATCATTTACTGTAACACCACTACTATACTCACATCATCATCTCACGGCAGACTTTACCTCCCAAGTGTCCATCATCGTGAATGAATGTAATTCGTATCATTTCAGAACATATTGTCAACTAAATCTCATGATCTGTTGAAAATAATTACACCTCTAACGTCGGACAATCTGCTCCGGGCAACGTGTCTGAATTGCGGCCTATAAAGAATGACACATTTGTAAGCTATACTTTTAACGTTGCTGTAGTTCACATTGACATTCCCCTAACCCAAAAGTGATGTCATCGATCAGAAGAAGAAAAAAATCCGAAAAGTTGTGCACAACTGTTCATAAAGCACACTGTAGGAGATGCATAACTATGACGGTTCTTGCACATGATGATCTCAAGCAGCTACCAGAACACAAAGGACAATCCCCATCGTCACAGTGTTGCCTGTTAATGCCTTGGTAGACTGAGATAATAAGATGTCAACTCGTGCGTTGTCATGGCTACGTACGTTCCACCACCACCAACGTCCCCATACATTAAAGGCAACATGGAGGCGCCGCGAGGCCGATTCTTTTTCTTTATAGCTCTTTTTCTCTTCACTTGGCAACGTTTATTTGAATCCGCGAAGATCTCGGGTGAATCTGAAATGATCCTTCCGGTACTATAATCTTGATGATTTAGATAGAAACTAAAACCTACAGTTCCGTTCTTACACAAGACTTTGCGTTTCTGATTTTTTTTCTTTTAAATTATAAATGTTCATTTCGTAACATTAGACATGAGAATATATGACACAAACTAAAGGCACATGAAAATTACTCAGTGCAAATGTTTTTGAACATCTAGACAAAGTCAGAACGGTTCCCACCTTGCTTGCCATATGGTATGTGGTATCAATGTCCTTTACTTTCATACATAATTTAACTGCTGGACTCGCATACTAACGACTAAATTAACGACTAAATGGCAAATACACTGCGAGTACTTTCAAGATGCAAGCAGCCCATCAGCTGGACGTATTGATAGCTATTGAGCTTGACTGAAGGTTAAGACCTTGACTGAAGGTATTACATTGCCATCAATCCACGAATACTACAAAATACTGATAGACGCATCGTTTGTCCGCCGTGCTTTTGTCATGATCATCATGACTTAATTACTCCGCGTAATTTTCCTCTTTTTCTATCTCTTACATTGTTGTCTGCTCTCTCTCTCCGCTCTATCTCTTGCCTTTCTGATTATTATTCACAATCCCCCTGGATTCAAATTAAGGTTTAAGCGTCCTTGGCATTCTCGAGTATCCACTTCCAAGCGCACACTATACAACATCCTATGCAATGACATCGAATGACACATAATGGGAAGGTGCTTTCTGTGAGGTCTATCACTTAAAATTGTCCGGGACAGAGACCCAATCGAATGCCACACTCGTAGTCTGTTTGGACTGGACTGCATTCCCCTCGCGTTTGGATACAGAGCCGAGGCGTGAAGCCATCCTCAGGCTTTGTTCCTCCTGCGCTTCTTTATTTGAGATAAACAATGGTCTGCTTGACAAGACTATGCCCCTTACGACGACACTAGCCTTTTCCCTTGTTTCAAGCATTCTCATTAGCCACAGTGTCGGAAGATCACACTGGAAGATATACCCTCGTTTCTTTTCTTCCTTGGCGCTGCTGTTTTTGCCGTGGATTACACACTCATTAGTTTCTTACCTATTATTATTTCTATTACACCAGTGCGCCATGGCCAAAAAAGAAGAAAAAAAGCGGACATGATCAGTTGTGTTGTTGAAGATCATTCGACATACGCAACCTGACTACGAGAAAGCAACGAAAAACATCATCACTACTCGTACATTTACCAGGACCAATTCATGAGGACAGCAACACTTCATCAAACTCCACTGCGAAATTGCTTAAAATTCTCCGGTATAAATAAAATTTGGCATCACACAATTCGTCATAACGGTCGTTCATATAAAATGAACATTCATATTGGTAGCGAATATTATATTATCATATTCGAGTTTTCGAAAGATGTCAAAAAGAGTGTTTCTGTGTGTGTGTGTGTGTGTGTGTGTGTGTGTACGTGTGTACGCGTGTGCGGTGTTTCGTTGGTATTTTTGCCAATACGGCTCACCTCTCATATGTCAAATTCTGATTTCGGCGCACGCAAGTATCGGGGTACATAATTGGTTACTTTCAATTACGTTCTGCACCTGCTTTTAAGGAATGACGACTTGTTAAAATCGAAAAGGCTCCTTGTTCGGAAGGTTAGGAAAACTTGCTAAAACTTGCTTTGGCGTCTTGTCCAAGGGGAAAAGGCGAAGAAGGCGAAAAAACGACTAGATACAACTCATCAAGGCGCCTTGTTTAGGACAAGAACACGAGGACAGATCATATCTCGCTTAGGCAACTTGGCGTCTTGCCGAGTTCTCGTACCTACTCGCCCTTTCGCCAAGAAGAAGGCGCCTACGGCTGGGTGACTTTTAACAAGGAGGTATCAGCCTTCTCACCGCACGTTAGATGCCGTACTTGCGGATTTTCGCACGCCTCCAAAAGGACTACGGGGTGGAGAGATATTCGCACTACATGTATTTTTTATACTGGAAACGCCGAAGGTTTCGAGGCTGAGGGTACAAGCAGGGAGGTGGGAGAGAGATCTCTCTCTTCCACCTCCCAGGTACAAGCAAGCACGAACTGCTTCACTACCCGCTTTAGCGGGAGAGCAAAAATCCAGGTTTATCTTTTACTTTCCGCCGATACATAAATGAAAATTGGCAGCTAAAAAGAAAAAAAAAAGAAAAAAAATTCTTCTTTTTACATTACAGACTTCTGAAAATTTAGCGACACACCCAAAACAAAAGTCCTTATTTCTTTTTAAATGATTTTCTCCCCCCCCCCCCGATCACTTCATTCACCGGGATTTTCAGCCAAATTAGGTTAGTACCCATACATCCACATATACATTGATAGGCCTACTTATGGTCATTAACCTCTCACTTGGTTCCGGTTTTTGTTCACATGAGTCAAATCGTACGCATGAAAGCAAAATGGTTATGTAACTGATGACTTTCGATTATACTTATTATAAAAGAGTATAATATGAAAAAATCTAGAAATGAAACTAGAGAAATCGGCAGTCGGCTGGGATGCCTCAGCTCATCACGCGAATACTGTATCTGCCATAATGTGGGCCATCATGCACAATGGCCATGACTACAAGGAAGTGTTTCTTCCATTCCCTATATAAAATGAAATGGCTTTACTAGTATCATTGGACATACCTATATATTTCCATGGCCAGAAATGGCATTTAGACACATTGAGGGATGTTAGGCCTACATCTTGACCTTTGACTTTTTTTTCAGCTCTGCCATGTCAGACATCTGTATTCATTTTTAAATCTTACAAAAGACGAATGACCATTGGACATTCTTAGCTGAAGCTAAGGCGGGAAAGTGACATTTCTAAACGAAATTCAGAGACCTTTGACCTATCACCTCTACCTAGGGCATGCCAACAATTTTCTATATACACATGTAGTTCTGTATCCTTCCTACCAAAATACGTTAACACCGGAGGTTCCTGACTGACGTGTTGGCTGTATATTCCTAGAACGAGTTGCAACAGAAATGCCATTTTTAGCTTACATTCAATGACCTTTGATCTTTGAGCGATTTTGCCCCATTAGAGTCTGCGCATCTTTAGCTCACGTACACTGCCTGGACTATCTTCGTACTACCATACAGTACTGACGCGCGTGAGAAAGTTTACCAATTGTCGTCGCTGATGGCGTAGTATGAAGCGAACCCCGAAGACATCCCATTTCTCCAACGGTATTTTTTCCCCCTAAACTCCGTCCACACCCTTCCGCTTTGGTCGATTGGTTGTGGCTCATGACAATCAAACCATAACGATGACGTAACACTAATATCGGCAAAATATCGACTCGGTTCGGTTTGGGGCGTGTTATTCTTTCTTGAAGGCATTAAGGCAATTTAAGCTTTTTCTGCATTTTAAGAATAACACTTTATATCGGAATTGAAGATATATGGGTTGTTGCAAATATGCTGGAATTTTCACATTATTCATATTATTCAGTCTCACTGTGCCAAAATCGTCTGGACGGTTTTTGATTTGATTTGTTTTGTAATTCGTGGGCATATCGCGCGATCACCGATCTCGGCGTACATCGTGAGGGTTGTGAACGATAAAAACGTCTAAAATCTGGGGAATCCTGGACCAGCCACCAAGAAGGTCCATTGAAACGAGAACTAGGACCGCGGACCGACAACCGGAAATCAAGAAGACTCCAAGGCGGAGGGATGAAAACTAGTTTATGTTTTTGTTTTTGCTTTTTTAGGAATCCGGCTCTGCCTATATGTGGACCTTGATAAATCAAGGAGGTACCAGGCAATAGCCTACTACCTCCTTGGATAGAGCCACGAGAAGGATAGACGAGGCAATAAAAATTGCTTCCCTGGTCAAACCCACGGTCAGTCGCCAGGGGTGCGAACAGATGAATACTCACAGGGGATTCCCCCTTCTCTTGTCAGCCCGGTGCTGTCCCGAAAATCGACACGGACTGAGGTATTGTGGGTGGCCCAGTACGTCATGACAATACGTATTACAATCTCGACTGGCGTCCACCATGGTCCATCGTAAAGAAATTTCGAGACAGTGGAAAACAAACAACAAACCAACGCTTCACACACGGGCTCCAGATATCCTGAAAAAGACATTTTCCATTGCAATCAACGAACTTGAAACAACACTGACATTTCTCCATAACATATATAGGCATAACTAAACGTAACATATTGAGCACTACAAACAAACAAATACATGTCAAAGTAAATATCCGAGTAATCTCATGAACAATCTACACAGACGGATTGATGAGTCGGAACTTGAGAGAACGGCAGTTCCCATTTCCATTCCTTTTCGCTAGCATGGCTAGGATTATTCCCCTATAGCTCTCAAGCAGGATTCTTCTAGAATCTCATTTCTACAAGCACATCTCGATTGCCTTTCTCATCAGTGATTTTAAAGATATCTTCCGTCCTGTGATAAATGCAGCGGGACGCTGTGAGATGTGAGCTTTTTTTTTTTTTCATTTTTGTCTAGTCTTACTTGCAAAGTCTCAATTCTAGGCATTAGAGTAATCAACAATGCTATATACTGTATCTAAAGCCTTGTACCACTGACACAATTTAGAGCCTGGAAACCAGGTCAATTTTTAATCTGGTATAATGTGCTATAATACCGGTTGGACTATTGCACCGTCATCAGTTACATTATTGTCCGGTAAAGGACGTTCAGCGAGAAAAATAATATCAACTTCTGGTTTAAGGAAAAGACTATCGTTGAACCCCAGGTTCGTGCGCCATGGTCACCGTTGGGACAACCCGACGCCACGCAACCTCATTCCTAAGGGCTTTTTACACTTGTAAATTTTTGCTTAGCCCCGGACTATCGGTGGGGCTAAGGGGGGGCCTTAGCCCCACCGATAGTACGGGACTATCCTTAGCCCACTTTCTGTTTACACTCGTTTTTGCCAAAGTGGGCTAGCCCCACCGATAGTACGGTACTATCTGGCCCTGCAAAATAGCAGGGGTTAGCACCGCAATTGCGGTGCTAGCACCGCAATTGCGGTGCCAAGCAAGTGAGTGTAAACAGAACGAAAAAATAATCCTGGGCTAAGCGACGGAGACGAAGTGCGACCCTCACTGACCAATCAGAAACGAGGTAATCAAGTGCTGCCGGTGCGTGCGTGTACGTGTACAGTACACAGCGTAATTATGAATATTCATGTGGTTTGGAAAGTCCGGGGCTAAGAAAGACGAGTGTAAAAAGGTCAGTTTTCTCCTTAGCCCCGGACAAGAGATAGTACGGGACTAATTGGCGAGTGTAAAAAGCTGAAAAAATTGGTACGGGACTAACGATAGTCCTGGGTCAGAGAAAGTCCGGGGTTAAGAAACACAAGTGTAAAAAGCCCTCTAGAGTAATCCCGTTTGATTTATTGCTCACTGACGGAGACGAAAAACGGAAATATTTCACTTTCTCATGGTCAAGCGCTATCTTTTCCCTTCTTTCATTCCTTCACCACTATCCTGGGCGACTTAGGGCTCTGTCAAGCCATAACCAAGACTTATGTATTCTGTTTTCGTTGGCAACTGTACAACGATAGCTGGGATATACTTCATATCAGGGAGGTGAGACGAAAACCTCGTCTCACCTCCTTCCTTGTTCATATCAACATGTAGAAGTTCACTTCGGTTCTTGCTCTTCACAAAGACACCGATATCAATACTACTGCTTGTGTTTCATTCTCAAAGTTACCTATGATCACTTAGAGCTACAATTTACTGTATAACAAGTTATGATAAAAATGATCCCATGGCGTTACATATTTTGTTTTCTTCAGCACACTGAGAAATAATATAGAAGTAATATTGCTCGAATTGTGATATTAGTCCTGTTGGTATATACGAGTATAGTTCTATTCGCATATCTGAGGAAAACCGCAGAGCAAAAATAAAGTTTATACCCCAACACACACACACACACACACACACACACACTAATTGAAAATCAGAGATGAACGGATGACCGAATCAGATGTGATCCTCTGTCGCATCCCATGAACTCACTTTCTCGATACGTTGCTAGGACCAAGATGTGGAGGAATGGTTGCTTTTAAAGCGAGCGACGTGCGGTCAGCAGGAGTTTGACAAATGCGCCATGCTTACTGTGCATGATTCTACAAAGAGAAATTTAAGGGGCAGAAGAGGGCAATTTAAATGGACGCAAGGAAAAGAAAGTCGATTTACACAGAAAAGAAAAGAAAGAAGAGGTCTGTGACACTACCTTTGGAACTAAGATAGATTCTCTTTTGTAGACAGCAAATAACAAACATATACACTCCTTTACTATGAAAAATCACGGTGCGATGGTACATTATAAACTAGGGATGCAGTCTGCACCGTATAATCACGAGACTTTTCTTTGCAGCATGATTTTGGGAACGCATGATTATGACATATATTTTCATGCGCGCTCCAACTCCAGTCTGTGCGATCGACTCTTGGTAGTTTCGCCACATTACCGCTGTACACCCGCTCAACATCACACCATTGCGTATCCTTCTCATATCAGTTTATGATAAGGGCATTGTCCGCAATGGAAATAATGCCCTAATCCCCGTTATGATATTATGTCCTATCATAACATTTTTTCCCCTGCGTCAACGACAATACCACAGTCGCTCTGCGACAATAGAGGCGACTTGGGCAAAATGGCACCCATTTATCACGTTCCTTTTGTACGTCAGCAATTACGATGATTGCGCGAGCACAACACAAACAACGAGCGGGGTCACCAGCCACATCTGGCGGGCTCGGCTTGTAGCGGCCGGTTGCTACATCGCGCTACTTCTCCACCATTATCATATGAATTTGGTACGCTCGTCCAATTGGTTTGAACCTTGGGTTTGAACTAGCCGAGACAGACAAGATGAGAGATGAAGAGAGGAATGGACCAAGAGCGGTCACGTGTATTCACATGGTTACAGAACACACGAAATTACACTTTTGAACATTCTGCCCCTTTTTACACCACGGAGTCATCTCTAAAATGCCTTCATAGATACAAATCACACTTGTGAGATGACTTATCATTTAATTAAAAAATGCTAAAGTTGTACAAAAGTAAAATTGCAGCAACACAACAATACTGACGCCATGAAATGTCAGGGTTTTATTTTTCCCCTTTTTATTAAGATATTTGGTAGGCTTTGGCGTTACCATTAGACTCGATTTCTTTCATCGCTATCTTTTTCTTCGTGCTGATGGTGATGATCATCGATTATTGTAGCCACAAGCGCAGCAGTAAAGTACCGTGAATTAGAAACGATTCAGATTGGGATGAATAAGGCTTGTAGTTACAGTAATGACACTAATAAACGAGAATACATCGAATTAACAAATAGCTGTATGTTGTCTGTTTAATTTTTGCATTATCAGATTGCATGATTAATTCCACATTGAAAAGAAAATAAGTATAGCTCGGGAAAAGAAGCAGAATAATGATAACGGCATTGTCGGATTGTCAAACTAGTGACTATAAATAAAATAATGATAATAGAATTTACGCCATCATGTGTTCACAGGAGAGCAGCTATCTGCATTATTTTACAAGATATCAATTTTGACCAATAGGTGAAAAAAAAAAGGATGTTGTCATTCTTTGTGGCAGGTTTGTAGAGCGTATTTTACAGGATCGCATTACAATAATAAAACTGACAAAAACATAGCAAACAATATTACTGGAACATGAACACTGGAAGATTACCAGGAAAGTCGGACGGTATTATTCACATTTATACGCGCTTGTCGATACGGCACTTATTTCATGTAACAAATTTCGAATAGATTTGGAGAATCGGGCTTTACTGTATCAAAGGCGGAAAAAAACAAACAGAAATTGGGTGAAATCCACTGGCAAACCTAAGATGGTGAAATTCCCGTTTAAAGTGGAAAGCTAATGATGAGTCCGAGAACCTGTGGTCAGATAGATTTGTGTGTTGTCTTCCAAAATCAGATGCTCTCTTTGACAAGATTGGCTCAGCAAATATCACTGACCCTTATTTAGGTTGCGCACCCCAGTGTTTTGTTTTTTTTTTTTCTTGAAAGCATTGTGCCTTATATTTGCGGTGGTTTGCTTAATCTTGGGAAAGAAAGAGAGAGTGAGATAAAAAAAAAAAAGACAAAAGGTTAAAATGCACACGCACATGCAAGTATGCCAAGCAAAGTAAAACTCCACATGCATATTATGGTATGCAGGCATGGGTTCCGAGTTTCTTTTCTGGTTCCTAATCCCACTCGTTCTAATCAAGATTGATAATGCAAATTATCTGAGAAGAATCTGTCTCAGTCGCTGCCCTGAAGAGAGAGGGAGAGGGTTCTTTCGCTACTCAGAAGATTTCCATCCTTTTTCTGGCGGTAATATGTTAGATTGGAGCTAAACTCGCCAGTCACTCTCTATTACGCCGCTATGCATCCCGGCGCGTACGGCCAATTTGGCTGAAATAATGATAATGGGCGCCCCTATGCTCGCTACAAAATAATATATTCAATAACCTCAAAGATAAACATCGACAGTTCCTTCTTAGCGCTGCGACCTACCTCGCCGTTCCCCCTACCCCACATCCAAACAACGAATGAGAGAGAGAAAAGAAACATTCAAAAGTATCAAGGGGGTTTATTTGATCAATTGAATGGCGAAAGAATTTAGTGCGACACAAATCGTTTCACTGTAGTGGGTCAATCGAGTGAGGAATTATACGCGGGAAAAAGATAATACCGCGAAGAAGCATCCGCTTCATAAAGTAACCAGGGACGAATTAGTTTCATCTCGTTTTAGGAGAGATAGTAAGTTAATAACTGACGCTGGTGGACACAAATACTTTCCAAAATTGGCCTAAACTTGGAGAGGTATTTTGGGTCCCCCTCGAGGCGCTTGTCAACGCTGTTGGGGCGCATACCGAGCTCGGTTCTTGACTAGTGTTTGGGCGCACAAAAGAGCGACTCCTCACCCGGGAATGTTTTCCTGTATGTCATGGCTAATTTAGTTATCGCGCCATCATCTTGGCGTTATATTTCAATCTCTCCTAATCTACAAGTAGATGACTAGTGTGACAAGAATGATATCAATTTTCTGATGTCTCTCTTCAGCTTTTTCCTCCTCCTCTTTGAGGCTCACACATCGAAGAGCGTGAGATCTGTTGGTAAAAGTTATGATTGATAGCCGGAGGAGTCGGACGCTCTGTACACAGTTAAAGTGCAATTCCATACAATGTTCTTATAGTTTGCTTCGATAGAGTAAAACCAAACAAATCCAATGGTACGGATTTCATGAAAATCGGACAGAAATTTGACCAAAAAAAAAAAAAAAGAGTTATGACATTCTGGAGTTTCATTATGTCTTCACAAAACAGGAGCATAAAGTAGCAACCACACAAATAAATCAGATCAGGGGATGACGTCATACAATCCGGTCATGGCCTCATAAGTCTGTATTAACCTACAATCAAATCTTCACTAATTGCTCCCTTGAAGATTTGCTCCCTTTTGATCAAATCAAACAGAAAAAAAAACTACGTATATCTCTGGCAGTAAAGTTTTGATGTACTGCCATAAGAAGGAAGGGGATGTGAGTTGAATTGTAATCATCATACAAAACGCTACTTGAGACTTAAAGGGGCATTCCGGACGATTTTCATAATTTCACATCATGTAGTACATAAATCAACAGCTTCATGTATAAATTTGTAGAATTTATTGTGGTTCTTGAGCAGAGAAACAGTACTTTCAAAAACCTTAAACAAATTACACTGAACAAAGATGATGACATAGGAGCCTCACATATCTCAGAAATGTAGCAGTGTCATTCCATTACAATACCGCATGCTTGCAAGCTCACCTGTGTGTAATCTATGCATGCCTACTTCTTTTGTGCTGCTTCCTTTAGCCACATCTCATGCATTCTTATGGTGAGGCTGCCATGTCATCATCCTTGTTCATTGCAATTTGTTATAAACTTCGAAAACATTCTTATTTTTCATCCCAATCATTATAAATCCTCAAACTCTGTACCCAGTATAACTAATTTATATATGTTCAAATGTAAAAATTTGAAAATCATCCGGAGGTCTCCTTTAATAATATCCTCACGTCAGCTAATACTGCATGAGTATGTAGTTGTGATCGATCGATTACTATTAATTACGCACATGTGAAACTTTCATTAATTTCTCTTTTGTAAATTCCAATTTTGATAGACCCAACACTGTGCGTCTGATTTGACTCTATTCATTAAAGTGAAATTGAACATAACGAGGAACTGCACTTTGAGTTTGGTAGGAGATCTAGATCTTCCGTTTGAAATCTAAGATGGAAAAGATGTTATTTCAGCAGTCCATGCAAGCTAATTTTGACATCACGTTTTTCTGTCACCTTGGATTATCTCATAGCATTTGATGTGTTACAATCAACTGGTTCACATATTTCTGCTATGAAGGACTATAGTATTAGCCTGATGTTTCCAGGGCGGGGATGGATGGTATAGAGGTTATCAAATTTTGAAATCACCAGCTCAGCGTTATTTAAAAATAGCACATTCTCATCCAATGAAAAAAAAAAAATATCTAACGAAATAAAACCTCTGGTAGACACACACACACACACACACACACACACACAAAAAATGAGCAAAAAGGATTGCAGTTATAAATCAGACACACCTGAGATATGTTGACTAACATTTCGACTACAATTCTCTTAAAGGTCTAGTACAGTTTTTGAAAAGAAATTTGAACACCAGGGAGACAGCTTTATATATCTTTGATCAGAGAATCACAATCCCATATAAATACCTCGATCTCGGGGGCTAGTTAATGAGAACCTAATTTCATAGACGCACTGAGTTGACGTATGACTACCAATATCAACACGAGTAATCATCAAATTGTGATATTTCTTATTTCGTTACTGATATTAGTTTAGCAGTATTTTTTTCTCTAGTTTTAGGTTTACTGTTCCTGTGATATTCTTCTTCACTTTGAATATAACTCCACCTTTAATGTAATTGAACAACAAAGGGCAATAATTATTTGCAAATCTTCTATTAAAACTCAAGCACTAGCAGCGTCTCCTGAGGAAGGGCCTCTCGAGGAGGGGCTAATTTTGCGACAACACGCATTTCCCATAGACACTTGTCCTGGTATACTCGGGACTCGTTCTCAACGGGTTAGCATAGAGCAATTTTCTGGTAGATCACGGGATATCATGGTAACATAACTACGTTACAGAAATAATCGAAGAATCCGGGAGAACTACCCGTTACTCAGTGCTACATGGTTCTGACAGTGGACCGGGAGGCCACCCGCGACCTGTCCAGACCTATTAACTCGACCATTCATTACACGCTGATGAGCCTAAATTGGTGTGATAAGGCGATGCACGCATACCAATCTGCGGACCCGTTGCATTTATACGCCCATAGGCTCTGCGTTCGTTCAACTCGTGTCCGCAGCACCTCTCGCGTGGCGCCTCTCTACCAAGGAAGTGGCGCCACACGCCAAAAAGCCGTATATCACCTGTACGCACACACTGCACAGAGGCAAGTCACTCCACAGATATCATGTTACTATTGCATATTATTACACACCGACAAATTGACGCGCCTTATAATCATGATGACACAAAATGCTTGTAGAAAAGCGTTGTCCTAATACTCATTTTACACATTTTCGAGTAGAGTTTTTCTTTTTTTTTCACTAAAAAAAGTCATAAAATAAAGAGACTCCAACTGGAATTTTACTTCCATAAGAATAGATAAACTTAATTTACCAGCTCCAGCATTACGCAACTCGTGATCATGATTAAAATGGGTTATCTGGGTATCACAACGTACTCGACAGTATACACGAGTCACCGTTTGGACGGTGCCATACATGTCATACGGGGCATTTCATTCATACCACGTAGACGATGGTATAGGCCGACTTTGCATATATTATATAGGGAGCTTAATATACGCCTTGCTTGATGTTAGGCGGTTTATCATGATCTGCGCGAGAGCACAAAACTTTCTCGTACGCAGATGATGATGATGATGATGCTATTAATATAGTTGATGCTATTAATATAGTTGACGCCCAGCCTTCGACTACCTTTCGCAGTTGGCTTCACACAGAAGCTGCAAAAGTAATCATTTTCACGGATGGTTACGACGGTGAGAGAATGGGATGCGAAATTCTTCATTAATTCCCCTAGCCCGCTGACTTTTTCCACTCGAGACTTTGGGCTGACTCAAACCATTACTTCGACTCCAGTTGAGATCAAATTTGGTGCAGTGCACATCAGCCTCAGCTCATGGTTGATAGCCGGTATATTGCATGCATCTACACAGTTACATATGGCGGCTCATCATGCATAAAGCTTTCACGCGCATTTCGCAGCTACGCATGTAACTTAGAGAGTGTGGGTGTGCGTTTTGAGTGTGTGTATGTGTGTGTGTGTGTGTGTTCGAAGCGCTTCAGGAATCTATTTCCCCCGCGTTGTTCTGCATAGTGGCGGCGCTTCAATTTCGTTCGTGTCGCTTCAGAGAGTCTACCAACAAAATCAAGCGACGGATTGTCAAGGAGAAAAGTGATCGCAGTGGTCTGACGAGAATTCGAAGCAGCTACTTGCACAAAGGACCCAGAAGGCATCTTTGATACAACGACCGATATATATAAACTCCTCTCGCGGCATCAATTACACGCAGAAAATGAACCGCTGCTGGTCTTCACTTGTCAAAGTCTGAAATTAATTTCGCCGTATCATTTACACGGCAATAAAAACTTGACTACGTGTATTTCTTCTTCATGGTCAATAGATGCAACATCTATCACAGAAAGTGGCGCTGCTCCAGAAAATAATAATCTGCAACTGTCACTGCGAATTAAGAACACAAAGGGAGATACGTGGCGTGCGCCTGATTATTCCGATTAGACGGATTTCACCTTTCCCTCTCACTCCCATAGTTTGAATGCACTAAAATAAAGGCCTTTCACCTTCAATCGCTTATATATCGTTGCATTACTAACAGCTGTAATACAGCAACTTTCTAAACTTTGCTTCTGCATCCCTACGAAAGTTATGGCATTTCGAATGCTATCGTGCTTTATTCATCAACATGTTTCTTATTAAATCGTCTTCAACTAACCAATTCTCGGCAATTCCTTTCAATCTTCTTCCTTCCCAAGAAATAAAATTATCGACATGGACACACATTCGCATTCAGGGAACAAAACATTCAACTGTATAGGTTTTCTAAGTGCATCAAGATTATGCGGGATTTATTCCAGATAGATTAATTGTGTTTTTGCCCATTAAAACGATATTTTTGACTTGCTTACATCTAAGTTTTTATTCGGAGAGGGCTCAGATGAAATCCACCCCATACAAGGCGACATTGAATAGGAAGGGCAATTAATATGATGTACGATCTAGTCCAGGCACATAATTGACCACACAAGTGAAGTCTATAAAAGGAGGTCATTGTGTCGACTTCGTAAGAATGAAATACTGTGCAGTTGGCAAGTTATAAAAGGGCGGCAGAAATTGATTTTAACGATACTCGCTAAATACAAAGATCACTCATTACCCAAGAACGAGGATTAATGTTTTGACTAATTGTCGTATGTTATTCGAAATGACCGCCCAGTTCTCTGGGCAATCATGTGGATGATTTTGTTTTCCACTCATGACAAATGCGACCAATTATACTTGTCAGGATTATGGTGAGTTACGAGCGCGAGAAATTGGGACATTTTACTGGGCGGCCCACTGCACAGAGCCCTCAACTCCACTACCAGGCCATCGTTTGGTTCCACGCAAGTTGCGCCACTCCCCGGAGACCGTTCACCCAGAAAAGCAAAACAGCCTCTTGCTCTGTCTGCCCGTGAGCCAACCCGAATTCTTGCAGATCTTTCTCAATCGGTGTGGATTTGTGGTTTTGAGATGCATACAGTAAAATGTTTGACTTGGCGGTGGCCATCTTGACAAAGACTCCTTCTTTCTTATTGTTCCTGCCAAAGCAACACAGACATTACGCAAAATTAACGGAACAAAGACATAATCAAGCAAGAAACCAACACCAAGCCCACCATGAATATGTATACAATATAAGAGTTGCACCGGAGATGTAATAACTGCCAATCCCAAAGAATTGAACTTTCCTTTGCATTATAATTCATATACTCGACTGTTTTGACCAATATAACTAACACAAATATTAAATTATACTTCTATACATTTTTTTTCTTAATATCCGCTTTACTTATCAATAAGTCATGCGGCAACCATGCTATTCCTTTCCTAAATGCCTACGATCATTTCACATTCCCGTCATCATGCTTCCGCTAAGATGGAGACGCAGATTCCTGCAAGCTTTCTTTTTTCTCTCGGCGATATGGAGTGGATGAGGGGGGAAAGATTGATGTGCGCTGCTCCTCAACCTGACAACAAAATTGCAGCGATTCCATTTTGTGAAAAAAGGGCCAGCCATTATTCTTTAACGACGAATTGTTTCCTAGTGTCAAGACGGGAATGATTGTTTCTCTGTATCATTCTACCCAATCTTCCATTCCCTTTCTCTCTTTCTCTTATTGTCGCTTTCGTGCCCAGTCTAGTTTTTCCTTTGTGTCATTGGCATAGTTCTCTCTCCCTCTCTCTTCCCCAGCTCGACTTTTGTTCGGTGATACAGCTATAACAGCATGGCGTTCATTACCAATGCCCGCGGAATCGCTAAAGCATTTCACCAACTCTATCTCTTTATCAAATGGCGCTCGCTAAGAACGCCAATGGAGTGAATTTCTCAGCAATTTATCAAAAAAAAAAAAAAAAACCCTTAGACACTGCATGCCACGCAACCAAACACACACATAAAACACACACATAAAACACACACATTCACATTAACTCTCCATCTCCACTTCTCCTCTCTTTCTCCTTTGCTTTTACGCAATTTATGAAAAGAAAAACAAAACCCACTCTCATGTGGCTTAAACACGGTCGGTCGAAACGCCGTAGACGCTGATTTTCAGTATTTCGCGGGATTAACCGGCTTCGACTGCTTGTCCGAAGCGAGCGGGCCTCAATATTGAAATAAAGTACGTGCGATTTAGCAGGAAACATGACTGGGGACAATCATGGTTAAAGGCACATTCCGGATTGTCCCTTTCCCTTACACACTTAGCATAGGTCACATACCCTAATCATGGGAGATTCGGGAGTCCCTGAATACGTGTAGAATAAAACAAAAGGAGATAGCAACCGTCCAATTTCTGTAGGATATTAAAAAGGCGTGGAGAAGCATCTCGCAGAACCTAACAGATCGTTTACCGAATGTTCCTTTCCAATGCGTTTTTCCGAAAATCCTCTAAAAAACAAGCAAACAAACAAACAAACAAAACACTAGGAAACAAACAAACAAAACACTAGGAAACAGTTCATTACCACTAAGAATTTCTGTGGTAGGGAAGGGGCAGACATAATGAATAATGTTTAATTGCTTTTGCTCGCTACCATAAAAACAAACAAACGAACCAGCAGAGCTCATGTTTTCAATTCCAGATGGGCGTCGGCGTTCGACATGAAGGGTGCATCTTTAAGCTCGATGGCCAGTTGTGTGGAATATAGGGTAAGGAGGAGTGGAAGGATTTGTGCAATGTGGTAATGGCACACTCAAAATACCCATAAATCATCTCTCTTCCTCCTGGCATTGGATGTAGCCCAGCCAAGGCGGATTTAAAATTCATTCTCCGCCATTAAAGGAGACGGTATTCTCTTAAATTAATGGTGGTATCGTTTAGGCGCCGCATCTCAGTGATGGTGGTAGATTTTGCATCGCATTAAACATTGCTTCCTCCTCGTGATTTGAACAAGTCCCAGTCAGATTCAAAGAGTATTGCCGGGGTGAAACTCATTGTCTCGGTTAGTCGGATTTAATTTTCCCTTCATGAATCATTAATACGCTTTCGTCTGAGAGAAACAGAAAGATGGATGCAGAGAGAAGGGGGCTTAGAGTATTAATAACGTTCAACTCAGAGGAGTGTGAGCTCCTGTGTGTGTCACTTGTATGTGAAAAACAAAAATAGGATAATAATGTGTAACGTCAACTTCTATTAAGTCATAGTTTTTGAAGCTTGTGATCCACCAACTCTGGCAGGCTCCAAGGATGTAGCTCCATGTTCAAAGTGTGATATGACCCGTGATACACAGGAAAGCCGGTCCCGAGGCCGGCTTTTCGTGACCGGCATGACGGCGGCTATCAGTCGTTCGCCAACCGTTTCCGCTGCGGGCCGGCTCGAGGAATGAGATCCCTGTTAACACACAAGACAGTCTCATGTCGCCTCTTTCAGCTCTGCCGTGGGAGAAAAAAAAAAATCGTGTTTTTTCTTTTGTTATGCAATACTCCAAGTTCGTTTGAATTACCCCCTTTTTTAACATTCAGAGATAATTATGATACACAGTTTACACAAGATCTTCGGGCAACCAAGTACGGAGTACTTCAAGACAAAATAAAACAAGACAAAGAATAGAAATGTGAGATCAAGGAGGGCAGCAGCACAACGGATCAGCTTACATTCAGAATACACGCCATTCCCTTCTATTTCTCTCTCTTGCTACAGAAGTATGAAACAGGAGAGCATGGTAATAAAACAAAAACAAAGAACGTTCCATGAATGAAGGAACATGGCACAAGTTACAAAACCGGGTGAGCATTTTGCGCAAGTGAACCAACTAATGATCACAATGTCCCTACAGAGGATAATGGGACCAGTCAATGCCTACTAAACTCTGAAATCTTGCCTCTGGTTGGAAGTATCTATACGGACATTATTGCTCGAGCCAGCCCGAAGATCATGTGTAAACGGTTTGCGATATGCGATAGTCGGCCTGAGGCTGGCGACGGAAAGCTGGCCTCTGAACCGGCTTTCAAGTGTAACACGGTGTTTGAATCCACCGGTAAGGGGACGACGCATCGCCAACAAGCGGCAGGACAGTGTGCGGCCAGGGACATAGATGTCTGGTGTGTAAGAGTTCTGTGGTGCATACAGTTTGATACTTGGGGCGCCTGTGTTGTGACCACGCCCCTAGTTGGCCGTCACACAGTGAATACCAACTGAATAGAGTAAACCAAGGAGGTATCTTGGGTAAACCAACCAATGCAGATATGTTTATTCGTTTGATGTGCTACATTTTTTGAAGGATGTTGCCATGCATTTCATGTCATAAATCTAGAGAATTAGATTGCTGCAGAAATCGTCGAACGCTCACACTCTTCTACGTAACATAAGCTTTCATTTCCATTTTGTTGACATAATTTAAACAAAATCAAATCAAGCAAACAAAATGGCCGATATTTCATCAATATTGGACTTACGCCAAGAAAGTCCGGGAATATTAGATTTACACATGTTTTCACATGATACTATAGCCACACATACACACAGCATTGCGGATTTTAGATGGGGTGATGGTGTCATGGTCTCCAGTTCCCAAAATCACTTCCTACCCATTTCCTTTCTTGATTGAAATCGAAAAAAAAAAATCACATCCAAGGAATTGTTTTTGTCTTGTTGCAAGAAACCAGTAATGACGACTTCCAGGGGGAAGTTGTTGTGTGATTGTAAATACTTGACCTTTTTATACAAAAAAAAAGAAAAAATGTGTTTTCAGTTTAACGCACCTATAAACACAGGGAATCTTATAGTTCTATTATGTTAAGTGTTGCAACTGTAATCGATAATCGATAAGCGATAAGCGATAATCAACTACAATACCACTAAAAGCTGAAACTTGTGTGTGACTAGCTTCGTGAATGAGATCTGTATAGTGAAACCAAACTGTATGCCACTCACTGTTTCTGTGTGTCGACGGCTCTGTGAACATTGTAAAAAAAAAACATTTTCGTTACTTGAATATGTGTGATTAGAATGTCACTAGCACACACATACACACACACACGCACACACACACACATACATAAACAAATGAAGACTCTTGTAAACGAGGTTGTTTCTTTTTTTTCTTTTTTTGAAATATTACGTTGAAGGGAGGAATTCTATGCCATGATAAACAATGGGAAGAAATCGGCAACGGCATTTGTGGTAAAAATCAGGGTCTAGGCGATTCCGATTGAGAGTCGTTTGGCCACGGCTGGTCGCATCTCATCACATCAACCTAGAGACACTCCAGCGAGATGAAAATCCCGCATTAGTATTCGACGGCATTAATAATAAAAGTGAGCACAGATCGTTTGCAGCGTTTCGCGTAGGAGATCTAAAAAGAATGATCTAAAAGACAACAACAAAACGATATAACTTCCTTTGCGACAGAATTCAGTTAAATCTGATTGTGTATAAATGGTAGTTGTCTTCCATGTCGTTAATAATCCAGCAGGTCTCACTGCCCGGCTTCAACAAAGTTTGACGATTTCTGACAAGCTGTTTCCATCACCTGCTGTTCATTAAGAAAAGTGTGTGCCACAAATAAGATGAAAGCCCTCATGTAAAATGCGACTAAACAGGCGCAGTTTGATCCGAATAAAAGCAAAAGAGGTGACACCAGTCCTAGACTTCTAAATAATTGAAAATGGGTGAAAATTCATCCGATTAAGATGTTCATTTCACATTGCATGGCTCTTGTTTAGACCTAGCCTGACATGCATTGTGTCAATGCCATGAAATATTTACGCCGCACATGAGCTATACGCATGCTCACATCCCTTATCGCATTTGGATGAGGATGTTCTTCAGCACGCTTGTTCACATCCCTACGTGTCTCCTATCCTGTTGCCTAGGAGATGAACTGTCTATATAGCATCTGCTTCTTTTCAATCATGCCCTGTTGTTGTCGTAATGTTTTTAGTAATAAGAGGTATGATCGCATCTAGTGCATTAGATTCTGGACTCTCAGACAGAAGATTCTCGATTCGAGTCCTATAGGGTGCGAACATCCTTGGGCAAGAATGCTTCATCCACGACATTCCTCTCAAACCACAATATTGAACTAATTACGTGATAATGCTATGGTTAACAAATGATAGGGCCTTCCAGATGAGCAATACTAACACTGAAG
The DNA here is from genome assembly GCF_964275005.1 of Diadema setosum. Lineage (NCBI taxonomy): Eukaryota > Metazoa > Echinodermata > Echinoidea > Diadematoida > Diadematidae > Diadema > Diadema setosum. Next base: position 13,299,045 of record NC_092695.1, read on the forward strand.
AGGCTCTTCTGGGTAAATACGACCATGTCAATGATAGTAATGATCGAGAAAAAACAACATGAAAATGATAATGTTGAAATGATAGCAATAAGAAAAAAGAACACTAACAATGATAATGGCAGTAGTATAGTGATGACTTATAACAATTATTATACTATATACTATACAGTGTAATGATGATTATAACCATTAATCATCAACACCACTATATTTGCCATAATAAAAGCAATATTAATGATATAATTATTGTAGAATTAGCTCGCAAGTTTCACGTTTACCTACTGTACATTGAGAGAAGCAAGATCCCGTAAAGGAGTTTGAGTAAGCTCTGGGGTAACCATACTTTAACGATTTTATAGTCTTGTTTACTCAGGGTAGCTTCTTCACTGTAAGCACTGCTCTTACAGAGGGCCATGCCATTATTACAACCCCAGCATTGTCAGGTACCCATTTATACACCTGGGTCGAGAGGGTCATTATGGGCCAAAACAACTCGTCCAAGGACGTAAGCGCTTGGTAGGACCTCCGTTCGATAGTCATGAGTCTTATCCACTAAAACCACAGTGCTTTAAGGTATGAGGAGGAAATCTAACTGAATAACTGAATCACACATCTAATTATTTCTTTTTTATCAAACTGCTATGGGAAGCTGATGTTTCTTTTGTACAGGGTATTGTTTTGTTGTTGTTGTTGTTGTTGTTGTTTGATATAAATCAACATTGAGAATAACATTCATCTCATGAGCACGGCTAAAAAAAAAAGGAAAAAAAAAAGAGGATGAACATTAGTCTGAAGTAAAATGCTCATTCTTCAATGCATGGCGTCGTCTCAGGCAGCGAGGCGAAACAACCGAACGAGACGGTGGCACGTGGCTACGCAGAACCCGTCGCATGGTCGTTTCCCGAATCCACTCCATTTCCCGCACTCAGCCAGATGCGCATTGTCTTACTCGTCACTGACAGCGGCATCACTTTATCTATAACATTACCATTAGTTATGATACAGCAGGCTGTAGGGAATGATAAAAAAAGAAGCTGAATTTTGAAAAGGTATTCAGAAGGTTAATCCATTTCATCTGAGAGAGAGAGAGAGGGGGGGGGGGGGGTAGAGTGTGTGTATATGTGTGTGTGTCTTTACGTGTGGTTGACTACCATAAGACTACAGAATATCAATTCTTTCCACATTGTACTATTTGCACGTCATCTAATAGGCAACAACTCTGGTCTACTGACTATCGGACAACAGAGATGAGCCAAGCCTGACGGGAAGCTTGGGAAGCTCCATACAGTAGAATGGTCTCCCAATGAAAACTGTTTTCCAAAAGACAATGCAATCACTACGAAGATATAATAAATACTGATCAATAACAGGAATCTAGTGATCACTATTTAACTGATACACAAACAGAGAATAGTTAGTGTACCCTCGCCTGGCTACTCGGTTGTGTGTGTGTGTTGTTGTTGTTGTTGTTGTTGTTTTGTGTGTGTGTGGGTTTACTTGCTACTTACAGAATTTCAAGTTGCATAAACAATACTGTAACTGTACGATCCACATCTCCACAACGCAGTGTCCGTTAAACTTCAATGTATAGGCCCTACATGCGGTTTATTATATTCTCTCCGTCTGAAGCGCTACAAAATAAAACCATGCACCTCTACTTAACTTATTTTATTTTTACATCCCACTTATTGCTCATTTGCTGAAATTTTGCTATATACCACAGTTTGGCTTTCTGTGCTGAAAAACGATAATCAAATCCGATTAGGAGGGGATCAAATCCTTACAAACTAAATCACATTTCCATCTAAATTCTGTTATTTTTAACAAAATTTAAGACATATTAAATGGATGAACTCATTCTCAGACACTGTCTTATCCATTCGCTCAGTAGTAATCCTTGCTTTTTTACACTGCGAGACGAACGAAGATTTGTGCATGCAACACTGTGAAAGAAGGGGAAGAAATCAGCCGACTGATTACATTTCACTTCGCTGCGAGAGTTTCCACGCTCCAGGAAAATTGCATTAGCTAATGCGAAAAATCCCCAGCACAGCTCCAAGCAAAAAAGGAGACAATAAATAGGAAATTAATTGAATCTTAAAGGCGTTTTAGTCTCGTTGATGATACTGAGCGCGTATTATTGAGCGGAGTTGGATTATCACGTAGTGATTCTATTAGGTAAACTGCCGCAACGCGATCGGGTTGGGCGGTCTTTTTTTTTTTTTTTGGTTTTTTATCCTTAAAATCTCCTCACAGTGCGGGAGATTTTTTTTTTCTTTTTGCCCTTCGAAAATACCATAGTCTCATCACTTCATGCTTTCTAGGTAAGACTGCCATGAGGGAGGAGGAATTGAATGACGCTACAGAAAGGGAACAGCAACAACAACAAAGACACGGCAGAAACGTGTGAGAAAACACTAAGATATCGGAGCTGCATGACACAACACCTACAAATGGCAAATTATCAAATTATATCCGAGAATAACCATCTTTTCTTCCACAGAGGAGGGCATGGGGGATTTTCTTTTCAGCGTCGTTTAACGCTGTTGTCCATGCACGGTTGACTGGCACACAGTATCCAGAGGCGCGCCCCACCGAAAAACCTCGGGGAAATCATCGCGCGATTCCGATGCTATTAAACGTCATAAAATACGTCGCACACAGGCACTTTAATCAGCGTAAACGAACGAATAATCGGCGAATAATGCAATAACGAACATCCAATTGCGTTATAACACAATTAGCGGGAGCCCTCGAAAGCGGGGTGCAACTGAAATTAGGACGTAATTCGGCGAAGTAATCGCAGCGCCCGGCCGCGCTGCGGTTTTCTCGCAAGCCCCTTCCTCCAGCAAGCAATCCCCGCTGCACAGACCGAGACGCTCCGACTACGATCAACGCCTGGGGTCGTGGCGGATGCTAGGCTCAACGAGACACTCCAATCATTTATTTGACTTTTCCCTCTACGTATCTCAATCAATATCACGATATTTTGCTACACTACTCAACAAATGTTATACAATTTCCTCTTACTCTGCTGCGATAAACGATCTAGTGAATTCTATTTTTTCAAGGAGGGTATCGGGATCACAACATCCATTATGAAACGTATATAAAGAACGACATAACGGTTTAAAGCGATACCGCAGTTATAATCCCCGCATGATTTTGGCGAGTAATACATTCTCATTCTTGCCGTGGGGTTGATATTTATTTCATGGGATTTCAAACTCATTAATTTCATTCTTGGTAAATCTCTTCACAAAGAATGACGATCGATGTTTCCGAAAAATAGTTTGACACATATAGAAGTTCAAAGCTGAACAGAAATACTTTTATCTTTGGCAGATCATTGAAAACACTTCATACGCCGCACAGTGGCGCAAAATTGCTCGAGGAAACAGAATTATATCATAATTGTTTTCGTTTGGTTACCAAAGTGCGACTCAAACAATGCAGTCATCGGAGATCGGTTTTCTAATTCATCAACATTTAAGAATGTGTCAGCGATTAATAGTGCACATTTTAGATATTGCGCTTTTGAAAGGATTAAATCTGAGTACAACACCTCTCCCGACCACACGAATCTTGCATAAGATGATATAATTACCATATTGGTATTGACTCTATCACTTAAACGTGTACAAAGTGAATCTTGTATACGAGTCGCGGCTAGGTCAAGCAAGCCCGAGAAAATCGAAAATCGTATCAGCAAAAATGAGCGAGTACTCGAAAACCGAAGCAAGTTGTAAACATGCTACAGCTGAGAGTCTAGAGTTAATATGACATATTTTTATCCGACTGAAAGTAATTATTGTATTCCTCGGTTCGTGTATCAGCGGCATATAATTTCAAAACACAATCACAACAGATTACTCCTATACGCAGAGGGGAGATTTCTAGACACTGTACACTCGATTACAATACTACTGCTATGAATGCACCCTTCAAGACCAGTTTACTACGGGCCACAACGAAAGTGACTGCACCTGCGCCCCTATTGAATCCAAACTCTTAGTATTATACGTCACTATTGTACAATGTGCAATATACAATGTACTGTATATTAGTTAATTGAATTGTAAATGACGTCAAAGAACCATTACGAATGTGGTCTATTTCATCATGTCAGCGTTTCTAATCACATTAACGTCTAATAACGCTGATACCGCGGAGATCGTTAATCTAACCTGACGGATGAAATAATATAAGAAGCATTGCCCCCTCATCATGTTCATTAGTCATAATCATAATAAAGCAATCCACTTTTAAATGGCTAGCTTTTGTTCGTAATAACATGACATTGTATAATATAACTGGTGCAAGAAATGTTACATCTATTGCGATCCAGTCCAGTCAATTAGAAATGAGAACTATCGTTTCAAATCATTTGAGTGTTCAATAGTTATCTTGAGATAAATTGAGTAAATTGAGATGATTAGTTTCTTACATGGTAGACCATGACTCAAGGTGTCGTGAAAATTTGACAAGATGAAACACATTAAGTTACAAATAAAAGCGCAAACAAAAATATCCTAGGCCCGAACTATAGAGGGGGCTTGTATATTTTTTTTTATTTTTTTTTTAGCAAAGGGCACAAAACAGTCCTTGCCAATAAACCCGTGTCTGCGTCAATGAAAACTTTTGATTTATCGATAGGTAATGAGTATGACATTATTGGCAAAAAGGTATATTCTTATTTGAGCCAAGCACCTGAACATTGTTTGAATATTTGTTTTAAGTCTGTATTACCATTCAGTTTTAACTCTGTACTATTACTATTCTCACCACTCTCCATCCATCTTTCTATGTCGCTATCCCAATGATTGTCTTCCCGTTAATTCTCGACCTATTACACGTCAATATTCGCTTCCCTGTATACTTTCAGTATTAAACGCCCCCGTTTTTACTCGCTTGACGAGATTTTCCACCGCTTGACAAATCGTGTCCAGGAAGTTTTGCGACAGAAGCCGATCCCGGAAAAGCCTCGCTGTCGAAAGCGACGATCACTACGACAGCAGGGATGACGAGACTTCGCTGCATTTTGATCGGAATTATGTAAATAGCTCTAACGAAAACGGAGAAAACTACGCGCCGCCCACACCACTCTCCAAGACTCCTCTATCGTATGTCCTCTCAATTCTATTTATGCCCTATTTATCTGCCCATTTTGACCTATTTATCTACATATCAATCAAGCTTTGTAAGTCTATCTTGTCAGCGAAATAGAAAAACGTCACTGTAGCCACACGCTCAAGTTGGTGATGGAGGTATAAATTAAAGCTGCTTGCTGATTCGGACTCATCAGCTTCTCGTCTATTTCTGTAAAAAAAAAAAAAAAAAAAAAAAAAAACACACACAAAAAAAAAACACACACACACGCATAAAATACACAAAGTCTCTCTATATACACGATCTCAATAACACTGACACAAAAACACGCAAAACATCAAGTAGAAAACACAGATAAAACTACAGGATGGTGTATCTCGTTTTATCCTCCGCATTTCGTACAGCCCTAGCATCATTTTTGAAGAAAAAAAAAATAGCAGGGAAACAAAACCACAACCCGCTTTTTTCCCCCTATCACAATTGGACATTAGACGGGGAAAAAAATACATCATCAAACGTGAATAAAGCCAAGTCGATAATGTTGTTTCCTACAACTGCCTTTTGTTAACTTAATAAGACTGGTCTTAACTACATGTGTGTTGACCCTTTCAGCCTGCAAAGTCCTCAGCATGTGATCATGATTCTAATATGCTTTCGATTATATACGCCTGTAATAAACTACCAGTATAGTCCGTACGATCAATACTGTTATTAAAGGAACTGTTAAGTAACTATAATACTATTCAGCTGTTTGACTTTACATCTTTCTCTTTTTTCTTTAGTAAATATGATCAAACCAAGTGGAGTGTAGATAGCTGTTCGTTTTTCAAACGAAAGTGCTCTTCAGCTCTCGCTATCGTAACGTTTCGTGTTAATTGCTACTAGTTACAGCGAACTTATTTATGGACTTCTACACAGCAACATTTGACAGCAACTGCTCCAAAGTATACAGCTAAGCTTCTACAGATTTAACAACCTCCCAATGAGGGGGTTCGAAGGTTACAGCCGCAAGCATTCGAACTGGCTGTGATTAATATTCGGCGCCAGTTTCCCGTGGAGGCGGGATAGGGTGCTTGTTAACCACACACACGGCAGCATGTACATGTGGGACTAACGTGAAACGGGTTCCCTTCGCCGAGCTACAAACCCTCGTCCGGTGCTTGACTGGATTTAGTCAAACGCATTCAACATTCAAGAGTAAAGATGATAACTTTGTTGCATTGTATGGAGAGAAGAGTCTTTGACTCTCCCCGGATAATCCGCATGCCGTCCTTCAAGTACATGATATTGGTCTTTCCACAGATGGCGTCTGGGCCATTTTAGATCGCATAACGGGTTTTATTCATCAAATCGGTGATTACCGTCGGATAGGAGACACATACTTGTGTGTGTTTTCATAAATGGTAAATTCTCACTTACATGTGAAAGCAATCAAAGTAAATCGTGGAAATAGCCACAGGAAACAGTGTCCATCTACATTTATTACAATAAGTTATGATTATGGACGTTTCTGATAAATGGGCAGAGAAAGGCCTATTCTCAAAGGTCGTGTCACACAGTAATAAACATCATGCTTGCAAGTAGCACACATGGTCGCAATAATCTAATTAGAGCCTAAGAGACCAGCAAGTAACAGGAATATAAAAAAAAAAAAAAAAATATGAGGAAAAATAAAGTCCCCGCTCAAATGCTACGATTTTGCTTGAGGTCACGACCCGTTTAATAAGTGGATAACAGAAAGAGAAGTGCAGACGAGTCGTTCAACTTTCACCTGGTGTCACCACACATGACAAGCAGGTCACATCGTCTATTATCTAACGGGGTGCTGTTCGTTATTCCGAAGGTTCGCTATTCCGAAGGTTCGTTATTCCAAAGATTGGTTAATCCTAAAATGAAATTCGGAACAATGAACCTTCGGAATAACGAATCAAGAGCCTTCGGAATAACGAATCAAGAGCCTTCGGAATAACGAACCTTCGGAATAACGAGCTGTAACCATCTTACGTACCTCTACTAATGCACATTGCATTGCAGTGACAGTGCAAGGTTTAGTGCCTTTCGATCATAGAGATTATCTTTATGAAAAGAGAATTTTTAAAATCACTGTTTTGATGCCTCCCCCCACCTCATACATGCCGTGTTTGGCCTAATGCTCGTCAGTGATTCGATCATTTCTGTAGATTATGGCCCTTAAAAAAGAATATAAGATTACAACGGACCTTGCTAAACACACGCACACACATACACACACGCAGCAGTGCAAATGAGGAATTCTTTATAGGCCTATATCGAGTAATAAGGGCATAAACACTATCTGATAAACAAGTTCAGTTTTAGTTTTATTCGGCAGAAATCGTCTATTTAGGTGACGTCCTGTTTCCCTATATACAGGTGTACACTCCACATGAACTGATGCGATTTTGTGCTTTATAGTTCAACAAGATGGCCATTTCAAGACATAACAGGAATCATATCCTTGTTGAAATCAAACTTTCACAAAATGACGCTTCCATTTTCATAAATAGTACTTGATCTTTAAACTGATTGTATCTCGATTAAAGAAAAAAAAACAACGATTAACGATATTGATAATCAAATGTTTAAGAGGTGAAGAGAGAGAGAGAGAGAGAAATACAGACAGACAGACATCCTAAACAGATGACAGATACATAACATCATTACATGACAATATGGCAGAGATGGGTATATATAATTTGATAGAAAAGCCAAATAGATTAATAGATGGCTATGGAAACAAACAATGGTACGAGAGATAAATAGACAGGGATGGAGATAGATAGAAAGATGAATGAATAGACAGATAGATAGCCAGGCAGACAGATGAGAGAGTAGGTATCAAGCACTCTATGGTGTTGATATATGCACACGCTTCGCCGCGTAGTATAAGGGCAGCGGCTACCCCGGGTTCACCATGTCAATGAGAGAAACACGTGGCTTAATTAAAACCCAAACGCGTCTAATTACTGGCAACACGCACGCCGTAATGTCAAACACGCTACTGCACACCACTAAATCCACTAAGGAAAAACACCTGTCTCCTAGGGGCTAAAATTGGAATAATCATGTGGGTCATTGGTACAAAAAATTACAAAAAAGGGGGAAATGTCATATTTCCTTTCTGAAGCATCGTGACTGAACTTAACTCCGGCTAGGCAGCGTTTAGCTTTGACCTTAAGGTTGCCAAATCGAATTTAGAGTGCAATGCCATCTCGACGGGACGTACAATCACCGGTTACAATTTCCTCGTAACATCTTTAACTTATTATCATCCTAACATTATTACATGAAGTATCTTCGAGGCCGAGCGAAGGAAAAATTTGTCACAATTTTCAAAGCTGCAAAGTTACGGGTATTGGCTGAACACACAAACTCTTTCTCTCACACACACACACACACACACACACACACACACACACACTCACTCATCATCATCATCCACAAGGCTAAACTAATCTGATAAAGCTATCCATACATTATTATACATCCATGACACCGAACCAATTCCTACATGTTTGGTGACAACAAGAAAGGCTGGCCCATTGTTACACGTTGGCGCTAATAACAATAATAATGATAATTATGATGATGATGATGATAATAATAATAATAATAATAATAATAATAATAATAATAATAATAATAATAATAATAATAATAATAATAATAATAATAATAATAATAACAATAATAATACGGTGAAAGCTAAACACTGCCAAGCCGGAGTTAAGTTCAGTCACGATGCTTCAGAAAGGAATTAGGACATTTCCCCTTTTCTGTAATTTTTTGTACCAATGACCCACATGATTATTCCAATTTTAGCCCCTAAGAGACAGGTGTTTTTCCTTAATATTATTATTATCATTATAATTAATATCATTATTATCATCATTATTATTATTATTATTATTATTATCATTATCATTATTATCATTATTATTACTATAATCAATATTATTATTATCATTATTATTATTATTATTATTATTATTATTATTATTATTATTATTATTATTATTATTATTATTATTATTATTATCACTATTGTTACTATTATTACTATTACTACTATTACTATCATTATATCTAAATCATCCATACTTCTGAAAATGATATCGCCCATGGATTTGAGTATAGTGCCTTGAGTTGTAAAAATGTGTGCTTTCGGTTCTTTTTATTTTTGATATATCCGTCTTTTAACCCTTTTTGACGTCGATCTTGGTGCCTATAATTCATGGCACACAGACAATACACACGCTGGTTTTGTTGAATTGCCGACTGTCGAAGAAAGGTGAACAAACGCCAGATCACTCCCTTCTGAGGCCAAACCCAACTCGTTTTTCTAGACCAAGACAGAGGAGAACTAACCCTCTTCCATCTCCAAACCCAAACGACTCTTGACCTTTGACACTAGCGTCGAGAGAAAATGATCTTGACACTTTACCGCGACCTTCGCCAAGCCACTTTTGTCTCTTTACAATCTTCCGATGCTCTTTGATAAAAGTTGAATAGCTAATAACGAGTTTGGGGTGAGTTATGCTTGATGCTTTTTCGCGGTGGGTCTGGCGTTTCTCATGCTCATTTCCATAACATGATGTCCTCCATTCGATAGTTTCTATGGGCATCGCATACCTTCTTCTCTTCTCTTTCTCTTCTGTTTTCTGAATTTCAAATATGATAAGAAAAAACACACACCAAATAGTTACCTCTATTGTCACCTTCAAAAATGTCCACGTTTTTATTTCTGATGTGTGCCCATACTGAGTGAACTGACACTGTCTTCAACATGTCTCTTTGTCCTTACGGTGACTTTGTCCGACTTTATACACCTTTTAAAATATGTGAACGAAATATTGTCCCTCATGAATACTTACCAATCAATTATGAACGTGTATTTTCGTTTTGTGAAGGTACTTACACCTTGTTGTCATGACACTGTGAAATGTGCTTCTCTTTATATGCTTTAAAAATAAAAACAAAACAAAAAAAAAGCCGCATGGGTCCCTGGACCAAACCCCCTTGGGGCGGTCCGCCTCTACCCCCGAAAGAAACGTTCCACAGCCCCTGTTTACATAACTGTACTTGAACATTGCCAATCTTTCCAGTGTAAGGTTGCCAATCAGTTATTTATACGAATTATGATTTCAGATGTGATCTGACGAAAACACTAAGACGTAAGCATAGACATTGTAGTGATAAACATTTTTGTAAGAAATTTAGGTGATATTCGATTACCTTTTATATGAAGAGTGCATGCCATAAAATGTTACTTTGATGTAGGCCTAATATATCACATGAAACTTTGCACAAAAAGAAGCCTCCCCCTGCTTCGACGTTCCACTCCGTCAATGCGGTATTCTGCAATCGACAATCGGCTAACGACCCCTTTCGTATACTCGTATATTCAATCAAGAATCTTCACGTTTCAGGCCGAAAAATTCATGATTTCATTGAAGAAAAGGCAACAATTGATATACTATTATAAAGCTGGCATTTACAACAACCGTAAAATTAAGTTTAATATAGTACCCGCAAGCTCTTCCTTGCTCTTTACGTCAAATATTGACCATTGCTGTAGCATCTTCATCAGGCCAACCATCTTTCAAAAACGCGGCGCCGATAGAAATATTTTGTCGCTTGCTCATGAACGCTGTCTCTCCGTAATGACCAAAACATGTGGCTTTGCCATCACTGTCGCAATCAATTTTTTTCTTTTCTTTTTGTAGCCTTAGCCCATCAATTGTTTCTCCGCTATTTTTTTTTCTTTCCTAATTCTAATATTACCACATCCGTGACCTTTTCCCTTACAGAAGAGTTTTTCCCTGATAAAATGCAGCATCAGTTTCGTGCGCCGGCGTAATCGCCAGGCGAATTGAATGTCGCGTCGTTTCTTCGCGGCAACTTCAATTCGGGAGCACGGCGATTAATTGATGTTGATGTTTCAAAGTTGTCAAAGGAGAAAAACAAAAATTACGATACTGCCATCACTGTTCTCATTATGAAGATAACTTTTAAGACATGTGTGATTCTTTGTTGTTGTTTTTTTTTTCATCTATCTATGGTAGCTTCCTCGTAGGTGAATATTCGATGATTTTGTGGGGATATCTGATTTCCTCCTTTCAGCAGTACGTCCACAGCTTCCGTGGTAGACCAAGATGAGATGGCTTGAGACGACATCCATATACCCTTTGCCAAATAGCAGAAAATTACTTCCCCCCTCCCACATTATCATGTTCCATTCCCGAAACCCTCATTGCAGAAACAAACTCAGTTGATTGAAATATACAAATGCTCGACACAGGGACAGAAACTCATCTCGAGTGTCCACCGTAGTATGTACGTTTTTTTGTTTGTTTGTTTGTTGTTGGTTTTTTAACAGTGAAGTAATTCATGTAATACCAAAAATTAAAAAGAAAAAAAAAATGTTTAGGAAATCTGAATAGCTTGATTCTGGTACAAGCATATACTTTGTATTATATGCATATCGTTCAATTCACACCTACATTGTAATATTGGCGTCTGAACGTTTGAAATTCCATTATGCTGTGTACAAACGAAATACAGCGAGTCAACAGATCCAAAAGATTTAAAGCCATATTTCTTCTAAAGTAAGATATCTGGAGTATGGATACTCTTTACTACTTAAGTTGGTGAAGAATAGCTAATCCAGATGAGTTATATATATCATTTGAAAGCAGAGAACAGCTTTGGAAATATCTGAGCTAAACTAAAAAGTCTTTACAGGCAACTTTTTGTTGATTTTATAATGCAAGGCCAGGTATCACAGTCCATCACACTGCTATGTTTCACCATCAGAAAATGTGTATAAATGTTTGCCAGACATGAAAATGGGATGCAGACATTTGGATATTTCATGCCAAGAATCACTAGAGTATGTTGTTTTATGGTGCAGTTTACATCTGTACAGTCCCAGTAATGTCAAATTATCAACTTTCACTGATGCAGGTGAATAGATACTTGAGTGGCTACCTCTCATTCTCCTCTCCACTAATACCTGTATACACAAATATCCCTCTCTCTCTCATATATATATATATATATATACATATATATATATATATATATATATATATATATATATATATATATATATATATATATATATATATATACAAACATATATATTCATATATACACACACATCCTGAAATCCTTCCGATCTTCTTTTTTATTTCGTACAATCTCTGTGAAACTCCCTCCCAATATGTCTCCGCTGCAAAGAAACAAAACTCACTCGTTGTGAGCACAAGGGGACCATTTGACTTGCAAATGAAATTGAGTGCCGTTTGTATCCCCAGGGCTCTAGCAGCGACACCTAACTACCCATCCTCCTGTACCCGCACCCTGTAAACTAACACCTTCTTTTTGCAGATGATCACTTCCATGACAGTGGTGGCGTGACGGAGGGAAGGAAATCCACTCAGAATCGCAGAGTGTGTCTATCCTTCATTAGAGGCAAAAAAAAAAAAAGGAAAAGAAAAGAAGGGTTTAACAATTCTTCTCATTTTTTCCCCCAGTTTCCTCCCCCTTTTCCCTCCCACCCTCCAGGACACCCAAACCGATCAATCTCTTTCATCAAGCCCCCTCAGTCGATTCCACCAGGGAATACATAACCCCCAAGGACTTGGGAGGAGAGAGGAGAATGATCTCTGGTGTAAACGTGGAAGTGTTTGCAGGAGTATACAGGCCTACATAAGCATTAATGCTTCATTAGTGCATATGGTCATACACAAACATTCACATGCTTTTGTTGGGTATTATCTTAAACTTTTTATATCATCATCTCAGTCATCCACTCACCTGTCATTTACTCATCCATCCATCCATCCATCCATCCATCCATCCATCTATCCATCCATCCATCTATCTCTTCTTCTACAAAGACTTACATTCAAACTTGCATGGACTTCTTTTCTGTGCATATGTTACTTGTAAATGTCCCAATTATGTTTACTATCCATATTCATCTTGGTAGCAGTTTTAAAAAAAAAAAATCACAACACAGTTTAACTAGACAAACAACAACTGAAAGAGATTAATGTCAAACATTAAGAAGTCAAAAGAACAAAAGCAGAGTACAGGAACAGAAAGTCATGCCCAAAAGATACCTTGGAGAGCATACACAATCAGGGTGTGTCCTATCTATTTCTGACCCCCCCCCCCCCCAACAAAGAGTCAAATCTCCCACAGATACGGCATGATAAGTATGCCACTTACAAAACTGCCAATTGAATGATGGCTCTTCTCGAGTTCATTTCCCTCAATAACGCCTTTCCTTCTTCCAATTGTAAAAAAAAAAAAAACCCTCAACTAATAAAAAATAAGATAAAAATCACTCTTATCCCTCCATGCCACCCCTTTCAATCCTGGAATTGGGGGCAAATGTGGTTCAGTGCACAGCATCACACCTCCCCTTTGTGTCAGTGACTGGTAGGCAAGCACTGCAGGGTGTGTGATCACAGTCATGATGGATAGATCATTGTGAGATGGATAGAAGCACTTGGGAGTGAGTGTGTGTGTGTTGGGGGGGGGGAGGGGGGGGGGGGGCAAGGTACTGGTTGCAGCATTAATGGAGCTGCTTTGATACATGGCACAGTAAAGAGTGTAGAATGAATACCACTGTGGTGAGTAGTCCATCCATAGACCTTGCTTGAAAAGAAAACTGTGGGAAAGCTCTTGCTCTGCCCAATCTGTTTTCAGGAAAATTTGCATATTACATCTTAGCTGGCATTAAGCTAAGTTTATATCATTAAGTAGTTTACCAATATCATACAGTGAGGGATTTTACTTTCTCATATTACTGTAATCAATATTACATGATCTACAGTAGTCCTTTACATGTGTGCTTATTTCACTCTAGGGTCTTAAAACTTGACAGATCATTCAAGCACTGAGATAGCTGTGATAACTTTATGCGCTTATGAAGAATTGAGACACTCTTGTTAAAACCTCACTCAAACGATATGCAAAAAGGATAATAATATACCATCTCTAACTGCTTTTTTGTGTGTGTAATACTTCTTGATTGACATTAATCTACACTTCTTTTGTTTATCTTTGCTGCTAGTACCATGCATGCTGAATTAAGTTCTTTTATATTTAGGCTGTCCCCTTCACCCCTCCCTATCTCTCTCTCTCTCTTCTCTCCCAATCCCAAACCTTTGTTAGTGATACCCACAAACCCTCCCAAGCTCTGGAAATGTGTCAATGCCCCCCTAGTAACAGATGATGTGGGAGCCAAAAGAGGTGTCAATCCTCATTCATTTTAATGAAGTCAGGATGCAAATTTGATGGCTGTATCAGCCCCATCCATTTCTCTAAAGACTTAATAAAGAGAAAGAGAGAGAGGGAAGAATTATTTTGTGACATTGTTGCATTTTGTTCATTTTCAGATATACCCAAAGGTTCCTTAGGATCAATGGATTGTGGGAAACATGGTTACATGTATTCAATTCCTAACATTCCCTTTTTAAAGATGAAGTTGAGACACTGTTTCTCAAAGTGAATGCCAAATCCATGTTCAAGTTGACTGTCATGGTTAGAGTAGAATCCAGCCTATGGAATGGTAAAAGTATCTGTAAAATCTGACCGAAAAGTATCCTGTCTATTTTCACTAATACATTCTCAACATTTTTGCTTTTTTTCTGACATGAATTCTTTTACAAGAAATTATATGCTTCACATCACATTATACAGGCAGATATTTGAAGAAAACAGCTGGATGATGCTAAATATCCAAAACAAACCTAAACTATGCCAAGCTACAAGGATGTATTATTATGTGTGACTGTTGTGTGACAAAGATCAACATAAAAGGACATAGACAATAACAAGAAAAGAAAGAAAATAATGCTGGCTTCTGTAGATAATTCATACATCATTCCCTGCTTCTCTCAAAGATGAGTTTGTACCCTAATCAAATTTGATGTTGACAAATAACTCTTGCCTCATAGTTCCGACAGCAGCTAAACCTTACCCTGAATCTACACACACAAAAATAAACAAACCTTAGGAAGAGATGAAAATAATGCATCTGCTGTGAAGTATTTCCAAAAAAATGGGTAATGAGTGGCGACAGGATAAACGTGAAGCAATCTCCCAGCACTGACAGCGTCCTCTTTGACTTCCATCTTGAATGAGATCCCTCCAAAGGTCTGATGTAAGCCTGATGATACTCCAGGCCTTCAGCCTACACACTAGATTGTGCAGCTCTCCCTATCCCTAGTTTTTTATTCCTTTCCCATTAATCCAAAGTGAGCAAAACACATCATCATTATTTATCCTGTCAGGGTCAGAAAAAGAAAATAAGAATTTTCATTTTAATGTTTCCTTCTACGAAAGCCTTTTTAAAGCCCAACACAGTCATTCACCCATATCAACACAAACCTTCCTCTCCTTTGGTTTTATCTTTCTACTACCAGTATTTCATGCCCATATGCTCAACCAGGAAAGTGGAAAGGAATCCCTAGTCCAACTCATGCTGACCTGTCTCTAGGGAAAAACAAACAAACAAAATTTCTGCATATTTGAATTCATAATGAATAACTAAATCGCCATGTTGATACAAATATATCAATTGCTCTCATAACATTATAAGTTTTATGTCTGTGATACTATTACCATCACATAGCTCTTTTTTCTCAATATTCTGCACAATTACAGACAGAAATATAAAAACAAGTTCAGAATGTCTATCCTCCACTTAAAGAAATGAAACTGAGAAAGATTCTAACTATATTCTGTGGTTTTCTTTACAAAAAAAGCAGAAATGCATCAATCAGAATGTGTAATTGTTCAACGATCACATGTCATGATATCTTGTGCATTTGTATTTACAGAGTAGCTGCAGAACGATTTCAACCTGCTTTCTTTGTACTCCGTGCTCTTTCATGGTCTACATGTTTTATTGCATCACACTTCACTGCAGTAAACTGCTACATCTGCCATCTGCTGTGTGTTTGAATGATCAGCAAGGACCAAATGACCAGTAAATGATCAATTCCACAGGACATGGAAAACTCAGAACTCGAGGAGTTATCTTTTGTGAGAAAGAAAGTGTCCGAGGTGTTTTCTCACCCAGAAGACCAATGGAGTGGGATTACAGCGCCCCCATTGTTGGGTGTGGTGGTATGAAAGTCTCTCCCAACTAAACCTCACTGGATGCTCCTTAAGGTCTCATTCATCAACAAGCATATTCAACAGGAGTGTATGCTGGACCTTGAACTGGACTGGTCTGTCAAGGTGAAAAGGGTTCCCATGCTCTCTTCTTCTATTAGATCATTTACATGCTTCCATTTCTTTTCGATGCCAAGTTAAAACAAATTATTGTTTATCCATAGAAATGAAGGTAAAGTGAGGAAGCATAAAAAAAAAAAAAAGTAATATGAACAGCGATGCTCTCTTTGCCTTTTTGAGGGAGTAGTAGAGTGTATTTGCAAAGCATCTGATATAGAGCAAGACATATAACCACTATCATCTTTATGAGATGCATTTCTGGAGTAATGCAACAGACATAACATCATCTACTGCCACTGTGATTATTCAAACCTATGTGTGAAACTTGCCATGTTAAAAAGCACAACAAAGCAAAAAATGTTCTCCAGATTTACAGTGAATTTTCTCTGCTCCTACTGAAATAAAAAAGAACATAATACTAATACCTACTCCCAAGAAGATATTTATCAACCCCCAATTTTTTTTTGACATCTCTCTCATAAGAATGAATCTGATCCCATACATTATGAATATCTAAATTTTATCTCATTTTGTATCTATCCACGCAATTCCAACTACTGCAGACGATCTGTCCTGATTACTTCACATATCTGGGTCACTGTAACACGCTGCGGGAAGATAAAAGGTGGTTTCCATGTGGCGCAGGTACACCCAAGCTTCTTCAGTACAGATTGGAGAATGTTCTTGGCAGCTCTAATATCATTCAGAGAGGTGAATATGACTACTGTCACAAATTGATTACGTCCTCGACATCCAGAATTTTACATATTATTTGACGAAGGTTCAGTGACAGCCAGTACAATACCTTTATTAAAGCGCAATTCATGTGAATTAAAGGAATTTTATAAGGTAATAGCAGGTAGATAGAATGGTTTCACCAGTGCTGGAAATAAGGTTATAGAATTTGAAAATTTCACATGTTTTCACTGCAAAGTGATACTAGTTGCAATCACACACTGAAATCAGACAACATAATTGTGACATTAGCTTCAACTCATCCACTGATTTCCACAAAGAAAATATAGAAATAATGCACTTGGTTTAAAATTTAGCAACTACAAACACTTAGCCCATTAACAGGCATAACTGCGATGTTATCATAATACTATATCAAATATAATAACATGCATCTAAGAGTTATTACTGCCAAGTTTGATGAAATAATGATCTTGTACTTTACAGCAGTAGTTGAAAGAGCCCACTCATCCATCCTTTGAGGTGGCCTATCTGACCTTTATTGCCACTGTAGAAGAATTATATCATATGCATCTAGGAATGACTGCATGCAATATGACCTGGCTGCACTTACTTCTGGTTCTGTAAGAGGTGATCTTTGAAACAAACACACTTTAAGGCTGTCACCCTACCCCCATGAGGAGGTACGACTTGAATAACTTTGTATCCCCTGTCCCCTCTGAATGATTTTTGTGATTTTTTTGGGGGAAAAATCTGCTCATGTATTTGAAAAAAAGATAAATGTCAATTTGAATCCTGGATCCCATATACAATAGTTATCATCCTAGGTACCCTCCAAGTTGACCACTCACACTGTCAAAAACAATTTCTTGACCTGTATGACTATCTAAATAATGTACAGTGATCTTTGAAGTTGACATACTTGTGAGCTTTTTTTTCTTCTTCTTCTTTTTCTTCTTCCTCTTCTTCTTTTTTTTTTTTTTGGTTCTCATCCTGTGGTCTTACATGTACATGGGCCACCTGCATCAGTGCACGAGTTCCTGACTATAGTCAACATAACAAATAGATACTGGCTTGGGGGAGGGGTCCACTTCAGTGCTTCATCTTCAAGACCTCTAGTTCAATTACGTATATTTGTGTAAAGATGTCTCAGAAAAACCCCCAAAATGTATCTGTATATTCAAAGATATTCCCTGTTCCATTCTCGTGATGATTGAGTAAACAGGTATACATATCATATCATACCCCCTCTACATCAATACTGTCATTCAATCTTATGTTAAACAGAGATGCAAATATTTCAGATGACTCTTCACGGGGGATGACAACTATCACAGTATACAATTAACTACAGATGGAAGGTTTATTACTAATGCTGAAGGTAACACTCAGCAAAATAACTGGAGAGATAGACAGGCAGATAAAAAGATATATATACATACATACATGTATAGATATATAAATAGATAGATAGAAAGATAGATAAATAGATAGATAGATAGATAGATAGATAGATAGATAAATAGAAAGATAGATATATAGATAGATAGATAGATAGATAGATAGATAGATAGATAGATAGATAAAGATAGAGACATAGAGAAAAAGAGAAAGAGGAGTGATGTCATATTAACAGTTAAAATAAATATATGATGGGAAAATATGAGATGCTAATGTGTGCCGTGCTGTCATCTAAAACATTTTAGAATGCTTTTTAGTGTCCCTGAGAAGAAAGAAAAGTTGTTCACATATACGGGGAGATCCTCAAAGAACTCCATGGTACTGGGGGACTTTGCAACACATCAGGTATTTTAACTGTAGCTACATATGCAACGCGTATTTGTGTCTAGTCAGAGAAGACAGAACACGAAGAAGAAAAGTCTGATTTCTTTGCCTGTAGCTACTTATGTATGTGCACATCCTGCTTATTTGCACACTCTTCAACACACACACACACACACACACACAGACAAACACACACACACGCAGATAGAAATGTATGTATACACACATAGACATACCCCAACACACAAAATACAAACCTACACACAACCTCATAGTTACGTTAACACACACATGTAGCAGTAGGGTATTTTTCATTTGGTTTGTTTGTTTGTTTGTTGTTTTTTGTACATGGATGCATCTTTCAGACTTATAATACTCCTGTATGCTGCTCCTGCGCCTGGATCCCATACGGTGGATCACAGATGCAATCCCAATCGATTTTGACAACGATCTCTTTGGCAGACCGGAGTAAAATTGAAAAAAAGTGGTTCAGCAAAATGTCAAAGGATCGTCAGGACATGGGCTCGCAATCTATTCCGGCTTGCGACCCCCGCACGCTGAATTCCTCCTGCGCCTTGATTTGAACACCATTCGGGTTCCAGCTCGATTGCGAAATAATGGCCGAGATGAAATAACAGATCAAGAAATATCCAAGAAGAGGCATAGTCGGGTAGAATGTAATAAAAAAAAGAAGGGGGAGGGGTAGAGAACTGACTTCATAAGTCAATAGGAATAATGCTGTAGATGTGTATTCAATTCATGTGTGTGTATCTATGCCTTTGAGTGTGTGTATATTGTTTTGTCTAAAAGAAAAACCCTTGGATAGAAGAGTTTTCATCAGGTATTCAAATTAGAACATTGGGAAATAACTATCATGTATATTGATAAACTACCAGTTGACATACATTCTGATGTCGAAAGAAGAAGGAAAAAGAGAAGAGTGTATCATTACTATACCTTGTACAGCTTTCTGTATCGTGTCTTACACATAAATAACTTTGTTATCAAAAAAAAACAACAAAAAGAACATAAAGGCAAGGCAGAATCAATACTGAGAAAGATATGCTACTCTTGGTATAGGAATTCTGTATTTCCTGACAAACAGGTTTGCTGCGCAGTCAGAAACCAATGTTTTATTTCCTTCCTGCGTTCTCATTTTCCCCCTAAACCTCTTACCTTCGACAAGACACAAATGAAATGACTGATGCTCTGTCTTAATGTCATTTCTTTGCTGATGGCTGATATCCACACGACGGGATAAGCTTATTGGATCGGCTGTTTTATCCCGCCACCAATTACAGCTAAATCCGCCATCTTGTTTGCCTGTCTTCTGCCCATAACCGCGAAGTTGATCTCCGTCTCTTTCCCGCCCTACAAAATGCCTGTCAGGAGACATTTCGCCATGGAAATTACGGCACAGAATTTGCCAAGATGGAAAACTGACGTCCTCACATAAATTACAAATTTCCCTTTTTTCTTCTTCTTCTTCATCTTCCCCCTAGCAAAATGCATTTGTTGCCATGTCAGAAAAAGATTGTAAATTGACCTGTACATTACAGAAGGGGATATCAGCCTCATCTGTGTGCAGCAGCAAAAGGAAAATAAAGCTTGCATGATAGCAGCAGGACTGACATAACATAGGCATAGAAACGTAACATTATCTGCAACCACGCCGTGACCTTCCCCACCCCAAACAAAATCTAAAACAGAATAGAATAAACAAACAAGAAATCCTATTTTACCCAACTTCATATGTGTGTTGTTCAACATTATAAAGTTTTATATGGAAGGCTGGGTGTGTCAATATCAATGTGATGATGTGTTGAAAATTATTCTCTACAGTACTTACTACACCTTTTTCATCTCATTTCAAATCTTACAGATATTAATGTAAAATGTTTGTTTCAACTCTATCCTTTCACTGAAATCACCGAACAGCAAAGAAAAATAAAATTGTTACTTGATTTTTTTTAACCAAAGCATAGAATATAAAACAAAAATCTGCATAAAGGCAATAACCTTTTTAAGAAGTGTATAGCTGCCCATTTAAAAATCCACTAAAGAGCTACGTTTAAACAATCCAACCTAGCGGAGACTGTGAAGACACGACTATCATTTCCAAACATCCGTTGATGAGACAAGACCCTTTAACCCAAATGAGATGCCAAAATTTTACGGGAATGTCTGCGTGCATGCCATGTTGTCATCATGTCGCTAACTGATAATTCATTATGTATCCTCACAAGAGTGCTTAACGCTGCTTCTCTCATCTTGCTTTCACAAGGTGTATCCAAGCAATTCAGACTGCTTTTTTTTTTTTCAAAATTGAAAATAAACAGACCAACCAATGAAAAGTGCATTCAGGATTATAGTAGCAATAATGGCATGATACAAAATGTCTACATATAAAGCACATATGGATATATATGCATACATGATTAACATACATAATATATGTCCTTGTATCTTATGCTGTATTCGTGAGTCAATTTCAAAATGATAATATCCGATAATCAGCCCTAATGACGTGAGCGTAGAAGCATGCAGGTATAACGAGGGATGCCGCTATCATTAGATTAACATTTTACTGCTGCTCACGTGGAATAAACACATAGGACTATGGTGCAAATGGCAGGGCTTAGCTAGTTATAGTAATGACCTCGGCAAATGCATGCAACACATGCCCGAACCGTTTGGCAGCTCAGGCAGCTAACGAGCCCACGTTGGTTGGCGCACACGAGATTCAATTGGCACTAATTACTAATACTGCTGCCAGTGTCGGGATGGGCCATCCTTACAAAGATTCTTGGGATATTCTGGTGACATAGCCTGCAGAAAAGATGTTAGCTTTTCACGTGAAATACGACTCCTAGGAAACATATGTGAGACAGAAGCACACACAAGTGTGTACTCTTCATGTGTGTGTGGGTGTGTCTGTGTGTATGTGTGACCTTGTAATTAGGCCACAAATCTGTCAAATAGAAAAGGCAAACATGCAGAACACACTTGAGGGTTAGCGAAGATAAATGAAACTCTAGGTATGGGTGGATGTCTTCAAGAATCCAAGAAAGAATGAAAAGGAAGAAAGATGAAATAGACCAACTTTACAACTGAAGCCTGTGTAGTACTTAGCAAAATATCCAAGTTGAAAGAGGAGATACGATTTTTCAAATAATACAAAAATATATATATATATAATTATGAAGGTTCTTCTGATTACTGAATTGTTTCCAGTACTTCAAGGTGGAAATACATCTCCACTATGGATTCTCAGCTTCCCTACTCTCTTGTGTATGCATCTGTACTTGTGTCTGTGCGCATGTGTAGGGGTATTAAAAGGGATGTTGTAATAGTGGATACACCCTTTCTCTCTTACAGACGAACAGACAGCTAATGATGGAAGAGATGATGGTTATGATGGAGGAGTTGGTAAGCGTGATGGTGGTGGATGTGGTGGATGTGGTGGATGTGGTGGATGTGGTTGTATTGCTTGTGGTGGCAATAATTGCAATGAATAAGAAATGATGATTAGATAAATGATGGCAATAATGATGAAACAATGCCAATAATGACATAACCTTAGGAGCCTACCAGTGTGTGTCTGTTTTTGTCTTTGTTACCAAGTAACCAAAAATAAGACAACTGACGATACACATACATAATTAAAGTGAAATACAATGTAACAACATCGTTGACTGACTATTCTTGGGGAGGATGATATGTGAATCCCCTAAGTTCTTGTACACAAAATTGATAAAAACACTATTCCTTAAGACTGAAAAGAAGATACTTCAGTGATTCTGTAATTAGCTAGAAACTTGCTCTAGCATTGTCTTTGGCCCACTGTGGATAATTCAGAATGCACATTTTAATGTGAAATGAATGTATGAAACAAAAGCAATGTGGAAAAGCATCAGTAGTACATTGTATATCATCTAGTTGAACCCAGGGAGCATAACTGTCTATTACAGACTTATATTCACTAAGGTATTGGGTGAGGTTGGAGTAAGTGAAACCTGTGTGGGTAGATGATTAGAAGCACGGTGAGGTTTAGGTTGTTGAGCCATGAATCTGAGACCTTTCCTTTCAATTAAACATATCTTGTTTTGGTCTCAGCACCTATCAAAGGACTTGTAAGAAGTTAAATACATTACTGGACACAGAAATTTAGACAGGAGATATTCAAGATATGAAATATTTGTCTGTGGAACATACATCAATGTTCTTCACAGTCTATTTATTCCACTATTTACTATGCTCAAAAGTCATATTTCTCTGGGTTCAATGCTGTCATTTTTTTCACTTTACTATGTTTTACCATTTGTGACTCTCTCACAGCACTGTAGTGATGGGTCACATGCTATTCACATAGGTGATGCTTGTAAAGTTATGTACGTACACATTCATTGCACTTTAAATATCAACAAAAGAAATCTTCTTGTCCTTTATTTCGCTATACTAAAACACAATAACAGAGAATCAAACCATACCTTTAAAAAAAAAGCATACCCACAATACTTCACTAGGATACATAAAGACAGACGTGTACACATACAAAGCATCAGTTCTTATGGATACCCAGTATTAACTCTTCACAACAATCATAGCTAAAGGTCTTACAGCTCTCAACACAATCAGATCTCCTGCCAAATTCCCAGTGACCAGGTAAAAGTTCACTCACATTGTAATGGTTGCTGGGATGCATGGGGACAAAGAGGTCAAAGGTCGGGCAAAAGCATGACTTCATGACCTCTTCTCCACAGCTAGTGTGCACACATACACACATACACACACACACACACATACATTACACATACACAAAGAAACTCCTGTCTTTTTTTTCCTACCATAGCATGCATTCACTTCCAAGTCCTTACCTCTCTCCGCCGCCAAGCCCCCCAAAAAGAGAGAAAGTAAAGTGAGTATCCAATGTTCATTTAACGATGCCTATGAGGAGGGGCAATTGGCTGATTAAACGCCAACTCACTTGATGGATGAGCACATATTTGAGCTTTATGACAATTCCCAAGGTTCCTCTCCTCCAGCCATAGACTTCACCACTTCTGTTTCTTGTTATTTTTTCCCCTCTCACACTTCTCCAATATGCAGGCCATCAAACTAATTCCCCTCAAAAAAAGTCTTTGAAGATAAAAAGAAGGGGCGTGGAGACATGGAGACTGAACCCCACAATCTGATCCTATGAACCAATTTATTGTCACCAGCTGCACACAGCAAATTTGTGAATGAGGTAATATCATAAGAAGAAAAAAACTGAAATGCTGGTGACAGCACAATGTACACATTGTATGTTCCTCATTAAAATCAAAGTAAACACACTGTCTGATGGTGATTAACTATTCATACTTCTTTCAGCAACTTTGCTCTTACTCCTACAGGCTGTATGTGTATATCACATGAAAAAAAAAAATCCATGTATTATTTTCTGTAGATTATTTTCTGTATAGCAAACATGAATATAAGATTCGTGATGCCTCTCTCCGATTCAAAACCTTCTATTCAGGCTGCAGATAACTGAAACAAGAAAGCAAAGCTAAATGCCATCATGTAGACTACTCAGCTATTGCGTAGTCATCGTCGACAAAAGAGAAGTGGCAAGTCTGAGATTCCGATCACTTCTGATGAACCAAGAAATCAATTCACAAAAAAACAGACAAACTGACAGACAAACATGCAAACAGACATTGTGAAGTAAACACCGAATGTTGAAACAAAGTTTGAGACAATATTGAGAGAGATTTGCAACACCTACCTTGGGGTCAGCTTCCTTGAAAGTGTTATCTTCCTCATCAACCTCAAAGTACATCTCGGCTGATGTAATGGACAAGGTTCCCTTGACAACCACGCAGGGGGCGATCATGTGAGCAGTGGTGGTGTAGACCACAGGACCTAGGACGTGAGGATACAAAAGCAAGGACAATTTAGAAAGAGGGGGAAAACAAACATCAAAATATTGGTAATGTGTCCATCCTACCTTTGCTCCAACTTTACTCAAAACTTACCAAAAACACACAGGGACCTGAAGCATGCACTGTCATTACATGTGAGGTTTATTTCATTATCAGACAAATGCTAATGATTGTTACATTAATTACAAAACTAGAACTCTGTAATATTCCTTGTTTCAGAAGCATTCATGCATGTTTCTACTTTGAATGTCATTATTGCAACTGAAATATGCACTGCCCAGCTCACAAGGAAAAACTCTCAAATGTTGGTCATACTCCTCTACTTGTAAGTCTCTTGTTTTAACTATCGTAAATCAAGGTAGACACAAAGTATGAATAGCCTCCTAATGTAAGAATATCAAATGCTTGTTTTAAAAATAAAATAAAAAATCACATGGAATAATAATTTCATCAAGAACAATATGTGCAAGACATC
This sequence comes from Diadema setosum, assembly GCF_964275005.1. Taxonomy (NCBI): domain Eukaryota; kingdom Metazoa; phylum Echinodermata; class Echinoidea; order Diadematoida; family Diadematidae; genus Diadema; species Diadema setosum. Next base: position 13,324,311 of record NC_092695.1, read on the forward strand.
AAGTAAACAACAACAAAAAAATGATCACAACTTCTCCTGGCCTAATTAGGCTACAGACAATGATTACCTTGAAGCACAGCACGCCTTTCTGTTTGCACAAATTATTACTATCCATAGTTTCACAGACAGTGACTGACCTCATCTAGTCAAAATATATATCAAATATTTTCCACATGACATCACCTGTGTCAGATTGGATCTCAACTGACCTTATCATGCACACCTACACTTCAAAAATCTGCAAAGATGACAATCTGCATAATATGACATTTAGACCTGAAATCTGTTGACTGTGATGTGCAGGATTTAAAATGCAAATTAACTTCCTGGGTCACAAGTAGGCCTATCTATGGTCTAATTTCAACCTGTCAGCTATAAAGCAAGTACAGAGATGGGCATTGCAGAAAGGTAGATGAATACAGATGGAGAAATATGAAGAGGAAAGATAAAGAATGAGTGAGATGGGAGCATTAGAGTAAGAGCAAAACAACTTTATGCCACTGAATCACACTGTTTGCATAACAGAATTAGAGTAGTCACTCCTATGAGAAAGTGCCTATTTCTCTCCACAAAGTCTCCGATATCATGCGGACGACAGTGACAGGATTTATGCCCGGCGAAATCAAGAACTGGCTTATCCCCTCTCTGGAAGTCAGAAGTGTTTAAATCCACACCGTGACAATGACGGAAGAGGTGCTCTGTGAGACGATAGGAGAGTACCTCCTCAGAGGTGGAGAATCTTAATCCAAGATTTACTGCCATGAATTGAAGAACAAGTTCTAGTGGTGATCACTTTCAAGAGATTTCTCCAGATGTACTCTACTAAGAGTTATTTTTCTCAAGTACTTGTAGATTTTTTTCCTCTTTTGTTCGTAATTTACTGCCAAGGCGATACTATGAGGAAGAGAGCAGAGTATTTGGAATTTGCTATTCTCTTTGTTTCTCTTCCTGACAAAACGTTGTTTCTCTGTCATCTCATCTGGAGTACTACTTGAATCTCCTCCAAAGTTGCCCTGCCCTGCTTTGAGTTCCATGTGAAAGAAATGTAACATTCTGCTATGACATTGCACCAGTTTCTCCTTCTATAGCAAACATATGATGATAAACCTCACTATCACATTCATGCCTTCCATTCTTAAACATAGTGGTTAATCTTTTTCACTTGTACATTACACAACATGTGAAACTCCTAACTTATTCTTCGTAGAGCTTTCTGGTTTGAAGCCAATGGCCAACTCATCAAAATTCTAAAATGGCCTTTGTTTTGCACGTGGACACATCACAACTCTAATCTGGCAAACTGCTTGATGCTGTAAACCATTGTAAGACAGTTAGCAAAAGCATTATATCAAAATTCCTCTAAAATTTCCAAAGTAACTTGCTTGTAGACAATAAGAAAGCAGCATCATTTGGAGCTGGTGTATCTTATGTTCAGACAGACAAAATGTGAGCTGATTCTTCAAAAGTTTACAACAAACGTAAACAGAAAATCTGACCAGAATGAATATTATTTAATAGTGGAAAACTGAGCAAAGAAAATGAGATTCCATCAGGATGGAATACTATTTTCTTTGCTCAATTTTCCACTTCTTCAAAAGTTAGTGACTGATCTCTGTTTATGTATGCTTCCATATATTCTTATATACATCTAAATCAACGAAGCACTATTTTTTCCATATAGGCTTCCCCTTAAACCTGGAATGTATTTGATGCAGATCTAATCTTTGGAGGAAAAATGACCGATGTTGATGGTTTGAAGCAGTAAGGTTAGAATATTGAACACTCAACTTGCATGGGGTGTTAAAAATGTCATCTTTCGGTATATTTGAACACACTCTTACTATGTCCGACAAATGTGATTTTGTAAGTTTAAAAATGAATTTCACTAAACATTTCTTCCCAGGCAGAAGTTTATTGCAACAATGGTTCGCTGTAGTAAGAAAATAAAGTCAGACCTGCTCCAGCAATCACCTTTACATAATGATCACCTGCCCATAGCAACCACATGGTAGATGGGAACCTATATAGTACACCTACCTAATGCAACCAACATCTACATATTTTTATTTTGGCTGGACTGTGTACAAAGACTGCCCAACAGCTCGCTGCAATAGAGGGACTACCTTACACAACTTTGCTGCCCATTGCATCAAACTAATGCCCTGCAACTTTTCTACAGCAAAGACAACTGGTGATTGTTTGGAGGGGAGAGCAATAGTACACTACTGACTTTCCATATATATGTAATATGGGCCGTGATGTGAGAAAAGGGTCCTTAGCCCCGTCACGCACACACGTTGCGGAAGTTTGACAAGCCAATATGCGAAAAAAAAAAAAAAAAAAAACCACAGCTAGCTAGCTGCACGTGCAGGCATAAAGGCATCTAAAAGTGGCAGGATTTGGGTGAAACATGCTTTTTTAAATGTCGTACTAGGGGCATTTAGAAGTGGAATTTCAGAAAATGGTTTGCATATCGAGGTACGTCAGTTCATTATACAGTGTACAACGTGGCGGTGAAAAATCATACAGGACACTGAAAATATCTTCCTAGACGGCTCCCACTGTAACGTGTCTAGAATGATCACATTCTGTGTTTCACACGAGCGGTCGTTGTACACAGGTCTGACTTTCTTTGCTTTTGGAAGGAAAGGTCATACCACAGCACTAACTCTTTCAATGCAACATACAAATGACTCATAATGTAAAACTCCACGTTACTTGTATTTCTTTACACTCAAGCCAAGATATCTTACACTATAGTTGATGTATATCAAACATATGTATTTAGTATACTGAAAGTACCCTTATCAAAGATGGTGTTTAATCTATGATATGTAAGCACAACTTGGGAGTGACATAAAAACTAAAAAAGTGCCCCTGCAAAATTTCACACAAGTCAGCCTTACTGGAAGGATATCCTAATGGTGATTTGCAGACAAACAACACTTCAAGGTGAAACAATGACACAAGTCACATAAACAAAGCTAACACCCAAATAGAGCAGACAACGCTAGCTGAAATTAAACATTGTACACTTGTCACTTCTACAACAGATATAGAATGACAGGGATGACATATAACAGAGTGTAATAACCGAAGAGGTTTAAAAAAAAAAATTTGAAGGAGGGTAATCAAGTCAAGTTATACAGCCAAGTCAACATGGTATATCAAGGACTAGTTCACACCCATTGAGGACAAGCTCATTTACATGATAAATGCACTGCATGCTGGATGGTCTAGTCAGAAGAAAACAAAATGAAGATGGCTAAATAACCAATCAAAGACCTTTGGCTTTCAGACAGCTAGTACCAGGAATGTCTGTATCCTATGACTACACCCCAAGCACATTCCATGCACATTTTTAAGATCAGTGGCTTTACCCATCCAATTCCAAAAACACTTTACTGTGTGTATGTGTTCATGTGCTTTGTTATTCTATTAGAATTTTTACTACTTATTCCTAGAGTTTTATAATGTCAAGTAAAATTCTCTTTCATTGGTGTCCTTTGCTGTTTATATGTAACTGTGTGTTTCAGTTGTAGAATTTTAACAAAACTTTTAAATATACCCGTACTAAGAACATCATTGATTCTCAAAAGAGCAACACATTCTCAAAGTAAATGTGTTCCCTCAAACTGGCTATGATATGACACGATATATGATATGATATGATATGATATGATATGATATGATATGATATGATATATCATCGCTGGGGTGACAAGACCTCGTATCTCAAAAATGTCAAAATTTTTCTTTTTTAGCTTAATGGTCAAATAATGGGTCAAGTGATGTCTTGGCCAAATTCTGTCTTACTCCAAAAATGAAGCCACCATGACATGTCAAAGAGAAGGCTTTCCCATTCACTATAGTGCTTTGGCCGCCATGTTTTTTTGCTCTCCTGAACATTTGACAATTTTGAGATACGAGGTTTTGTCACCCCAGCGACGATATGATATGATATATGATATGATATATGATATGATATGATATGATATGATATGATATGATATGATATGATATGATATGATATGATATGATATGATATGATATGATATGATATGATATGATATGATATGATATGATATGATATATGATATGATATGATATGATATGATATGATATGATATGATATGATATGATATATGATATGATATATGATATGATATGATATGATATAGGATATGATATGATATGATATGATATGATATGATATGATATGATATGATATGATATGATATGATATGATATGATATGCTATGATATGCTATGATATATGATATGATATGATATGATATGATATGATATGATATGATATGATATGATATCGTCGGTTGAGAATGATAAGGGCGTTAAGTTGTCACAAAACCCATAGTGTTCGAGACAACTTAACGCCCTTCTCATTCTCAACAGACGATATGATATGATATGATATGATATATGATATGATATGATATGATATGATGATATATGATATGATATATGATATGATAAACATAAGATATGAAGCAATATTCACAGTTGCCAATCTAATGATGAGAAGATGATCATTTGTACAGAGAGACACTGAACTGATGAACATCAACAACTGCAAGACAATCCTCTGCCTCTCATGCCTTCAACTAAAAGGACTCACTTTCATTCATTCCACTAACTCACCTTTCTTTTCCTTCACTTTCCTTTCATTTTCTTTTTTTTTTTCTTCCCTCTGTATCTACAGATTGTATATTCTTCCATTCTTTAGAAAGTTATTACACTAACATTTCTTCACTGTGGGTGCATAGTGTTCATCCCTCCATGTTTTTGTTTCTTTAACTGTGCTGTGTTGTGTAGATGAAGGCAGAATCTAGTTATCACGGGTAGAAGTGACTTTTAAAGAGGTTTCTGTGCACCATTGATATGTGTGCCAAATGTCTTTGTCAAGGTTTATGAAACTGAAATGAATAATACATTGTTGTATATTCCAGTCAAAGTTCATGATGGTGCAGAAGAGCAAATTCCAGTTTCTCTACCTGCATATTTGGTACTGGTGCAGGAACACTTCAAAATAAGTCTAAAATAAAAAGTCTAAAATAAAAAGTCTAAAATAAGCATTGTGCTTCATGCAGTATAACCTGTAATATGGGAATAAGTAACGTGTAACTGAAGTCTTATTCCACAGGGGGGATTTCTCTTACAAGGTCAAATAATTCTCATTTGCTGCCAATAAAAACAACAACAACAAAAACAGTAATAAAGGATTACCTGCAGGAATGCAATGTACACTTATATCAGTTCATAGAGCAAGACCCTCTGGTTTTCTCAAGCAAAATCCATCCTCTGATTATTCATTGCTACAGAAATGTCAGGATAATTAAACAGAGTGACCTATTCTCTTTTGATATTCTCTTTTTTTTTTCTGTCTCTGGTTCTCTGTCCTACTCAAGGACAGCTATTCCTCCAAATACTATCACCATGATTGCCATATCCTAGAGGCAAGAACTGTATTAGTTAGTGAGCTGTCAGATTGAGCACCACTAATGGTCCTACACAACTTTGTCCCCATGGCCTAATCACCGCTTCCCCCTTCCCAGCAAAACGGTGGCAGTGTCTTCAAAGACAAACTACACTTGCCCTGTCCTGTCACAGCAAATATAACCAATCAAATTAAAACCTGGGACAAGGGAAAACACAGCATTCTTCAGAGTCAATTCAATTACTCTGGCGACAAACGGGTAATCTTTGTCAGATCAAAGTGCCAGAACGCTATTACAATATGAACTTTTCTCTTTCCTACTCTTCATTTCCACCCATCCTACGAAAATTATATGCATGAAAATAACTTGCTAGATGCAATTTTTGAAGGCCATGTTAGTAAGTAGCAACAACAACATATGTGAAGGAGATAAAGCTGTAACTGACACTCATAGACAAGATGGTCCATCTGTCAATGTTGTGTCACACCAATTTCTTTTTTTTCCCTCTGTGTTTGGTCTTTTTGCCTCTGTTATCATATCAACAAGATTTACATCTTGCACTTACTAAGTATTACTGAATCTGTCTTTTAAATATGGATACTATTAAAAAGACTTTTCCTAATTTTATGGTAGTGATTTTTTTTTTTTTTTTTTTTTTTTTAGAACAAATCACATCATATGCTACTGTCATAAACTCAAACATATCACCCATTGTGTTGGGTGAATGGAATGTTTCTTCCTTAGAAAACTTTTCTGTAGTATGAATTGTATTGCAACCAAAGGTGACTGATTTGTGACTTGGAACAGTGCTAGCACGCAGTAAAAAATATGAAAAGATATTGACATTTATCACAAAACAATTAGTCAAAATGATACATTCTGGCCAGGAATCATGGAATGTGAAGTATGCTGAAAACTTCAGCCTCTTTTTCTGATACCAGAGTCTATCCTAACACATCCAATGAATAAATGAGACTTATACAAACAAACACAAAACCCTCAAACACAATCCTACAGTGAGCATTTCTGCCCACAAACAACACACACTGCCCTCATAACCTCTTCATCACACATGTAGAAGTAGAGTGGTTTGCACCATACTGCATTTGATTACTCAAGGCATGCTATAATGACATGCCAGCTAAATCATCAAAAAGTACACATGATACAGAGCAAGGCTTAGGAACAGCTGCACAAAAATGACAAATAGCCATGAACTGAAAAGTGCCAGAAATACCAGAGGGGAAGTGTAAACACTAACAATTTATAAAGCTATTTAAGAGCCTTTATATGTGATGTGAAAATCTGTCACAGGAAATTATAGTCAATGTAAAGAGAGACAGTCTTACAAAAGACATGCATCTCATGCAAATTAAAACAACAGAATAAAAATTCATCAATGCAGTTTCAAAAGGCATTTATGGCAAAAGTTTTGAAATCAAATACTATAAAAGAGGAAATTTTCGCGCTTTTCGCGCAACCACAAACAAGTGCAAAAATAAAAGCACCCAAATATTTTTGCTTGCCATATGTTCCAGTGGTTTTTATCTTGATTCTGTGGAATTAAAGACACGCAAAACACTCTTACCCGGCCGAGCGCAAAAAATTAGTTGCGCGAAAATATCCACTTTCACAGTACATCAGATGGTCAATTTAAACTGCACCATATCACATACCATTAGTGATTAAATCGACAACTTGCATTCAGAATTTTCTCTTAAACAGGACTAATGTTCCACAGTGATGTTGATGAATTCATGAAAGATAGAGCTCAATATGCCCTTTTTTCTTTGATACTGTTCTTTTTACAGGTTAAAAAAAAAAATGAAAATAACTATTTTGTTCCAAACGTGTTTAACAGAAAAAAAAAAAAAAAAAGATCATACTTTGAATTCTCTGGTCAAAGCTAACGCTACAATACAGCAATTTCTGATGAATTCCTCTTTTTGGTTCAAACTGCCAGATTGAAAAATCAGAATACTGACAAACAATCTTTGGCCACCTGTCCATGCCTGTAAAATGGGTACTGTAAGTCCATTAGCCGTATGAAGATCATTCCCTCTTATTGACTGTGCACCTGATGTACATCCTTACAACAATGGACCATGCAGATAATATACTACAGGAAGTAGATGCATAGGAGAGGAAAGTCTCATTTCAGACTGATGTATTCATTATTAAAATAGGTCATGGTATACAATCAGAAGGGGGTGGGGGTTGAGGGTAGGAGAACGGTGACACAGAAAGATGGCGTTTCTCAGCCTTAAAGGGAATAGCGCTTTGTTTTGGGTTTAAATAATGACTCATATGGACCCTGCATAGACTGCTGGTACTGAAGTTGAATTAATTTATCCATTCAAATCATCAGTATACATCTATATCTGTTTGATCTACAGCAACCATAGTTATTCAGAACTAAGGTCTGGGGCCCCATTACAAAAACCTTTGCAATCATTTGCTAGTGATAAGAAATATTAACAATCTTCTAATACTCATTCGTCATCAGCCGAATTGGAATGCTAAGTTGTTGCATTGATTGTGCAATCTATTCATAAGTTCTGTGTCATGAAGTCAAGGCCTTACATAGATGTAAAAACTTTGATCTGGGCCAACAGCAATTTGACTGCAGCACACAGTCAACTGGGATGCCCCCACCTTCTCAACCAATCACAATACATGACCTTTCATTTACATTTCATTACTGCTAAATCACTGCCAAAGATAATGTTATAAAACTTTTCTCCAAAAATCAATTTGAGGGTTAAAAAACATTGACACTATCACCTTTTCTTATTACTCCCCCACGAACATTTTCTTTTTGCTGGTGTTGCTTTGATTGTTTGTTTGTTTGTTTGTCAGAAATGTTACTCACAAAGTTTGATCTGCACAAAATGTGATGAAATGTTTGTGCATGGATCCACTGTTGTAAAAGGAACAGGTGACTGGTTTTTGGTGGTTATCCAAATTATCTTCTGGACCCAAGATTTCTATTTATTTACTTTTAGTTTTTTTATCACCTGTTTTTAGGGTTTTTGTAAGAATGCATGCAGAGTTCTAGACCCTGCTGACTCCATGACCTTGGTGAAGGACTGCCCTCTCTGACTGCTTCCAGCTTGTGCATTTGACTGTGACTAGCATCACTGTTTTGAGAAAGGAAGTTCAACTTTAGAATTCCATTTGTGTCTGATTGTAACGAAACATTTACGCTTCTGCTTGTCTGACCAGATTATTTTTATTAGTCAACCTCAGTATAGAGGGAATGTATGGATGGATGCCTCAATATCCACACAGGAACAAATCTATCCAATTCAAGTCCTATTTTCAGTGAAACAATTATTCTCAATTTTCAGAAACGTGCAAAATTAAACACAGAACTGCGGAGGCTTGCTATACATTTGCAAACAATCCATTTATCAAATACATGGACACACTGTTTTGGATAATTTGTTACAAATTATCAAAAGTACACAGATAATCTTGTGAGGTAAGTCTATGGTGAAATACTTTTGTGGCTGCAAACAAGGAATTGGGCTACTACAAACAGTATAGAAACTGAAAAAAAAAAAAAAACGAGAAGGGGATTAAGTAGCATAATTAATTGTTGACACATTGATATGTACATGTAAAATCAAGTCAACCAACACAGTGACTGTATGAATATATGACAGGCACTTACAGCTCATCTGCTCTATAATATTAGACATACATGCACATCACTGCAAAGGAACGAATAAATTTCTGATGTGTGCAAAGACTGAAATCAGCAGTGAGAGATGACAGCACTGGACCAGTGATGCTGGGTGAGGAAGACACGCACACTTAATAAAAAAATATCTGGATGGAGACATTTCACCTTCTGCAAGTTTGAGACTCATTTGGGGATTAAACTCATGCAGCATGCCCAACAATACTTGACGACCTGCCATGGATGATGATGATGATGATGATGATGGTGGTGGTGGTGGTGGTGGTGGTGATGATGTTGGTGATGATGATGTTGATAATGAAAAAAAGAGGTGCAAGACAAAACAAACACAACAATCAAATGCTAATTGCAGCCGGACTATTAAAAAAAAAAAAAAAAATGTAAAAAAAAAGGTGAATACATCTACTCTATCATTGTCACAAGATGCTACTCGACAAAGATTCTAAAATATCAACCTGCACAGTGGGATTCCCTTTGGGGTAGAGATCAGAGATGACAACATCTATGTACGAACTTTAGGGTCCTACACCAACACAAGAATTGATGCTACACCCAGTGTCATTGATGTGTTGGCTATCTATTGCTATAAAGCATTTTTTTTTACTCTTAGAGCTTTTGTGATACAAGTCAACACATTGTTGATGTATGTGTGGATGATGCGGTAATAAAAGGTAAGCAAAGCTCTCGCTATTAAGTCCAGAGATGAGATGGGAAACAGTGGCATAAAGATTGTAAGAAGCTGAATGACAAGGAAGCCAGACAAACATGTATGCAAATATCAAGGGAGATACTCTAGGACAGAGAAACAGCGAGAGAGACTGGTAGCTGTAAAATGTTCCAGAAGAATCCAACGCATTTTTCAGAATGAAATGAATGATAATGATAGGCACAAAACAAGGCAAACATTCAGAGATACACGTCTGTCACATGAGCAGTTCAACCATAGTAAATGTGGGGAAGGCAGATTGATAGATTGTAAAGATTATCTTTTACATGTACTGCACAAGAAATGACAGATGACCCAGGAAACCAAGTCTGGTCTTTGATTGAGCATTCTTTGATCAGTACATTCTACACTTTCTTCTGATGTGCACTTATATTACAGGAGATGATGGCAAAATCAGCAGAGTATAACTGATAGCTACTATAGCATTAGCAGCATATCCTGAGAATTAACATAATGCAGAGATCAGCACACGTCTGTGTAAGTCCTCTTCCTCTACTCGTGTATCAAACATAGCACCTAACGATCATATTTCTTCTCTAAAGAAAAAAAAAAAAAAAGAGCAGAAAAACCTGTACCTGTATTTTTGGATTATTGAACAAATAGGCAAAGATAACAGAGGACATTTCCAACATATACAAATAAGAATGTACACATGGAATGCACATGTGTGGCAAAATATATAGAGCAAGAAAAATGTTAAGTGTTTCACATGCAGTAACATGAAAGTAAATAACATGAAGAAAGACAGATACAAGGAACCTCAAAATGCCAACAAAAATTGGAGAGGTAAAACAAAATGAAAGATGATAACTTAGGAGGAAAGAGAATGAGAAAGACTCAAAGATATTTGCAAATACTCAAAAAGCAGATGAGGAGAGGAAATAACATAAGGGATATCAGGTATAAACACATGTTAGGAAAAGAGAGAAGGAAGAAGAGAGACAGAAAGTATTAAAGGGCATATCTCATTGGCAGAGACATAGCTGGGACTGTCTCGACTAATCAATCGCAGCAACTCAAGTGACTCAAAGAGACCAAAAAAAGCTTTCCCTCTCATCAAGGTGACTCCAGGGTGATGTCTGAGATGTCTCCAGATAAGGTGACAACCAATATTGTTTGAAAGTAGGATCACCAGTGGAACCATCTTCCTCATCTTCTCTAGCATCAACTGCTGCCTCAGTATCCAACAAACTCCTCTGAAGCTGCAACAACTCTCATCATCCTTCCTCTTCTTGCCCATAAGGCCCCACTTGCATGGTGGAGGGACAGTACTATCCCGGAGTTTGACTTGTCCCCTGTCAAGACAAGATGGTGGGGCCTCTTCCAAGGCAGTACAAGGAGCAGCAGCAGCAGCAGAAGGAACAAATAACAATCAATGATGAAAACCTTGCCTGAGATGTACTTGGCTTGGACCAGGCATGCTCAGTCATCTGGTCTTTTAAGGGGGTCAAGCAGCATTGCAGAGAAGTCGCCACATCATCGCCGTGGTGTTTCTTCTGCCTCCAGCACATCATGGAGACGTTGCAGAGATGTCACAGAGACATCAGGGAGACATGGCTGAGATGTCTCCACAGTCTGAATAAAATGATCCGCAACTGACGGAGATGTTGCAGCAATGCTGCGGAGATGTCTCGGAGACCCACTGGAAACTGGAATAAGTCTCCACACAAATCAAACATGTTTTGAGTTTCCTGCAAATCCCTGGAGACAGGTTAGTCTGCAGGAGGTTGTGGACACATTGCAGAGACCTCTCCGCAACCAGCAGAGACTCAAGTCGCCACCTGTTTGCCATCTAGTCTCCCGGCCACTGAAATACCAACTAAAGTGAACACAAAGGCAAATGAGCAAAGTAGTAACATATTCTATCTAGGAAGAAGTAGAGGGAGAAAAGATAAAGTGAAGATGACTAAATTGAGAGACAAAAATGCATGACAGATAGTGGGAGAGAGAAAGAGATAAAGAAAAAGGATTGTACAGAGGGAACTGTAGTGAGTAGTGGACAAACCTTCCAGTTCATTTTCCAGCTCTGCATCCTCCTGGAGACTGGTATCATCCTCCTCCAACTCGGATGTTGGTACATTGCGTTGCTTGGCAGCAATCTGGGCGTGGAGGGCCTGTTTGGCCTTCTCTACCACATCCTCTGGCTCACCTGGAAGAGGATGAGAGAAGAGTGAGATGTATGTAGCACTCACTGATACATGAATACTGTGTCTCACTATCAATCCATTGTGTATCCACTGTTCAATGTGTGCACTTGCACAAAATGGGGTTTTTAGCATACTATGCATCTCTTTGGCACTTTGGCACTCTTTGGCACTAGATCATTCCTTAAAATCGCATCAATTTTGCTTCAGCATACACACCAACTTATGGAGCCACTGACCTTGTCAATGCTGATAAAAAGGCAGTGCTGCTGACTTTAACATTTTTATTAGATCATTTGATTTGAGTGAACAACATGTACACTGTGAAACTTAACAAAGAACACGTTCTCTTTAATACTCTTTTTCAGATCAATCCCTCTTTACTTCACTGTCTGTCACACACACAACATATCGTTGGTGGGGTGACAAATCCTCATATCTCAAAAATGTCAAAATGTTCAGGAGAGCTAAAAAACATGGCTGCCATAACATGTAAGTCAATGGAAACAGCCAACTTTTATTTATCATTTGTGACCTTATTTTTGCAGATGGGCATATAAGGATTGGGAATTACATAGTAATGGTTCTTAGCTTCAATATAATGAAGAAAACTCATTTTCACCAAATATTGAGATACGAGGTTTTGTCACCCCACCGATATACTATCTACAAACACCAGGGAGAGTATGGGAAACATGTGGAAAGGTGCCTCTCCATACTGAAGAGAATGTACGAGTTAGCAGCTGATGACACTCGATGTGACCACCAGCACAATGCCACCCTACTGTGAAGTCTCGAAAACTAAGTTCTACTGCCCTACAGCAAAACGTGCCACAGAAGTCCAAAAATAGTTAGAAAATCAACCATTCCGGCAAAAAAATTCCCAGTGTATTATCTCTACAGATTTTGTTGTCATATTTAGACATCAATGAGGGAAAACGGAGGTGTTTTCATCCAAATCTGTCTTAAAAGTGGTGAAATTAGTAAAAAGTTTGTTCCATTAAATTTTGTTGCATTTTTAAATAGTGTTTCTAATAGAGTAGTTTTTATCTAATATCAGGTGACCACCTTACCTTGACATGTAGAAACAATATAAGAATGAGTTTTCAGGTCCAAAATATGTGGTGATTATTTGGTGATGTGTCAACACCCTTTATTTCTTGATTATTAATCATAACCAAGCAAAATGAATCTGACTACTTCTAAGTGGCTCACCTGAAACACATCTCTAGCAAAATATATATACAGTTTATCACACCTTCAAATCTGAAAAGAATAGAATTTCTTTCATATGAGAATTTGAATATAACGAATGCTGATTTCCACCTAAAAATATCAGACCCAGCACACATATAACCATTGTTCTAAAATTGTGCCGACACTGATCATCCCCCTCCCCCTCCCCCCGCGGGGAAAAAAAGTACCATGTTCTATTGCAGCCTTTAGGGCAGCCTCCGAGTGCGAGGACCCATATGGATTTCGAACCAAACGACGATGACGACGTGTATTGTCCTCCCACATGTCAAGGCGGAAGAACTCTTGAGGCCTAACAAAAGAACAGAAGAGAGATGAAAACTCAAATGACTATAAAATGACTTCAGAATTATGCACAAAACCAATCTGGCTATCTTTACATTTTCATACTAGATACAGCTAGGTGCATTTAGAATTGTTGAAGGCATAACATGATATTGTCAGTTGGTATCGACTTGCTATTCTAAAATGCCATATTGAATGTCAGTGTATGATTTCATATTACCAGTCTCTCCACAAACACAAACTATCTTCCTTCCATTATATATAACTTAACTTAACTTAAAAAGAAATAATGCCAAGGGGGAAGTGTTGCATCTTGCCTCAAAATTCAAATTGTGTTGTCCATCACACATCACAACAGGAAACTCAGAGCTAGTTCCAGATTAGCACAGACACACGGCTTGGAAGACTTCGACACACATAGTACTATGTAGGACCAAGGAACATGTGTCAATCGAGCACATTGGCTCTTGGATGCACTGGGCAAATAAGACTGTACCTAATAAAGTCTGTCATGCAATCAATGGTGCACTAAATTCCCATCAGCAGATTACATTTCTGTAACAGCTTGTTCTACAGCATCCTAAAAGTTACATAAGCTCCAAGCTCTGCAAAATGCAGCTGCAAGGCTCAGGCAGTTACACAATATTCCTGTCAAATAGTGCATCAGGATAAAACTACTATTCCTCACATATAAGGCAAAGAACAATTTAAATCCCACTTGAGAATACGGTGTAGAGTTCTGCCCACCACCACTGTTGGTGGCATGTTTATGCAATCAGTTCTCACACAGAGGTGAGAAGTTTTAGTAGTGGTGGTGGGGAGGGGTGGGACTATAGGGAATAGTCTCACCGTTCAGACTTGTTCCCCCAAGCGCCATGCTTGTTGGTAAGGATGTTGAGTGTCTTCTGGATGAGCTGACTGGCCAGGATGTGGTCCCGTCGCTTGGCCGCTGTGATCAGGTGGTCACACATCTTCTCCTCCTCTCGGCAGTCCATGGATGTCTGGGCACACAGTGACTGACAAAACATACACACATACATCACAGACACATGAAAGGAAGTCAAATTGATTAACTGACGAGTAAAATGGCTATCAACGCCAGAATTCTATGGGCTGTAATAATGGATTGCTCCATGACAAAATTATAAACATCATGGTTTTGGTCAATAACCGAGAAACTACAACCCTTGATCCTATAAACATCATCACTCACAGGTTATCACCACAGAATAGAATATATGATGCAAAGGACTCAGATTTTTCTTTAATTTGTTAAAGGGAACGTAAACCCAAACAGCAATGTGGATTGAGTGAAAGCAGCAACATCAGTAGAACACACCAGTGAAAGTTTGAGGAAAATCGGACAATCGATGCAAAAGTTATGAATTTCTAAATTTTGGTGTTGGAACAGCTGGATGAGGAGACTACTAGAGGTTATGACGTATGAGAGGACAACAATTCAAAGAAAATATAAAGAAAATTCAACAAAAATTCACTTTTTTAGCATTATGAAAGTGCACTGGACTAACCGCTTTCAGAAAGCAATGGGGATAATTGCTTCCCTTAACATATGTCAGTATCAAGTTGATGGAATTTGTAATTTTCATGAAAAATGAATTCTTGTGGAATTTTCTTTATATTTTCTTTATATTGTTGTCCACTCATGCCTCATAACCTCTAGTAGTCTCCTCATCCAGCGGTTCCAACACCAAAACTTTAAAAATGCATAACTTTTGCATCGATTGTCCGAGTTTCCTCAAACTTTCACTGATATGTTGTACCAATGTTGCTGCTTTCACTCAATCCACATTGCTCTTTGGGTTTACGTTCCCTTTAAATTTATGTCACAAGAGGAAATCTAGTGAAGATTTGTGTGTATGTCAGTGGGAGTCTGGTGAGAACATAATATCATCACCTCCTAAATTTCGGCTTTGTGACTGCTTGTAATATCAGTGATTTGAATATGAATGTAAAGAGCCTTAAACTTCCATATTTGAGGGAGGTCCAATTCAATGAAACCTCTACCATGCTGTTTGATGGATAACACTATGTTTGGGCCACCTTGAACATGGCGTTGAAGTGCACTTTAAATTCTGGAGTCAAAACATCAAACACACAGCAGGCAAGACAAAGATAAAAGACCCTTTTGGATCAACCCCTTGGACCTCATTAGGCTCATTTGAACCTTATGAACAACTTCACATTTTCTACTTGTCAGAATTATTCCTCCCAAAATGAGTTAAAATCAGACCACGCATATTAAAGAAGACAAATATGAAAAAGAGTTTCGAGATAATACGACAGACAGCAGGCAGCAGGCAAACAGTGATTACAATAGCTTACTTGATAACATGGGTCAAGTAAGCTGATAAGATTGTATCAAACTTAATTCATGGTCATTTTTTTTTTTAACCTGACAATATATACCCTCATCTGCAGTTGACCTGTGAAAGTCTTTATACTTACATTCTGTGGGGTCGTTTGCATATTCAGAGTCATTTTATACTAGGTTAAACAGATGACTAGTAGGAACGGATGCTATAAAACTAAACAGAAAAATGAATTGCCAAAAAGTTTCTTACTCATGCCAGGTACTTTCAAACATTACTGTGCCTTGATCATTAGTATGCACATCTTGAAAACAAGTGAATAGAAATTACATAGTCTTATTTATACGGCAGCAAGGTTTTTCAAAAAACAAACCCCCCCCCCCCCAAAAAAAAAAAAAAAAGCTATTTGAATGCCACTAAACAGCTTGCCACGTCATAATCCTGAGCGGGGACTAACATCGATGGCTGTAGCAGACAATGCCTCACCTCAAACTCGGCATGTTTCTGAACGTCCTCCGCCCTGTGCCTACTGAGGATGAACTCCGCCTCATTGGCCACACGCAGGAGGTGTTCACGGGTCAGCCCCGAGTAGAGCCTGCCCTCATTGACCAGCTCGATGAAGGCCAGGCCGGCATGCTTCTGGATGGAGTTCTGCCACTCTTGGGAACACAGCATCATCACCAGCTCAATCACCGAGTTAGATGATTTCATCGTTATCAGACCTAATAAGAGAGAGAACCATCATTTAACAAACATGTAAAAAAAAATCAAGGTATTCTCCATATGAAAATAAACCTCCACACCTTATTTGTTTTTCTCTCATCATTAATCCACATTACTACCAGCACTTTGCATCTTTGGACATTTAAAACACTGATACACATTTGATTATGTGTACATGTACTATTGTGCATCATACAAATTTCACACAAAGACAGGACCTTAACACCATCATGCTGTTCATTGGTGGTCTGGTTTAAGTTGAATTGAAGTGGGATGTACAGTTGTAAATTGCTTCCATAAACAATTGAAGCTGAATTAACATTCATGAACTTTCACTTTTCATGCCTTGAAAATATTACAACTTTCCATCACTGCCAGTAATTCCTTCTGTCTTCAAGTGACTGGAAATCATCTTCTGCTCTCAACATAACACAAATCAGCCTTTTTAAGCATTGACTACAATACTACCAGCAATCTCTCTTTAAAAATTTGGCAGATACCATAAAGAACAAATAAAAATTTCTTTGCTATGTGACATGGATTTTCCTGCAGCTGCATATGAAATACACATGAATCAACCTTGTCAACCTATGGCATCTGCAGGATGTCCTGCACCCTGTGAGGAACACACCTTCAATCAGAAGCTCCTGGCCATGACTGCCAAGCAGTGTCTTAGAGAGGAAGGGGGCAAAGTCGAGGAATATCTCCCTCAAGAGGGGCGCAGCTGTCTCCAGGGCCTTAGTCAGACGCTCCTCCACAGTACCCTCTGAAGCCCCGCCCGCCAAACGACGCTCTGCCAGGGATGGACCCACGGCCCCATCCCGCATGCTGGAGAGGTCCAAGGGTGGCGGTCGGTAGAGACCGGCCTTCTCCTGGATCTCCTGGGGCAAGGGGGTGGGCGTGGGGCCATCACTGGAGGCAGAAGCGGTGGGGGCATCGGGGACAGGTGCCATGCTGGGGGCAGGGTGATCTGGTAGCTGCTCGCCATTCTTGGTTCCTGTCCAGGGCCACGTGTGAAGAGCTCTCTTCTCTGGGTGTGTCAAACAAGGATTGTTACTGCCATACTGCCATCCTAACATCTTACAACACACATAAAACTTCATTGCACATTTTTGGTTAAATACAAAATGTCTTTCATGGACTCAGTTGGCAAGTAAAGTATTCATAATTTATCATTCACTAGTGATTTTTTTTTTTCCAATGAATTTTTATAATCAATATTTTCTAATGAGATTTAAACGAGAGATGGAGTATTAACCCTATTCCAACTGGGCGGGGGGGTCAAATTGACCCCCCTTGACATTTCGCGCCACGATTCCGCGACGCGCAAAAAATTTTGCTGCGTCGTTTCATGACTTTTTTCAATGAAGTCTCCCGCATATTTTGAGACCAAATTTGCGATGTCCCGACTCAGTTCTGAAGTTACGAAACATTTTGCATATGCACGTCAAACCAAAAACGGCTCAAATTCGTGATATCGTGTGCAAATCCAATGCAAATTGTGTTTTTTTTGTTAAATTGATATAAATTACATTATTTCAACTTTCAACCATTGAAATTAATCAATTCTAATGTAGATAAGCTTGAAAAAGTGCCTGCAACAAATTTTGGCAAAAAAACAATAGAAAACAAAAGGTCGAAAAAACAGTAAAATACATAAGAAATTAACAAAACAATAAAAAACAAAAGAAACTGATTTTGATTTTGCTATTTCTTTACAAGAAAATTGTGTGATGTGTCTTAAGGAACTCTGACACAAAAGTTTAGCAATCCTTCAGTCATTTTGATGGAGTTATAGGTGAGAATATGATTTCATGCGTAAATTTGCATGATTAATTTACTAAAAATAGAAAGCCAATTTTTTTCTATTGTACAACCATGTAATCTTGTAGTTGACATCTGGCTCTATCTTCAGGCAAAATTTAGCGGCGATCACCCTATTGGCAGCCAAGATCTGAAGGGGGGGGGGGGGGGGGGGGGTCAAATTGACCCCCAGCAAAAACTTGGTCTCAAATAGCCCAGTTAAAATAGGGTTAATACATGAAAGGTTCCACCCTACTCCAACAAAGTGAATACTGTGAAGGTCTGTTAAAAAGCTGCCATTTACCATCACTATCTACAGTGGGCAACTGGGTCTCTGATGCTAGAACTCAAGTAAAGTTTGCTATGGAGAATTTACAATACAACTTTTCATGTCAAGTAAATATCAAGAAAAGACATTCGAGAGTTTGGCAATACACACTGTACAATGTTGTCAGGAATGTGATCGACAAGTAAAACAACATAATCAGATTTGTTTGTTTTTTTCCCATAAACTCCAAAGCAATCAAGTCTTGCTCCTCAAAGTGACAAAAGGTGGTATGAAGCATGCTATAAATTTAATTTCTTCGCTTGCACTAAAAACACAGGCAATCAACATTACTCTTGGAATACAAGAGAGAAAAGCATTTTATGTAGTAAGGATTCAGATGTGATGAATTAGTGACAACATAAAAAGTGATACACTAGTGTGTAAACACTGGGTCATACAAAGCTCTTTTACGCTTCGACAGGTGCAAATCAAAGAAAAAATACATTTGAATATAATGCAAGTTGTGTCAATTAAGGAATACAATCAAACTCCAAAAATGTCAGTATTGCACAAACTGATCCATTGGTGAGGGGAGGGGGAGATATATAAACATGTAAGGCTAATAACAACTCAGAAGGAAAAAGTATTGGTAATACTACAAGCAACAGTTCAGTTTAAAAGTGGTTTGGTATATCAGGAAACAATCAATGACAGAATGACAAAGGAGGTTCAAATAAATTCTAACATAATTGAATGGGGAATCATTTACTTGGTGTTTGGGTTTGCAAATCATGTCTCTGCAAATCAAAATACAGTATTTGTCTAATGCATAAGAGCTACATATGGTAACTATTTCCAATAAATGTAAAACAATACAAAAAGTGGTGTAATTGTGTTTACAATGTATATGCAGAACTATAACAGTGGTATCAAAACAATTGCAATGTCACAAATATAAATGAGTTGACACTCTGGATTTTAAAAAAAAAAGTTAGTTTCCATTCTTTGCAAGTGTAATTTTGTTTCGTTTAATAACATAATTGAAGAACCAGCCCAAGTAATAATCTGAATAGTTACATGGCGGACAAATTAACTTATTTTTGTCTGTTTCATGCAGAGCTTAACTTTTCTATATGACAAAAGCTTTGTTTGTTTGTTTGTTTGCTGGGGTTTTTTGTGTTTATATGCAGAACTATAACAGTGGCAATTACAATTAAAACAATTAATAACAATTACAATGTCATATAAATGGTATGGGTATGTTTTTTTTTTTATAGTTTATGTCACTCCTTGAAATACCACTCTTCATTTTCTGACAATAAAGTTCAAACTAGTGGCTATCTTAAAAATGAAAGGAAAAGGAAAGTCAAGCAAGGGTGGGGGGTCCACAAACCTGGCTTGCATGCACTCACCATCCGACTCACCAACTTTCTCTGATGCCATGGAAGAGATAGAGGAGATAGCTTGAGGTCCCTTGGCTGGGACTGCACTGGCTGCCTCGCTGTCCACTGAGACTCCTGCCTCCATGTCACTAGGGCTGGCCTTACCCTCCGCCTTGTTATTCATCCCCACGGTTGGGGAGGCAGTGTCCGTGTCCTTGGTGGGTGGGGTTGGGGCTTTGGTCTCCTCCTCCTCCTCATCCTCCTCCTCCTCAGCTAGGGATCCATTCTCCAGGGAGACCTCTTGCATCTCTTCTACATCCTTGCCCGACACCTCGCCATCGCTACCAGCCATCGGGATGATGTCATCCGGGGATACTGTCTTCTTGTCATCAAGGCAACTCTTGATGTCTTCAGAGTCTCTCTTCTCATCACTCTCCTCATCATGTACCTCTTTCTCCTGTAGAAAATGACACAAATCCTAAAAGAAATTTTGCTTCCACATACACCTCTCTACATTTTGATTCCCTCTTTTATAGGGGAACACAGGAGGTAAATTCCAACTAGAAATGTCGCTATGGCGACTGATGCCTCCGCCATAATGCCTGATTCTCCCAATAGGTGTATAGTACAATGTCTTCACAATGTGTGATGACAGTTTCACATAAATGGCAAAATACTGAAATGACAGGTTTGTCAGAAATATCTTGAATGTTCATTTTCCTTGAACTGGGTTTGCTATAATTGTCTAAGAGTGCAGGTACACATATTTGGGGAATTGAGGATTTTTACTTGACTTCTGACCATCCCTTTTATAAGTTTATGCATTGAGTAATTCTCAAGGTATGAAGAAAGAGTGTAAGTACAGTACAAAATACATTTTTTTTTTTTTTTGCATTTAAACCTGGCCTTTGACCCTTAACCTTTGACCTTCTGGCTGGAAATTTCCCAGAGAATCTCCATTAGGTAATACATGTATATATTAAGTTTTAAAACTAATAATGCAAGCATTGCATAATATACTAGTATATGGGGGAAATAGTAAAATTTTGAGGAGTTGACCTTGACCTTTGACCCCTTGACTATTGACCCATGACCCCTAAGTTCCCTAGATAATCCCTGCCAGTCAGTACATGCGTATGTACCAAGTTCCATGAAAATACATTGAACCATTTGTGAGAAAAGTGAAATTGTAACATTTTCGCCTAACCTTTGACCTTTTGTCCTTTGGCCTTATGACATGAAACTCTCTCTGGAGAATCTTTACACAGTAGTACATGTCTACACTAAGTTTCAAGAAAATACCTTCCGGCATTGCATAGATATGGGGAAAATAGCAACATTTTTAGCATTTGACCTTGACCTTTTGACCTTTGACCTCTTGCCAATGTCACTTAAATCTACTCAACTAATTGCCCCATCATACGTCATCCTTGGACCAAGTTTGGTGAAAGCTGCTTCATCCAGTCTTGAGTTATCGCGCAAACAAATACAATTTCATGATTTGACCTTGACCTTTGACCTTTGACCTTTGGCCGATTTCACCCAAAATCTAATCAAGTAATTGCCCCATCATACTTTATACTTGGACCAAGTTTGGTAAAATTCCAGTCAATATTACTCAAGTTATCGCGTAAACGAATGCGGACGGACGGACAACCCGAAAACATAATGCCTCCGGCACCACTTCGTGGCGGAGGCATAATAATGGAATATAAATCTTCACAAATGACTGACAGGAATACACTCAATTATCTAGATAAACGAATGAAATTCAGAGCAATGTTTTCTACAAGCTCTGAGTTTTGCCTTTTACCCCCTTTCTCTAATAATCACCTACAGTGTATTTAGATATCTCCTGCATCAAGATCCAAATATCACGGCGACTTTGCATTAGAGGAATAAAGGAGTTAGGTATGTAGGGACTGCAATTCCTTTCATCAAAAAAACATCATTTTGGCTTCTCAGAATGTGACTTCATCCTCATTCCTTCTGCATCCACTAAACTCACCTTGTCTGTCTTCTCCTCGCCAGCTGTGCTGCCATCTTGGGAGGGTGGGTCGGACGGACTGACCTCCGACATCTTGTTGTCTTCTTGCTCCATAGCGCCCTCTTTCTCTGCCGGGACCCTCCTGGCATCCTTGTTGTCTCCGGGTAACTCTGTTCCTAGCAGGGCACAATACAGACACTTGTATGATACACAACTCGACTCTGAGTACAGGGTCCTATTGCTACAGGATTTGTTGAACTTTGATATCGATATCGATATCTGCCTGATTGTGCTACATCCAACATTGGCTTTGTTTAATGCTTAAGAAGTAAAGTAGCATGGCTGCCTTTCTTGATAATCAACCAAAGCTATTTATAAGTGCTCACATATAAAAAAAAAAAAAAAAAAGAATCAATGGCTGCATCAAAGGATGCAAACTGTTTACTTCAGTCCTTTCAGCAATACACTTGCATTTAAATGCAAAGTTTCTAGCAACAGGGCCTAGTTAGTCTCTTTTTCACTGAACAGTCTAATATCTTTAAATGCTTGCATAAATGTCTTATTTGAGAGTTCATTTTCGTACACTTCACTTCATAGGAGTTGATGTGAACTTTGTCCTTTACCTATGTTAAAATGAAAATGAGCTAAACATGTACCTAAACACAATGTCATCTGTGATTCGCATCATCTGTCAAAGATACTATGTAAGGGTTTCATATTACAAATGATTTGGAAAACAGTGATTTCACCTATTCATCACTATATATACATGTAGAAGTGACATCAAACTTCTGTTTAAAATTTTTTAAATCGCAAAACTTTCTTCTGGTTCTGCACATGCAGTAACAACACTTTTGCAGACAGCATTACTGCGAGGGTATGAGAATTTTAAGAATTTATTTGAAAAATTCAAAAGAATGACAACTTTCCATTGACTTTCTTTAGTAAAAAAAACATTTTTTCTGTAAGACTGAGAGTCATGTGACCAGGGATTTTGAGTGTCAGATGGTGTGTCTCTGTGACTGACCCAGAGACTCCAACTCTCCCATTTTCGACGGGAGATCTCCCGCCGAAAATCCACTTTTGCAAAATCTCCCGTTCTCCCGCTTGAGATTTAATTTCTCCCGCCCTGGCTCTTTGTCTCCCGTTGGAAAGGATTTCTCACTTATTTCTATCGTATGTTGAAAAAAATAAGCCTTAGATAGCACCAGAGAGCATCTAAAACCCTGGGAATTTCGCGCTTCGCACACATCAACTTGGAATCTCCCGTTTGCTAGGGGTTTCAGGCGGGAGAATCTCCAGATCAGAAGGTCCTTTGGGTTGGAGTCTCTGCTGACCTTTTCCTGCTTCAGTGGAAGCTGACTCCAGCTTGGCTCTCTCCTGCTTGACTCCAGGATCACCAGATGCTGCCCCTACTGGCTCCTTTCTGGCCTCCACAGGTTTCCGATGAACACCGTCTCCTCCTCCTCCTACCCCTGGGGCCTGGGATGCAGTGGGAGCCACCTGCTGTGGGGCATCCCTGGCTCCTTCCACTGCAGACGGTCTGACGGGTAATGTGGGTGTGGCCCTGTTGTCCATCTGTGGACAGCAAGAAGAATGGCACTATCAGATTGATGTCCTCATGACTAACCTTTTCTTGCATCAGTGGAAACTTGCTCCAGTTTGGCTGTTAGAGGTGACATCTTTACTGACATCAAGACTTGGCTTTTTACTATTTTTACTGTCAAACAATACATGACATTCAATTCACTTTCATTACAAAAACATTCAATTCAACAAAAAAAAGATCCTTTTATCTTTAATGCAACTAAAAGTTGCCTAAAACACTAACAGAATACAATGAAGTGAAAAAGAACACTACAATAATATTCCATGATTCCCATTGCTCACTGCTATACTAGGATAAGTTGGTCATAAACTCTTATGCATGTCTCTCTGATGTCAAAAAGCACCTTCAAATAGAGATTCTATATTGCCTACACACTTGGCAACTAAATTGAGAGTGTCCAAGCAAGCTGTTGGAAAGAAAAAGACGATAACTGGAAATGGCTGTCTGACCTCTTGCTCAATGTCCTGGGCAGACGACACCTGTGAGCGCTGGATAGAATTCTGTCTGGAGAGGGCGGGCGAGTTGTCTGAATCCAGGATGTCTCGGTATCGAGCCACCATGAGGACTGAGATGAAGTAGACGATAGCCAGGGCCAGGAACTGGGCCTGCTTGCTCTCCTCCTTGGTGGCATGGAAGCAGAGGTAGATGAAAGTCATTACTTATATCTCTCATCATGTTAAAACATTATTGGATAATACACTGAGAGAAAGACAAAATTTCATCACATATACATACATTCTGTAGCTGCTAACACTTACACATCAAAATCAGTGAGATTCAAATGAGCCAATCGGGAAGATACTTGTGTGTTACATGCATCTCAGTAAGCAAAAATAATTTAATAATCAGGGAGACCTTTATATTCTCTATGCATGACATGAAGACATATATATGTTTTCAAGAAGAATCTAAATTCATTTGCCTCCATACATATGACAGACAGCCACAACACAACCCAGACAACATACATGTACACTTCTGCCAAGCAAACAATAAAGCTGAAGAAGACAAATGTTAAAAGCTTCAACTACGCAGCTGGCATCCTGCGACATCCCTTGTCTTCATCTGTCATGAGTTTATATATCTAGATGCATAACTACACACATGTTTACTAAATCAAACTGTTTGATAACTAAAGGGGCTTTGCACACTAAAGGGCTGAAAGGCCAGTAAAGTTTTGCTACTCTGAAGAATGAACTAATCCAAAAGGATTATGATCACTTACCACATCTCGGTAGACAACTGCCCTCAGCCGGTGAATATCCATGTCCTGCAGGAGTCGCTCGAGGTCACGGACAGGGGACATTGGGCTGGCTAGGTTCTCCACAATATTCTGTGCATTGCCATGACAACAAGCAGACAATAGAAATCATCATGTGCGGAATGATCCTCATTCAGGTCATCCCTTCTTAAACAAACCCACAATGTCCACAGTCTGACTGTTTAAAGTGAAGATGTGTGGTCATAGCTGCCCTGACATTCAAGTCACATAAATATTCAGTACACAAATAAAGTTTGTCTTTTCTACATCAGCAGCTAGCAGGATCATGCAATGGTAAGATAATGAAAGTGAAATAATATACATTTTGATATAGGCTATTTTGCTCTTGTGAGCACATTCACTTATATAGAATACATCTTAGATTGACACTCACATTTTTGTTCAGTCTCCACTTAGGAACTCTTCTTTAAATGAGATGGCATAGGATTTTCTATTCATCAAATGACCTACCTTGTAATAATCTAATGGTCATGCCAATGACAGTATGATGTATATTTCAAGTTCAATCCTATACAAGCTCTAGCACTGAAAAGGGGAAGGGCTCATTTCCAAGCATGCAAAGATGAAAGTTGATCAGTTGACATTTGACTTGTCATTACCAGTGTAATATCTATGAAACTTATAACAATCTAACAAGTCATGAAAGCTAGAAATAGGTTTGTCCTCACCAAGCATGACTGAAAGGTACAGATTGCATGACAATGTTTTTCTCCTTTTTTCCCTTTATAGCATCTTTCAAAATTCAGAAATGGCTTGAGTTGTATCTTAATGTTTCTCCAGTTGGACAAACAAAGAGTATGAAAGATAATGCGTGAAAAATTAACATAAGAAATAACAGAGTGATAAGATTAGATAGAGATAATGGCCTTGCTGGCAAGATAAAGGTGTGAAAGGGAAGGCTTGAATGAAATTACTCTGAAAGCCTAAAAAGAAAATACCTTATTACTGACTACAGTGAAGTGTTATTCTTAGTTCCTATTTTTGTACGAACTTACACTAAATGATATGACAGCAGCAGAAGTTTGTGAACTACTTTGCTACTGCCTTATATCTTATAAAGCTATAATGTCACAAGAATCTAAACAATTTGAGTTTGAGAGTGTTTCATTCCCATGTGGGTGCATCTCGTAAAAGTTTTCAGTGTGAAAAGTGGAGCAAACAGAATATGCTCTTCCTGCAGAAAATGTGGAGGGCAAAAATATGCTGGTAATAGAGTTGAGAAATAAGAGAGAGGATGGTGGTAGAGAAAAGAAAATGAAGATGGAAGTGTTCGGATGAGAAAGTGGCAGGCTGATACAAGTAAAGATAGAAATTGATAAAAGAAAAAGAGAAAGACATGAACACATTTTGGAAATATTCAGTTGTTGAATTGAATAATATGTAGACTATTACAAAAGAATAATGCTTCTTTGCAGTGGAAATGAAAGATATCAAGTAAGAAGTCATGTATAAACATGAAAATATGATGACTTATATCATCATGAATAAAATCTTCTCTTGTTTGTATGAAGAAAGATGGAGAGAATCTTCTTGATTGCCTGATGTGAATGAAACCTGACTTATCAAAAACTAAGACTGATTCTGTAGTTGGATTCCTTGTAATACAGTGCTTGATGATGAGGTGGGCACATAGCTATGCTATTTCCTGCTACAGTTACTGTATCATTGGTAATAAAGTCATTAGTATTTACATACATTGTAAGATCGAATGTCTACACTAGCTGTTAGGGTTTGACAACACTTTGTCAAGAGTAAATTTATCATCAAACTGCATGTTTATTATTACCATTATCAGTTTTGCTTTGTTTTGTTTTGTTTGTTTCCAGCTGTCAATGGTACACAAAACGGAGCTGAATTCCTAAGGCATTATTCCATACTACTTCATAGCAAGAGCAATGTAACTACAGCACACAATTGGGAAGGGTACCTCTGCTTTCTTACACAGTTACTATGTGCTGCCATAAATATGAACCTTTCTACACGCTTTGACAAAGTTTACTGATCTTAATCACTGACCTTGAGGATAGACATTTCATCCTCTCTGCACAAGGGAAACATTTTGCAACCTACTCCTGAACATTACACCGAATAGCATTTATTCTACTGGACTTCTTTTTCTCTTCTGTGTATAAAAGCAACCACAGAAAAATGTAGAGAGACCTTTGACCTTGACCTTTTTCTCTATTCATTTCTATCCTTCCTACCAAATCATATTACTACTGAACATTCCTAGATAAAGTAAGAGCAGAAGAGTGAAATTTTTAGTCAAAGTTCAGTGAACTTTGACTTTAGGCCAAATCTTATCAGTGAATCAGCACCTTACCTACATGTACAAGGCATACCTTGGCCACAGATCAAGAAAATTAACTAAAGAGATTCTGTTAATTTGCGGGAATCAGATCTCGGACGACTGCATGGACCAACAAACTCCAAATGCATGATGCTCCTGGCACCCCATAGAGTGGGGGCATAATACCAACGCAAAGTCTTGTGAATTACTTCTGTCAACAGCCCCCAGCATTTATCAATATCATACAAACAAGCAAAAAGATTCAGGTCAAGTCTTAAAGCAGCCATATTTGCTAAAAGGCAACAGCAAGACAAAACATAACAAACATGCACATTCCATGCTGTTTCTAATGAGAATTCCACTGTTCTTCATCATGCAAACGTAAAGAGATGCAAATTGGAACTGGTCGCAGAGTTGAGCACACATCTCCACCACAGTCTTTCCACTCACCCACCAGGGACCGCTAGCTCTACGTGCCACACATCTTGCCCATGGCCTTGATACAACATACAAACATCTGGGAACGGAAAACTCTGACTCTCTTATAGCCTTCTATTCATGAGATTCATGAATTCTAAAATTGATGAGCAGTCATTTAAAATCTGCATTTATATGTTGTTTTTATGTGTCATCAGCAAACAGTCTGATATCAGTTTGAAGATCTACCTTTCTAAATGACTGTCCTCTTGAGGAATGTTTCACTGAATATAGGGATATGTAATGCTTGCTGGGCTTGGAATATATACTTTGACAAAACAGTAGTTTTGATAAAATATACTAGAACATGACAATGAAATAAGACAGAGGGGTCATTTACTTAGAATTTTCAAAGAATTTCCCAAAGCCTGTTTAAGTAACATCAGGTTTGTACTTTCCCATTAGTACTGAAGAGTAGAGATAACAGGTATGCTAACCTTCTAGGAGGTTTGTGCCAATTGTTCAAATCCTATCAGTCTACTTCATATCTAACCATAGACAATGCACTTGGGAAATATTCATATATTTCATTCTGAAGCTTAACCACAATGAATATCCCAAACTGTATCATAAATCCTTGACCCAAACCAAGTCCTTCACATTAATCCCAATCTAGCAACTAAGTGATGGTATTTCTACCAACGCCAATAACAGACAAATGGAACAGATTATCTGGAAATATTTCACAGGTAATAGCCAGATTCATCCCAATATAACATAAGTTTACAGTATTCATCACTTCACATTCTGTAGCACACTGACACCACCAAACCCATGTTACATCAATCTTCAAGGATACTGTAAAACATCACTCAAGTTAATCCATTTTAATACCAGATAAATGTAATAATCACAAACCATTCCATCAAACACACAATGCACATCAGTCATATCAGTCACTTTCCCGTTAGTAATTATAGCATTTTCCCCTTAACTTCTAGGTGATTATGAGCTTCTACAGTCAGACTGTATTTCTGCAACTCTATTGCATCTAAAGTATCATTCAGAGGAATATATTTGCGACTAATTACCTACAAACTTAAAATGGCACACCATGCTCAATCAAAAATAAATATGAAATCAAATCAAAGGAAAAGGAAAAGGAAAAGTTGTGATAAATCATTGTGACAGAATCCATGCGTGATGATAATGTAAGGCATGGCATGGTTAAGGGGACAGATCATTCGAGGTCATGATACAAGGTTCGGTCTGTGCATCAGGTTAATTTCTGGGACATTCAAAGGACAAATAACTAGTCATGGGGGAACTTTAAGCTCATAAAAATAATAAGGACTATTATATTACAAACTTTTGAGACAAACAGAGTATTCAAATAAGATTGTTATCATCAATTTATTCTAACTTTTATGTTTTTTATAACACTGTCTCACAAAAGTTTATTGGAGTCTCCCAC
Source organism: Diadema setosum (assembly GCF_964275005.1). Lineage (NCBI taxonomy): Eukaryota > Metazoa > Echinodermata > Echinoidea > Diadematoida > Diadematidae > Diadema > Diadema setosum. The sequence continues at coordinate 13,353,448 of NC_092695.1, forward strand.
CTTTGATGACTATACAACAGTCCTTCACTTCAGACTGGATTGGTGAGTTACACAACATAGCTTTGTGGGTAAATTACATTAATACCCTGTAGGATCTTTACTTTTAGTATTCCTTGCAAAAGAGGTGATTAACCAAAAAAACAAACAAACAAACAAACAAAGGAAAAACTAGTGAGCAATCATTTTAATAGAATAATCAGCAATATGGTTCTCTCAAGTTTTGCATTATCATTTGATGTTTCTAATTCATTCATTTCAAATTAATTTTGTTTTGTTTTGTTTTTTCTTAAGGGGGGGGGGGGCAATATTCCATCTCGTGATGCAGCAGAATTAATTTGAATTACATTTCAATTTTCCTAGGGTCATATCTCATAAAAAGATAGTAACAGTAAAGAGAAATCACGATGATTTTATAACATGCAATCTTACAATGAGTCATGAAAGGAAAAATATTGCAGATGAAATAGATGGCTGTAAATTTTGATAATATTAGCAGTCTTTTTCTTTTTTCTAGATCTACTATCATATAAGAACTAGAAACAAGTTTGGAAAATTGCCCAGTTTAAGCTATTAAAACAAGATTTTCCTATACAAATGAGGGGAAATGGACTAACTAAAGAATAACTGCAATTAGGAGTTCAGAAAAGCATGTCCTTGTACAGACAAATTCAGAAATTGACACAAATGAGTGTTTTATATTGGGTGGAATATTGGTGAAATGGATGTGAGTGATTTATGTACACAATTTCTCTCGGGAGAGATACAACCAAATGGGTTCCAACAAAAACGTGAAAACCATGCACTGTACCTTGACAAAGCCAGGCAGTCTGACATTATTGATGGCCTGTTTGTGGGGGGTGAACATGATAACCAATCATATGAGAGGTTGCATGAGTAATGTCAACCAACCAAAAACCAGGTTTTATGATAGGTTGCATGAGCAATTCAACCAATCAAAAAAAAAATAATAATAATAATGATAAAATAAAGGTTTTATGAATGACTGGACAACATGAATAAATGACTGTATGACTCTATGAGTGGATGGTTCTAGCTACAGGGGAAAAAAGGGGGAATTCAAATAATAATAAATACTTCTACAACTGGATATTCTTTACTTCTACTGTCATTTGCTCAGCACATTACAGATAATGAAATTGGACTGCATGACATTGGAACATTATATACACTTGTATTCCTAAAATCATACCATCATTTATTTACCCAAAAAAATACTGGCAACACAAATTGCAATGATACTGTCTTATATATTATTTTAAAGAAAATAAAGAGAATCTAACAATTCAAGCTACACTGCCAAAATCTACACACCCACACTTGCAGTTTCATTTCAATTATTGAAAACACTAACGAAAGTGGCAGGCAAGAAACAACATTCTACATGCTCCACACACAAAACTATATCTTTTGTCATCAATTAACATACTAAAATGGCTAATAAATCATCAGAAATTTCAGTGAAAATGTGGTACGCCATTTGACTTGTATCATAAAGAGGTTTACAGTTGCTGCAAATGACTACAGATGAAGTTCTTAGGGTAGCAGCATAGAAAACTATAAGCTGCAAGAATTTAACTTGCTAATACTGGGGGAATAAAAAAAAACTATTGTAACTAGCATCAGTAACAAATGTCTGTGTGATACTGTTCCAAAAGTGACAGGGAATTGGTCAGAGTTGAATATGTCAGCTGCATTTGCCTACTTGAAAGCTGGGGCATTATTTTGTCAGATTAACAACATCAACAAATGTTATGATGATCAAGTTAAGTGTCAATGCTTTGATCTGCCATTGATTAATAGTTAGCATATAATTTAAATGCTCATGTGTGCTTTTCCAGTCATGTTGGTTCCTTGCTTCGAGAGGAGCACCCTCGTGCCAATGATGTAAACATAATTAAAATCACATTTTACCGTTATATGACAGTGTGTTTAGTCATTGATAGGTTAAGTGAAGGGTAAGGTAGATGACCATTGATAGATCACCAAATGAGAGGGGAGGTTTATTGGGAAACAAAACTCAGCATTTTATTCATTAACCCCTAGAGTGTCAAGACAAATGATATTAACCAGTTAATGAAGAAGTCTATCACATGTAAGGTCAGGCTTAAATTCACAACTTGACTCTGCAGTTCAGCTTTGGAAATCAGCCTCATCAAAGGACATACTTTCTCATTACATTTACAGGTACTCAGATAATAACAAAATGAAGTCATACATGTAGCTCAAAGTAATTATGACCAAAAAATATTCACAAAAGACAAACAACATGACAAAAGCAGACAGACACAAATATCAACAGTGGCATTAAGCTGAGGAAAGACAGTGTGGAGAATGATAGACACCAGCCATGACAGACTGAGGCAGAAAGAATGAAGACTAAGTGATACAAAAAGAAAGAGAACGCTTCAATCAGACAATGCCAACAGAATTTACGGTCTACAGTAAGGAGCTGAGAAAGTGTCAAAAGTGATAGTAAAAGGAAAGAGATTGACACAGAAAGATAACGAAAAAAACAAACAAACAAGGAGAAACAAACTGACTGACACATTTAAACACAGAAGAAACTAGTAAGAGGACTCTCAGCACAGAGATGGAAAAGACTGAACATAATGTCCTCATAAAATCCAAACACTGATTGTCATACAAGAACAAAAGACTCAATGTGATGAATACCACCTGAACAGCAAGAGACATACAGAAGGAGAAAATGCTAACAATACAAAAGCAGTAACATTCAATTGACAACAACAACAACAAAGTAATAAGGGGCCACAAGTCAGCATCACTGAGACATGGGATGAGATTGATGGAGACATGCTTGGGGTTTTAACCAAGGACGTATGAGAGGGTGGGAGTTTTGAAGAGATTCATCACACATGGAAAAGGATTTCATGGGGGTTTAACAGTGACTGCTGAGGGGAGACGGGACTAACCCATTGTCATGGGAAAAACATGGAGAGTCCGGCTCAAAATCTGCCTCAATTCCATAATCATGATGAGAATAGGTCCATGTAAAGGGAGTTTGGGAGCATGGGTAAGGGGTAATGGGGAGGGGGTAATGGGGAGGGGGGTGAGGGGCAAGTGGTATACAGTCGGGTAGATGCGTGTTAGTTCTCACCCGAGGGGAAGGCTGCGTGGCCTGGATGAGAGTGTGAATGCTGCCGGTGGGTGTGCCAGGCTCAGCCGGGGTAGGCTTATTCAGACTTACGGTACTGGAGGATGGTGAAGGGTGCATCCTGTAGCGACACTCCAGCACGTTACGGATGGCACAGAAGCAGGCTGGCAGGAAGATGAAGAGGAATACAGCATGATGGCTCATGTGCATAATAGTCATTCCATGTATTGTGATTTGTGAAAATTGCCAAAATATGTTAAGTAGATAGAGAGTTCCAGGCTCCCATCATGTGACTATTTCATAGAATGTGTCTTGCGTATCAATGCCTCAAAAACAACTTGTGGTACATATTATGTGGTTCATATAGCACATATTTGAGATGAGGGCTTACATTGTGTGAAAGTTGAAAGCTAACTGACTAAAATGTATTCATCAAATTTTCTTCTAGAGAGCTTTGCATTCAAATTCAGAAGATTTCACCTTGTCTTCATCCGTGCTATGAAATATCTGATTATGTAGGGGATTCTCAAATGATATGAGCTTCATGAGAAACATGAGATAACAATAACTGATATACATCTATGATGATCTCCTTTACCATCATCATAATCATAATTATCAATTTCAGAAAACAATTTGAGGCTAAATATCATAAATATTAGCTGACTGAAGAAAAAAAAGCACATACAGAGGAATAAGAATACTTCTTCTTTTCGTGTGGCATACTGTGCCTGGTTGATACCATTTGCTGACTATTGCTAGTCACCTGGGGCAAACCACGAGGGGTCGACATCATTCCCCCATTTTTTTTGTGTAGGCAGGTGGGGGACCACTTCACTGGGGGCCACTTCACTGGGTTACCATCCTGCTCTTTGCAATGAATGAATGAAGTAGGTTCTTTTACGTGCTTGAGTTGTGATTCCCTCACACTCGGGACCTTTATTTTATGTCCTATCCGAGGGACAGAGTGTTTTGCCTCTGACTAGAGGGGGCGTTATGATCACACATAACATCGTTCAGCTAGTCTCTAGAATCAAACTGGGCTCCCTTGGACCTGGAGGCAGACACGCTACCGAGGGAGCCAAGTCGTAACCCTATAAAAATACTCACTCAGCCTGAGGCACTGCCTGAGGATTCCGCCCCGTGCCACACTCTTCTCCGCCTCCAGCTCGCCAAAGTTCTGGTTGCTAGCGAAGACGAGAACATCGACCAGGTTCATGATGCGGTTGATGAAGGAGATGCCGACGTCGAGAGGTAAGTTCTGGGTGGGCTCTACGATATCTGGATCCTGCTGCTGCTTGGTGGATGAAAGACACAGGAGAAAAGGAGGATGCAGACATTAGGAAAACCTTGTTATGTATGATCCACCAGTTTACACTTCACCCAAAGGTAACTCTTCACTCCCTCCCTTCCACCCCATCCCACCCCCCCCCCCCAAAAAAAAAGACAAAAAAAAACCCCAAAAAACATGATGTATATAACAAGGAAAAAAATATAACACTTCTTATGGCATAAATACACATTTCCTTTTGTTGCAATAAACAACACACAAAGTTTGTGACTCAGGGCACTTGGGTTGAATATGCCATCAGGCAAAGTGATCAGGGACTATGTTTATAAACTGTGTAGTAAAAAGAAGAAAAAAAGGCTGCCTGGGATAGAACCCTGTAAGCATCTACCAGTAGGAGAAGGCCAATCAAGAGCAAAGAATAATGACTGGATAAAAGCGGCAATCCGCAACATACATAAGGTAGCTGGAGTGAAGAACCTTATCAATTTATTCAAGTACAAGTTCTGAATAACCTGCAAGATCAAGAAATTATTTGACTGATTACTATAAAGGAGTAAAGGCATGGGAAATATAACCCTCACTTGATAAGATATTCACATTTGTTTATCTTTGTGGAACTAAAAAAATCAGAAACAAACAGGAGAAGAATATCTTTATATCTCAACTAACTGCTTTAATGCTGGAACCTGTTGGTTGTAGACTACAGGTTTCAAAATCTCAATGGTAATGGTTTAATTCAATTTTCTGGGCAAAATAGTGTCAGCTTTAGTAAGGAAGATGCATAAAATAAGCAGTCAATCTTCTTCTGGTGTTCACAGATTTCTGTCTAAATCACACCCTCTCCCATCACAAGAAGCAGATGAAGTATGACTTGTAGCAAAATAATGCACTTGCATGTTAGTTCTAGTTTTTGTCATAATTTTGATTCTTAATAAGCTTCGCCCTTGCTTGATGGCTAATATTTTCATGATAATATATAAAAAGAAATAATAATTCTGCATTACTTGGTGCACATTAATTTTCAATTTTATTGACATTGATGATAATAACAGAAATGACAATAGTAAAAATTAACAACGCACAGTAGTATTATCATTGCTACTACCGAGAATATCCTTTATTCTTGTTATCATTATCATCATCCCCAATATTACTGCTATAATAATCAATACTCATTGAGTACTAGAAAGTGTGCTATATTTACAAGTAAAGCGGAATGCCCACTGTGCAACCTGAGCCTGCGAGCTGGTGTGAGCTGTATGGGGTACCAAGTGTTTTGTCACAAAATGATGTCATTTCATCAACGAAATGTTCATTTCGTAACAAAATGAACATTTCATCGACAAAATGATATTTCGTAACGCAATGATCATTTCGTTACCAAATGTTCATTTTGTCAACAAAATGACAGATTTCATAACGAAATAGGCCATGCGACACTTGGCGCCCCATACAGCTTGCACCAGCTCACAGGCTCAGGTCGCACAGTGGGTATTCTGCTTAAGTCTCCATGTGATTCTGGCACTACAGGATCAGCACACTGGTGCTGACTGAAACTCGGAGGCCACATAAAGGGTTATACCCTGCAAGATGCCTGCAGCAGACTACATGTATATTATTAAAGCTGAAGCTGAAGTTAAAAGCTGATCATGCAAACTCTTACATTTGACAGACACTGCTGTCAGTTGTGTAACCAACGAAACCAAAGAATGTATTGCAAATATCCTGCTATTGTCAAAGAAGTCAGGATCTACTGTTTATTTGGCTGGCCAGACATCTCCTTGGTTTGACAATGCCTCACTCCTCCCATCTGTACCTCTGAGAAAATAATAGCATAAGGGGGGCTATACTCAAATAACTATACAATGCTGTCATAGAAGTTCCCGCATGACTTTTTCTCATGTCAAAACCTTTTGCCTCTGTATAGCAAAAGTGCTTCCAGTAACGTTACCCCAGAGAATTCACTACATACAACATTGTGACATTTGAGAGACAGCAAAGTTGCAAGCAGCAAATTAATTCTATTAATTCTATTAATTCTATCCAATTATCATTTGTCCCTACATCAGCTAAGGCCTCACTTCTTAACCAGAACTCTCTCAGATGCCATGATATCAGAAAAAAAAATGTATTCTATCTAACTGGGCCTAAAACAAAGAAACAAAAAACTTATAGGAGCCAAAGTTGGCCTCAGCTTAAAAAGGGTTGAAAAGTGTTGAGCTAAGGCACTAGCTGTGTACAGTATGTATTACTGAGGGTCTTTGCATCACAAGTTGTAAATTCAACTTGAGTCAAATCAACAAATAACTTCCTGTAATGAGATTCAAGAGGGATTAAGCCTAAAAAGAGTGGGGGTACCATGATGCCCCCACCCTGACACAAGTTTCATGATTACTTTGAAATGCAAGATTTTGCAATTACCCACTCACAACAATTTCTTTAGAGTCTCACCCATCTTCTGGTATCACATTCATGCCAATCCTGTGCAGATTTGTGGGGTCAGGATACATTTTAGGGTCCTATGTCACTATTCTTTTTTATTTGTGTACAAAAGGCATGCACAAAAATGAAGAACTCAATATACTGCTTATAAACAGTGCAAAAAAGGCTCTGCTCCATTAAAGTGTGTTAAAGTATAACAGAAATGAATTAAATAAACCATCAGTAATATTACTAAAACAGTATGAAAAAAAAAAGAAAAAAAGAAACATCAGAGAAAGTTCATAATTTGATGCTTATCTTTAAGTTTTTGTTTTGTTTTGTTTTGTTTTGTTTTGTTTGGTTTTGTTATTTTGTTTAGCTATTACCAGGAGATATGTAATAGTATTACAAACATTTTCCTTTGCATCTAAAAACAGCAAAATAAAAGTATATTACAGAAATAGAGGAAATCATTGAGATTTTACCCATTACCTATTCAAGTCCAAACTAGCTCGCAGATTAAATAGAATTCACGAGGCAATTTCATGACTACTCCACATTTGAGCTTAAAAAAAGATAAGATCTGACTGACTGACTTGCTGGTTATGTACCACACTGTTAACGTTCAAGATGATAAATACCTTGTTTCTTCACTGTTTATCATATATCTAAATCCTTTCTGTTTACTTGCCTTGATAAGGATGATTCAAAAATTGTGTCTACAAAAATCAATAATTGAATTGAAATTGTATATGTAAGTTATGAATATTAATCAGAGCTTATCAAAGTAGATTACGCTAGAGTCATTTATACTAATGCAATCATTAAACATTCTGCACAACCTAACACATCAAATGGAATGGGTTTAAATCTTAATCAAATGAAGAGAAATAATAGAATGCACAAAAACTACCATATTTGCATGATTAACGACTCTAATTGGAATGTCATTTTTATTTTCAAACTAATTTGATACGCCCTCTAGGCAAGCAAGTCAGACGCTATGCGTGTGCAAAATTTGGTGGCAATCGAACAAGCAATAGCCGAGATATCATGCCCTCTCCTAATCTTTCTTGAAGGTAAAAATGTGTATGTGTGTGCATTGCTGCAGATTGTGATTAATCTACAAGACTTGGTTTTGTGAGCACTATCTGAACCAGTAAAGAGAACATCCAGAAAGGATAGTAATATGGTACTTCCAAACAATCATTGAGCAAGGTACAACATATTGTGCAAAAGATGTACTTTTAAAGAAGACAATGCTAGTGAAATAAGTGCAATTTTACACAAGAAATTCAGATTAAAAGGATTCAAAATTCAAGGTGTAAAGATGTTAGTTGCAATTTTCACAAGCTTGTGCATCTTTTACTGCAAATATTCCCCTGAAATTGGTGCAAGACAATGTGACAGTAATTTCATATATCTTGTCTTCTAATTGTCACTTTCATAAAAGCTAACTATTGCCATGTATATGTATATGTTGATAAGCTTGCGGTCAATACTTGCACTCGCACAATACTTGTTTACAACTTTCTTTCGTATTTAACCGACTCCTCATAAAAAAAGAAAAAAAAATATATATATAGTGAAGATAGGGTAGTTTGCTGTCCAATATGAATACAGTGTTAGCAGAATCAATGTGTGCTTACACACAAATTACTGTATACGCTGAATATTTCGTGAGGTTTTTATTTTTGCAAATTTCGCGAGTCAGGTGGTTTTTCGCGAAGTTAAAGACACGTGAAAACAATGACTCTGATCCCGACTTAAATGTGACGCACACGTATACATTTCTCCATTCGGTACTGCACTCCATGATCATGAATTTAACCTCTCGCGAAATTGTCGGGAAGACCCGATTCGTGAAAATTTAGACTCCCTAAATATATGGTGTATACAGTATTTAGTGATACCTTTCATTCCGTGGGAATGTTATCGGAAGAAATGAACGATCAAATTCTTCAGATCTTCTAACCAACATAACCAAGAAAAAGACTTCATAGTCCTGTATATTTTAGTGATTCGTGCAAAAAATATTGGCTAGAACTGACTCATCATGTTCTGGCATAATCATCATCACACCCCATTACCAAAATGGGCAACTCTCAATTGTTGTTAAATTTTTGGTTAAATTCATTATGGAAGATTAAAAAAAAAATCAGGGGAAAAATGTTAATTTGATACAAAAACATTAACTACACTGTATAATCTTCAAAACATGTCAATATACAAATCAATAACAATAAAGCACTCTAAAAGGATTTTAGATAATTCTGCATCTGAAATAAACGATAGTAAATTACTAGAATAAGGCTGGAGTGAACAAGAAATTATTCTACTACCTTAAAAAACATTAAAAATGAATGATAAAACTATAATAAAAAGAAACAAAATCAAACCACATAAATGTGGGCTATGGGACTTAATGGTGTAAGTATAACCTGTAGGTAAAATGGTAAAATATACTATTCCAACTTGAACCTGTGCATTTTTTGAAAGCCTGGTCTTAATCAAATTGTCATGAATATAAACTACTCATTGATTCAAAACAGTGTTAGCGCTATGTTGTCATCAAGTGCAACTTGAATGTTAATGCCTGAAACGCAAACTTTAAGATAACACAAAGGCAATAATCGAAATGTGTGATGTGCTTATTTGTTGTGATAAACACAGACTCTGACAGAGCACATAATTTTTTCTTTCTAATATGATAATGATGCAAATTAACACATCAGAGAGGCATGTGGAAGCAGTTTCTGAGATGGCAGTCCATGTGTGCATGCTTTCTATTGGAGCAGATTAAAAAAAAAAAATAGCAGTAATCTGCCATGCATCTATGTATGCAGTCAACGTTCACACTTTACATAGAATAGGGGCATCATGATGATATCCTGCTGATCACAAGGCTGTAGAGAAAGAAAAAAGTCATCACCACAAAATATGTACACTGTAAGTATCATGGGCTAACGGTTAGGAATGCATCATTCTTCAAAGTATCTTCATTATCTGTCGAAAGGAGAAGGACAGGTCTCGACCAAAGAATTCTATAATACAGAGACTTGTTAGTAGCAAAGCTTCACTTCTCTTGTTACCTCACTCTGATGTATTCTCCCTCTTCATTCAAGAGAAATCTAGTAGAGCACACGACAATTAGTCTATGTTTTAATAACAGATCTCTCAAATTTTATCTTACTTTTTTTTTTTTTAATCAGATGGAGGAGCAGTTTGGATTTATGTGTGCATGCCACAATTACAAATTATATCATCTACAGTAATACAGTTATAACTTTCTCAGAAGACAGATTTCAGAATACATACATTCACATGTACTGTAATATCTTATGTTAAAAGCAAATCCTTGGCATTTAATCTCAAAAAAAAAAAAAAAAAACAATCAAAAAAAACAATCCATGCCTTATTTACTAACTATGCACCAGATGCCAAGTCATGTCTGCCATATTCAGCTCCTAGCCAAGACAGCAAATGACTGTCTGCTTTGTTTGTTTTCTTAGGTGCCCTGTCTCTCTTTCTGTTCTTGTTTGTCATCACTATGGCATGCAGAACCATCCATAACCATTGCTGACCCAAGAAGCTTATATGACTAATGTACTATAGACAAGATGAATGGTACAACACCATTTCCATGAATTCCATGTTTCTCTGTAGTCTAACAGTATTAAAGGATTAATGGGGCAAATAATTCTGCCTACAGTCAGCACCTTGTACATTTCACCGGTTTAGTCCCAGATTTTCGGCAGTGTTACACTGCCGAAAACGGAACGCTAGATGCACTATTCAATAACTTTTCGGGTAGCGTCTCATTGCTCAAATCAACATGATATGGATTGTGTTAGCCATTATCATATCAATTTGGCACTGACATGCACCCATGGCTGCACATGTCACTATCGTATGTGTGTGTGTATTTAATAGTAACACTGACATGTATTTTATGTCGGCAAAGCAGGACGTTGCAAAAAACACGACTCTACAGTTTCTGCTAAAATTGTATATACTTCTCATCTCACACAGTAGTCATGTAATTTCCCATTTATGTTAAAAAAGAAAAGAGGAAAAAAACAAAACACCTATGACTAGGGCAGGGAAGGGGCGGGGAAGGGGCGGGGAAGGGGTGGGGAAGGGGCAGGAAGGGGGCGGGGAAGGGGCGGGGAAGGGGCAGTGATGGTATACTAACATTCCTGGATGTGGCAGCTGAGAGGAGTGGGAGGATTCCACCACAGGAGTAGATGAGGACATCCATGATCTGTGATATCATCTGGGTCACATTCTGAACAAAGATGGTGTTCTCTCCCGCATTCACATAGTCAATGACTGTCCTGGTGCTGTGGCTGTGAGGAGAAAAGAACCAAGATGAGGGAGGTAAAGTAACATATCAAACTGTAACTCTTAGGCCCGAATTCACGAAGGTGGTACAAATGAAACCATGGTTTAAACCATGGACAAAAACCATGGAGCGCCAAGTGTCGCATGGAATATTTTGTTACGAAATTGCTCATTTCGTCGACAAAATGACCGTTTCGTTAACGAAATTACCATTTCGTGGACGAAATGTTCATTTAGTTACAAAATATTATCATTTCATTACAAAATAATAATTTCATCGACGAAATGACGAAATTTCATAACGCAATATTCCATGTGACACTTGGCGCTCCATGGTTTTTGTCCATGGTTTAAACCATGGTTTCATTTGTACCACCTTCGTGAATTCGGGCCATATAGTTGTTTGAAGGCTTTCTTTGAGCACCAGGCCTGGGTGAAGAAACTAAAAATACTACAAATTATATACAATGCTTTCAGCAGTACAGAAAGGTAAAGGAATAGTACAAAGTAGAATTGGATAGTATTCAAACATAATGAAACATAATATGATAAAGAAACACAATCAAATGAAGCATACATTAAAAGAAAAGAAGGCACAGTGAAGAGGCAAGATGAAAAGAGAATATGGATGAAATGCATTACCGTAAGGCATACAGGAGTAGAATGCCATTCCATTCTCTCTTTTAGATTTGGTATGCCTTTTTCTTGCTGGCCATTTATTAACAATACTTTCATCTTTATTCTATCAGCATGATGCTAGAGTTTTGTATCAAGCCTCACCTCCTCCAGACCTGGACATCTGTCTCTATGGCAAACAGCAGGTCGGACATCATCCTCTGGTGCATGTGAGACCACTGGAATTCTGGGATACGGTAGGGAGCCTGGATATCGTCGACATGGTAAACAAACAAAGAAAAAACAAACATGGCGTTAACCAATGCCAATGAGTGACATAATCAGAGGCTTTTTAAAATCCTGCCAAAAGGGACAGTAATAAAGTCAACTTTCTGTATGAGTTAGACTAGTTTACCTCAAGGGTTTTCAAACTGAATATGTCCTTTCAAAATGTCCATGGGGCTCTTAAGCCTTATGTGGAACTATATAAAACAATTTTAAAAGCGAGTTTGAGGTGTCCAATTGGTTGGAATTCATGAACATGTGCATTGTACAAAGCACTCTGAATAGTTTCTAGCTCTTAACAAATCCAACAAATGTGAACACAAAGATATTGAAAACTTGCACTGACATACTGTGTTCAAGGTATTCAATCATGAACTGTGGGCATCTGTACAATTTGTCAAAACACACCAACATTCAGAAGCTGTTGTTGCAGTGAGATAATGCATCTACGGCAGAACACAAAGGGTGCACTGCGACACACGACTTTGTTACCGACCCCCCCCCCCACCCCCACCCCCCCCCCAAAAAAAAAACACAACAAAACAAAACAAAACAAAAATACGTCAAAAACGAGGAGTTGAATGCAGTGTCTTTAGAAACTATTTGTTTGTATTCCTTTCCATACAAAAATAAAATCCTGACAACCATGCAATAAAAGGGAGCTAGAAGCATAAATGAAACAGCATAGAAACTAGTCAGGATCTCACTAACTTCACCACTGATCATTACCCACCTTAAACAGATATTTTGATACAAAACTCTAAAAAGAAAATTAAATTTTTGTACTTATGAATACACTGTATCTGCAAAGTATCTTGCATAACCCAAGGTTACTTGAATGCAATAATTGCACACTACTTGTCTGTGAGTATGCTTGCAATGAATTTTTTGCTGCATTCACTTAACAAGGTGCGTGTGGTTGTTTGGGGTTTTTCTTTTCTTTGCTTTTTGCTTTTTGTTGTTGCTTTTTTTGTCACATTATTCCTGGGACTACACTGCTTAAATGCACTGTATACTGTAACTTTGCATTTCTGTTTGGGATCACACTTTAGCATTGCATTTTCCTTCTTTACTGAAGTACTGCAAATGACAACTACTAAACCAATCCAAACGAAGGTTTTACAACGAAGGTTTTACTAAAACTCTGATTCTCAACACTGACCATTTCTCTGAACTGTTATCGTTACAATTCAACTGAACTCAATTTATCTTTTTCCAAAATAAAAACCAAAATAAAAGAACATGAATTTGCATGAGGTCAACTAGCAGAATGTCAGAGTATACATAAAACATGACACAAATACACAGGTAGAGGAATTATACTTACATCACTATAAGATGACTAAAACAGATGAAAAAGAAAATGTTATTTATATGTAAAAATAAGAATCATAAATATTGATTCTACTCTCAGATGGATGTATATGCTGACTTTCTCTCATGCTTCATAAATACAAATGCAGGAGTATTGAAAGAGTGTACATAGCTATTGTACACTTTGTACCTACACTATGGAATAGTGGACTCTCTGTTCAGGAAGCAGAAGTATGCCTAAAATAAATGCTAATTGAATAATCGCAATGGTAGATTATTTTGCATGACATGTGGTGCAAGACTCTGCATTAAAAAGATGGACAGGCTGACCCACACACTCCATTGTGTATTCTGTCTGTACCAAATCTTTAATACACTTTCCAGTTCATTGGTTCCATACAAGGGAAATACAGGCTACAGTAAGTGTAGTCTTGGGGGAAATATACCACATGAAGCTGTCAAAATGATCCCTTTTAAAATATAGCCTCTTTCAAGGACAACATTACACCACATGCACATGAAGGCGAGGTTTGACTCAAAGTTTTTGACGCAAAGTCACAATAAACTTATGGCAAAATATTCCCTAAAGTATTTGTTTTGGTTTATCATGCCATCTCATTCTCAGTGCCCTCACCTCACCCTCGTGAGGAGACTGAGAGCACAGTCAGTTCTATTCCAAACAAATCTACAGGCTTTTTATCAGCAGTGGATTCTATGGTCCTTGTCACATTTTATTATTGTGTTTCCTCATAGATAGTCCATGAAATTCCAAACTAGGTGTGGATTTACACAGTCCTCAATCAGTCATGCTAGGTAGGTTTCAGACAGATTCTTTAGCAAGAAATATCATTAGGAAGACAATATGTGATTAAAGGAAAATAACCCGATAAGAGTGTAAAAAAGGAATGTCTTTTGTCATTTGCTGGTTCACAGCATTAGTAAGAAATGGTGCACCAGATAACATGAGGCAAAAAGAACACACTGTCATCCACAAAGAAGGCAACCAATCTAGACGTTAGCGGTACATGATGCAATTGACTGTGTGTCAACAGCTACACATGTTAACACATCACCTGAGTATCCACAGCAGCTACCAGACATACACACACATGTGAGCAGAAAACCCTGAATTCTATGATTTGGGTTCTGCAGAAGGAGGGGGCAACCAATGTTTCTTGTGAATTGAAAGCCTGGTGAGATGAAGTAATCTGTTCCTCCAATTTTCTCAGATTCTGTGAAACAAAAAGGCCTAGAACTGTGGAGCACCTATCCATGTTTATACTCAACTGCCTGAGCAAGGAGAGCTTTATAAGTAAGAGGGTTAGAGTTGCTAACTCAAGCACAGTCCCACGTAGAAATAGCAGGTGATGACATCAGTGTCTACTTTTTTTTATAGAAAGCATGTTAAAAATCTAAAATTCTGAAACTTTGATTAATTTTAATCAAACTTTGCATTATTTAGTCTAAACAATGTTTATGAGGATATTTCTAGCTCATGACAACAGCAGAAAAAAGACTGATGAAACCTAATAATGCAATGATTTGAAAGAAGTTGTTACATGACACTGGTGTTTTCCTTCAGTCAAGCCCTACTTCTCACACTTGGGAGAAATGAGGATGGGATGACATAACTGTGTGGAAGAGGAATTTGCATGACACAGCCCACATTCCTGTGTGCCCATCTACAGAGCCAAGATTTCTTTTTTATAGATGATTTATCAAAACTAACAGAAGACCAAAATGAATTTCATAGTGACGAGGAGAACAAAAATATGGGTGTGACTGGTTGGGGGGGGGGGGGGGGGGAGGTAGCTTTTGGAAACCTACGAAAGTACAATTTTGATGCTTTCTAGACCGAGTCTACCCTTGTCTACAAAAATGAAGAGACTAAGTGATGTACAGTATGTACATTAAAAAAAAAAAAAATCAACAGTGGTGAGGCTCTACTTGGTGTTGGTGCTTTCAGTGGAGGGTATTTAATGTTTTGGTTCTGGTTACCTGGTGGGGTCCTGGGCTGAAGACCCGCTGGGTGGGCGTGTCCCCTCCCCGCTCCCCCCACTGGCACCCACCTCCATCTGGCGCACCTGCTCCTCAAGGGGCAACTGGGTGTTGAAGTCAGCCTGGAGGATCTGCTCGTTAGTGGTGATGTTGGCCAGCGGGAGAACAGCTGGGCTGTCGTTGGAGGGACTGGTGCTCTGTGCATTGACACAAGATGGCCACAGTGTGGAAAGGTGCAGCTGTGTTACGTGAACAATTGGACACTGCAAAACTGCTCAGTACACAGTGTGCTGAGAGTACAGTAATGTGTTGTAATTTGTAACCAACCACCATGTTATCCTGATAAGTTGCCAAAATTGAAGTGAAGACCAACCAGAAAATGGATAATCAGCAGCAGCAGCAGTTTCATGGTAAAGGGTCACAACTGTAAAGGTGTCAGATGAAATTGTCAGGTGTACAATCATGTGTAGATTGCATAAGGTGGAAGGTGTTGTGTAATGGTCACACTACTGCACAGAGCTTGAAGTGTAGATTTGCTATGCCATTCATTGTTATGCTATACAGTGTACCATTCCGGTAGCTGTAAATGTAAAAATTGATGATTGCAAAGTGTAACATTTACTGTGTAAGTTTCAACCTTCATGTGCCAAGGTATTTTAGCTGGAGTTTGTCATGCCATCCAATTTTCCCATTCATTAAAATCACCCCAGAACTTGACTATAATATGAATGAGATATCCCACTCAGGTCTAACAACATCATAGTCCCACACAAAGGTCAAAATGCTATAATAGCCAAGGACATAAGCAAGGGCCAGAAGCCACCAATATTTATGAAATGATATGTTTTGGTGGCCTGATTGAGCCACCAAAATTTGTGAAAGTGCACATCATTTTTATGTGTTTATCTCATCAAGAGAAGTATGGAATTGCTTGCAGCTCAGTGTTAGATATATTGTAACTGCACACATTTCAGCCAGCTGCCACAACCAGAGTTGCGAGATCATCACTAGTCTTCACGGCCACACTCAGTTTATTTTACAGCAAAATTTGGCCCAACTAATTTTTTCTTATGGTCACATATTCATGATGAAATTTTATCAATCTAAAATTAGAATAAAGTACACT
This sequence comes from Diadema setosum, assembly GCF_964275005.1. Lineage (NCBI taxonomy): Eukaryota > Metazoa > Echinodermata > Echinoidea > Diadematoida > Diadematidae > Diadema > Diadema setosum. The sequence goes on from NC_092695.1 coordinate 13,369,978, forward strand.
TCTGCATTGAATACTATCATTTCAGAATATGTGGTGTCATGGAAAAAACAAAACAAAAACAAATTATGCCTCAATTCAAAATTGAATATGTTATACAAATGTACTTGGAGAACTAAGTCACTGTACATGGTACAATGTATTCAAAAGCCCTTTATAATACCTGCTAATTTTCATGGAGTTATCATGCTTTATAATTGTGTGAATGTTTAGTTAAATTATTTCATTTTCATTTTTTTTTTGAATAATAGTATGTGGCTTTTGCTGCACTCTATTTCTTTCAGGACACTGAATTTCATTGTTGGGTCACCAAAAAACAACAACAACAAAAAAAGTTAGTGTGGAGCCTTGCAATAGAGAAAGGGAGGACTGAATAATATCCATTCATTGCCAAACCAAAGTTTCAAGACACCTTGTGCCGCTTGGCAAAGAAAACAATTCAGTGGAAGTGCCAATGGTAAATAAAAGACACTGAGTTTTAAGTGTGGAAATCATACACTGTGATGTGTACACTGTATTGTGGATGTGTCACTGGTAAATAAAGCACAGTAAGGGTCAAAGTATAGACACACTGTGAAGTGTACACTGTATTGTGGATACATCATTAGTAAATAAAGCAAAGTAAGGGTCAAGTGTAGTTACACTGTGAAGTGTACACTGTATTGTGGATACATCATTAGTAAATAAAGCAAAGTAAGGGTCAAGTGTAGTTACACTGTGAAGTGTACACTGTATTGTGGATGTGTCACTGGTAAATAAAGCACAGTCAATGTCAAGTGTAGATACACTGTGAAGTGTACACTGTATTGTGGATGTGTCATTGGTATATAGAGCACAGTAAAGGTCAAGTGTAGAAACCACACACTGCAAAGCATACTGTGCATTGTGTTGTAACATCACGTCACTCAATTGGTTCTCACAATGAGTCAGTTGTACAATGCAACCCCTACCACAATCTTGCAGCAAACACATCAGGGTGTTTACCCAGGTATTAAACCAGATGTGGATCTTACCTCCTCTTCTCCATCAGCGCTGGATGGTGAAGCAGCTGTAGCGCCTTCGCCTGACCCTCCACTATCCACTATCGTGACGACCTTGTTGATGACTTCATTCAAGAAGTCCCTGACCTCTAAGTCACGTCGACGCTTTTCCAGCTCGGCTTCTGCGTGATTATAAAAATGGGGGGAAATATGTTGAGTGAAATCTTGGATGAGCAGCTCCATAATTCTGTTTTGCTTTGATAGATACTTCAGGCTTTTTTTTTTTTTACCTTATGGGACACCATCTTTAAAATATTGCAAAGGTTTGCTCAGATAATGGTTCCCTTGAAAGTTAACAATTATCCAGTATTTATCAATGTATTGATTTTGCATCTTAAATCAATACATAATGTATATAGCGTTATACAGAAAAAAATCTAATTCTAACAAAAACAAATTAAAACCAATATTGAACGGAAACTCTTTAATTTGTCTTTCAACTGACATTAACACCTGTTATAACTCTTCAGTGTTTTTGGTTTGAATTCACCACACAGTATATTTATTTCTTAATATTTTGCAGTCCTTACACATCACATTTATCATCTGGAAAAGAAAGTTTTTACATCCCTTCAAGTTCAGAGGAGACACACACAGATATTTTCTTCATATCTAACTATTAGATATAAATCTCCTCTAAAAGCAAATGTTTTTCATGGAAACTTATCAAGGCCTGCATGCCTCAGAATTGCAAAGAGAGGTCAAGATATTTGTATAAAAACAGTTTCTGAACCAACACATATTCATCAGCACTTAAAGGCTGATTTCCATTAAACTATGCTGATCTGGTGACAAGTTTTCTGACCTCTGCAGAGGGATTTTTGGAAATTAAGTGAGAACTCTTTATAGATGTATGTACACATACATGTACATTAAGTTTTGAATCACAGAATACTTTAGAAAAAACGAATAAAAGGTGTAATTAAATTGATAGAGGCATATCTTGAACTGTGACAACTGTACTCTTTCCCCTACAAATGCATCGATTCTACAAAAATATAAGAGTAGATTGGGAGAGCATTTTTTTTTTCTTTTTTTAAAAATCATCAGTGCTTTGTATATGTGGGGATGGCTTTGGGACTCTGATTCTTGTGTCCATATGTGGGACTTATGTATTATCAAAATATAAAGTTAGTGAACCCTATCACCTGATTACACGGGCCTTCTACTGGAAAGACTAAACTATTAATTTTGACAATTTTACACCATTCTAAACATTTCACTACCATATGGACCCCATTGGGCTCATGAACAACATGTCTCTATACCTCTGACAATATCTATAATACAACTTGGTTGTACAAGTTCTGAATATTGGGGGGGGGGAACTCTTTGACATACATGCATATACAGTTTTGGGTCTTGTGGGTCCTGCCACAAGGGCTCTCTTGCAGTCTGCCAACACTGCCACATCAAAATCAGTGAGATTCCACAGAGCGATCAGGGAGACCATTATGCACTAAATGCATCTCACTGAGCAAAAAATAATTCCCAAATCAGGGAGACTGTTATTCATATTTTCTGGTGTGGACATGATGAGAGACTGAAGTTTTTAGACAACCTCCTGGAGAATCAGGCAGACTTGGCGGATCTGCTGCAGTAGTCATTAGAACCCATTTGAACACCTTTACATCCCCTACCTCGCAGAATGATTCTTGCAAAGTTTGCTTGAAATGGGACAATGCTTTTTGAAGAAGATGAAAACGTAAACAAATTTACAGCTAATGGATGACTTGCGAGAGACAAAGCAGGATGAATGACAGACAAAGAGTGATTATAATAACTCACTTCTGCCTTTAGATCAGGCTAGTTTTCACAACTTAACCAAATCACACTATGAATCATAAACTTTGATCTATACCAAATACCATCTCTTTCTGCAATAGACAACTATGTGTACTTGCACTGTGTTACATTATTGTGTTTTTCCTATTTCAGCAGACATTCAGTTTTTCTATGTTCACTTGAAGAATGAGGCAATGACAATTGGAGTACTTGTCCAACCAAAAAAGTGTTATCACCATCTCTTGACAAACCTGTCACCATTCTGTCCCTTGGTGGGTATGGGTTGCTGGGGTCATCCTCAATGACCTCATACTCGAAGCCATCACCCCCAGTCATAGCGGCCAGGGCACTGATGGAGTGATCCGGCTGGGCTCCACCGGTCCCAGGGCGGGTTGCGGCCACCACAGCCTCAGAGATGTTAAGGGGGATGCGACGTGGGCTCCCATCCTCCCCCTGCTGGTTCTGGTAATGGGTGTAGGCCTTGAGGAGGTCATTCTTGTGATCTTCCAGTGACACCTGTTGAGGTTATACACATTCTTGAGTCATTATGGAGTCATTCCCGTACTGTTACATGTAGCCACTTGTAATTCTATCTTGACGCACACATACGCTGTATTTGATATGTCAATCATCATCACAGCTCACAGATTTAAAAAACAAACAAACAGTAATTCTTGCCAAGAAAATGGTATATAAGTTGATTTGGTTGCAAGAAAAGAAATCTGATTTTTTTTTTTTATCAAAAAGTGAAATATCATATTCTCACTTCTTCCTCCCCATATTTCTCTCTCTTGTCAAACTGTTCTCAATGAAGTAGGAATTATATCACATACAATTAAAATGCCATGATATTTGCTTTGAAGAGATAGCAAATAACGTCCCTTATAGAGAAGACACGAGGAAAATGCCACTAGCATCAAGAAGTACAAAGTGAATGACTGGCAAACCTTGGAATGGAGTATGGAGAGAGTGTCGACCCAGACCCGCCAACCGCCCCACTCGTACTTCATGGCGTGGTGCAGCAACATCCGCAGCAGGGAGTACACCATCTCTGAGATGCGCTTCTCCTCCTCGTTCTTTGGGTAGATGTACGAGAGCGAGATCATCCAGTCCTGCCAGACAGAACACTGCAGCAGAATCCTGTGGGTTGACAAAGTTTAGTCACAAATGATGATCATTTCAAAAGTGATTACAGTTGAACCTCTCGTATCCGGACAAGTCGGGACCGGGGCTCATCCGGATAAGGGATTTGGCCGGATACGGGAGACTCAATGCTTTATACATGTACATATACATACACATGTACTGATGTAGCTCATTGTAGTACCACATGTAGTAATGTGTATACTGCAACCTTTTCATTGTTACACTCAGTAACAGACCCCAAAATAGAGGTGTATGTTAATGTTGGAAGTAATATGTAATTCATGTGTGTTTGTGTAGGAGTTCTCAAGAAGTTGGGAATCCTCCTTTCCTCCCGTAATTATTTAAAAAAAAAAAAAAAAAAAAATCACGGCGAGATTGCGTCCGTATAATAGAGAGATCCGGATAAAGGGAGGCCGGATAAGAGAGGTTCAACTGTAATAGGGGTCTGGGACAGAAAGAGGAGTATTGGTTCTACTATTAGTTACACTATTTCTTCCAGTTTCTGTCATGAAGGAGCGTGGGGGAGTTTCTGGCAATTCAAGATTTCAGGTATGGCTACACAAACAGGAATATGGGTGGGTGTAGGGCAGAAACAAACTGGCATGATAAACTGACGACTTTCAGGTTACTCACAATGTATATCATATTCAGCACATTACTATCTGTTTCAGTGTCACTTGGTTCTTCCTCTTCTTGTTTTTATTTTCATTCATTGTATTCATGCAAGAGGCAGCTTTACTTTGAAAGAACACTTATTTCTTGGTATCAAATCATAAATAAAGAATTACAGATCCTGTTCTAACATCCTTTTTTTTAGGGGGGGGGGAGGGATCTGGATATGCGTACGGGAAGTGATGATTAATATAAAGTTCTGAGATTGGATATTTATGTGATGTTTGTAGTTACACAGTTCAGTTACATTGTAACACACGGAATGTCAGTAATTCAGCACCATTCCCAATCTCCCCTCCCCATGTCTGCCTAAGTTTCTCTCTCACTCACAAAAATAAACAATGATAGATAATATGCTAGGAATGCAACTCTGACATGAAAATCATCAACTGGGGCTGATTCTGAAAACTCCTCCATGTATCTAAACCGTTGCAGGTTGGCACTGTGACCTGACCACATTGCATCAAGGACAGGAGGATTAACAGGGCTCATAATTTTGTGACAAAAGACAAAGTCGGTGCACACTGACCTGCGGTTCTCCCTGCTGTTGTTGAAGAGGAGAATCATATCGGAGAGGAACAGTCTCCTGACGTCCATGGACTCTGTGCTGGGAACAGACTGGCGCAGGAGTCTAGCAATCACATGGAACATTCCTGATAGAGAGGTGCAGTTCATAGATTGATCATAAAGTATTATTGAAGGACACTGGCAAACCATGATGTGATACTAGCAAAACAACAAAGCAGAATGTGGACAGTTGAGACACATCAAAATCATTATATGACAATAACAGTTGAATTCATGCAGTGTTATTTACTCAGGGAATGAAAAACCCTTGAAATGTAAACTAAAGGTATGTGAAAAGTAATACATCAAAATCAGGAACAATCTGAAAGAATTTATTGACCTCTTGATGCAAGGCATAATGGCATTTTCAGTCAAACTTAGGCATCTTGAAGTCATGACAAGTTTAATACTAATTTATCAAAATTGGGCATCTTGAAGTCACAATCACAAGCAATGATCTGCTCATACTTTCTTGCTCATTACCAGTATCAAGAAATTTATGTGAGAAATGAAATATTCTCACTTGTTAAGAAGGCTACTGAAGATTTCTGGCACTGGTCTCAAAATTCAAATGACAACTGATGAATTTCTGGTTCTTTATAGCAAAAACACATGGGCAATTTTTATATGTGAAACTCTTGTCATGTATTCTTAGCTTTGGTTGATGCAATTTGAATACTTTTTTCTTGATGTCTATTAAAGTTGATCTACTTGTGAATTCCTTGGTATTTGATTCATCATTTTGTCATGCTTCTAACTTCCTCTTTGCAAGCAGCACTGTAGGATTTTATGCAGCTGTGTCACTAATGACATAATAATGATGTGCTCTAATTCACCAAAGGGTGGCCTCCTCAATGTCAACAGTATTCTCCCAGAGGTCCTCTCATCACCATTATCCAATCATCATCAGGTAACCACTTTCACATCAAGGTTCAGTAGGGAATAGTGAGTCAAGCTAAGGATGTCTTTGCAGGGGAACTTATGATCACCTGTATCATTCAAGAGCCTTATGAACACTATTGCAGCTCTCATCATGTAATATTCCACTTGGAGAAAAGAGTAGATGGTCTCTCGGCAGTAAGGTGGGGGGGGGGGGGGGCAGACACAGAAATAACATTTGGTTCATATACCTATTTATCAAGATCTAAATCGGGGAGCTTGGATATCACACTCAGATAATCTCATGAGCAACTCTAGTAAAACAAACAAGGTAAGACTCCACTCAAGTAACCAGCCCTGCCCCTCTCCAACCTCCAAGTTAATTATACGCTATAATTAGGTGAAAGTTGAGAAGCCTTCCAGAAAGATGGCTCATATGAACCTTCATCTTTCCCCTCCCCCGCCCACTCCCACCTCCCCACTCCCACCCCCACCCCACCCCCCCCCCCCAACAAAACGAAAGAAATAAAGAAGAGGAAGAGAAGAAAAGTCAGTGATGAAGATAGTATTCCTAGACGCCAACCTGGATTCATGACACGGTAGGTTTTGTCCGGCTCAGGATGCCTTGTTCTCATCACCTGCAGACTCACTCGTTCTGTCAGAAGCTGAAATTAAATCAGTGCCCACAGATATTCACTATTGAGTTTTATCAATGGCATCTAACTTCTGTGTAGTACATACATACATACATACATAGACATTCTGAAAAAACAAACAAACGAACAAACAATGGCAAAGAGTTGAAGCAATATATGTCGCAGTTTTACAGGAATATACCTACACAAAACACACACACAATGTACATTTGTATGTGTTCATACATACAGTTCCATGATCAACACTGTCCAAAATATCACAAGTGTGAGATTGAATACTGGGACAAATTCTGATTGTATCAAATTGTATAGCTCTCATAACAGTCAACACAAATGTTTGCTTTACAGTTCTATTGAATGTTAGGAAGGTCTTATGTTTTCACAGAAAGCCAGTGACAAGATGGGTCTACTAAATATTTTGATATTAAACAAGACACTCTTGTCTAGAATGTCAATACTCTACCAGTAACAAGTGGCCATTGGGAGGCAAAAGGATGCTAAGTCAATAGACACTGCAATACACTCTAGTACTGTTGACATTATATGCCATGATTGATTGAAGAGTACCTCAAAGAGACAGTTGTACATGGTGAGGGTGAGTGTGTTGGAGGTGAGTTGCATCCTCTCACCAAGCAGGGAGTAGAGGTTGTGGGCATACATCAGATCCATCTTCCTCCTGGAACAAACATGCAATGAGACAGGTGGAGAAAAGATCACTGGTCACTGCCATGCTGCTGGATTCTACTTTTATATTCCATGCTTAGCTGGTCTCATTCATTTCAACTTTTACAAAATATGTAAAACCAGATGTTTCTACTTTATTGTGTGGGTGGGTGTACACGTAGGCCATGGCTGTAATTTATGGGACGGCTTTTACAGTAAATTATTATCCCTGACTATAGCTAACATTATCATATACCATCTCATGATTTTGTATTTTAGAAAATTGTATCAAACAACTTGTCCTTTAAAGTACAGAGTTCTATTCATGTATAATAGATTTTGATATGCTGATAGCCACTATTCTTTATTCTCTTTCTCTTAATTCTAGACTGTTAGTGCCTTTTCAATTTCCTCATACTCTTTCTCCTAAGTTTAAATTACTAATACAAAAAGGTTTATCTGGATTAATAGGGTGAAATAAGGCCTCCAGCACCCTTGGTTCACAGGGGTAAAAAGAAACTGAATGAATATTTGCAGAATAGCATGTACATCATATCATTAGGAGACTGACAGTGAAAGAAATTTCAACTCTGAACATGTTTTTCTCTTCATGATTGAAAACCTTGAGAATCAGAAAATTGCAACAAAACAGTACACAATAATGCCTCCAGCTCCCTCACGTAGATACACACTGCCGTTCAAATACTTATGAAACAGACAAGAGGTAACAACACACACTCTACAGCTTCCACAAAATACATACTAAGCAGTGTTATAGCTGTTTGATTCAAAGTATGAAAAAAAAAGCAATTCATATAAGACGAATATATTGTGAAATTGGTAAGATTTACAAAATGGTAAAAGTACAACAAAATTAATTCTTAGATAGATGACTACAAACTGGAGTAGAAGAAAAATGTTGACTTACTTGTGGGGAAGTCTGCTGAGAAAGAGTGAGAGACACTTGAGTGACAGGGCCCTGATTGCCTCATCACTGGATGCCAGCAGCTTAAAGACCGTTCTGTGAAGGATGAAAAATGGAGGAGGAGGAAGTGGAGGGGGAGGATAAAAAAAGAGAGAGACAGAAGGGGAGAAAAGATGTTGGCTTTATTTTGATAATCGGTAGCACTGCAAGAAAACTCAAGTCATGTCTACGTTTGTGCATGATAAACCAAAATTGAAAGTCTTCTTCAATTATCACGCACTAAGGGTGCGTTTATGCTTCCATTTTGGGGGCCAAAATCAGGCTTTTGAAACGTGATTAGTGCAAAACGCTGTTGCGTTCATGCTCATTTCAATAGAAACACTGATTCAAAACGCCGATCCAAAACGCACAAAAAGGTGCATTTACGATCAGCGTTTCTGACTAATCACGTTTGACGGGAAAGCATAAACGCAACAGCGTTTCTATACACGTTTAGAGTGACGTCATCTAAACGCCTTTCCGCGCACCTGGCCAGCCAGGTACCCTGGCCTGTGCAATTTTCCCATGTAATATGCATACGCATGTCTTTCCCAGCTGCTCTCCCAGGCCAGGCCACCGATCGCAGCGCGCGCCCCAATTTGACCTGCCTCTGCTGAGGTCAGCGAAGCAATCGCAAACGCTCTTTCCAAGGCTCGAAGAAAGTGAGCATAAACGGTGCTCCCGTGAACGGCGTTTTGAATCAGCGTTTCAAAACGCTGATTCTGCCTTCGCAAATTGTGCATAAACACACCCTAAGCTGAACTCCACTATCACTAACTGACAGTTGCCTGACAACTGCTGATCTCAGTATACAAATGGCAATAAAAAAAATCATGGGCCAATAATGTGGCACTACATTTCTGAAAACAATATCTGATCAAATAAATCCCCTCCATATTTGGCTTGAGACTGTAGAAGAGAACTGTTTACCTGATGCCATTCTTCCTGTCGAAGGCGACAGCGAGGCCGTTGATGTTTTCTGCCATGAGGGAGAGTAGGAGCTGGAGAACATCCTTCAGGTTCAGGTCCTGTGGTTTCCATGGCAACAAAACACAGGCATATGACACAAGTTAGAATTTCATTGACATGTTCAAATGGAGGTAGTTATACACTTTGTTTTAAAGGGTAAACGAGACAGGAACAAGATTCTTTTTCTATTATCAATTTTTCAATATTTTGCCTACGGAAAGGCAGGGCATCAAGTATTCATGTTATCCATATGTGCAAATATTCAATGAAATATCTGCTTTCAAAAAAGGCCCCCCAAAAAATAACATTTCAGAGGTAAGTTCTAAAAGGGAAAGAGTTTGCGCCCTTGATTTTTATCATGATTATTTTTTTTTTGACGAGACAAGAAGGAAAAGAGCTTTTGAGCTCCACTAAAAGATGAAATTTTCTAGTACATCTATTTCTTTTCAAATCTATGGATCATACACCAGGAGAGATGACTGACATGAGTGTACGGATGGATAGCAAGCATTTATGTGCATGTAGGTTTGATGTACATGTAGGTTAGTGTTTTGCATTCTTGGATGGCATTTTGAGTGGAACATGACTGCTGCAGCTTCTTATGTTCTTTCGTGATGAAAGCACTCACTCTTGTCATTTCTATGCAAGAAGTCTAAAGCTTAATCAGTTCCAGAGCAGGATGACAATTACATGTAGAGTGAAAGAATACCTTGTCTTCTCCAGGTAGCTCTATTTCCTGTCTTATTTAAAGCTATTATTAACATAAGTTCATGGGCTGTAATCAGCTGGGGGAAAAAAATGAACATACCCTCCAGCTCAAGTTCCCATCATGCACTGTGTGATTTCTAGTTCTTTGCTTCAAATCTTGACACATTTCATACATATCCAATGAGACCCTTGTCTAGAAATCATCAATGAGTATCACATTCAGTGATACAGGATATTACATATAATGCAATATTATTCCATCAAATCAAGCTATAGACCGATTCGAGAAGGGATTTGTGTATTTGGCCCTCTATCAGCATGGGCAGCGCCATTACTGCGGTGTTCATGCGGCTAGTCTGTGGCTTTCAGACCATCTGTTCGTACCTAATTTCCTGTCCAGAATATTAGAGCCCTGTAACGATAAAAGAAGCAGCAGGTTTAGCTGGCTGGTCTTGCAGATACAAAGGCAGCGACTTCGGTAAGGGCGGCGACAAGGGCCGCTTCGTCGCCGCTTAAAAGGAGTACAGTAAAAGGAGTACAGTTGACAAAGGGTCTGGAATCCAGACTAGCCGTGGCGCCGAGCAATTTTATAGTAGGTGTAGATGTCTATGCACAATCTGTGAATAACACTTAGGAAAGTTGGCTCTGGCTAGTTTCATGCAGTAGTGGTCTACTGTATTGTAGTTAATTATCCGATTTATTGTGGACACTTACGTTGACGATGGTCGATTATGTGGAAATATTATTGGTCAAGGTATGTAGATCTAAACTATGACAGTATTTCTTTTTTTCTATGTAAACAATTCAGGAAGTTTCTAGCCCTAACTAAGTAACGTTAGAGTAGACCTAAGTAATCATTAGATCTAACGTTAGGCCCTAAGAAGTAACTGTTTACCAACTGTTAGACCTAACACTAACACAACAGATCGATCTAACGTTAGACGGTTTCTAATTTGTAGGCCTAACAGTTAGAGTCCCTAAGACTGTTTCCTCATGCGGTGGGTTGAACCAATTAGACTGAAGAAACTGCTTCTAATTCGTAGTTTACTCAGTGTGTTGTGAATTTATGACGGAAATAACTTAAAAGGTAATAGTATAGATTCCTAGTCATAGAAAACCCTAATTGTTCGACTGATTGTAACATTTTTGTTAAATGTCATCTAGGGCCTAGATTTAGACTAGCCCGACCAGACGTCGTGCGCTACTTACACTTGTGTACAGCGACAGGGCTGTGTATAGACTTCTAACGTTAGTTAGAATGAATTAGATCTGTAAACAAATAGACTGATCCGAGGATCTTCAACAGTGCTGTAAGTGAACAAACTAACATTCTACGAGTACTAGGGCAGGCCTAGCCCTAGGCTACAGTAGGCCATAATGATATTTATTATTTAATACGCCTATCAGTATATCACTCAACCAGTGCATTATCATTGACATAGGTCTAAGACCGTTAGGCCTATTGGTACAGCAGTAGGGCCTAATGTTAGACCTAAGTTACAGTTACAGTTTTGTTCGTGATTTACAGACAAATAGAATTTCTACTAGGTTGACTCTGTTCGATATCAGATTTAGACTATAGCATTCTAAGGATAAATGCACAACTTCCCAATAGACATAAGGTAGGCCTAATATATGTTCTTCAATAAATGTAACAAATAGGCCTAACGTTAGGCCTACATGCTGAAGTGATTGGACTCTCCGACTCTATCTCTGGAGCGATCTGCTCTAAACTTGCGTTAGTATCTATGTAGATATCTCAAATTCTTCACTAGGAAATTGCACTAAAATTACAGGAAATGCATGATTTCTTATTTCCAATCGCTCTTGAAAGTTTGAACAAAGTACGTTATCAGGAACCGTTGATATCATTGCCGATTTGTCGTTGCTAACAATATAAAATTCGCTCTTCGATTTCGTGAGCTGTCTAAAAGCTGCGTTCAGATTTATGAGTGTGACTGAAAAAAAAAAATATTAAGCATAGACAAGTCTACATCCAGTGACTTTAGTGCAATTTGGTTGCGTGGAATTGGAAATATCTTCATGATTATGAGAGTATTTCAGCATCACGATTTGTGTAATAACGTTCTTGTTATTCCGTTTCAGCGTTATTTGCTCGTTAGATCTAGTCGCCAAAAGATATGTAAGATAAACTAGAATTCTAGGTCTATATTTTGATCAAAGTATTCGTCATTGCCGAGCATAATCAACCAGTGCGCCCATAATACTTGTGAAATTTGCGAAGACAATAATGTCGTTCTAAGTAGCATGTCACATGAAATACACGAAATACTACCGACTTCATATTCAGTTTGCGTAAAATGTACACACTGCATGCATACACCATACAGGGAGGGGGGTTGGCGGGGACACTGCAGCTAGAGCTAATGGCTGCGCCTAGTTACCACAAATTGTCTGCTGCCCTCAACGAACCCAAATCGGTCTATATCTATTCTTAGTTCAAGATTAAAGCCTGTATGAGCATAAATACATGCATCACTTCATATGTGGGTGGGAACCCACAAACACTGTACATAAACCTCAATGCACCAGAAAACTCACTGGAAAGTTGGGTGGAACGGCAGACAGAAATGCATTGAGTAAATTTACTTTGTCCATACTTTTACCTCAAAACAGGGGATGTGACCAGACTTTAAATCAGTAGCAAAAGCATTCAAAAGCACAAACAGCCCCATCCTCAAAACCATTCTGCAAGTCCTACTTTAAATCTTCTAAAGTGCAATCTGGTAAAAGTCTCTGAAACCTTAAATTTCTAGGGCTGGTTCTGATGACACCTCTACCATATATGTTTAAAATGCATTCTAAATGAGATAAATAGTGGGTGTCAAATTGTATAGAAATGTTTCAAATTTGTTTGAACTATAGTGGCCATGACAGTGAAAAAAATATGATAGAAAAAAATTTGAGTATGCTCATATCTCTACTTGTGCATACCAGTAGTCAATACAGTCCTTATATGCACACTATCATAACTTCACTTAGAAGCTGGAAATTGTAAAGTTGTGTACTGGATGTGATTGAAACAGTCGATAATATATTCATTTTTATGCTTAAGTTATTGGGGCACATTTGTTAATTTTGTTTCCTTATCATCATCATCAAAAACAAAATACTGTATACGCCATATATTTCGCAAGTCTAAATTTTCGCGAATCGGGAATTCTCGACGATTTCGCGAGTGGTTAAATTCGCGATCGTGGAGTCCTGTACTGAACAGAGAAGAGTACACGCATACGTCACATTCATATCAGGATCAGAGTCAATATTTTCGCGAGTCTTTAATTTCGCGAATAGCACCTGACTCGCGAAATTCGCGAAAACAAAAACCTCGCGAAATATTCGGCGTATACAGTAACAAAAAGATGACAAGGGGGAGGGAGATGGCGTGCCCCAGACACACTCTTCATAGAAGACCTGTATCTGTGTTTGTAATATTTGCCTTATTTCTTTTTTGTGAGAAATAATAATGCATCACAAGCCCTCTTGCAAAAGAGACAAAGTCCAAATACAGAATTCACACCATCAACATTGTCAAAGGTAGAGCATTCCTTTCTTGTTAGCACACACACGATAAGACACCAAATATTACCTCAGAGTACCGTAGAGAAAAAAAAAAACAGCAACAATGCGTATGAGAGGTCAGGTATAATCACTGCAAGCCAAAAGTTGATTACTGTGTATATTATTTCTGGTTGCTTTATGAAATGTTTGTGCAAGCTATTACATGAACTATGGTAGGTATAGAACACACATGAAATCCAGTGTAAGTATTGAACACACATTAACTCCACTGGTTTGTGGTACACCAGATTTCGTTTTTATCTTCCTCTTTCGATGAGCGTGGTCCTAATAAAAAAAGACCCTCTCATTTGCCAATTTGACCAGTGTACTCTAGGTCTTTGTAAGGTTGAACATGCTGTTAGTGACTACATCATATACTATACCCTCTCTCTACTACTGATCCTGTCATCACCCCCTCTGACCTTCAGTTTAGAATAGTCAACATTAGATGGGTCTATATGGTGAGTGATGAGGAACACCTTACCCTGTTGAGGACGAGTCCTGTGTATACTCAGGCAAGTGTCTATGGGAAATGTGTGTCGTTGCAAAATCAGCCCGTCCTCAATGGGTTAATGGAGAGCTGAATATACCAAGCATGCATTGGGATGCAATAGCCATCCTACTCAAAAGGGTCAAGATTACAAACTGAAACAGTTTAAGTTTGGTACCATAGACCCTACCCACATTAATCCTTACTGTACTTTATTCACCGACTGGCATATCTCATAGAGTGCTTTCTTTTTCGATTGGCAGAGATGTCAGGAAACTAACTGTCACTGAATAGAGATTATCTAATCCTCATAATCCCCACTGTGTCATGTTGGCCTTCATGTTGGACTGAGAAACATTGTTATGTCTGAGTGGGCTGGCTAACTTTACAATAAGGTCAAGTTTGGAAGAACATGACCTGTGGTAACCACTGAGTGAAACTTTAATACTCTACTGAATGCTGACTAAAAAGCATGATAAGTTACGGATAATTGCCTGGGCAGAAGAAATTTAGAGTCATTTTTCTCTTTCAGCATGATATCTCCAGCAGGCTTAGGAGGAGGAGGAGGAGTAAGAATTGAGGTGCATCACAGCTCCTCAAGCAAATTCTCTGCCTACAAAGACAAACAACTTACTACACAATACCCTATGGTCTACAGAATCCCATGTGAGTGTGTCAAAGTTTACATCATCCGGACCGGTTTTAAGCTAGTGCTTGACTTAACGAACATCAAACCCATGGCTGAAGGGATGAAAGGGGAGAAATCTGCTGATAACAATGAGTACCACAGAACAGACTTCACTACCTCTACCAATCACTGGCACACATTAAGAGTCAGGAGAGTCTACGGTGGATATCATCATCACTACGCTATTCCCCAGGACAGTGGTCTCAATCTACACCTTACCTGGCTCTCCTCACCAGATGACAACCTAGCATAGTATGCAGCCAGCAGTAACCATCGATCCTTCCCTGGGGTTCCCATGGGGTCCCCCAGTATGTTCACTTGACCTTACATTTGGTACACATGGAGCACCCACCCATGAATTTGGCTTTGACAGGTTACATACACTAACTGCCTGAATGGGCCAATCAGGCAACACTCTTTTGATGAGTGTATTCTGCCTTGTGACTGAAAATCCTCACAGAATATTATATATAAAGTTATAGCCCAATCATCCACAACATGCTTACACTAACAAGGGTAATGATAATGATAATACACTCGTCAAATGGGTCCTCAGACATCATTGATTTAGGACAGAATTTATTTGGTGCATTGAAAACCAACAGACCTACAGCCGCCAATCATGCAGATCTTCAAAGAACATCACACACATGACACAGCACAGAAACTTTGCATGATGGATCACAGTGTAAACACACTGAAGGATGGCTTGCAAAGCATTGTGGGAATCCTGTTTGACAGGTGGTAGCTCTCACTGACAATACATCGACAAGGTCACAATCAGACATGACCTCACCATGACCTTCAAATGGCTCCAAGACCGAACAAATTTCACCTTTTGAGAGTGCTTGGCATCAGTATTTATTTAGAGTCTGAACACTCACTTAAGACATTTTAAGAATATAGGCTTACAGTCTAACACATCTTAAGTAGCAGCAAGAAGGAGAAAAAAAAAATGTCTCGTTCAGACAGTTAGCAGTGCAAAACTGGTTGTCATGTTCACAAAATACCTGCCTCAAAAATCTAATCACTATTGAGTGCAGGAGGCTGCTACTACAAAGTGGTTTCTAAATAAAATTCACTGTATTCAAAGGAGTAGTCTCTCACATTATTATTTTTCTGATCTCTTTTGAGCAATGCTGAGTCAACTTTGAAGGGGAAAGACAGTATGTTTATTGCATCAGTGTTACATTAATAATGCAATATACATGCAAAACAAGTTATCAGTTCAAATGACATTACACACATGTCAACATGAGATTTCCCACAGTGCTTTGCTAAATGAGTGTCTATGTCCTTCAGAGTGCACTGCTCTGTGTGCAAGACCTTGAGAAAATGTCATAATGGAAAGATTATACCTCAGGGAATGGACAAATATTTGCTGTCGCCATGACAATCATGAGGTTGACGCTCTTAACAGTATGAAATGTATGGAAAATGGCCTCATTGTATGGAGCTGATTAAAACTTCCTCATAGATTGATGAAGGGGGGAGGGCATAGAGCTTCTCTTGATCAGATGAAATTTGGAAAAATGCAAATGTACTCGTAACAAAATTTATTCTTTTAAGAAAATGCAAAATCCAATGATGAAAATATTTACGTGAAATCAAATGTTAGATTCACACTTTTAAAAAGTCACATAGATTTGAGAATTTTCGGCCCTGAAGTTGGTAGTATAGCACTTCATAGCTAATGAAAGCTTGCATGATTAATTCATTACTTCAATCATGACATTGAATAACAATGGTTGTCATGGCAACATAAGTCTGCTTACCATCATAGTCTGATCCTCAACCTCGGATCTCATCTACAATTGTACATTAAAATGAAAAAAGAGTTTTTGGCTTTTTTGGCTTTTCCTTCCATCATAAAATTCAGTCAACAATTTATAAGTGCCTGCAACTTGCAACTGAAATGACCTCCAGAAAATTGTTCTGAATCAAACCTCACCAATTGATAATACAGATTTTTGGTCTTTGATCATAATCCGGTGATGACGTTTCCTCACATTATTCACAATCTCACAAGCTAGAAGACAGTGTGCTTGAAAGTAGAAGACTTAAGAAGTCACATAATTTAGCAATATCTGAAACAATTTCTTCCATATCTATTGTTTTAATATCAGTTGGAAAAAAAGGTAAAATAATACCTGCAGCAGTTCATGAAGAAATCTCCTACGCCAAATTTTACATGCCATTTGATTACATTAAAAGAAGTAATTTTTTTTTTTTTTTTTTTTTTTTTTGGTAGGAAGTAATTAATCAAGTTGGAATGAGCCCAATGCACTTTGCCATCCTAAGCAATGGTATGCTGCCAACTAAATCTTTGAGGAGTCAGATGAAGGGACAATGAAGCTGGGAAGGGAAATGTCTTAGTTACCTCATGCATGGTCATAAGATAGTTGAGAATGATCTGAAGCTCCTCATCATTGGCCGATTTCTCCTTCAGGATCAGCTGCTTGGTGACACGCAGGATGAGCGCCCTCAATGTCAGGAGGTCATCCAGGCTGGGACGATTGCCATCTAAACAGCAATTAGTGAATTAAAGGTAGGAGGGAAATGAGGAGAGAAGGGAGGGACCAAGAGTGATTTGTCATTGCATTAATTAACCCACTTGTCACCCAATTCATATCACCCTGACATTGCCTATTCAAACTCCCTCCCATTCCATAGAGGTGCTTATCTAATTTTTTTTTGAACATGTATCAACATGTTGCTGACAGACTCAGTAGGCCCATTCTGCAAACAGACAAGTTCTGATTTTTGTTGTGATAGGCAGTGAGACTCATTTTGAGGCAAGGATGACTGATAAAAGATCATAATGACTAACATGTATGTCATTTCAGGAATTATGGGGCAAGTGTATGATTGTTCCAAGAATAATTTCAGAGGGTTCTTTTTTTAAACATATTCAGAAATGGATATCAATTTTGGGACTAGTATATATGAAAATATGATGGATAAGTGAAACTTCTTGGATGGCCGGATTGGACGACTATGAAATACTGGTGTCCAGTAAACACTGTATCAAAATGATATGGGAGTGAATCCCAAATGACTGAGCCCCTACTTAACTGACAAAATCACTACATTAACTTGAAGAATTATAAAGAACATGTGCTACATCAATATGAACAGTCCAAAACAAGTTTTAGAACATATGTTTTTACAACAAAGATCATGTTTGTCCACAAACACAATCTATACCAAAGTATAGAGCCCTAAGAGTATTAAAGATAATATAAAGTTTTGGTACCTCAAAAGTTTCCCTGAATTTCCTTGTCTTAGTTTGTGTTTCAGGTTAAAGTACCTTTCATATAGCTAACACTGTGAGACTTACTCGCCCCAAAGTGCTCTCATGTCTTAGTAATCATGCAATAATGGTTTTGTACAATACGTGTATATTGATTGCCGCGGTACCGCGTCGAGTCAAACTAATGGCTCGTTCGAATTTTTCAGAGCCCGCTTCTGCTCTGGTACGAAACCATTATTGTATGATTACTAAGACATGAGAGCACTTTGGGGCGAGTAATTCTCACAGTGTTAGTTATATGAAAGGTACTTTAACGTGAAACACAAACTTAGACAAGGAAACTCAGGGAAACTTTTCAGGTACCAAAACTTTATATTATCTTTAACCCACTGCTCAATGGAACTAGGTATGTTATGTCCAAACTCTTTGAGGAATTACAGTTTTGTATAGGCAACAGGTTAATGAATGCAAATTCTTCTTTACCACTTTGTGAAATAAATACAAGTCAAACCAGTGGTCCAGAACAGATTGTACCTGGTAAGTCATTACTTACAGGTACTGCGTGTTTCACATAGAAATACAACGGCTAGTATAATACCTTCCACGCAACAGGTTAATAAATCTACCTTCCAATGCCTTTTAGCATTTTTCTTGAACAATGAACACTATCAAAGGAGTGGCCCTTGGGGGGTAAAACTTGAGTTGCAAGGACGAGGATGGATGGAGGAGGGTCAGTAAAGGGGAGAGAAAGCAGGTTGGAATACTCACCAAGCCCCTTGGGGACAATCCCACTGCGGCTCTCCGGGTTGACGATCCAGTAGTAATGCTTGAGGGTGTGCATGAGTTGCAGGACAGTGCTAACCCGTCGGATGTTGGTGTAAATGGCTGCTTGACCCACAAACTCATTCGCCAGGAATGTGTACAGAGATATCTGCACCTGTACATAAGTTGTGGAATCAGTTTGGAAGTTCAGCCTGAGGACAATGCATTATTTGGCCATATCACAAAATTGTGGAACAAAACCATCAGTAAGAGTAAGGTAGCATGGTGTCTATCTGTAGATACAGACAGTCTCAAAGCGAAGATTCAATGGCATTGGCATCCTTCAAGTAATAGAGGTGGGCATAAATCTTTGATTAAGGCACAATAGCTAATCAAGCCATACAAGCATTTCTTGACAAGGCTCTACAACATAGACTTTGTAAGAGTGCACTTTAATGCCAGTTCTTTTCCATAGATAGATAAATAGAGATTTACGGTTGTATCTTTACTGAGCATCTTGTTCTACATGATGCTCTTCATAAAGGTACAGATATGCAGATCACAACAGATACTTCTGGAAGTGGATATTTGAACTGTTCAGATATCCACTCTTCAGAACTCAGTAATTTAAGGTTGATGAGAATAAATCATGGTCATTGGCTTTCTTTTTCAGAACTGCACAGAGAAAAAAAAATAGACTAAAAGGTTTCAAGGGAATGTTTCTTCTAGTAACAAGAGATGAGGCAGCTGGCAAACCTTGATGGGTGTGTGTATCCATAGCGATGGGTTGAAGAGGATGTGGTCCACCAGGTGTCTGAGGAGTTGGATGCCTGTTGGCAGGTTGTTGAAATGCTTGGCAAGATCAAGGAAAAGCTCCAGCACTGTGCCTGTCATGTGTCTTGGTGAGGCCTTAAAGGGAGAAACAAGGCATCGTCATGAAGTAAAGGTGACTGCTATAATACCCTGAGGGACACAACAAAGTGGCTTGGTGGTATTTCAGCTCAATCATTCCATCAACTGGAACAGCACAATTGACAATCGAGGAACTTAAGTAGGTACCTAACCCCATGATTTAGATCACTAGATCATTCTCTCTTCAATGAGTGAATCTATTTCCTCATCTCGGGTCACACAATGCCCTCCTATGCTGCGCATGTTACACACAATGTATATACATCCTAGCCACTCATTTATTCACAGGTTTATGTCTCTGATTCTTTACATCTCTCCATTGAAAACCTCATTTATCTCTTGTCAATAAAGTTTAGCATCATTGGTTTTGCTTTCATTCTCATCCTACTTCATCTAGTTTTTCTCCACCCAGTCCACATAGATCCATCCATATGTCTTTCACCTCTGTCAAGCCATCCAGCATTCCCTGCATTAATGCAGTTACACATCTGTCCATCTTCCTATCCCTTCTTCAATCTATCAAGAGACATTCTTGCTCACCTTCTGGAGGATGTATCCTAGGATGATGAAGCCCCGCCCATGGACCATTTGTTGCTGGGTTGACATGGACCCCTTCAGAAGGTCACAAAGCAACCCAAGCAGGAGTGGACTGCCAAGGAAAACGGGTAAATGGAATAACAAGAATCAGCATGGAAGTCAGAGGGCCAGGGTATCCCTGTTTTTTCTTACTGTTACCGTGGCAGCTGCACTAGTTATGTATTACTGTGATCACAGAATTCTTTCTTATGCAAATATCAAAAATATAATTGTAAACTGTGAAAAAACAAAGTGCAATATTGTCATTTCTTGGTACAGAGGTCTGTTTGCTCCTTACCAGACTGATGATCCGTTCTCCCCTTCAAGCCTGGATGTTGCGCCCGGCTCCAGGTGATTAAAATCCAGCTGTGTGAAGATGGGGAAGAGCATGTGGATCCCTCCAATGGAGTGCAAGGTGCTGTGGATGGAGTGGGTCACAATGGCTCGCACATCCTGGGGGACAGAGGTTGAAGGTCAAGCAACATACTGGTCAAAGCTCATAGAAAGCTATGGATGATTTGGAATGACCTACTCCTTATTTCATTGTGGTCATATTGCACCTTAGTCAGTATTTCTTTTCCCTTGTCTTATTGTTTGTGATGATAAGAGTATCTTGATAAAAAGAAAAGCCTTACATCTTTATGAACTGTAAAACCAGAAGTTTTTGCATGCATTTTAATTTTCCAAGTTCGCAAAGCCAAAATTTGCAAAATTATTATGCATGCGAAACTTTGTGTCTACACTGTATGCATTGAACGCCAGTGGCAATTTGTGAAAATTTCTTCAAATTGTCTTTAAACAGGTTGAGTGACTTGATCCTGCACTCTAACAGAGTTCAAATGTTTGTCTTCTATTTATGAGGACCCACAATTAAAGGCATAATTTACCGTTTGCAGATGAAACAAAAACCCAGCATTAGTGCTCTAAAATAGTTCTAAAATGTGAGTTTGGGATAGAAACAACCACTGTAAAACTTTGAATCCGTATAATCAATGTTAAGTATTGTTAAATACACAAAATGTGAACAATAGTTACAATAAAAATGTTTCCAGACTAAACTGTCTACAGTTATGGCTTAATGAGAAAAATACTGATATCTCCTTATGCTTTATTGCAAAAATTTTATATGACAGGATGTTTTGTGATACAACAGACATACACATATGCATACATGATATCTTGAACATTTTTAAAATCACTGTTCCCAAAGGTAAACAGGACCTTTAAGTTGACACTTCTCTTCGAAATCATTTTCTGGCAAATTTCACAGACTCCCTTTTGTAACTGGTAAAGAACAAAACAAGAGCATTGAAAGCAGGTAGAAACTAGTGCATGAATGCACTCTGAATCCCCATTGATAGAATCTTTTAGTGCTACATATCTAGAAAATCATGTATGCTGCCAAGGAAAGTCTTACTGACTAAAACCAAAGATGAAATAGTATTTTCTTATGGCAATCATGAGATAATGAATTCAGCACAAAAATCTTGGCACATCATTCTCAACCTCATTTTAGGTGCCACTTCTCCAAACATTAACGAAAAGTCTTTGAAAATATGATAAGCAAACTAAAACATCACAGCAACATCTCTTGTCCAGTTTGAGTGGTCTGTATGTGTACTTAATACACATTCACTGAATCATCTTCCCTTATGTAGTATTACGTACTTGTCTTTCAAAAGTCATGCAGGAAGAAGAGGCCAAAGGACTATTTCCTCCACATTATTTTAGTGGTAAACACAAATCAATGCTTACATAACTTGATACTGAAAAGACATGATGCTCATTGGCACATTCCGGTGTCATATTGAGTGGACCTGAATTCCATCTCTTCTCTCTCTCTCACTCTCTCTTCTCTAACGTAAGATTTCATAAGAATTTCCTCACCTGAACCATGAGGGCGTGAGGTGAGTGCACAAAGAAAGATGGGTTTCCCTTGGGTGAAGACTCCAAGCACAGCTGAGACTCGGTGGCAGCCGGGTTGTAGAGGAAAACGATGCTACTGGTCAGCTTGCCGTCGTACAGCACCTTCTTGAACTGGTCTGGCAAGCTGACATCACTCTCTGATGGAAATTTGAAGTGACTCTATTGGGAGAGGGACAAGGGATATGGAGCAAAAATAAAATAAAGATTGGGATCAGAAATGATGAAAAGGTGCACGATGACAGGCAAGCAACCTGAAGGACAAGCTTTGCCAATCTTTCATCCACCTATATCTCCTTTTACAATTGCCTCTTTCTTCCTGGCAGCATCTATGACATGCAAAGTGTCTCAGGCAAGTCCTTGATGGATATCTGCACCATTGTTCTTGAAATTAATCCTTCATAGCACGGTTATCATGCACAACGCTCCAATGATGACTATTATAATGTGAACACTCTGTGTAATGAGTAGCATTTCTGACATAGTATCATTTTTGTTTCAGCAGGGTTAAAATCTTACAATTCTGAAGTAAAGAAAAAAGAAAACCAAAGAGAGCATCCAAAATTTTCACTGTTAAACCCAAAGTTATCTGTTGCAAAAAGTTATTCTTGAATGCTGGTAAACATATAGTAAAATTAGGAGGTTTACAAAAGAGGTGTGTTTTGTGTTGTGTTACATACATCCTTTCAGCATTGCTATAGTCCTATTCTCTTGTATCATGTCAACTTTACTGTTCCATGCATACATATACATTTGTAGGAAAACTGTGATCAATCTTATTCATGAACACCAAAGATATTCAGTTACATTTCTGGGCAACCAGTGAAAACATGAATGATTTTACTGTTAGTTACAATAAAACAAAACAAAAAACAGATACAACCTTTTTTTTTTTCAAACACTGAGAAACAAGGTATAACTCTATATGATACCCCTTGCCTCTTTTGCTGAAAAGTAGTGTCATTGTATGAACAGAGTCTCTTCCACCAATGCTTGAAGCTACTATTGACCAAACTCTTAACACTCATCCAGAAAGACTGCCATGGGTACATTCAATGTTTTATGTATGATGGATACTTGGAATGATGTGTTTCAATCCACACCATAGAAGCCGAATACAATCCATTCGCTATAAAGATATTTGGTTAACAAATGACACAAGTAGGGGTTGAGCTGAACATTCCTGGACTGAAATACTGTAGCCTTAGCCAATGAAAACATTTGCCTGCCTCTGTGTAGCTCTAAAACTTGACAACAAACAAAACAGCTTCTCAAAAAAATCAACCTGACAGGAAATTTTGATTTCTGACTTTTTGTGACAATCTTTGTCAGCAATAAGACAGCATGATCAAGATGTACCAATCATAGATGTTGTTCAATTTTGTCAGTTCTACTCTCTTATGCAGTCATGCACAACAGGAGGTAATAGTTACGTTCAGACGACAAGCCTTAACCTCGAGGTTAGAGCTTGTAGTTAGGGACCGTGAAGACGCACTCGTAGTTAGCTAACCTCGAGGTTTGCTCGATGTTAAGAGCCACGAGAAATCTTATGGTTAGCGCTCTAACCACGAGCCGCGGGGGGTCCCCACTCGTAGTTAAGCACCGTGTGGACACAAAAATCAACGCACTCAAAGGGCAGGAATTTGACCTCGAGGTTTTGTAACCTCGAGGTTAAGATTCGTCGTGTGGACGCATGTCATAGTTAGGGGGCAAGAGCTTAACCTCGAGGTTTCCTAACCTCGAGGTTAGGGCCTGTCGTCTGAACATAACTAATGAAAGGTTTGCCAAGCCCCTTCCTCCTTACCCTGTAGTTTGGCCCTAGGAGATACATTCCATGGATGCACTGAGGTGAGACAGCCTCACTGAAGAGGTAGACAGAAGACAGCTGGCCACTGAACGTCCGCTCCTTGTCAGCCGTGGGTGCTGAGCCCAAGAAACACTTGTCATATGGCTGCGGGCAAAACAAGTTGACATTTCATTCGCTCACATCATTCTCGCTGATAATGCAACCTCATTTATTATTGAGAACATTTTCAAACTTCTTGTTTGCAAACTGAATCTTCAGTGACACCGCAGAGTAGTTAATAAGAATCATATAAATCATATCACATCATATGTTGTGAAGAAAACTAGAAATGTCGCTTTGGCGACTGGTATGCCTCCGCCATAATGCATGATTTTCCCAATAGGTCTAGATAGTACATGTGGACAATGTGTGATTACATTTTCACAAAATTGGCAAAATATTGAAATGACAAGTTTGTCACAAATGTGTTGAATGTTCACCTTCCTTGACCTAGGTTTAATTGGATGAATAGGAGAGCATGTATCCAGGGATTTAAGGACTTTAACTCGACTTTGACCCATTCATACATTTAGGCATTGAGTAATTTTCAAGGTACAGGTGTGGAGAAAAAGTGCAATTTCTGAATTGAATAGTAAATTGTTACCATTTTCATCTGGCCCTTGACCCTAAAATTCATAAGATAATCACTTTCAGGTAGAACATGCATAATATATGTACTAAGTTTCAAGATAACTTGAGCCACTTCGAGATATGGAGGAAAAAGTTGGTTCAGCACTTTCACTTGATCTTTGACCTTTTGACCTTTGAGGCAAAAAAAGAAGAAAAAAAAAAACTTTCCAGAGAATTTCTATTAGGTTACACATGCATACACCAAGTGTAAAAAAATAATAACCCTGCTGGCATTGCATAAATATGAGGGAAATAGTAGAATTTTGAAGTGTTGCACTTGACCTTTGATCCCTGACATTTGACCCCGTGAACCCTACATTCTCTAGATAATCACTTCCAGTCAGTACATGTATATACTATGTTCCATGAAGATAACTTGAACAATTTTCCAAGGCACGGAGAAAAAAAAGAAGTTTTGATATTTTTACTTGACCTTTTGACCTTTGACCTTTGACCTCATGACCCAAACTTTCACCAGAGAATCTTAATTGGGTAATACATGTATACACTAAGTTTCAAGAAAATATCTTCAGGCATTCAATAGATATGGCGAAAATAGTGAAATTTCATGTATTTGACCCTGACCTTTTGACCTTTGACCTTTGACTTCATGATGCAAACTTTCACCAGAGAATCTTAATTGGGTAATACATGTATACACTAAGTTTCAAGAAAATATCTTCAGGCATTCAATAGATATGGTGGAAATAGTGAAATTTTATGTATTTGACCTTGACCTTTTGACCTTTGACCTTGAGCATGTGCACCCAAAAGTTGATAGGCACAACTTCACCCCCTAATACACATACATGCCAAGTTTCATTAGGATACCTCAACAGGTTTTGATAGTTACCTTGTCCACAAAATTCATTACGGACGGACGGACGGACGGACGGACGGACGGACGGACGGACGGACGGACAACCCGAAAACATAATGCCTCCGGCACCACTTCGTGACGGAGGCATAAAAAAATCATGGCGCACTACTCTGATTAGTTAAGGAAGATATTTGACATTTTATGCTGATAACTGCACGACTAGTACAAAAAACAACAACAACACAGTATTATTCTTTTGTGAAGAGATCTAAAAATAGCAAATTAGGCAGTACGGATACACACCATTACACTAGTATACCACAGTGCAGTTTCATTGTTGTTTGTTAGTGGTTGTAAAACCCAAAATATTAACATATTACTGGCTTTTGTGAGGCTCCTAATGAGACTAATGCCGTATCAATCTTTCTGTGTTCTACAACAGTAATACTGAACGGTCAACACTGTGACAAAAGCCAAAACAAAACTCATCAGGATAGGACAATGCTTCAGCAAAGCAACACACCTGGTGGCAAAATAGAAGTAATAATCTGACATAAAATACTGAATTGACAAGTTTGTCAACTGTAACTTCATCATCTTTTGCCATCCTAGAAAAATGTTCAATTATGCAATTCCAGGAAGAGAAGCTTTGGTGTTGATACTTACATCACTTGTATTGACGTACCACTGCATCTCCCCAGAGGACACCAACTGACCGTTCACATAGCACTTGATCTCACTTGTCCTCCAACGGTTGTACACATGCACCACTGTCACCATGTACCACTGAAACCAAGAAGTAGCACTCCCAGTGAATACCTACACCTTGACAATGTTACTCTCACTCTTTAAAAGATTATGTGGAAAGTGTGTGAAGTGTGAAATTCCACACCTCTGTCCATTTAAAACAAATAATATAAAAAACAGTAAATATGTTACGAGCCTTTACCGAGGGATTCACAGGATGATATGTGACATTTAAGTCCAATCAGAGAAATATTGACTTCAATTTCAGAAGAGAAAAGGGCAGTGGGCAAAACAGTGGCTATAGCACTGAGATTGAAAAATGAGGCAGGAAGAGGGAAAAGAAAATTATATTACACAGTCCACACAGCAATGAATTGGCAATGCAAGTTTATTGCAGGAAGCAAAATCCATTCATTATGGGAGATTTCTTCCAACAGTGGAAAAAAGACAAAATAAAACTGGCATACATGTATTTGTTTTTGCCCTGTCCACCCAAACTGCATTATCATGGGACATTTCATGTTGAAGTAGTAGTTGGCAATGACAAGTTGACAAAGTACAGTGACCTTTGACTTTGACCTTCCATTTCTATCATTGCTGAAGTAAATGAATTGTCCACTTACTTCTATCCTTTTTACTGAATCATATTACCCCAAAAATGGGAATTCCGAGCTGAAGTTAGAGCTGAAAAAATGCTGTAAAAAAAATCAACCTGAAAAGTGACTTGGCATTACAGAATTTTGCCAAAACATAATCAGTGCATCCAGATCATGTACTCTATACGCCATATATATAGTAAGTCAAATTTTTCACAAAATCAGGACTTCCTGACTTTTTCAACAGTAGTTAAATTCCCAGTTGTGGAGTACAGGACTGAATGAAGAAATGTATGCATGCACGTCACATTCATATTGGGATGAGAGTTAATATTTTGGGGTGTTTTTAAATTTGCAAATAGCACCCAACCTGCGAAATTCTTCAAAAAAACACCTCACCAAATATTTGCCATGTACAGTAGTATGGTATTCTTGGGCCAAGGACCAAGGAAAATCCATTTAATGTTGTTGTTTCATTAGGTTGTGATAACAAGATCTGAGACAGACAGATTGATAACCAAGCAGACAGATGGACAATCAAAAATAAACACAATGCTTCCAGCATCCTTTGGGGCAGAGGCATGAAAAATATATGATTTGTGTAAGGGCCACTCAGGCTTGTTCTTTGTTTGTTTATGTGTTTGTTTGTTTGGTTTGTTTGTTTGTTTACAGGCAATATCAACCCAATGTCATATTAATACACAAGATAATCCTACTTATTAGAACTTTCCTCTTGCCATAGGGTCTATTCCATATCATTTCATTTCACAACTTTAATATAGGCATTGGAAAAAAAGCATACGTAGATGGGCAAAGAAAATTGTATGTTGTGATAAACTTCTTTGCTACCAAAAGTGAAGAAAAATGTCATGTTTTCACAGGTTAGGCACGGAAACTGCAAGAAATGCATCATTAGGAATAATGTAATAGCAAGCAGTAAAGCATGATAGCAGTCTTCCACTGCTGAATGGCAGTTACTTACTAATATCTGTTCATGTCTCACAACCTCAGAACCTAAAAAGTAACATTAAACCTCTGCTTCTCCCTCTTGTCCCCTAACCCCCGTCCCCCTAACAGCTCTAATTCATTCATTCTGACTATTTTTAACAGTCCAGACGTAACTGGAGATTTTAATAACGTGACCGCTTTGCTTTGTGGCACTCTCCCACTCAGGCAATTAGTATCAATTCCAACGCAATGACTTCTCCTCGAAATTCCACCAGGGAGAGCTCTGCTAGAGCAGGTACTATCAACTTCAACAGAATTCTATGTGACAAAGACCTTGCTTGGGAATACCCCAAATACCCCCTCCTCTAACCTTTTGAACCTAACTTCTTTTCCTATATTTCTATGCTTTTCCCAAGCATTCACATTCTATGAAATCTACATTCTGTGCATCTCAAGTCACATGCAATATCCTCAAACCCAATTTCAACACATGAAATCTTTTGGGACGATTAAACGTTTTTCCATAGTGCATCTTTCACCTATCCAAGACAAATTTTAGAATATGTGGGTTAAAGTTATGGACCAGTAGATTCATGACTGTAACCACTATATCCCTTCTTGTATAGATTTTTTCAACACTCTTCATACAGCTATTCAAAACCAAGCAAAAGCATGATGATCAATATCTGGACTTGAAGCGTATAACCTTGAATGTTTGTAGAAATAAATATTATCTAAAGGAAAAAGCCAGGTATGGTGTAAGTTATGACATTCAACAGCTGCTACTAGATACGGAAGATACTTTGCTTCACCCTGCCTTACTGTAACTGTTGACATCCTCTGCAATTACTCCGCACACAGTCACACATAAAACGTATATTGTATCACTTTCGCAAAATGATTGACAATCATTACACTCTATGTAATTACATGTACTCTGCATTCGTCTCTCCAACAAATCCCAAGAGATAGCTTTCATATGGTATCGATGCATCATGTGATTCCACTTCTACAGTTACCTGGGACAAACATGCAGCTTGCCAATTAGCTTGACCTTTCATAGCAACAACCAAAGAATGCAAGGTGTGTGTAAAAAAAAAAAAAAAACAACACCACACACAAACACACACTCCCACACA
Organism: Diadema setosum; assembly: GCF_964275005.1. NCBI lineage: Eukaryota > Metazoa > Echinodermata > Echinoidea > Diadematoida > Diadematidae > Diadema > Diadema setosum. Next base: position 13,398,936 of record NC_092695.1, read on the forward strand.
CACACAAAAAAAAAACACCCACAAATGGTATTCAGCAAGTGATAAAATGGCTAGTGGGATGATACATCTCGAGTTAGGTTTACATTAGGAGACTTGCATATGACTGGAAAGAAAGGATCATCTTTCTCCTCCTCAATTTTTTTCTTTCTTTTTTGGTCGGAGATGATGTGTCTGATCGATGCGATCTGCTATCTATAACTTTACAGTCATTCACACAATTCCCAAGAAGTATTAACAACAAAATACCTCATTAAAATTCCAACTCTTTGAAAAGACTGTAATAGGATCGTGTAATTATGAAGTACAAAGATCCCCCATTTTGCACTTTATGTATGGGCAGATTACAATCACTCTCCACCCACTGAGCCTCACAATCCACGTGTCTTTGGTGTGGTGCTGCATCTCTTTATTAAAAATTTACATATTTTGCTGCTTATTGTTAGCATTTCATAAGGTAGAGTACAATACCATTTTTCATTTCAGCAGTTTGTTGCTCTTACATAATTGTTTTGGTTGCAGAATTTTCCAGAGAATCTCGACTGCTAAATCAATAACTGGTTCTTAAATGGGCAACACACCTTACAAGATTGAAGTTCTCGTATCTCTCTCACGTTGGCATATTTTAGCAAATTTCTTTCCTATTTTGTACAGATTCAATGAATTTAACCACTCCATCTAATCTTCATGCGGTGAAAGTACGAGTTGCCAATTTGATGATGACACAATGATTATTCAGCAGCAAAGTTCTCTAAGTTCTCTAGGCTTTAATGGGTTGACAAAGGGGACAGAGTAATAACAAACAGCATTGGTTTAATTGGCTGGTATCACTGGACTTGAAATCAGGAACTTCTTGATTGCAGGCCAGATACAATACTGACTGAACAAGCTTGATGCTGTCATTATATCTTATTGAAAACATTGAAGACATGAAGAACATATTCCAACCTGGTTTTTCTTTCCTCAAAGGCATACCCCGGTATCCTCTTTTTCTGTTTAATGGCTAGAGCTTTGCTAGTACTTCTCTGGCCTGATCTATTTCAAATGCTTGTATTATTACACAAAATGATGTCTGCTGAGTACACTTTACTGGAAAATCTCTCTTTTTCTCAACAAACTGCTTGTTCCCACGTAAACTACGGTGAATAATTGGTAAGAAATCAAATTTCTTTTTGGATGCACAAGACTAATGCCCATAACAGTACTAGACACACAGTCTGTCCGTCCTACATGTTTAGCACACCAGGTGCGTACTGGTATGTGTGATATTTTGACAATAAAAGTGATATTCAAAACCAATCATCACAAGACACTGTACTAGGTATGCTGTGCAGGATGAAAAAAAAAGAAAGAAGAAACCAAACAAACTAAGAAACTTGCTGTAAAGAAGGCAGAATAATGAAAGTGACACAATGGCTCACTTTCTACACAAGGTTCTGATCATAAACTGTTGGGACTGTACAATATCCTACTTGAAGAAGACATTATATTTCACTTTTCACTAGATGCAGAAATCTGTTTATTACCATCAACTACCCCTAAAGCTCACTGCATCCATCATAGGCCTACTGAAAGGTATTCATGAATCATGCAAGTACCGTATGTCTGCTGTTTCTGATATCAGTTTATCTCCTAGATCACCAGGTCAACTCCAGGATTTTCTAAAAGTATCTGATTCGTTTAAAAGATACTTGGTTTTCCCGCAGTGCCACATTATGCATATCTCTTACAGGTCGGTATGATATTCGCTCGCACAAGAGGGAGGCATAAGAATGTAAAGCAAAGGGATACAACCATATTGCACCTGTCGAACAGAAGCAAGTTATGATCCTTAAGAAGGGCAATAAATTCTGGTGCTCCCAAACAAATTATCACCATTTGTAAAACATATACCTGACAGGATAAAGCAAACTTTGAGCTGCTGGCATTATGACAGAGCCATAGTATACTTACTTCTGTATGTCAAGGGTTATAGCATTACTCAAGCTACATAGATAGTTTACATATCTTACACAGACCTAAGGGATATCCTGTGAAATATACACCATTTAGTGACCACAACGGAGAGGTCACTGTCCTGACAAGTTGCTGCTTGTGTGTGAGTCAATAAACAATGGGAATAGGACAACATTGCCTACAGTTCCTGTACAGTGCCAAATCAAAAAAAAAAGAAAAAAAAAAAGAAAAGAAAATGACAGCTATTCCAGGAAAAAGAGGGATGCTTTAGTATGGCCCCAGAGTAATCTATGAATAGAGAAAAAATGGTTCTTGGGCAAAACATGTGAATGAATGTTACTGCTAAGAAGTTTCGTATAATTAGCAACCATGCTCCCAGCAGCTCACCTTTCTCGGCTGGAAGTCATACTTGATGCAGTGCTGGAACCCTTTGCCTTTGACCTTAACAGAGGTCACGACCAGACATGAACCCATGAAGTGACCTGAGTAGCCAACGCCCTTGCTTGTCCTAAAGCTGAAATTTGGTTGCAAAGTTACAGCGAAAAAAACAACAACACATATTAAATGCATTGCAGTGATAAAAACATATCAGGTATATATCTAATGTATAAATTGACATCTATGTTCTACATAGGGTTAGTGGCACTTAATGCCCTTATCATTCTCAACTGATGATATTTTGTAGGTAAAGTAGTCTTTAAAACAAAACAAGAAATAATACCTGCCAGCAAAAGGTAAAATAAAAAGGAAGAAAAAATGTTATCGTATTGATGCTCAAATGTGTATGCTCTGAATAATCTTTTTGTACTGTTTTTGTGTGTATGTGTGTGTGTTAACATATGCTGATACTTTTATAATGTGAGTGATTATGCACATCTAGTTTAAGTCATTAGCGGATGCTCATTTGAAATTGCCTGAAAAAGTTTGGATGGTTTTTGTTGCTATTGTCACATCTAATGAAGATAGCTAAACTGAAGCAACACATGCAGTGTATTGTTAAAATATTTCAGCAGATCGAAGAGAGATCACACATAATACAATACAACACACATTAACTGATTAATCACCTAATACCTGGAAAAAAAAAATGGCCCAAGTCAAATGATTGTGATGTTGCATGCACTGAACTAACTTAGTTGAGTAATACAACATAGGCTAGTTTCATTTTTCATGAATTTATCATTGAAAAATATCTATGATATCTTTCATATGCTAACCCATTTTTACTCAAAAGATTAACAAATGTGAAGTTTAAATTTCATTGCTTTGTTAAAATGAATATGTATTCACAATGGAATTCCCATTTAGTTTATAATAAGTATATATCTTTTATTTTTAAAAAATATGCAAACAAACAACATTTTTGAAATATTAGAAAGCATGCTTCTTTGACAAGCATTTTGTGCAAGCTGCATGTGCCATCTGTAACACTTATTTCACATCCATTTCCCCAAGCCATCAATCAAAGCTTGCAACAAGAAGGCAAAATAAAGGGAAGCTGGGATATCTGACCCTAACTGACAGTGGCAGGAAAAGACACCATGAGAGTCAATTGAATTATACAGCTAAAGATAGCATCCAGCAGGTAACATGAAGATACTATCCCAGACCTAGTTCTTCAGTCTCCTCTAGCGAATAGTTTTGCAAAATCTTTTCAAGTCTTTTGGTGTTTTCTTTCCCTGCATATACATGTACCTGAGTGCAATGAAGCAACAGACTTATTTAACAATTGGCACCTAGTATTTGGAAAGTGATATCTAGGTTCTCTGAGAGCTAATCACATATATACTCTCGACAGCCTTTTAGCGCAGGTGAGAGGCCACCTTAAGTGAAAATTAAGTTTCCAGTGACTGTATCTTTTAGCACATCCTTGAACTAATTGATAATGGGATACTCAGAAAAGGATAAAACATAGAAGCATTACAAAACATATAAAGAAGCTTAAAGAACCAGGAACAAAAAGCCTGCGAAAAATGAAAAGGTTGACAAAACACAAACAATTCTAAGAATTGAAAGAATTGACGGCTGAAAAACAAGCTGAAAGAATTATGGAGTTCAAATATATTAGAATGCAAGGATAAGTAGTTACAAAATTGTGAGAATTAAAGAATTAATAAAAAGAATCTCTACATTTTCAGAGCTCTAAGGTCATGAGAATAAAATTGTTATACACTTTCTTCATAGAAAGGCTCTACAAAGTGATGGGTCTATACAAGCAATTGGAAAGAGCTCAGAGAATACAAGAATTCACAAACATTTGGATATGCACAGGAAAATAATCTTTCCCACAACAATTTGTCTTAGAAGCAATGCTTTGAAGGATCATGCTTCTCAACAAAATGTGAAACACAAGTAGAATTCAAATAAGTTTGAACACTCCAACACCCCAGGATTAATAATGTGAGAGACATGAATGTCTATTCAAACAAGTTGCCTTATTTCCTATTAAAGAGCAATTTTTTTTTACCACCAATTGGCCACCACTGCTGCTTCATAAGCAACATGTTTAACTTCTCACACTATCCAAATACATTACAATGTGGCTTTAAGCAACTTATAATCTTAAGCTTTAGGCATGCAATACAAATACATGTGTAATACAAAATTCTTGTCCTGTGTCTGGATCTGGAAAAGTATAATTTTCACACCTCTTTCACCTATAGGGACTGCCTTTGGTTCCCCCATGGGGCTATACCTGAACAGTTTGAACAATTTTGTATTCCCTATCACAGAACAGATTTCTGCATGCCCAGTTTGCTGAAAATCTGATCATGCATTTTACTTCTTTAAGTGTCAGAATATAATATGACTTAGTTGAATTGCTTCCGGATTCAGGAAAATGAGATCTATGAAGTGTATCGAGAGTGTATCGAGGGCTCACATGATTTGGACCCCAATAGGACCCACCCAAACCATTTGAATACATACTCTATCCATAACAATGGTCCCTGCAAAGTTTGGGCAAAGTCTTATCATTGCCTCACAAAAAAAAAAAAAAAAAATGATAATAAAAATAAACAAATTCAAAAAAAAGAATAATATTTGTCTCTTTCCAGTATCACAAAATAATTCTTTCACCAATAATTCAGTGACTCTGATCCCTTTCCTTCAGTATTGCTTACTTGTTATAATTTTGGATCCAATTGATGTGACTGCGATGAATTCTTAAAATCCTATCAAAATGAAAACTCTTGTGTGCTAGAAATGGAAGATTTGTGAGGAAACAACATCATCCTCAAGATTGCCTAATTTGCACATTATACTGTGGTCAATATCCCTCTTCTCTGAATACAAGAAACTTCACAATTCCCAAATTTTAACATTGTTTAGGGTCAAATTTCAATGAAAATGTCACTGTTCTATTTGTTTGACTTTAATGTAGTTACTTTTGTTAACTTGAATGTGGAACAGAATTTTACCCTGTGTACAAGACTAACTGCTATGATGTAAGGACTAACAATTAATGATGCTCACTTGCTCCACAGAGAGGCACAGAGTTATGACTGATGCATTCTACCATCCTATCAAGATGAAGGAGAGCATTCTCAGTTCTAATGTTACAAATGACATGTCTCATTCATAACCAGTTTCAGTGGGAGGTCTCGCAGTAACAAGGATGTCACTCCCCTTACCAGTATAGATACGGCTTGTCCCGCTCAATATTCGTGTTGACAGGCTCCACCCGAAACCAGGTAGAGAAAGTGAATCCGTTCTGGTATGGCCAGCGGGCGATGGGAGGCAATGCGATAGCCTGCACGGAGAAAAAAAAAAGGGAGGAAGGGTAAGATAGAAGTAAAGATGGAGAGTTGGGGAATGGGAGGAAGGGAAAGCATGACATTACATTCTTCAGGACCTGATCTTGTCACAACTACAAGCAGCTGCTACTGTTCATCGACTTTTGGGGAGGAAACTGTGGATGTTGCGTGTTCCTCCTCCTTTTTCTTTTCTTACTGCCTTGAGTCGTTGTACACGTAGCTCTGTGGATAAGACTGCAGGCTCCTAATCATGAGGTCAGTGTTGAAGAGCAGTAACTATGCCCCTAATAGGGAAAGCAAGCTATCTTTCTTGCCTAGTCCTGTGGAAGAGGCTTAAAGCCCTTGGTCTTGTCGTTGCTTGTGCAGAAGCATTAGTTACGTTCAGACGGCAGGCCCTAACCTCGAGGTTAGGAAACCTCCAGGTTTAGCTCTTGCCCCCTAACTACGACGTGTGTCCACACGACGAATCTTAACCTCGAGGTTACGAATCCTCGAGGTTAAGCTTCTGCCCCCCCCGTAACTACGAGTGGGTCCTACTGGATGTTAAAACCACAAAACCCGAAGTTTCAGCCCACACTGCTAACAAGGCGTCTATTTATTCTTTAGTCCAACGCTGTCGGACTCGCTTACAGGTACTCTTTTTCTCTGTCATGGTATGCAGAGATTGCACTGCACTGATGACTTTATGCCTTTATGAAGATATTCGTCGAAAACATTTTTTTTTTTTAAGCGTCGGAGAAGAATACAGAATACAGTAGCGAGTTCGACGTGTTCAGTTTCAGAGATCAAGCGCATGGGAAGAAAAGTTGTTGTGTCGTGCGTCATAGGTTTTTAACGTGTAGTGTATTTGTGGTGTACGTTTGGGAGGTTGACCCGGAAGCAGAGGGAAATTGTGGGGGCTGGAGTTTACGGCGAGGTCACTCTTAACTTCGAGTTCGTTGTTTTTTGTGTCCACACGGTGCTTAACTACGAGTGGGGACCCCCCGCGGCTCGTGGTTAGAGAGCTAACCATAAGATTTCTCGTGGCTCGAAACATCGAGCAAACCTCGAGGTTTGCTAACTACGAGTGCGTCTTCACGGTCCCTAACTACAAGCTCTAACCTCAAAGTTTCCTAACTTCGAGGTTAAGGGCTCCCGTCTGAACGTAACTATTGAAGTGCTTCATCAGTGGCTGTGTTAGATTATTCTATGACAACAACAACAACAACAACAACAACAATAACAAAATATGTCCCGCCCAGGATCTAAATATCTATACAGAGCAATACTTAATGTTGCAATTGATGTTTACATCTACAATTTCCATACACACATAAAAAAAAACAACAACACACTCATAAACAGAGGCACACGTGAGTCCATGGTCTTGTTCAAAATATACATGTACAATGTATATTCACATTCAAAACAAACATGATAATCAATTTATGTAGATTCTAAATGATTCACATATGATTCTGACTGTGTGTGATGGAAAAAAAAAAAGCTGTTTGCTTTTTACATTAAACCTAACAATGCTTTGTTTTAATCAAAGCTTACACATACAACAAACACAATTAGCAATACATAAGTTATTCTGCATTTGACAGTAAAATTATAACCTTTCATCAGTACCCTACATGATACTAGTAACACACTAAAAATCTTGATGTGGATCATATTATTTAAAATCAAAAGGTGCCAATACTTTTTCTTTTTCCATTACCTACAGCACCCTTAATATTCCTCTACTCTAATCAATGACAAATGATTAGTTGACCTACTATATTCCAGCCATCCTATGTTGCACATAAATGTTAATTATGTGTGTGACTGAAGTAGGTCAGACATCATAGAATAAAGATGACAGCCTTTGACATAAAACACATGTATATTACTACTGTTTGACATTTTATTCTGTAGACTCAGTTATGTGTAAATTTCATGTCACATGTAATAGATCAAGTAGTAAAGAAAGAAAAAGAAGCATACCAATTAACCTATCAAATTATATCAAGCTGTGCAAAAACTCATATGTGTGCATACAATATCTAGTTATAACCACAAGATTTTTAATTAATTGGGTTCATAAGTTTAAAGAAATAAAACTGTGTAAACTTTCCTCAAAGACAAAATGATTACAATTGTAGTTTTACTAAACATACAATTAGTACAAGTAGTAGTAGTAATAGTAGCAGTAGTAGCAGCAGCACAATAAGCTGCATACATATGGCTTTAGCCCCACTTTCGTTTTCAATACATCAATGGCCTGCCAACCTGCCAATCACATTTTCCATGATCACCCAAGGCAACAACCAATCAGTAGAAAAGCATTCTAATTACTGTAGCATTCAGAAACTGTCATTCATATTGGAAGAGAATCTTTAAGGACATATCAGTTTGAGTAGCAAAAGCTACGAAAGAGAAAGTACAAGGGGATAGTTGCTCTTCATACCAAATACAATATCATCGTACACAATCACACACACACAAAAAATCCAGCAACAGACTGTTCTGCCAGTCTACTATTAACTTTTGTTGTCACTGTCTTTTCATCCCAGACTTTCTCTCAGACATTTTTCTGACATATATATATATATATATATATATATATATATATATATATATATATATATATATACATCCATTGTTAAAGGGAATGGCTAGTAACTGATCAATGGGAATCAGTGGGAATGCTGGGGGATGATTGTTCCAATCCGTGTGGGATTCATTTAAGAGTACATTTTACATCTATTGTTGTGTGAAAATTATTTGCTCCGGAACGGTCTCATATTCAAGTGATGTGCAATTTAATGTTTCCAGGTTAGCATGTCTGTACAGTGATGGGGGCACATTATTTGGATATGAGACCGTTCTGAAGCAAATAATTTTCACACAACAATAGATATATAATGTACTCTTAAATGAATCCCACAAGAATTGGAACAATCATCCCCCAGCATTCCCACTGATTCCCACTGATCAGTTACTAGCCATCCCTTTTAATGGATAACATACCTCCAAAACACAAAAACTCACTGCTGATATCTGAGGCTTCAATGAGAACCTTAGATCAACAACACCTATTATGAATCTCACAACTCTACGCTATCATTCCCCCTCAAATAAGATGCGCCGGCCGCATTTGATTTCTCTCTTGACAAAGCTGAATTTCGCCTCATGCCAAGGAGATGTTTAGAGAAACACACACATCCCCACACACACACATGATACAGGCATACACCACAGATGACACGGTAGAGAATTTGCCTTCTATCAAACTGGGGTATAGGATGAGTGAAGATGTGAAAAAAAAAAAGAAGAAGAAATGGGCAGACAAGAATGACTACCTAAAGCTCTGAAGTGTGATCGATAGCGAGACTGAAGGCCCATGCAATTAATGGGAAATCAGCGGCGCTATAATGACAGCCCTGCCTTTAATGAGCCGCATAAAGTGTCTTATTGGGATGATTAAAAGAACATCAATCTATATCCCTCTTCGCTCTATGATAGACTCTGCAAAGTACAATAGCAATAGAGCAAGCTTCATCGTCGATGCAACATACCATAAACTTACAGTGACAAGTGATAAGGTGGAAGGGCAGAAGTCCTTTTTCTCAAACACTCCTGAAAGTCCACCTGATTGTGTGAAGTGGTGGCACTTTGTATAGTAGCCTCTGCATGATTGGGTAGTAGTGAACAGAGTATTTCTTACCCAATTTAAACAGTGTACATTATTTTCTGGTGAGCATGATACCGGTACATTTATGTTACATATCTAACACATACATGATACACCTACCTGAATCAAATACATAGCATGGTATGTCAATACAGCCACAACTCATCTCTCAGACATTTGTAAACACTGAAGTTGAACATCCTTCACAAAAAAAACCCCAATTTTTCACAAAATGCTTTCAAGGAAAATGATGAATAAAAACATACTTCTTTGCAACTGATCCCTGGGTCGTTCCTACTAAAGAACTTGACGACTTCTCAAAATTTGTGCAGGTCACCTTACTATGTGTAGGTTTAATGGTGACCAAAAGTTAATCATTCCACAAATGGCCTGAAGAATTATGTAATCTTCTATTCTTTTTTTTTTCTTTTCCATAACCCTTTATAACTGGTCCCCATGGAAGACCAGCGGCACCAGAAAAGTGCAGCTGATTATGGGCTATCCAGCCGTTATCTCTCTATATAATCCTACTGTACATTCTATTTCTTCATTTTTTTTTTTTGTATATCGATGATGTGTCACATTATTCATTTGCTATGTATGTATGCTTCATTTTTATGCATGATGTATCATTTTCCCTGTACTGTATATGTTGTCTTTTATATCTGTATGTATGTTTATGACGGAAATAAAACAAACAAACAAACAAAGAAAAGTTAGAGTCTTAGTGGAGTTGGCTCATCCGTGATTGTTTTTCTCCCAAGCTAGCTAGACACTGTAGTGATTGGTGTGTCACTATCTGTACAGTTTGTGTAGTATGTAGTGCTGGTGCAAAGGTTTGTACATGGCATGCATAAATGCATATACCGGGTACATGTTTACTTTGTAGTGATGCAGCAAAATAATTGCACACTGCACATTCAACATGTTAAAACATAAAACCAAGCGTTTTATCACCACTCAGCACCTCAGAGTTTCGTCAGAAATTATATTTACACCCATTTAATTTCTGCATGAAACTATAAATGTGTCTACCCATTCAAACAAAAAGCCTACTCAATTATCAGGTAAGTATAACATGCATTTGAACCGTTTATTCAGCCTGTGCATCCAATAAAGCTGTACCCCCATGATGCTTACTGTACCATTGTAACAAGCATGAAATTGTTGTGTGTAGTACATTAGAATACAGAAATGAGAACTGAAGAATTCCTCACATTCCTTTCTTTGTTTCGAAAGCTTACAGCATCACTCAGTTACATTTGGCATTGATGGGTTTCTTTTTGTCTGGAAAATATGACATTTTGATTGTACATTTGTAAGTTGGACATTGTATCTGTCTACAACAGACATGAAAGCTAAGAATCTACACTCCAGCAAGCCAAATTTCCCACCACACCTTTTCAATATCCACAAGTGTGTGTGTGTTGGGAGGGGAGGGAGGGGGTTGTATAAATTGGGATGTTTATTCAGTTCTATGATTGGGAAGTGAGCGGGGACTCTAAAACTACATGTACATGGGGGGGGGGGGGAAGTAAGGGGGTTGGCAGGGAGGGCTTTTTCTCTCTCTTTTGTGTAGTTGCATGTAAATTTGTTGTACAAATGTCAGCTGAATGTTGAATGAGTTCCGGGTTACACGCCGACTGCTTTTTTTGTTGATCAATTATTGTTGATTGTATATTGTGTGCATACATTCAAGATGAATATTTATCATATGAAATTATAGAAATCAAATAAAGATTACTGAAAAAAAAAAGAATAAACTATCATATTCTTGGAGGTTTTGATCAACAGGAGAGAGAATGTTGCCATAATTTATCTAACTGCATATCTATCATGCTGCTGACAAAAGGTTATAAGTCTCAAAATGCAACAGCAAGATATATTGGCTTCCAAAAATAGCTTTGTGACCCATAGGGTGGAGGCAATCTGCAAATAGCTAAAAATCACAATCAATGTTTGAACCAGTCTGATGGTAAAATTACAGAAACTTGACTTTCTTGCATTTGCAGGAAGAGATGTCTTCTCTTTTGAAAAATATGTTTTTTATATGTTTGATTTATCCTGGCAAAGCCACTGATGTATTTGTTTTGTGTTTCTGTGGGAAAAGAGTTAAATTAATGCCAAAAACATTGCAGATGCATTACAAATTGATGTCATGGCATTGCTTTCACAAAAATTATTTTGAAATGAGCAAAGGCTACCATAATAAATGTAGCTAACTTGTAAGCATCCACACTGCCATAACATTCCTGATATTTGATTTGATTTCATATAACAAACTTACACAGTTATTTCTCTTCTTTCACTGTTTAAAATGTATGAAATTATTGTCATTAAGGGTTAAAACTTCCTGTGACTTTACAGCATATCAGATATTCATTTGACTCTGTCAAGTTACATGATACTACTATGTTAAAATTCCAAGCATCTTTTCCGCAAATATGTTTTCCTCTGTTGTACGGTGCCCCCTCTCTCTCCCACATGTTAGTGGAGATAAAGCAGGATGAGTAAATGGGATACTAAGCCCTCAAAATTATTCATTCGTGCGCATCTCTCAGGACAAGGAAACAGAAAACCGTTCTAGATAGTACCCTAGCCACACTCCACAGAGCCCCATACATCAACTCTTTATTGGTCAGAAGTAAAGGCACATCACACATGGTACAGTGTGTCTCTCTGACAAGGCTGGTCTTAAAGGGGAATTTACCCCAAGCTATATATGTGGGTTCGGTGAATGCAGAAATATTCGGAGAACACGTTAAAGTTTGAGGAAACTCTGACTACCTGTTCATAAGTTAGCAACGGATTGAGGGAATTTACACTCATCTAACCAAAAAAAAAAATGATATTACATGTGATTTTAATGAATTTTTTTCCCTATCATTCCATTGCTCCGATATCAATAGACAGTTGTGGTTTTCATGCATAGCAAATTGCAGCAATGTGAATTTAGCCAAATCTTTCAATATCTGTAATATTTAGGGGAATGTCCAATATCCTCAAACTTCATCAATGTGTTCTACTAATATTTCGACATTTGTTGGATCCATATACATGTTTATGTTAAAAGTCCCCTTTCAAGCCAGAGTAACTGACCTGTTTATTGTATCAATCCATTTTATTTCAATATTCTTTTAATACAAATTTAATAACACATGTCCATAGCTGAGAGATGTTTTCTACAACTTGAAATCTACATCTAAGTCCATTCCACATATTAATAGGAATTGGTGGCTGCCGAACATTTTTCTCTTTTGCTTCTCCTGCCCACAGCTCTTGGTGCATGCCATAGGCTGCTGTGTCCTGTCCTAGCTCTCAGTCAAAAAAAATAATAAATTTTCAAATTTGGCATCCAAGGAGAACTACCGACAGTTGAACAAATAACAATGCCAGCATGATTTGATTTTTTTTTTCTCTCATTATGCCATGGAAAGCTTTTCAGAATGCAGTCTTTTCATCCACGGAGGCAACCACCAATGCCTCTTACAAGTCCTGCATGAATTCAATCTGAAGACTGCATATATATACACTTCAGGGCAAACATCAACTTCTTACAATTCAAACCACATACAAATTTCTGCACAATGATTTATAAGCATAAATATCAAATATATGCAATTCATTTGTACTCTTGACAAATACTCATAACACACCAGCATACCATTTAAAGTGCACATTTAAACAAAAACAAGGGCATTTCTTTTTTATCTTGCTAAAAATATAGGTAGGGTGCTCAGCTGGTAAAATGGTCCACCCAAATTATACCTACACCAGAAAATGGGCAAATAATACTGACCTCTCACAGTGATTTGCCCCATGTGACTAGCAATAGTCAGTAAACAGTATCAAACAGGCACATTGTGCCCTAAAAGTCAATGATGATTATACTTATGACACTGAACATTTATTCATTTTTATCATTTACTGTATATGCCGAATATTTCACGAGGTTTTTATTTTCGCGTATTTCGCGAGTCGGCTGCTAATCGCGAAATTAAAAACACGCGAAAACATTGACTCTGATCCTGATATCATGTGACGTACGTGTACACATTTTCTCCATTCAGTACAGGACTCCATGATCGCGAATTTAACCACACGCGAAATTGTCTGGAAGTCTTGATTCGCGAAAATTTAGACTCGCAAAATATATGGCGTATACAATATTGTGTTTACAGAAATTGTAAGTCATTTGTTGACACTCTTTATGACAGTGCAGGATTCACATAAACCTCTTACAGTACACTCCATCAGAACAGCATGTGGATGTGAGGGGCTTGAGATCTAAACAGCAAATACAACCTACATGTACTGCAAATCTACTGTCATTGGAATATCCTGCAGAGATATAAGTGCAGCCGATTCTATGGTGTCATGGGCATTTTCTACCCAGAGACCAAATCATTAACTTTACATTGCCTCTATAACTTCAAGAAAAGGAAGGAAAAAGCAAAAAAAAAAAAAAAATTTGAGAGATTCCTCTACTTTAACCCATTGAGGACTAGTACAGAGTATGCTCAGGCAAGTGGCTCTGAGAAATGCGTGTTGTAGCAAAATCAGTGCGACCTCCATGGGTTAAAACAGATTACTCAATTGTTAAATGTGTCCTTATTAAACATAACTATCAGCAGCAATCACATAACATGCAAAATAAGATAGGGTAATGATGTCATCACCTCACAACTTTCTCATAGGTTTATATTTCAAAACATTATAATTTTTTTAATCAATAACTCAGAAATTATATTTCTCTTGCTCTTTAGAAAACAATTATCAAGTTATCATATTAACAACTGTATAGTATGATGTCATTTGAGCAAGTTCAGCAGCTGTTTTTGCTATAGCAAGTTGAATGAAGATTTGCGAGATGAGTGAGATCAGTGATATCATCATGACATCTAATTTGCATATGTGACTGTCATCAATTCAGCTACTTTGAGAAGACACGTGGAACTTTCACTTTCACTCTTCACTTTATTTGATATCATTTTATATCAGAATCAACTTGAGAATGGAGTGGACTTTGATTATCCTGCAGTTCAATGAAAATAATCAGCAAATATCTTTACCTGTATACCTGCACTATCATATTGACTTTCTTGTCATTTATCTAAATCTGACTGGGTAGAACCACTGCCATGCACAATTTTGTTCATATTGGTTCTCCAGAACTACAGTCCAGCTTCACTGTCATGTGCTTGAGAATGAACTGTTCCATTCTATCATTCTACCATGAACATGATGTGATGCTTATTAGCTATCTTGCTATTGCTAATAAGGGTAAAGAAACCACATTTCTGTGGTTGAATGGAAAATCATTTTATCATTAATTTTACTATTCATTGCTAGTATTCAATACGGCAGTTCAATACTTCCCTTTCATTGGAATCTTACTTTTGTCATATATCGTAGCATATTTAGATAAGAAAAGCATAAAAAGTCTGTATTGCCAAATTTATTACTGGTCTTTAAAAAAGTGGCAACACATTACAGTTAATGTTTTGGTCTCAATGTTTGTTGTTGTTTCTCTTGTGGGGGCGTGGTTGGGTATTCCATAAAGATTTTATGAACTTAAAGCAGTTTTATCTAATCTTTCTCCAACATATAAAGACAAAGGGATGATTCCTGCAGCAACCTTACCCCATGACTTGATGGATTCAACAATCATGCCTTACTTTCCTCACTTGCCATGTGAGGGTTTAAGAGACGGCTTCTCTAGAGTAACTTGCCTTTAATGTATCAATATAAACTTTACAGCTCCTTTGAAAAAAAAAAAACAAACAAACAAACCCAATCTCAGCATTCACATCAAGTTCATCAGACAGCTTTATCACTGCATGACCAAAACTGTACAAGACTTGTCTCACAAACCTCTCTCACTGCAAATCTTTACAACAAGCAGGGCATGCAGGGAAAAATCTAGATGAATGCATTTGTATGGCCTCAAGATTTCCCTGAAGGCAACTGAGACAGTGTAGCAGGCATGTGTAGGAGGAAATGGATTAGACTGCCGCTCCACAGGAAATACACTGATTCATGACTATGAGGTTCAAAGGATGAGCAGAGGTAAGGACCAGAAAAGGAAGGCATCTACAATCTCATGTTTCCATTCTCCAAAGGGAATTCACCCGCTACTTGGAAAACTGCCCCCGCCCGATCATCATCACTAAGGTATAGGAGACAAGTACAAACTTGTCAATAATGGCAAAGAGATGAACCAATCTCCTATGTCCCCATTCTCCAGGGGGACTTTATCCACCAATTAGACTCTTGCCATGGTCCATCCCTCCCCGTCTAAAATGAGCTTCAGACATCAGATGCACATTAGCTGGATAAGTCAAAGCAAAGGGGCACACACACACCTCCAGGTCCCTTAACCCAAAGGAATTTTATTGACTGCTATGGAATCCTGCTACCTTTCCTGCCACCTCCCTCCATTAATGATGACTTCATTTAAGGGACATTATTAGAATCTTAACAGAATGGACACATTTAACATGTTCCCATTCTCCACGGGAGTTCATTAACTGTTTGGAATCTCACCATTGTGCTCCCCTAACCCACCAATGATTACGCTTTTCTTACTGAAATACAACTATATATTTTTATTTTTTGTTTGTTTTTTATTATTGACATCACGTATGAATGTGCTGCTCTTTGTAATCAAATTTACTGCCCAGAAAACCTGGAAGTATTGTGAATAGAATAGGGTGTTTGGGTTTTTTGTTGTTGTTTTTTTGATGGGGGGGGGGTGGCCCAAAATATATACTTCCAGTAGATTCTGCAATGGTTTCACCTTTTTTTCTTTTTTCTTTTCTTTTTTTTTTCTTGTGAGCACACCCAATGCCACATGTCTGGGCAAAATCTGAACCAGTACTGCTGCGTGACTCACTCAATGAAACTCATGCACAATGCATGCATGCTCTATACAGATGCTGCAGCTAGTTATGCTATAATACCAGTAAAGCTAGATAATACTAGCTATGTGTACTTCAACAGTGTCATGAAGGACACAGGTTTACCTGTGCCTAAAACTCTGTTTAATGTTCTCCAAAATTTTGACATCAATGATGTAATAGGTGAAATAGTGCAAGGAATAGCCGACAACAGCTGGAAATACATATAGCTGACAAAATAAAAGTTCCCCCAATATGTCAATCTTATTCACTTTTGCTTGAGTATTTATGTACGCCATGCCCATGAAAACCAGATGCTACTTTTGTGCTCGAGATGTCTGTATAGATCAGAATTGAAATCTACAGAGGTTGACTACATGGATGAGAATTACTCAATGAATAGAATGTGATTTTAGACAGTCTTGACTTTTATGTCCAATAGATAAACCTTTTTTTCTCTTCCAATTGCCAAAAGTCAAACAAGAAAGCACAAAACTTTTTTTTTTTCAGAATTTTGAATTTGCTGTTCACTTTTCTTCAATTTTGGTTCCAGTTTGTAGGAATCACTCTGCGCATGTGGGCAAATGAATGATGAACTATCGGAGATCGTTGAGCTACTCAGAATGCGATCAGAGAAATAAGGTTGTTAGGAATGGGAGGCCTGAAACACTGTAACCCGGTTTCCAGCAAGAAGAAAAAGAAGAAGAAGAAGAAGAAAAAAAAAAAGAAGTGAAAGAAACAGAGAGAAATACAGAGGGAGAGAAAGCCAAATTTATACAACATAATCTTTTAACGTACATTCACAATTTACAAACTAGTATTGAAGCAGAGGTGAAATACCTAGTAACAATATTATCAGCAGTGGTAGGTACAATTAAGAATATGATTCTGTTGTTCAAGGAGTGGTAAACATATGATTTTCTTGTATGAAGAGTGGTAATTTGGAAATATGGACTTTCATAGACTAACATACAACTTTAGCTCAACTCTAAAGATTTTTGCACTTTAATTTCTGCTTACTGTAAAAATGGATATTTTCGCACAACTAATTTTTTGCGCTTGACCGGGTAAGAAGAGTTTCGCATGTTTTTAATTCCGCGGAATCAAGACATCAACTACTGGGACATATGGCATGCAAAAATTTTCGAGTGTTTTTATTTTCGTGCTAGCTTCTGGTTGCGCGAAATGCGCGAAAATTTCAACACCGCGAAAATTTCCACAATTACAGTATATTGCATTGAGGGAGTTCATGTTGTTATATGCATGATCTCTACTTTCCAGAATATATCACAGGCATTACTCATGCCACCATGCCATAAATACTTGCTATCTCTTCATAAACTGAGACACTCTCATACTTGCATGTATTGGATTGCAGATACTGTCAGCAGAAAAAAACAAACATGAATTACGTGGAAACAAGCTGCATGTTAAGAAACAGAATGAGAGAATGTGACACAGAAAATGAGGTTGGGAGTGAGACAGGGTAAGAGAGAGGGAAAGACAAAGAGAAAAAGAGAAGGAGGGAGAGAGAAAGAGAGAAGCTAAGAGAGGAGGAGAAGAAAAGGAATCTGATGCACCGATAACAAAGTGTCTCATAATCCCTCGTAGGGGAGCAGTAGTTGCTGCGCCTTTCCGGAGTAGATTTGCTGTGTGATCCTCACACTGGGTAAATTGAGGGGCTAATGATGGGGAAGTTGGCACAGACAATCTCTTTCAAAGTGATGAGAGAATGAGGGCATCCGTTCAACAGGATGACGAGATCTGCAGAAAACTTGTGTGGGTCTTTCTTTGACACTACAATCCTCATGTCCTTAGCAGTCCAGAAGAACTGCCTTCATTACATACATGTACTTTATTTCTTTTTACATCTCATCATGGGCGCAAACATAAGACAACAATCACTGTGTTCTTCACAAAGAAGTCATCACTTCTGTTTTCCTGCAGACTTTCATTTTTTTTTCTCTCATTTCAAGATTACTATCTCAATTAGCCATAATTTTTGTTGTCTCAGCAAAAATGTCTCATTTGTAATATTAGAGTAC
Source organism: Diadema setosum (assembly GCF_964275005.1). Lineage (NCBI taxonomy): Eukaryota > Metazoa > Echinodermata > Echinoidea > Diadematoida > Diadematidae > Diadema > Diadema setosum. The sequence continues at coordinate 13,417,249 of NC_092695.1, forward strand.
TAGGTAGTAGATACCTTGTAATGTACATTCTATAGTAACTCTTATGGACTGACAGACAGCCAAAGATGTTATTTCCGTCTGCTCATGGATCAAGGTTTTTTTTTTTTTTTTTTTTTTTTAATATCCCGCCATCCTGCGGCTAAGATTAAACTAGTCTGGCGCAATTATTGGCCCTAAATATACAATGAGCTGTGATCTTTTTCCGGATTGATGAGCTTAGAAACATCAGTACTAAGCGCTACATAAATGTTATTCATTATCATTATCATTATCATTATCATTATCATAACAGCATTCAACCAAATAAAACAGAAAAAAAGATCTATTTTTAAGAAATACAAGTAGAGCCTAAAAAGTAGACAAATCAGATGGCATTAGCAGATAACAACATCATATCATATCATCTTTCATCTCTTTCTAAGGAGAAAATCCTAGAATATCAGAAATGAATATACTGGAGCAAATATTTCAAAGTTTTACTATGCAAAATGCAGAAATCAGTTGATAATTTTCAAACAGATTGATTGTAATGTCTTGTGTTGAAATACATTCTACTAAAAGCTACTCAAAAAACATTTGGTATTGCCCTTGTTTGTGTCCTTGTGTTGTTGCCAGTTACACATTTCTGACAGACTTGCTGATATTTTGGTATAAAAGCATAACCCTGATGTATACCTCTACAGCTCTCTCTCTCTCTACTTAATTAGTAAATACTTTAACACAGGGTAACACTTTTACTGGATTAATGTTGGTCTCCCTTAATAATGTCCGGGGGGGGGGGGGGGGGGTGGGGGGGTTGCCATATATTCAAGACATACCTGTACATGGAAACTTGAATACCCTTCTTCATTCAACAGAATGCCTGAACATGCAAATTGATGTTTGAATTTATAAAATGATAGGTTACGTATAGGCTAATGCAGTTAGCTCAGCTTTTTGATCTGTAATATACACACTCTCGACTGTTCCAGACTTGTTTTACATCTGATAACTTTGAACCATAAACAGTATTATGCAAAGTTTTCAAAACCAAAGCCGGAAATTTTAGTCACCTTTGAAAGGGAGGCTCTCTGGAAGTTAGAATTTGTCAAAACTGTACCAAATCCTCTGTCCTGGTGCTGATATCAATTGCCAAAGAGCTCAATTTGGACACAGTCTCAAACCCATACAGAGACTTGGTTCCCATATATGTGGCTTGAGTATCTATGCCATATTCATGTTCAAGGGCCTCCGGAAGCAAAATGCCACTGAACTCTTAAATAATCCTTGGCAATACATGTAATGAGCTTCGCATGGGCACATATATTCCTAACTGGCTTAATCTTGGAAAAGGAAGTCGTGGGCTTTCAGCAAATGCCTAGCATTAACCTTTGGAAGCAACACTACATTGAGGTAGTAGCCTTTTATTTATCAGAGCCTTTTAAAGGGAATGTCTCACAAACAAACACTGCTTGGAAAATTGTGTGGTTGATGTGCAAGGGAGAAGAACACATAAATGGTTGGCAGTCCTAGTGATACAATATGGTATGAATCATACAGAACTTGAGAATTATTCAAACAGACGAACCTGCCTTAGCAGCCATCTGTCCATAGCAGCCACATGCCATATACAGCCACTACAAACAATTCCCTCCAAGAGCAAAGCTATGTTAAAGGACAAGTTCACCTTCATAGACATGTGGATTAAGTGAATGCAGCAATATTAATAAAACTCATCAGCAAGAGTTTTAGGAAAATCGGGAAATCAATTTAAAAGTTATGAATTTTTGCAGTTTTTGCTTAGTCACTGCTGGATGTGAAGACTACTACAGCTTGTGATGTCACATGTGTACAACGCTATAAAGAAAGTATAAGAAAAAATATAAGAAAAGATATTTTCACTTTTCTCGCATAATAAAAGAACACTTGACTTCCCTCTTTCTAAAGGCAAGGGGGAATAATATTACCCTTAACATACATCAGTGACGAGTCGAGGAAATATGCTCTTTTTTCAAAAATTAAAATTTTGTGAAATTCTCTTTATATTTTCCTTATATCGTTGTATGCACGTGACATCATACACTTTAGTAGTCTTGACATCCAGCAGTGACTGTGCAGGTACTCTAAAAATTCATAACTTTTGAACGGATTGTCCGACTTTCCCCAAATTTTTACTGATGTGTTCTACAAATATTGCTGCATTCACTCAATCCACATGTATATGAAGGTGGACCCTTTAAAGACCCTGTCAATAGCGGGCACCTGTCTATAATGATCACTTTCAGTTTCCCCTGGGTGGCCACTATACACAGGTTTGACTGTATCTGGTACGGAATTGTTGCACAGTTTTATCATCAGAAATACAACAGATGAAAGGAGGAGATATATAATCCATTATCAATGTCCGATTAATGCACAAATTACATACACTGGGCATTGATGGATGCCTTACTGATCTCCTCCTCTTATCTTTTGTGTATAGAAACTTAAATCATTATCACTTACATAGAAATAGATGAGATAAAAACATACAGGGTAGATATGGATATCTTCATATTAAATCTACTTTCCTTCATCCACTTGACTACTTTGTGTGTGTGTGTGTGTGTGTGTGTGTGTGTGTGTGTGTGTGTGTGTGTGTGAGTTGATGATTGATGAATGAAATAAACACACAGGGTAAGCAAAACTATAGCTCTGCACATCATATAACACATCTCTTGCAGTAGCATCTATTTCAGGGGCCCGTTTCATAAAACTTGTCATCAGTGACAAGTTGTCATAGATGTGACAAGTTACTGAAATCCTTGCATCTGATTGGCTGAGAGCAAATTTGTCATAGAAATGTGGCAGTTGTCACTGATGACAATTTTTATGAAACAGGACCCCGATGTAATTAAATATAGGTATTGTACCATTAAAGTGTAAGCATTTTTTCACCATATCAGTTTCTGTAAAATTCAGTTCTGAAATAGTATTTGGTATCAGGATACACGTACAGTTGAACCTCTATTATCCGGCCTCCCTTTATCCGGATCTCTCTATTATCCGGACGCAATTTCGCCATGATTTTTTTATCTTTTTTTAATAATTACGGGAGGAAACACACATGAATTACATATACTTGATACATTTCTTAATAATTATTTAGGTAAATCATCCCAAGAATTTATAAAAGAAAATGATTTCCGCTTGCAAACACGAACCTCTATTTTGGGGTCTGTTACTGAGTGTAACAATGAAAAGGTCGCAGTATACACATTACTACATGTGGTACTACAATGGGCTACATCAGTACATGTGTATGTGTATGTACCATAGAGCTCTATTATACGGTATGTACATGTATAAAGCATTGAGTCTCCCGTATCCGGCCAAATCCCTTATCCGGATGAGCCCCGGTCCCGACTTGTCCGGATACGAGAGGTTCAACTGTATGTTCAATTTTTAGAAGACCTCCTCGGCAACTTTGAGATCATATCATTAGAATGCCTGTTGCTTTTGACGATGATATTCTGAGACAATTCCAATGAAAAGGCTCATTGTTATTTCATTCATTTTTCATTTCATGCAGTTATTCCTCCCACAATGAATGAGTGTTTTTATTACACAAGACACTGCTCATTTTTTAAGTTATCACAACTAAATGAAAGATGAATCCACAAAACATTTGCTGTTGAGTATCCCCAGCTATGAAACTGAATGTGGAAAACAAATGTTGTTCTTTACATATCTTCTCCCCATGGCTGTATTGCCTCAACAGAAATAGCATGACAAACAGGATAACACTCAGTGGAGACAGAATATCTTTGATTTAACACCCACTCAGTTGATCTGGGTGAGGAAAAAAAAAAAGTTCCAACACTGTGTCAACCAGAATGACAAACATCCTTTGGCAATATTGAAAGAATTTGATTCAAAAAGGTCAGAGCACTACTTTCGCCGCAACGGTTTCGACAGGAATGAAAAGACAGCACTGAGGCACTGAAATATCAACAGGTAGTCATAATTTCTTGTTTCTAAAACAGATTTAATGATTCAAAGGCCTCTGATTATTCTGAAAGCAAAATTAACAGTGGTGCATGACCAGAATAGGACTAAAATAAAAGAGAGTGTTTATTACATAATGATAAGAAGATACAGCGTCAAACTACCAAAGTGTGGCTTCTGGGACTTCAGAGATTAAAACAAAAAGGCTGAATTAGGGTTTATATTTTTAAAAATCAATTATTTACCTTTTCTATTTCTGAAGAGTTTGTTTGCTTGTTGATTTTCTAAACAAAAAAAAAATGTTAAATTTTCCAATTACACAAGCCATGAATCCTGTGTACTCCGGCACAGTCTTTGTGGGTGCCGACCACGGGCAGTGTTCGGACACGTTCCTTGCCTCATGTTACAAGATTTTCTGTAATATGATACTTCAAAAATATTTCCTGGTAGAGGAGGATCAAAAAAAAAGCTGGAGAATAGGAGAAGGAACTCAAAGAAGCTATGTCTCCAGTCTCCACGTCTCGCTTGCTTTCAGCCCCTCTTGTAAATGATACTGGGGTGTGATGCAGGGACACATCAATCTTACATCAAGGGCTGTGGTGTGGAGGCCTTGCGTACAAGCTATGAAGCATCTAATATGATATTGTGACATTGTAGCATATATTGCTGCAATGAATGTGCCAGTTCACACATGCCCTGTGGCATGTTCAGATCTAGTGAAGACAATAATTTCTCATCATGTCAAAGCATCGACAAGGCATCATTTCAATACAGTGGTGAGCTTGAACGGTTGATACAACCTAAATCATAGTATTGACATTCCAATAACCTGCACTACTGCAAAGTACAATAGACACTTGCTATAACACAGTGCTGTGTTCACACTGCTCCATAAATACTTAAAATTCTAAAATACCAGCAGACTGAGTTCATAAAATGGTTTGTACAAGCATTGGGAGTGGCATTAACTGCGTATGATCATCATCATCATCAGTCTTCAAAACTACAGTATAAAAGGTGTGGTGGACTGCTTCTGGTTTATGACACTTCTCCAGGTTGTCTGTCCTGTGGCATATCTACCCGGGTGAGACTAGTTATTTTTAAGTCAAAACGTAGTTCTCACAAGGGCTTCTGGCAAACCTTTTTAGCTGATAACTCACATTTCATTGTTACCCAAGGGTTATTTCAGGATTATTTCACACATTTGTTATGCATAATGTGTAATATCTTAGATAAAAAATTGGCAGTTCTGCAGGCATAATGAAAACTATGTTTTCACTCTAATGTCCTCCACACATATTTCTTGTCAAGTCTTGTGTGTTCTGTACCTTAATCATGAACCAGATAATGAGACATCTGCAGCCAGTGGTAGACAATGGCTTTCAGCTCTCCTGTGATGGAGTCGTGGGTTTAGATTTCCCTTGGCTAGTTTAATATCTAATCTAGATCTATGGAAAGGCACTGATTGGGTATAAGCCAGTTCACAGTTAGCTCATGGGCACATTGGTACCATTGACCTTTCTTTTTTCTCAATTGGTTAGGCACTTCACTCATTTTTAAAGCAGCATGACGGATAAGCATGCCCAAAATTTATGGAATTCACGTTCAAACAAAGAATGAACTTGCACAGAGCAGGTGACAAGAATGGTCTGTCAATTGACACTTCAGCAAGCATTCATTTTATTGTTTTGTGTTGAATGCATAAACAAACTTTTTCTACCAACATTACTAAATACCTGGCTTGCTGTCAGATGGATATGCTAGTAAGCACATTTATAAGGGTTACATGAAAAATCATTACATCAGGGATGCTTATCTCAGTCAATAAAAAAACCAACATGCCTGATTGTACAAACAACCTTTTTCTGCTCATGCGCAAAGTGGAACTGTAAATGGCTTATTATGTGCAGGGTACAGGAGGCATTTCAGGTTATGAAATGGTGAGATCATGTTGCTTTGAGAACAGTTTTATAATGAACCTTGGAGAAAAGTTCAGTGACCTATGACCTTCTGCATCACAGGATTTTGCCAATGACTTAATCTGCCCATTTTCACATTCTTAGCACACAGAATGTGGGGCATAAATCATGTCTGTTAGAGACAAGACAGAACTATTTTCAAAAGTTCTCTGAGATATCAAAAATAATGGATTTACTTAATCATATATAAAACTTTTTACTGTTATGATTATGTGCATAAATTTTGCTGAAGAAAACTGACATGTTTCCTGACATTACATGAAAAGCCAGCACAACTGCCTTTGTGGGACCATGTTCATTAATAATGAGTAACCTCAATATGACATGATGACCCCTCGGAAAGTCATCTGATGTAAAAGAGAAAAAACAACAACAAGATCTTGCTATTCTTCTCATGAATTCAATGCACATCCATACCTATGACAAAAGGTGCATAAACTCTTGTAAGCAAATATGTAGGCCTTTCATAAAATATTTCACATAAAACAGAACAAAATAATCTCTTTCAAAAAAGGAAGCACAATAAAATGAAGATGCTGTGAAAATTACATGAAAGGATATACTCCACTGAAAGCATTCTTGAGTACCGTAACACTTTTATCACTGATTGGGTCATCACTGCAATGACTTCAAAAGATTTTAACAATTTCAGAAATATAAGCTGCTTATCTGAGAATACTTTGTACTCATATTAAGGAAATGTGTATTGGTTGGGAAACGATCTACAGAGAAAGATACTGCCTCAGGAAAAATTCTAAGAGCTCTATTTATGACCCTTTTACAACACATGAAAAATAAACCTATGGAATTGTCATTTTGCCCGTGCAAATAACTGAGCAGCATCTAATGGCATTTGCACAAAGCACCTTTTTACTGAAACCTTGAATAGGACTTTTTTTTTAAAACAGAGAATGGATCAATCTTTAAACACACACACACACACATTCATACAGAAAGGCATTATATTCGTGGTGAGAACAAAAAAGAAAAGGAATTTTTCAAATGTTCACAAATAGTCACTCAAAGTGCCTTTTGGTTGAATAGCCTGTTGTCATGGTTACCATAAGTATCATCACAGTCATTTACTGTCTCAAACCTTTCTCTATTCTTTCTTAATCTACTAGTACAGGGGTAGTCTTCATTCAGAGAAGGCAAAGACGGTAGGATGGAATCAAGGCAAAACTATTTGATGACTCAAAATTAAGATGGTGGAATAGAACTATACTGCAACTTTCTGATCTACAGTGTATTGTAAAGCCAGAAATATTCATGGCATGAAATTTTTGCAATTCGCCACTGGCATTTAATGCATTTATAGTGTAGACAAGAATTTTCACATGCATTTTAATCTTGTGAAGCTTGGCTCCTCACAAAATTCATAAAAATTTTATGCACACAAAAATTTATGATTTAATAGAGTATGTCATCTTCCCACTCAAAATCACATTTGCCCACTATGTGTGTGGAATAATGTAGATGACACAGAGAATGTATGTTCTTCCTTTGATACTAAACTTAAGATTCCAGCATTACATTGTCATACTGTACGAGCTGAAATTTTCGCGAACAGATATTTTTGCGAATTGCTTCTTGGAGGACATTTTCACGTGTTGTTAATTTCGCGGTTGCAAGGGTCTAACTCGACGTAGTGATTTGCGCGTTGAATATTTTCGTGTGTTGTTATTTTCGCGGTTCAAAGGCAATTCGTGAAATTCGCGAAAATAAAACCACCGCGAAAATTTCAGCTCGTACAGTAGTATTGCAGTTAATGTCAAAACACCACACGTCAGCTGATGGCCTTGACAGAACTGCATCTTGATATGAAAATATAATATGGGATACATTCACGATAGTGTAATTACTCTACTACTGACAGCACTTTCAAATTTTTATATTTGTGTGTATTTACATTCATGCAATGCAATGGGAATCCATAATCCCCAAACATGAGAAAGGTATAAGTTTCCTGTCCGGGCAGATAAAAGACAAGCTTTTCAGCAAGTTGTTTAAGTTTTACTCTCAATGATTGTGATTTAGAATTATATCCCAGATCAGCATTTGTATTCACTCAATATCACTCATTGTCAATGTCAATGTCAAGGTCACATCAATGTTATGATGATTTCTCTATGAATACATACTGTTGTAGTCAAAGTTTACTTACAGCGCCATCTTTGCCTGGGAAACTAAAGGTGATGTCCGGACCGTGTCTTCGAGGAATTTGACGTAGAGCTTGGAGGAGGCGCACAGAATGTCTTGGCTGAAAGGAATTTGAACAAAAAAACAACAACAAGATTTTATAAAAGTCAACAGACAAGCTTGTTAAAAGACTGATACTGTACTCCAAAGCACTGAATGATTATGTCAGCTTCAAATAAAGACAAGATGATAATGATTATGACTTAGGGAGGGAATTACTATTGTTTTTCGGTCCAGCATATTCTATAATCAATAACATAGAATTCAACACTAAGTAATAACACAACGAACCAAAAAGTAAAAATAATAATAACAAATTCATTTGATCATTTAACATTTTGACATATGAACTACTACTGTAAAACATGATATATTCGCGGCATGAATTTTTCGCAAATTGGAGCCGACAGCTTTTGCGGCATGAATTTTTGCGAACTGCCACTAGCATTCAATGCATATAGTATAGACAAGAACTTTTGCATGCATTTTAATTTCGCGAATCTCGGCGCTCGCAAAATTCGCAAAATTAAAATGCACACAAACATTCCTCGTTTTAAAATGCAAAATATATGGAGTCATGTGTACCAGCATTCATATGCTGAGTATGACTATTTGCATTTGCAAGTCATTGCACAGTAATGGTGACAAGATGTAACCTGGCAATAACTCACTTGCCATTAATTTTTATGATAAGGTGGGCTGCTAGAAATGAAAAAAAAAAGAGTTAAAAAAATAGAAACTGAAGTGAAAAAAAAAATAGGATAATGAAAACCGCCTTTGACAATACAATGCCCTTAAGATTATAAAATTACATATTTGCTCTATATTTCCTTCCTCTCCCTTCCCCCATTTTGCCCAAAAGCAAATTTTAAACCAATAAGCGATCACCTTTGCAGCACACAAAGTGGTCAAATGAGAAATAAATGAAAGGAAACTTGCATTACGCACTTATTGCAACACACAAGAAATGCTGATGGAGCTGGACTTATGCGAGATGGGATCCGGAAAAAAAAAAAAAAAAAGATGAGATTTTAAACTTGAGAAGGGGAATTCTGCAAGATTTGAGACTTGGTCAGGCATGCTGAGAAAGGGAAAGAGCCAACCAAAAAATAAAAATAGAAAGGTCAAGGCTTTGATCAAAGAGTGCTTTGATCCTAAGCCTGCTCTTCAATCGATATCATCTGTCCCGTAGCTATTGGAAGATGAGGCTGACAATTTTCCCATAGAGAAGGGAGGATAGGTAGAAGGAAAAAAAAATTATCTCTATCCCGGACAGATCACCTGACCCATGACTGACGTGTCAGAGTCAGTGACAGTCGATGGCTCAGCGCACTTTAGGGTTCACTCCAGACCAATCCTGTCTTGATTCATATCTTTCTTGAGCAGACAACCTACCCATGACTCTAATCCTGTGCTGGCATCAATGCTACACAATGATAGCATTGGTAAAAAAATGCACATCATTTAATTCACACATTTCATCTTCTATTATGCTCCAAGATGCTGCCAGTCAAATTTTGTAGTATGCTGTTGTTCTTTAATCAAGTAGAATTCTTTTCTCATACTGCACACAGGCTGGCATCCACTGGGTGAATTTGTTGCTTTACAGTTACTGTAAAACGAGGAATGTTCATGTGCATTTTGATGTCACGAGAGCCAAGATTCCCCAAATTAAAATGCATGTGAAAGTTCTTGCCTACACTATATGCATTGAACGTTAGACGCAACTCACGAAAATTTCATGCCTCGAAAAAGGCCGTCGGCTCCAATTCGCGAAAATTTCGTGCCACGAAAATATCGTGTTTTACAGTACACTTCACAGATAGTGAAACATGGCTATTACATTAACCTGTAAGAGACACATCCTATTTCCAAAGTTACCACACTGTTTCACCTCTGGAAACATTTTACATCTCCAGTTCAATGCACTGACATTGACCTTATTGTACATCACATTTTAGTTTACTCTGTGTTCATTATTGCACTCTAATCCCTTCCTGCTCAAAACAATTCCTGAGATAATAGATCCCACTTCCTCATTTCATCTAATTCTTGATAATTTGATTAAGTTTTCACCACTTTGATTTGTCACATCTCTTTTAATTTTGCAACCATAACTGAGGAGAAGTAGTTAACCAATAAGATGATATCGGAGACAAGAAAGTACAACACAACATAGTCATAGCAACCTGGAAAGTAGTCTTTTTCAAGCCCTCACAATGTTGTCAGCACTGATAGTTGTGAGCAAGAAAAGCCGAAGCCAAGCACAATAGCACAAGGGCATTTTGACATCTGCAAAAGTGATTATTATTCATGACCCAGAAGACAGTTTAACTGGCACACCACTCTTAAAGGGAACGCAAACCCAAAGAACAATGTGGATTGAGTGAAAGCAGCAACATTAGTAGAACACGTCAGTGAAAGTTTGAGGAAAATCGGACAATCGATGCAAAAATTATGAATTTTTATAGTTTTCGTGTTGGAACCGCTGGCTGAGGAGACTACTAGAGGTTATGACATATGAGTGGACAACAATATAAAGAAAATATAAGGAAAATTCCACAAAAATTCATTTTTCATGAAAATTACAAATTCCATCAACTTGATACTGACATAAGGGGAGCAATTATTCCCCCTGCTTTCTGAAAGCAGTTAGTCAAGTGCTCTTTCATAATGCTAGAAAAGTGAATTTTTGTTGAATTTTCCTTACATTTTCTTTGTATTGTTGTCCACTCATATGTCATAACCTCTAGTAGTCTCCTCATCCAGCGGTTCCAACACCAAAACTTAAAAAATTCATAACTTTTGCATCGATTGTCCGATTTTCCTCAAACTTTCACTGATGTGTTCTACTAATGTTGCTGCTTTCACTCAATCCACATTGCTCTTTGGGTTTGTGTTCCCTTTAATGAATAATGCTGTTCGTCACTTTGAACAATGAAATTGCAAGATCTGCCCATCAGTTGTCAGTGCAAATGCATCATACATGAGCATTTTCAAACAGATCTCTGCTGATTGGCTGTGAGTTTTGCAACAAAATGCTTGTAGCCAAATTCTGCAATTCAAAGGCATAATTTAAGAAAATCAGATGGGCCCATCTACTAAGGCTTGTTCATTGCTGACAGCTTGACACCGTCTTACCAGATGGCCCTAGCCTTGCTTTACTACAGTGAGAGGGATTTTTACAAATAACTAACTTTCTAACATACTAATAAATCAAAAAGCTGATACTGTCAGTCACTAATTCTGCCTTCCCTAATCCCAAAAGTTGAAAGTTGGATGGCTTTCCACTGAGAAATCACATCAACATTTTGTCACCTATTTTTCCTCCTCCTCATTCAGCCATTTTCTCCTTCTATTTAACTTATCTTTCATTTCTTCCTCCATAAGCATCAGCCTTGTCAAATGTGCCTCAGAGATTGACTGCTACAAATACTGAGGATAATGTCACAGACAATCCACAGATACCATGAACATTACAGGAAGTTGATGCTAAAAGACACCGCCAGAATGTATTGGTGGCAAGTCACACTGCCATTTTTCTTTCCTCTCTCTCCCCCTCTATTTCTTTCTCTCTTTCACTCTCTTCTCCTCCTTTGCAATCCAAGTGCTTGTTTGATTATACTAAGTCTGTGGCCTGACAGCTATAAACAGTGTCCTCATATATATTTTCTTTTATTTCCAATTAGAAAGGTCTACCAAGCCGGTTCTTCTTTCCTACCTTCAGTCTACAAACAAAGCTAGACCCGAGGCCTCTGTGTATCTAATGTACAATGCAATCTTGAAATAGGCAGTGTGCAGAAAAAGCAAAAACAATGTGCACATATTAGAAGGCAAACTATTTAATCAGTGTGAGTGAAATACTGACTTTAACATTGGTAACTCTATCACGACCACTTGCAACCTAGTACGAGACAATGTAAAAGGCATCAAGTGAATGTTGTCCAGAAAAGGTTCATCTGATATTATGGTTGGCATGTGCAGCAAGAGCCTCCTCTCAGTATTTGAAGGCCATTGAAGCATTGAAGTATTGTTTAGCTAAAGATGGGCTACTTTTAAAAGCATCCTCAACCTTGACATTTTTCCAAGACCATGTTTTCAAAATCTGTCTTTTGATAGTGGCCATGAGCAAACAAAGAAGTGTGATCTATAAAAATGTAAAAAGTGACACAGGAATGATAGGTTCTTCAAAGGTACACTGATATTTAATTCTACAAATGAATTGGAACAGTAATTAAAGAACACAGACACACTTTTATTTACACAAATATGTGTATATGTAAATATGAATAAGCAAACAAAAATGTTAAGCCACATAAATACAAGCTATCATATTCAACCACATTGATATTCCATAACAGTGTCATAATCAACGCTAATGATATTTTAAATCTCCACAGTTGTATTCTCTGCATTATACCTACCTTCCTTCCCATAATCACGACATACCCCTTTGTCATGGTCTATATGTCACTTTCATTTGTTACTATAGCACCTTACAAAGACTATTTTAGATCCCAACCCCCTTCCTTTTTAAATCTCCCATATAATACTTTCCCTACAATCCCCTACCCCATCATTCCCTTCCCTCAACAAATAGCAATCTCTAATACATGTACCTTCAAACACCATTCCAATCCCCCCCCCCCCCCCCTTTCTCAGACTCGGTTTAACCACCCGACAGACCTGCATGTGTGTGCACAGCTAAACCATCCATGAAACTCCCTCCCAACAGCTTATTTCCCAGTGGTGCCTCAGGTGCTAAGCCCCGCCTCTCTCTTTATCTTCCTGAGCTCCAACTACATAATTGTCCAATTCCCTTTCACGGGCATTAAGAAATCACTGGTCTCTTACTCTGTAAGACAGATCTACAGACACACTTGACTGAAGCTTTTGCTTGGTCAAGCTCATGACAAGAATTACAAATTATGTTGTAAGCTGTAGGTGCACAGTCAGGAGTTGCATATTGCTTAGTTACTGATACCTGAGCGTCTCGCATAGAAAGAAACGTGCAGACTTCTAATGCTGCTGTCACCAGTGTCTGTAGTCTCATTGCCATTGAGTGTTGTGTGCTTATATAACACATATCTGGTAAAGCATACTCATTGTCTCAAAGGATCCGTCCTCACTCTTTTCTGCAGTACATATCTAACAGGGATGTCCAGTAATATAGACCTTTAATCAAGCTCACGCATCATATCAGTTTATTGCATTAAGAAACTAAGTGGGGAAGAAAAAGTTAAGTAATATGAACTTCAATGTCAGCCACGTGTGACCAAGTTAGCATGTTAAAATGTTGATTTAACCCTATATACAGGCAAGAAATGTCAGATTCTTTACATACCTCATAAACAACATGCTTGCCTTCAGAAAAAAAAAATGGTTCGGAAACATTAAGTTTACATCCACACATCAACACCTTGGCAATTTCCTTTTCAGGTGCTTTCACTACTCCCATGGCTCTGTTAGTGACGTAGCCCCCTGTCAAAGGCTAGCCCCCTGTAGTAATTGCAAGTGAGGGCTTTGATCTCCAAATATTCCAGTACAATACTGCAACTTTCTAAACAGATTATTCAGTTTATATAAAGCAATGTTACAAAATCAGACTTTCAAATGTCAAATCTAAACCCTTTGAGACAAAACATCACACATTACATGAAAATTATGGGAATTTGAACAATGTTGACCAATCACAGAAGGAGGGCAAACATGGTTACAGTGTATCTCTTTACATCTCTTCTCTTCGTATGTTCAGTCCATGTCTGACACAACAAAAAACAACCACTCTTTACCTTGCTTGCTTTGATCCTTTTGGAAATTCTTATTGCAGAAATTGTCATCTTGTCATCAGCTAACCCGTTGAGGATGAGTCACAAGTATACTCGGGCAAATGTCTATGGGAAATGCGTGTTGTAGCAAAATCAGCCCATCCTCAATGGGATAATTGGCGTCTTTTAATTTCACTGCATGTCTTATAGCAGAGAAAGATTAAGGGACTAAACTCAGCAAAGTCTACTCATAATGCAATTTATTTATCTTTTTTAAGAATGTCACTTTGATAGAAAAACAAATGGTGCTGTCCCTTCAATAGTATCATCAATCTAGCAGTTATAGGGTTTTTAAAAATTCGGCAAACCACAATGCTCAAACAATCATAGTGAACAATAAAGGGTTTGAAAGAACTCTCCCTGTAAAAAACACTCACAAAGGAAAGTACAATTATGACAAAAACAAAAAACAAAAAAAAACAGAGCACTAAACCACAACAAATTTTCTGGGATTTGATGGGTTAAAGGAGGCTTATGTTGCAGTTCAAGCCACCAGAATGAATCAACAGACAAACAATGGCATAAGATCACATAACATTAGCTGTTAACAGTAAAGCAATTTGCATTTATAACTTGAGCAATTATGTAAATGTCTCGAATGATGTTATTCTATTTTTGACTGGTTTCATATTCACCAGGAAGCTCACTGAAAGGGTATTTCTTCCTTGTGAAAAGAATATTTTTATTGACAGAGAGAGAGAGAGAGAGAGATGTAAGTCAAACTGTCAAACAATAACCAAAGATCAGGAAATGGCAATAGGGATGCACCCCTGCAATCTCACGGCAGGGTTCTGTAGAATGTCATGCTAAAAGGGCACCCCGCGGGTGGCTTTATTGAGGTGCAGCAATGAGTGAAGATCAACGCCACCTTGGTAATTGAAAATATGCCATGTTCCTTGAAATGGCACTTGGAGCATCACCAGGAGGCCTAAACATCACCATTAACTATCATCAAATGGACAGGAGGGAAATCTGACTTAAATAGGATGATTGCATGGCATTGATAAATGTTTTAGCAGTGCTGAGCCCAATGTAAATGAACATCCTTCTTTCTCTCTCTCCCCTCTCTCTTTCAATAAAGATATATACATTCATATATATATCTATATCTATATATATATATATATATATATATATATATTTCTTCTTCTTTTTTTTTCTCACAAGGAACCTCCTTTTCTCAGTGAGCTGCTAGGGAAGATTGAACACCTGAAAAATTGGAAGCCACTAAAAACATTAAATATTTTGCAATCATTTTAACATATTTACTTGCTCACATCATAAACACAATATACATGGGTACGTTTGTAGCTCGACTTTATGACACATCCCTGGCTGTAGAATATGATCCTACTTGAACACCTTATGGTAAGTTTAAGTAATATCAAAAGGTTTTAAGTACACAGCTTGGCAAACAGTTAAATTTATCTCCAGTAGATATGAAAGAAGTGTTTCAAACATATCATATCACTCTCAATGTATGCTATTTCTCTCAGGTTTCACATATGAAAATATCCATAAAACTACATCTTTAATCATGATAATATTGCCAAATTTGATTATCCATCATGCTAAAATCACAGGTCAGCATTCATAATTAAATGCAATAAAGAGCCACAAAAAAAAATGTCACTTTGAGCACTCAGGTCTACGCCACCCCATATAACAGACTGCATGGCATTGAACAGATTGGACTCAATTTGAGTAGGTGATGGTATTTAAGCTATCATAAAAACCGCTTCTTCTAAGATTCATCCTTCAACAGCAAGTGTTGTCCTTGTGTATTGTGCCTGGAGGTTGTCACACACAGGTGTGCATATTATTTACCTTACAAGGACCCCAGCTGTCTTCTCTTGGGGAGGATAGTGCATTGGGGTGAAGACAGGATGTTGCTATCAATGTTTGGGTCTTAAGTACATTTTATATTTGAGTCTCCGCAATGTTCATAGTTACCACTAGCCCAGTTAGAATTCTATAAAAATTCTTTTGCACATTTTTTCTTTTAAATCAGAGATAAAAAAAATTTACAATACTGGATATTTCACGCTGTCTTGTGGCACTGAGTTAATATGTATCTCGAGAGTTGATGTTTTCATCATTGAATGAAATTGTGTGTGTCTGTGTGTGTTTATGTGTGTGTGGAAATAACCTTCATTACTGCTTCATATCCTTAGCCATTGCTGTCATCTACAAATCAAGCAAGAGACTCCACAGGTCTCCAGCTCAACTGAGTGTTGCAAGTTCACCTTCCATATATACTTGCAGATTATTACTCAAAAAGAACAAAGCAAACTTCGGGAACTTTGGGGGACCTCCACAAGGGCATGATGGTGTCCATTTGTATATTCTATCACATTGCCAATAATACCTGCCCAGTTTATAGAAATGCATTTTTCATAAAGAATATCAAAATGTGAAAACTGGCCTTAAATCTGGTTGTAGCCTTGACTGGCCACCCTATATCATTCATAAACAAACCTGAAAGTATAACTACTACTGTAACATTGTATTTACTCAGAGTATTTCTGGTTTCAGAACTTATAATACCAATATTTATACAGCACTTTTTCTAAACAGACACAAAGCACTTCAAATCTATTCTTTTTTCCTTAAGATTCTCTACTTCGTAGGTTCTGGGGACTGGATGCCCCAAAATGGGTTATGGTGCCCATATGAATATATATGTTAATACAGTCAAACCTTTCCATAGCAGCTACCCAAGGGAGACGGAAAAAGTGGCCGTTATAGACAGGTGACCGCTATAGACAGGTAACCCAACTTTGTGTGGATTGCTTACATCTACAAGCTTAACACTAGTGCATTATTATGACTGAATGAGGGATGAATGCAGCGATGGCGATCACTGAACGTTGCCCTCAAGGCTACAAAGCAGTAAAACATGCTGAATTATCAGCTCAGCTATGGCTCCATTGGGTTTTTGGCCGCTATAGACAGGTTAAAATCTACCGCGGGAAACAAAATTTTAGCGGCCACGTTAGACAGGTGGTCGCTATACACAGGGTCTTCAGCAGGGCTTTTCTCTCGGGGGGGGGGGGGATTTTTTAGTGGCTGCTATAGACAGGTGGCTGCTAAGGCAGGTTTGACTGTATATAAGTTTGGTGAAAATCCATCGTTAAGTTTTCAAGAAGCTGAAAATGTAAAAATTGGTCCCCCAATTAGCAATGAAAGAACCTGAAACTACAATCAGACATACCGGTACTAAAGGCTCTCTTACATCCGGTCGTGCGTGCTCCTACGAGTGGTTTGCGTCCCAAAAATGAGCCAAGTAGTGCGATGCACGCAAGTGGAAAGTACTTTTTTTGGTGGTCGCAAACACGACGCATAGCACGCAGCCTGAAAACTGGCCAGCCAGTTTTTCGCTACGACCTGGCTGCGACAATTAGCACGCGTGGGGCACGCTCGGAGTACACAAGACAAAAGTACTGAGTAAGTTCGATAGGCGTGCGTGTTACGCAGGCAAAACATGCAACAATTTCGGGGGGTATTTTCCCACGAAGGCGTACTTACCACGCAAGAGGCTCTTACTTTCCACTTGCTTTCAATGTACGTGTTAGCAAAAGGGGGTGAGCGCACTTCCTCCGTGCGTATTACCTACTTCCAAAATGCGTGGTGAGTACTACTACCGTACTTGTGAAGTACGTCACACTCAGACGACAAACGTGATCAGCACGATAAAAAGTGCGTCATAAGTACTATGTTGAGACATGCTCAGGTGCATCATGCTCCTATATAAAAGTTCCTCGTAGACATTTTCTGCAGTGAGTCCTCATGAATGATGAAGAGACTCAGTGCACCCTTTTATATTATTGTGATTATCCATGCGTTCTTCCAATTTGACGCACGATTGTCTTGCTTATCACTTCCGTGCTTCTTACGTTTCTCTTACTTCGTAAGTACGATTTCTGAAAACGTACGCTTCACTTGCAATTCACGTACAATTATCCCACTCATTGTGTGCAACAGAAGTAGAGATCTTTCATGCTCCTTACTTCTTCCTACTTCCAAAAAGGCGTACAGACCACTTGCGGGCCTCACTTTTTGAGCAAGACACACCCACTCATTAAGTACTTACTACATACTTCCCATCCGATTTAATTTTCACCCTGCGACAATTCCACGCCTGACAGGAACTCCGAGTCCGCACGATCTCTAAACATGCACGACGGGATGTAAGAGAGGCTTTACTCTTAGCACTTGCTATTAAAGCTCCATCACTACTGGTTGTAGAGCAGCAGATTTTCAAAGAATCCTCAATTTGAGGAATTTTGCAGGGCACTACACCCCCAAGGGGACATGGAGCCTATTTGAAAAAATTATGACCCTATCATCTTAAGAGAGCTGCCACCTGCCAAGTTTGGTGAAAATCTGTCACGGGGCTTTCAAGAAGTTGAAAATGTCAAACGTGTTTTACAGGATGCACAGTGAATGCAGGACTTGGCACAGGTAAGCTGAAAATGTTACTGTGGTAAAAGAGACAATGGTGTGTTGCCTTTGAAATGTTGAAGTTAAGAGATGTAGAGGAGTAACTATGTGTTTCTATGTTAGTTTCAATAATTCATGCATTTGTCATCTTCTTCGGGCATTAACTTTGATTTCACTTGTTATTATGATTTTCAGCAACGCAGTATTGTGGTCATAAGTGACAGTATTCACATACCTCTGCCATGGGGTTAGTTCTTTAACATGGTGCACTGCCCTTTTTGCACATGATGTCATGACCAACTTGTTGTTAAGTGGCCTGGAACCCCTCCCTACCCCTCCCCCAATACAAACTATGAAAATTAACCATAAATATTACAGCAGTAGCAACAGCCTGAAGGAGAGTGAGTACACGCATTGCACACTAGACTTGTTCCCTGCCCAAATAATCAAATTTGTGCGCTTCCAGGGTTTCCTCTCATAATTTTCTGGA
Organism: Diadema setosum; assembly: GCF_964275005.1. Taxonomy (NCBI): domain Eukaryota; kingdom Metazoa; phylum Echinodermata; class Echinoidea; order Diadematoida; family Diadematidae; genus Diadema; species Diadema setosum. The sequence goes on from NC_092695.1 coordinate 13,436,154, forward strand.
CATGCTCAGCTAAGCATGTCTGGATTCCGGAACACAGAACATCCTCAACATCACCTCACCTTCCCTCCCCTCCCCCCAACATCACCAATCACCAACCAAGTGCATTCTCGAGACTGCAACCCACAGTAGACAGGCAAATATGGTTCTAAGGTAACCCCCCCCCCCCCCCCGAGCAAATGTACACAAAAATACATGTGTATACATAGAGTGAAAGGCATTGACAGTATGGCTAAAGTTGTGCTGTCCTGTATGACAACTGCACACATAAACTGAGAAAGACCTCTCTGAAGTGGATGCTCGGCTGTGCATTATCACAAAATGGATTCCTAGAAGGAATTCTCTGTCTCATCTCACTGCTGTCTGTCTCACATCAATCTATTAGTACACTTTTGACAGAATTCTGTAAAACTGGAAATTTTTTTCTGGCATTTGGCATGACAAGAAACTAGTGCAAAAATAAAAACATGCAAAATTTTTTGCTTGCTGTATGTAACACTACTTTATATTTTGATTCCGAAGAAATAAAAATATGCAAACTTCATCTTAGAGGGCTGTGAGTGAAAAATTCCCCTTTTCCAGTACTACGCAATGTCTCTTCTATGCACATGCATTTGCGATCAAAATCATTTTTAAAGGGAATGGTTAAACTAGACCCAGTCAAATGAAATGAAGATGAAGTGACCAATAGATATATTATGTTAGTTTCAAAGGTACATGTATCTTTACACCTGCTCAAGATGTTTGAATGATCATAATCACTCCTGTTTTTGTTCTTTTACTTTTCCTTTCATACACAAGCACTTTAAGGTTTTTACAGAAAATACATTCTCTCCTTCAATGAACTGACATATTATGTAGCCTTCTGTGAGAGTACTTTTCATTTTCCTTGTGTTGAAAATGTAACCAGAGTCAAATTGATCCATTCATACTGAAGATAAAGTAGAGATGCATGAGCTCAAGGAAACAAATACACAAACAAAAGGCATCAATAATTCAGGCTGAATCATCAAGTTCCCACAAGTTCAATGTAAGTGGAATACCAATCAGGACACTAGAAATATTAACTGCAGAGATGTAGGATTATGATACCATTAGCAATTGCATGTCATCTTAAATCAACATGGCATGATAAAGTCTGCTCTGTCACATACAAACACACAAACATACACACATGGTGACACCATCGGATGTTGAAATTATGTAACTAATCAACTGGGAAATTCAAAGTATAAATTGGAAAGCAAGCTAGGTGCGCCAACTACCTGCATATACCAGAATCTGTGTGTGTCTGCAAAAAGCCCACTTTTTATAACTCTGTACTTGCATGTTATCACTTCTTAATAAACAACAATGGTGCACTAAAGTAGAAATTATCTCTAATCTTTTAACACAAAAACTGAAAGTTAAAACACATAAAATTAGTCAATCTTTAGAGATATTCTCAACCACTTTTATTGGGTTTTCACTGATGTCACAAAACGCACTGCAATAGCACATTACAAATACTACAAAGGGCTTTGTCTTCTACGAGAACTTAACCTCTGTCCTTCTTCAGATTCAAAAATGCAACCATGATAGTGTGTCTTAAAAAGGTTTTTGTGTTGTTGTTTTTTTAAGCATAACCACAACAGAGAGTTTTATGGCCAAGGCACAGACGCAATAGAGAAGTGTCGATATTCATAAATTGTCCAATGTCTTCTACTATTCTCCTTGACATAAACCATAGTGCGAGAGGCTCACTTGCCACTTTGCAGTCATAGAAAATGCAGTGGAAATCCCATCCATTAGACGCAGGATTCTAAAAATACCTAGAGCTGCTTTTTCACTAGCGTTGTATAGGAATGCTCCACAGCCCTGTTCTCTGCCCCATCCCCCTTCCTTGTGTGCCATGCTTTTACAACAGCTTTCCATTTGTGATGCCTGAAGAAGCGTGCTGGTACACACACTTGGCTTTCATTGGGAAAGTACATCTTCAATGGACCGTTTCACACTTGACTCATGGGGTCAGTTCACATGGTAAATTTATGTAGAGAGCTTGGGGGCATGGATATACTAGCTCAAAACCACAGAAAACCCTTTCAACATCTAACAGAGATTCAAGGGTTCTCTGAGGTTTGGAATAGACTGAAAATCTACAGCAGGGAAAGGGCTGTGTAGATAATGTTGACATCAAATCATACTTCTGTGTAGATAGGGGAAAATAGATATCACTTTTAAAAGATCACAATAGATCCACAATGCAGCTAAAATGCTAGCCTATTGACAATTTTTTTTCAACCACATTTTTATTTTTAATTAGCAAGTATATAATTTGTAAAGCAGAAGAGTGCTTAAATGTTGGTAAAAGAAGCAACTGCACTTTAGAAGTTGTACACAACACAGTAGAGAGTCTAGTCTTCTTATACCAATCATCTTATGAAATGAAAACCTTCAATATCGACTACCCTGCTGTTCCAACACCAGGAAAATTTCAATAAGATATTTTCTATAAAAATCAATAGAGACCACATTTACACATGTTACCGTTATTGACCCCTTAAAAGAGATTTTGTCAAAGTAGCATGCATCATATAGTAGCCAAACCTATAGCCATACATGAGAAGTAACAATTCTTGGCAATATTTTCTTATCTATTTTCTTCATCACATCACAAATCTGCAAATAGGAAGAACAGTCAAATTCCCAATGTGGGAATTGAGATATCATGATTGACCTTTTTTTTTCGATGTAGTGAACCAATTGCTACAGTTGACCTTTTTTTCCATCATTAAGATAGCACTAGTGGACAGCAATCCAATGACTCAAAATGTCTGCTGTTCAAATGGTAATCTAGAGGTGGAACCAGGGAGGAGGTCAATCTTTGTAAAACTTCCCCCACGATGCTTTGTACATAAGACCTGATGCACATTTCGGAACACACGTTCTAATGTGCCCTCACTAAAATTCAAAGTAGCTAAATCATCAATATCTATGGGTGCCTGAGGGCAAGAACAGATAAGAGGGGAGAAGGAAGATATATTGAAATGCAAACGTGTTTGAAGCTGCACTATTGCTGCCAAGCCTCATCAATAATGGGGGATACGATGCAAACGCTGAGAGGTATTCATGATTATCACCCTCACACCCCATGAATGAATCATGGCCTCCGCCACAGTCCCTCCATTACCACCATGTGACCTGCAGATCGTTTGTGAAATAGTTCAGTGTACAGCAAGCATGGTATCTGTTTGCTTGTCTCCTGCAATTTACAATACTTTGAATTGATTATGAACCTACCTGATACCCAATGGTCATAAGTTCAAATGGTTAATTGCCAGTAGCTTAAATCACAAATGTGATAACTATCATATATTCTTTTCTGAATACAAATAACTACTTACACTAACAATCAATGTCTATGGGTAAATCTGATACAGGTGATGTATTCGTGATATTAGAGTATATTTTTTAAGGTAAAATTGTATCACATGTTGCATTGTACCCAAAGAAAATGAAAAAAAAAAATCTTATCGACCAATAAAGTCAAACTTCAATCTATGTTCAGATTGATGGTCATATACAAAATGAGTTGAACAAAGAGTAGAAGTTTCTAGAAAATCAGACAGAATGTAAAAAAGATACAGAATTTTGAAGTTGAATGCATTTTCACAAAACAGTGACATTAATCGCAAAATCTTTGAAGGTTTCCTTGACAGTAGAAGGCTTCACAGTGTACCACATATTCTTTCTTGGGTATGTATGTGGCCCTGAAAAGGGCCTACCCACTCCCAACATTTTGGCAAGCGTGTTCTTGCTGTTTTCAAGTTAAAGCTCTCTTGCAAACAGCATGCACTTGGACTTTATCTTCACTTCAAAACAAAATTTGCATCACATTAAAATATGATACAACATTAGGACTATTTACTTGTGAATCAGGAGGGCAAGGAGTTCTCTGTGTGCTGTTAAGGAATTGTTGGGGTAGCGCTCATTGCATTATCATGTCTCATCCAACTCATGATTAAGATTCTCTCGTGTATACTCTGACAACATTGTAATATCAAGCTAAACTCAAATAATATCACACTGACTTTCTGTAGCAGGTGGTATTTTCAACTACGTTCTGTCAATATTTCCCCCTTTGGTATGGAAAGCTCCCCCCCCCCCCCCCACCCCCCCACCCCAAAAAAAATGTATATACATCTACAGTGTATCAATGGGGAGACATTTTGGCAAATTTCAGTGAATGAATTTATCATTTACAACCCTTGCATTATGCATAAGTTGTCATTACTATACTCCATACCCAGGGACCCATACAGTGCGTGATGACTTGATTAATGCAACTCCAGTTTGTATCTTCTGATAGGGGAAAGATTTGCCATTATTTACCACCATTGCCCTTACAGAAAAACATCAATCATTTAGTAATATTTAGGAGACTAAGTGGGCCCAGAGGATGGGATGTGATGTGTGCTAATGGACTTTTTTTTTTGTGGAAAACAACACTGAAGTAACATGATCTACAATTACCAGTATGTGATGACAAGGTGACTTTCACTCAGTATGTATAGGTTTTACCAGAAGATGTTTAAATACTTTGGCTGTTGTTGGGACTTATAAATAATCTTTGTATACAGAGTGACTCCTACACTCAATCCCATTACACACACATACACCCATCCTGTGGCTATATTTATGAACAAGGAAAATTGTTTTGTAACACCTCACAATGCCTTATGACAAGTCTATGATGGACTTGGAGTAAGTCTTCATACTCTAGTTCCATCTCTGATGAAATAAAAAAGAGCAACTCATGTCCTTCATAACTCAACTCAAAATTTAATTTTTGATGCTGGATACTATAAAGCATGAGTTAGCCATACACTTTTGATACTCTGCATTGCTACAAACAAAAACAAACAAAAATGTATAGGAATATGGTGTGTGTGTGTGTGTGTGTGTGTGTGTGAGTGAGTGTGTGTGTGTGTGTGTGTGTGTGTGTGTCATTACTATTATCTTAGAAACATTTTCATCTTAAGTGCTATATAAATTTTCCATTTACCATAATTTTTTTTTATTGATAGCTCATTATAATCTACAGCTTCACGACAGCAAAAATCTCGAGCTAGTCATTGCTATGATAGCAAAATCAAAGTCCGTGTTTCATTGTATCATTCTGAAAAGTGCCCTCCATTGGTGAGATAACTGGACTTTTTGTTTTTTAAATACTTATTCTGTTCTCTTCAATCATAACTTGTAGTCAAAGCAGGGTTGTGTTTAATACTGAGTAGCACAATCCTACATTGTACTATATTTCTGTTTGTTTTTGGGGGTTTTTTAACTGTTTGTCAAACAGAGATCAGCTCAAGTTTCTAATCCTGGTACACAAGCAAATATTAAAATGAGAAACACACACATGTGCACACACCTGAGGAAGATCATAAATGCAAAGTTGCATAAATGCAAAGCTTAATGTGTTTTCCTTAAATAGGTCTCATGGCATCTGATGATGAAAAAAAGAAGGTTTCCACATATTACAGTCTAAAGCTCATTAGCACACACTGTACATGTACATTCTCCTAAATATATACAGTCATGTTTAATTAGGATATATTCAGATTTTTTTGTAAATTATTTCCCAACATTTCACTGGGCTTTCAAGCCTCAAACAAGAAGACATTAAAGGCACTGGTCTCATCTCACTGTGTGAATCCCTTGAAGTGTTGTTTTCAGCTACAGGTACATCTTGCCTCCATTGGGAATGACCACTAAGAGGATGGAAATTTGTCTTGGCATGAGAAACAAAGTAGCAGCCAAGAGCATTCCCTCCCAAGATACCACACAATACATGGATAGCAGGAGGTGACTTGCTAGTTCTAGTAATTTACACCCTTCAAGGCTGTCTTTGTTTATTTCTACCTCACTTTTTTTCTCTTCCTTTCTCTCTCCATCTGTCTTTCTGTCCTTCTTTCTGACTCTCCCTTTCTCTCACACAGCAGAAAATGTCAATACAGCTATCATTTCAAGAAAAGATGATGTATAACATGTACCCTGGTCACATATGTTTCAAAGGTCTGTGCTGATGCAGCAAATTCTTGCTCTGCCCTCATCAATGCCCCACTTCCTTCCCATGTATCAGCATCATAACCTAATTTTTCTACTTTTCATGCCTGACAATCAGACATTATATACATATATATGCTTTTGTGATATATATACAAGTTCTTTTTTTTTTTTCCTGCAATCCTTACTAACAACACATTGGTAATCCTATACATCTGAAAGATTGCTTTCACTCACACATGCTCCCTTTGACCTGCCGCAACTCTTTTTTTGATGGTCCTAACAGCATGATTTATTAAGAGGCATCCCAAATATAGCACCACATAAGCATATTGATGTGATTTTTAAAGACCTATAGTTCCCACAGTTTTTGCTACTAGTCTGACCACATGAAATGTTCATTTATAGGCAATTCTCTTTTTGTGTAAACTTCTTGCTTTTCAGGCTTTTGTACTATTTTGTTATTAACTGGGATGTAATTTCCATAATTTCAGAAATCCAAGCAGCCAAATTCTTTCCTTTGAAAAAAAAATGTCAAAAATCATAACTCATAAATCATAAAAACATTTAATGTACATACTCCATAATTTTGAAACTATTTTAGTAGGTCTTTTTTAAATCAAGCTCCATGGAAGACACTGGAATCAACCAAGGGTATGTTACTTTTTTTTCCATTGTTTTATCTGATTGTGTGTGTGATAACTCAAAGTTTGATGTTAACAAGGTGCTTTGACTGAGGGGATTATAAGACTCATCACTGTCATCATCCAAGCTTTCTCATTTAGTAATATCCATATATTAGTAATATACATATATTCCTTGTCTATATAATCTGAGGTATTTTGTAACAAAGATAAAAAGTTAGATAATTGCTATCATCCTTCTTGACAGTAAACATGGACATGAGATGGTACAACACCATGCACAAGCCCAAAGACACATTTTTTTCTCCCCTGCTTTCTGTTTTCTTTTCCTTATCCATCCCACTTAAAGAGAGATCATGTTGATCGGTTCACTCTGATCACTTTCCTCTTCTGCTGTTTTCATTTTGAATTCTTCTCTGAATCTGTCCTCTGGGAATGCTCCACTTGCATAGCGTCATTCTTCTAACAGCAACTTAATCTATCTTCATGCCTACGGCCCTTCGGGATGATTGCAGCAAACAGGTAACTTGGACCCTTGTAGTCTCCTTTGCTCCCCCAAACCAGCAGTTGACATCAATCATTCTTGGTATCACTTTGGTTAGAATTTATCTTTCCTGCAATAATGTGTGGTCAGTTCTCTGCTGCCACCTTGCAAATAAATCTCACGAGTGTTTTTATTTCCACAAATATTCACTACTGAATATCTTTTTCTTTTTTTCAATTTCAGTTATATGTGTTGCCTGTTCTGTACTTGTGACTTAGTGGTTAAGCACATTAACTGTCCCTTAAATTTTTGCAATTGGTACTTTGTTTCTTTTACAAACAAAAAATATCATTTGCAGCATCCATTTCCAAAGAAACAAAACCACTGATCCAAAAACTGACTAAAATATTTATTCCGTGTTGAGACTGATGGACTGTCCTATGATGAGAATGTTGTATGGATGGATGTTTTGTCTTCTACTGTAAAAGTGGAAATTTTCGTGGTGTAGAAATGTTCACGTATTTTGTGCAACCACATGCTAGCACGAAAATAAAAGCATTCGAGTATTTTTGCATGCAATATGTTCCAGTAGTTAATGTCCTGATTCTGCGGAATTAAAAACACACGAAATCCCATCTTACCCAGCCGAGTGGGAAAAATTACTCGCGTGAAAATATCCACTTTTACAGTATTTCATTGAACCCCTCCTCTGAATCTCCATTTCATCCCATTTTCTCAATTGTCATAATTCTAATTTACGTGAAGGTCTCATTGAATTGCTGAAGTTGCATCGATTCTCTTTCATATAATATTTCTCCCACATTTCTGAGTATGACAGACTTGTAGCATTCACTACAGGTTCACGATTAGGGAAATTCCCACAGGCCAATCAAGGGAAAACCCCTCCCCCGTCTTTACTCTAGTCTGCTTCAATAACCACAGTTTGCTGTTTACCGACTCTTTTCTTGCCGAATATACAAATCCTTTGTCAATATGTCATTTTTTGTTTTGTTTTGGGGGGGCATCACTTTCTCTCTTTCTCCCTCTCTCTTTCTATCTATCTATCTCTCTAAGAGTATCGCATCTACCTCACTTTATTCATGCAAATGAGGTCATTTCGAATTCTTTCTCCGGAAGGCCCTTATCTGCTGATCTCTATTCCACTTGACAACATGATTCCATCTTCTTTCCCGTAGAACAGAGTCCACCCTTGTCTAGGCACACATTATTCAACCAAGGGGAGGCAAACATTGTGCCTATCCTTACAGCCCAGTATGCCATTGCTCAGAAATTCACCGCTAAGATATTCATCGCTACCCTCCCCCTAACCCCCTTATGAATGCCCCGCTGTGTTTTTTGACCCAGGTCTCCTGCCTTACCCTGATGTATTCGGAGAATACCTAAATGCCCCTTCCTTCAGCAGGCTACTTGCCATCTCCAACGCCAACCTGAAGATACAAAGCATCCATCTTGCAGACAAATAGTCTTTGCAGACTGTCTTTTCATGCCCACATGCAATTTTCAAAACAGAAATTTACTTCAGTGTGACTGGGCATGTTTCTTTTCAGGACTGACAAATTTTCCCTATATAGAGGGAAACAATTGATAATGCTGAGTACCACATCAAAATATTCTGTTAATCATGTATATTTCATAACAAAGACAGATATTTCAACTGAAACTTAGCATGATGATACCTGTTGAAAATTGTAGCCATAAAGGAAGTTTCTTGCCCATACCTTGGATATGTTTAACCATCATCAAATGCCATCTTCACAATGATTAGGAAAGAAAGACATAAGATTCATTTCTTTTTTCTCTCTCTCTCCTACAAGTGTCCCTAAATTACATGAGGGCTTGAGACAGTAGTCGAGTCCTTCTGATATATTATCTCATCTCATTCAGCAGCCTACACATATTTTCTATACACATATTCCCCGGGTGGACAGACCATACCGCGCACTAAATCATCACTGCAGTCAGTATGCTTGGACAATGTTCAAATAGTCAAATTTCAGCAGTACCATCTGCACCACAGGAGTATCTCTTCCATTATACCAACATTCACTGGCACAGTGAACTTTTAGATTTAAATGCAGTGTATTGCATAACTACAGTTTATGACATTTAATGTGAATATATAGCACAGAAAAATGGTAAACTCAATGGATTTCTATTTCACATATTATCTGCTGGTTCTCATTTGACAACATCATCAATTAAGAATCATTTGGAAATAACAAATGAAGACTGCTCTAGGTGGAAGTCACACAGATTAATTGTCCAGAAATCAAGTGAAATGGTCACATAGTCATGTCTGACTCAGTTTCTCTTTTCTTTTCAAAGATTCATTTTCTTTTTACATTCTGGCTAATAATTTCAAAGATGATTTACATCTAAGTACCACTACATAAAGATACATCTCAGAATGTCCATTCAAAAACAGGTGATAAAAATCTTGTCAGTATATGTGCATACAACCGCTTTGTTGCTTGGTCTGGAGCATGTCACTTGTGAAATATAAGTTCAAAATTATCTCTCTGCCTATGCCAACAATGCACTTGGTGCTACACATTATCCTGGAATCATCAAAACTTCATTCTCATCCAACACTATAAGACAAGCACAAATCAAGATCAACACTTCAGCTATGGGTCAAAGCATAGCTATTTGAAGTGATATCAATATTAAAGTCACCTGGCACTGACTGGACACAGGTTGCTAACAGTAAACTGTGATTTCACTTTTTCAAGGATTATAATGGCCGGAAAAAAAAAAATGAAGGGTACAGTCACAATCACTGTCAAAATCATGGGTGCAAATGCCCACTCTTTGCTTGCAAGTGTAAGGCTATGTTGCCACCATGAACATGCCTCCCCATACTCACACTGAATAATCATAGGGCAGTCATCGCTCAAGTCAAAGGCTCCTGTCTATATACAAATTTTGGTTTGTTTGTTTTTTTTTGCCTTCTTGAAAGTTTTCAGGATAGCCATGCTGTCAACGTTTGTCTCTATGTTCATCACTGCTGGTGGGTATCTGTGTGCAGTTTATCTTGATCTGATATTCATACCTTCCAAAAATGACTTATGGTTACAAAGATATGATCAATAGCTTGACTTCATCTAAAAAAGAGGTGGAATAGATGATATAAGGCACCACATGGACACAATGAAAATCTAAACCATACTGCTGATTGCCATGAAAAAAGATTATAAAATGGAAATTTTCATGTGAATTGGCAATGTCAATATTGAGATAACTGACTGGCAAAATTGGTAATATAGAATAAAGAAAAAGAGATTTTGACAATTACACATTAGGTGATATGCTATAACTACAGCATGTCACCTTATGATAGTTTACTCATAAAAATGTGGTTACGGGGTCAATCCTACAATGCCATGGTCTACAAAGGCTTGAGACAAGGCTAGAAAGAGGTGGGTCTTACCCATTGCCCTTCAGCTCCCTTCAAGCTGCTGAAGATGAGTTTGAGTTCCTTCACTGAGATGCTGTAGATGGCTAGCACACCAATAATCTCCACCAGCAGGTCTGTAGAAGGGGAAAAGGTGTCAATTAACCCTGTTCTTATTTAAGCAAACCATATTTGACAACATGGTTAATTGCATTCCAATGATATCTCATTATCAGGTACAATGAAGTACAGAAATTACATGGAATGTGTGTGATATCAGACAAGTATAAATGTGCCACTCTATAACTGCCCAACTTTGCTGCTGACAAATAACAATGGTATTTTGAGACAAAAGTCCCATCCAAATGGCTTCCTGTGGGTACTGGTTATGCGACTGGTCATCACTATTACATTTATATCCAACTAGCTATACATTTGTATGTCAACTTGTTTAATTGTTTACTCCAGAGAAACACTTATTCATATCTTTGTAAAGAGCACAGGATGGAACTTATGTTCCTAAAAACATTCTCTCACCACCAGGCAGAAGTTTTCCAATATATAAATTTTCTTATAAAAGAAAAACAAACATAAAAACAAACAAACAAACAAACAAACAAACACAAATCAAAGAACAAACAGCATTAGAATCATTCAGGATTACACAGAAAGAGGTGAGCTGACAATTGTGAGAATCACTTGCTGGCAGACTATTTCTTAACATTTATGTATACACACATGTACACATACACGTGCTAGTCAAACATATACATATTAGTGTTGGTGTTGATATGAATTGCATATGGCCTTCAGCATATATCACCATACAGTATTTTAATCCAATCTATCAAGTCTATGAATTAAGAATGTATAAAATTTACAAACCTCACAATTTAAATTCATTGGGTGCTGTGGGTTTTTTTTTTTTCTTTCTCTCAAAATATAGGCCTATCTATTTCTCACTCCTTACCCTAGCACTTGAGACTGTCAAAATTTTTACTTGATATGAAAGCAATTAATTGAATCAGTTTTAAGAATTTGGAGGATGACTTTGATTTCAGATAAACTTGACTTCACTTTTCCCCCTTTAAGTGGACACTGTGAATCTTTATTATCCCTATTCTTAAAAAAATCAACACGCTCAACTGGCCAGTGAAAGCATCTTACAATCTGAAGTGGGATAAAAGTAAATATAATTCCCCTTTGACATTCCCACAGCACTAATGATCAGATATGATTAAGCCAGTCATTCACCCACTATTGCAATGCAAGGAGAAATAGCAAATGGAGGGCTGTCTGGGACTGGCCTAGAGCGGTGATTTACACCAAGTGGGCCTTTAATCAAGCCATACGACACAGGGTGACACCTATCAATCATGGCAGAACAAAGCCAGAATGCCAAGGAATGGCTAGGGATTTTTCAATTCTCCTCCTGGAATTACTCAGTTATTCAATAACCCTGAGCTATAATCTAATCAAGCTGCATTATTACCACTGTAGCTTTCCATTCCTCCGGTGAATAAATCAAGGAATTGATGGCAAATAATGAGAACTGGATTCCCAATATGCAGTTTAATTGCAGTCATAGTCAAAGGAGGGATTTCGGTGATTCTGTAAAGGCCCCAGGAAAATAGACCCCCCTAATTTTTTGGAAGTCTCTAGAATGGTATACATAGGGAAATTTACCCTCATAAGTTTATTCCACCCACCCCTGAGATCAGAGTGGAGCTCGCCCGGTTTCTTCAAATTCTAAGAAAACTGACTCCATCCCGATGGATGTGGTTTTGAGCCCCACACATTCATTCCCGCATCCATTGTGACTGGACGTTATTTTCTCTTCTTTCAGGTAAGAAATCTGACTTTTATTCCTGTTAAATTATTTTGTAAACCATTCCCCTTGACTGGTAAATTTGGGTAAATTACATGATATTTAGTGTGTTGTAGTTAAATTGCAGGGTTCCTCCTTCAGAAAGAGAGGAATTCAGATCACAAATGGTGTTCTCAGTGAAGTTATTGAATAGTTATTCATTAGTGTTAATACCGGATATGATTGCTTAATTATGATGTGGTAGTGGTTATATGAATTTGAGTGTTTGTGTCATTATTATATTTCTGTAGTGATTTAATCGCTTTCATTATGAAAAATGTATAATTGCTACTTAAGCTGATTTAGTTTCGGATTAAGTACTGCTAGTGTGAGTGTGAACAAGCCATATGCTGTGCAATACAGTGTAGAAGGATGAGCAGAGCAGTCAGTGTAAACACTCTGCTAGGTGGTGCGCCGCACCAGAGTCCATTGACCTTAGGCTATCTTGGGAATGACTGCAAAGTCACTGATATTTATTTCATTCCTGAGTGGAAAACCCAAATGCCTGAACGAGTGTACAAATTGTGAATACATGGATACTATGGATGATGTTAACAGAGCAGTATTGTAGCATTGTCGTATTGTACAAAATAGAAACAGCGAGAAGTAATATAGTGTACATATTTAGAGTGTAGATGTAGAAATGGAGGTCCAGTGTGAACACAGTTTGGATGACTCACAGCAACCTCCACGCCTTATCGACCAGAGCGCTGACCACTAGCTCTCTGGACGGTGTGTTTATAGTTGTGGTCAGTACCTCTCTCACTTTCCCAGCTCCTCAGCTCCTCACTTTTGGCCAGTTCCTCACTTTGGTATAAAGAAATTAAAAAGGAATCATTCAGGGATCGTCCCCAAAGTTTGGTCCTCAGAGCGACTGTCGTGAAATTCCCGAAATACTTTCGCTTTTGCCTGACGGCAGGGATCATCTCAAATGTTGTTAAAGTTTATATTGTAAAAGATTTTACAGAAGCGGTTGTGTAATATCAGAGGAGAAAAAATACAGAAACGAGCAGGAAAGAGAGAGAAAACCTGGCTTTTAGAGGAACAAAGGAAAATTAAAGAAGTTAGATTTGTTTGCAATGTACTGAGATGACTAGTTTTCCTTCCTGCTTTTAAAACAATATTTGCCAAAGAAGTGAATGCATTCCAGGTTTAGGTTTATTAAATCTTTTGCATTTCAATTCATTGATACAAGCAGCGAATAATTAAAGGATATGTAGTTGCATTTATTGGATTAAATCATTAACATATTAAATGACTGGTTAAGGTTAGGCTAGATTGTTTTATTAAAGGAGAATTTTACAGTTAATTATGCTTATTGCGAAGGAACAATAAGATTGATTGTTATGAGTAAGTGTTATAATTAACCTTTGATTTTAGAGAATTGTTGAGGTATAAATCAAGCATCATATTGAGCAAGGTAAATTATCAATATACTGATGAAGAATTAGGTATTCAGATCAGCATATTTGCATGTGTCATTCACATTGTGTTGATGAGAAGGAGTGATTGATAATTATTTTGATTGCTATTGATATGATCATTGAAATTCAGTATGATTTATACTGAGAATAAAGACACACATTCATTCCCGCATCCATTGTGACTGGACGTCATTTTCTCTTCTTTCAGTTACCTATGTTCCGTCCACCCCCGCCGGAGTGGGGTAACAATTTGGCGACCCTGCCAGGACAGCAATACTCATGCTGTCTAGCGACACGAACCAGTAACCCCGACACGCTGGAGACGACCCGATGGTCACGTTAAACTGAGGAGGGTGGAAGCCAGAAGCTGAGCAGCAAGGACCGGGATACGAAACTCGTCATTAGTCGACTGACCAGTTGGGAAGGGACTCCAAGGTTAAGTGTAAAGTGAGTCAAGCCCCAGAGCTGAGGAAAATGGCAAGTTTTGAAGAAGTTCAACTCGAGGTCGTCAAGGAGCTGTATCAGCTGGAGGCACCCGCCCTTCTGCAGTTGGCAGATCAGCTTTCGTTGGCCACGACTGAGGGACAGACCCGTGGTAAAGTTTTACGGCTGATCAGGGACCACGTCGAGGAAATGAGTGATGATGCAGCAGGCATGGTGGTCCTTCAGGGACTGCTCACTGGCCTCAAGGAAAAGGAAAAGGAAGCTTTACCACCATCCCCTGCAAGCATCCCTTCGTCCGCCACACAGATACCGCCAGAGAGCCCCAAACCGGAAACCACCTGTAAGGAGAGTCGAGTGGACCCCACCCCAACTACATATGCACCACCGATCTACCGGAAAGAGCTACGAATTGCGGGCCAGATCGGTGAGGCAAATCAGAAGGATCGCCTCACCTTCTCTAGTCTCCACCACCAGATGCAGGCTGCCCTGGTGAAGGGCTACTCTGAAAGTGAGGTGGTGGAGGCCGTCCTAAAAGCGATCAACCCTGGCCTGAAGCTTCGCTCTTACCTTGAAAACTACCCCAGCCTCACTTTGGATACACTGAAGGTAGTATTAAAATCACACTACCAGGAAAAGGATGCCACAGAGCTTTATCAGGAGCTCTCCCAGTTGACGCAAGGACGCCAAGAGACCCCGCAGAGCTTCATCATGCGAGCCTTGGACTTAAGGCAGCGGATTGTCCGGGCGTCAGCAGAGACAACTGAGGGACTGCATTACGACGAGGCCTTAGTGAAAAAGATGTTCCTGCATACGATCATCACTGGACTAGAGAGCGACACCATTCGACAGGACTTAAAACTCCACCTTGACTCTGACATTACGGACGAGGCACTCCTTGGGCACGTTGACACTGCAACGTCCTTGGAAATGAAAAGGAAACAAAAGTACAATGCCAAACCCAGTGCTCGTCTCGCGGCGATTGCTGAGGATGAGCTGGAAAAACCACACAAGAAGTCGACAGAAGCCAGGCAGGATCCTGTGAATGCCCTGGCTGCACAGGTGGCTGACCTTAAGGCCTGTGTCCTCGCACTGCACAACAAGGTGGAGAATTCTACCAGGTCCAAGGATAATGCACCAAGCCAAACCACCACCAGACCAAGGGGGTGCATGAAATGCCGTAGCGAGGGAGTTGGAGACAGGTGCCGCCACTGTTTCAAGTGTGGTGGTGACAACCACATTGCCCGAGGATGTAGGTCAACGCCTCCAACAAACCAGACCCAGGGAAACGGAAACAGGGCACCCCGGGGGGACCAGGAGTAGCCCTCAACCAAGTAGCGTCCCCACTTAAGCCTAAACCATACCCAAAGTCGCAACACCGAACCCTCCCCGACAATCTCTCACCCAGGCAGCACCAGAAACTCGTAAGCTTAGTGGGCGAAAGGTGTCTGGTCCATTGTACCCTCAACGACCACCCAACCCAAGCCCTCTGGGACACGGGCGCACAGGTGTCTGTCCTGAGTGAATGCTTTCTCCAAGACCACCTCCCTAATGCACCACTACGTCCGATCAATGAACTGACCCAGACTGAACTGACCTTGAGAGCGGCCAACGGCACAGTCATCCCATACACTGGCTGGGTGGACATACTTCTGACGCTTGCTGCTGATGAGCAGAAGGAACATGAAATCAAGGTGCCATTCCTAATAACTAAGGACAATGTGACTGAGCCCATAATAGGCTACAACGCGATCCGAGAGATTGTTTCATCAGTACCCAACCAGCGAGTAGCTCACATCACCAGCGTCCTTGAGAAATCATTTCCGAATCGAATGCAGTCACCAGAGATGCTTGTCGGAACTCTTAGGGCAGACCACCCAGACGAAATGTGTCATGTGAGGCTTGGACGGTCCAGCATGAAGATTCCAAAGAAGCAAGGGATTGTACTGACACTAAGGGCCAGAACTGGGCCAATCGTGGAGGACACCCTTGTACTGTTCGAGCCGGATGTGAATCCCACTTGGCCTGAGGGACTCGACATAGACGACTGTCTCATTCAGGTCTCCCAAGGAAAATCCAGCCGCATCAACATCCCTGTGTATAACAACACTGACAAACCTATTACCCTCCCTAAACACACCTCGCTAGGGCGACTACTACAAGTCCGATCAGTGTTGCCCGGACCTACTACACCACCTGACAACCTAGCCACCAAACAGGATTTCACTCTGTCAGAAGTTACAGCCTCAACCGGGAAGCCAAAGGAGAGGTTCTCCCTTGACCATCTATCTGACCAGGAGAAGGCAGCAGTGGAAAGCTTGCTTGAGCAAGAAAGCGCAAGTTTTTCCAAAGATGAAAAGGACATGGGCTCTATCCCTGGGCTCCAAATGAAGATCCACCTGACAGACAATGACCCCGTCCAAAGAACATACCAATCCATACCTCGACCACTGTACCAGGAAGTAAGGTTATACCTTCAAGACCTTCTGGATAGAGGCTGGATCACCCGGTCCGAATCACCTTATGCCTCCCCGGTGGTCTGTGTAAGGAAAAAGGATGGAAGCTTACGCCTTTGCATAGACTACCGGGAGCTAAATAAGAAGACCATCCCCGACCGTCAGCCTATCCCCAGAATGCAGGATTTGCTGGATAGCTTAGGAGGCAACCGATGGTTCACCACATTGGATCAGGGGAAGGCGTACCACCAAGGGTACATGTCGGTGGAAAGCCAACCCCTGACAGCCTTTGTAACCCCTTGGGGGTTGCATGAGTGGAAACGGATCCCCTTCGGTTTAAAGAACGCCCCAGCAGCCTACCAGAGGTGCATGGAGACCATGCTTGAAGGTTTGAACCACAACATCTGTGAAGTCTACCTCGATGATATCATCGTGTACAGTAAAACCTTCGAGGAGCACATCCAACACCTGCGCACTGTCCTGCAACGCCTTCGACAACATGGCGCCAAACTGAAACCGGCAAAGTGCAGTCTATTCCAGAAGGAAGTGAAATTCCTTGGCCGGATCATTTCAGCTGAAGGTTACAGAGCCGACCCGGTTGAGACTGACGCCTTGAAATCCCTCAAAGACCAGACCCCAAAAACTGTGGGCGACCTCCGGAAGCTTCTCGGACTCACGGGATACTATCGACGATACCTCCAAGACTACGCTAAAAGAGCCAAACCGCTGTATGCTCTACTGAAACAGGAGAACCTACCATCCACTCAAAACCAAGCTCAGAAAAGGAAGGGGTCCAAGCCCGTACCAAGGGGGAAAAGGAAGGGCCAAGCTCCATCCAGCACAAAAATCAGCTGGACGACCACCCACCAGAAGATAATCGACAGCTTCATCGATGATCTCCTCAACTCCCCAATCATGACCTACCCCGATTTTGATGCACCGTTCGTCCTTCACACCGATGCGTCTCAAGAGGGGTTAGGTGCCGTGCTTTACCAAGAACAAGATGGCATCCTTCGAGTGATTGCTTACGGGTCCAGGACTCTAACCCCAGCAGAGAGGAACTACTACCTCCACTCTGGAAAGTTGGAGTTTCTGGCCCTTAAATGGGCCATAACCGAACACTTTCGACACTACTTGCTGTATGCCAAGAGCTTTGTGGTGTACACGGATAACAATCCATTGACGTATATCCTGTCTACTGCAAAGCTCAACGCAACGGGACACCGCTGGGTAGGAGAACTAGCAGACTTCAACTTTGAGATCCGGTATCGCCCAGGAAAGAAGAATGGGGATGCAGATGCTCTTTCTAGGATGCCATTAGATCTCAATAAGGCTGACCAGGTTTTCTCAGAGAAAACATCTCCAGACTTGATCCAGGCTGTCATCCAGGGTGTGCAGGTGGCCTGTGATGAGGACTTCGCCTTGATCCAGTCTCTGGCGGTGGATGTTAGTGCAGCTGAGATGGATGCAGCGGTAGGAGATCTTGGAACCCTCAGTCCAAGTACCATCCTTCAGGCACAGAAAGAAGATCCATCACTTGCTAGGTGCCTGTACTACAAAAACAGGGGAACATGGCCAAAACCACATGAAAGACACGGCGACACAAAGGAGACCACGGCATTGCTGCATGAGTGGAGGAAGCTCTCAGTAGGAGAGGACGGCATCTTGCGCCGCGTGACCCCAACCAAGACACAACTGGTTGTTCCACCAAAATGGAGGCCACTAGTCTGCCAGGAGCTCCACAACAAGATGGGACATTTGGCAGCTGAGCGAACCCTAGATCTCGCACGAGAGCGATTCTACTGGCCCCGCATGGAGCGCTACATAGAATCCTACATTGCCGAGCAATGCTCCTGTCGTGCGAGTAAGAAACCTGCACGGATCCCCAGAGCCCCAATGCAGAGCATCACTTCAACTGAACCCTTCGACCTGGTCAGCATAGACTTCCTCCATCTGGAGCGCTGTAAGGGTGGATACGAGTATCTCCTGGTGGTCATGGACCATTTCACCAGGTTTGCTCAGGTGTACCCAACAACCAACAAGGCGGGAAGGACAGCAGCAGAAAAGATCTTTAACGACTTCATTCTCCGGTACGGGTACCCGAAGAGGCTACACCATGACCAGGGCCGCGAGTTTGAAAATAACCTCTTTGCTCGCCTTCAACAACTCAGTGGCATCACACCCTCCCATACCACCCCATACCACCCACAAGGGAATGGGCAAGTGGAGAGGTTCAATAGGACACTACTCTCCATGCTCAGGACTCTGACCCAAACCCAAAAAGATGACTGGAAGAACCATGTGAACAAGGTGGTTCACGCCTACAACAATACAAAACACGAAGCTACAGGTTACTCACCCCACTTCCTCCTCTTCGGCAGAACCCCCAGGCTACCAATTGATTTGGCCCTTGGTACTCATCCAGGACCCAAGCACGAGACTAAAGACATCAGCGAGTACGTGAAGCGATGGAGAGAACGGATGGAAGAGGCCTATGAGTTGGCACGGCAAAGCTCTAAGAAACTGGCCGAAAGAGGAAAGAAGTACTATGACCGCAAAGGAGTGCCCAGTACAACCCTAAGCCCAGGTGATCGGGTGCTGATCAAGAACTGCTCTCCCAAGAAGGGACCGGATAAGCTCCGGCCATACTTCGAGAACCAGGTCTTCATCGTTGTTAAGAAGAAAGGAGACCTCCCAGTGTATGATGTCCGTCCAGAGAGTGGAGATGGTCGCAACCGCACCTTGCATCGCAATCTCCTCTTCCCCTGTGGCACATTTATTGGGGACGAGGTTATCCCGGCCACCAATGGGACAAACGCAAGCCACAGACAAGCTAAAACTAGAACTCCCAAACCAAGGCAGGCAGAGGCTACGGGCACCTTGGACCGCGACGATGATGACAGCTCTGATGATGAAATGTACATCCAGGCAGACTACCCAGCCCACCAGTACAGGTCAGCAGACGCTCAGAGGGACCCAGTCTGGTATCCGCCAACAGCCCAGACCCATGATGGATCACCGGTTAACCCTGATGTTCTGCTACAGGAGGACGTGCCCAATCCGCCTCCTGAAGGTGATGGAATTGCACCAAACGATCAAGCTGGGCTAGGAACCGCATCGGAACCTGAACTGGTAAATGAGCAGCAGTGTCTGGCAGATGCAGAACCCCAGCCTGAACTGGGTGCAGAACAACCAGCTATAGATGTTCCTGCAGAAGACCAACAACGACCTGATGACGTAACCCCTCCAGCAGATGATAGACGGCCCAGGCGAGAGAGGCATCCTCCAAACACGTTTGGGTACCACAGTCTGGGCACGCCAGACCCATACTGTATGCCCAACCAAGCCAATGAGATCCAAGCCCAATATCGTCAGCAACCAGCCATGATGGGATGGCCAAATGTGACTGCACCACCATGGCTCTACCCTCCAGCACGGTTTCCTCCCTTCAGCATGATATCCAACATACATCATGCATATGCCCCGCAGAACCAGCCCTACCCTTTACATCCAGGCTTCTACGAGAGTGGACAGCACCTGCAACAACCATGGCAGGAGGTACCACATCAGCAGCTGATGGCAACCCCTGGTATGATCCCTCCATTTGCACACTAACCGCTTACGGTGAACATTGGGAAATAAAGCGATCCTTACATAATAATAGTGGAAACGAGGTTAGATTGAACACTGCGCAGTGAGAGTATGATATTGTGTTGCTATTGCCACAGACATAGACAGTTGTGAAGACCTCATTTCATTGGAAAATGACACTTAACGAATTGATAGCACCGGGAGTGTTGAACAACGTTGGTTTGCTTAGACCTGTCCTATCCCCTGGGGAAGCGCGCGCCCCAGTAGGATGGCAATCATGAACGGACCAGTTTGTCGGCTCATGTAGTTGTTCTTAAGATGTTCGTTAGTGTATCAAAGTGTAAAATGCTGACAAGGATATGAAAGAATTCCCAATGCCTGGGAGATGTCCCACTGTGTAGTGGTTAGAGGCATTGAAGAGTAAGAATAATTCAATTGTTAAGATACTGGTGAATTTGAATCAATGTTGTTAAGATAATGCGGAAATATGGGCTTGTAGCCCTGCATACGATCAGAAAGTTTTGTATATAGATTACTGTAGCCTTGTATGTGATCAAAAGGTTTTGTAAATAGAACATCACTGAGAACATGCACCGAGTGGAATAACAGATCTTGTATATAAGGACATGTCAGGGACGACATTTGTTTTAGGAGGGGAAGGTGTAAAGGCCCCAGGAAAATAGACCCCCCTAATTTTTTGGAAGTCTCTAGAATGGTATACATAGGGAAATTTACCCTCATAAGTTTATTCCACCCACCCCTGAGATCAGAGTGGAGCTCGCCCGGTTTCTTCAAATTCTAAGAAAACTGACTCCATCCCGATGGATGTGGTTTTGAGCCCCACACATTCATTCCCGCATCCATTGTGACTGGACGTTATTTTCTCTTCTTTCAGGTAAGAAATCTGACTTTTATTCCTGTTAAATTATTTTGTAAACCATTCCCCTTGACTGGTAAATTTGGGTAAATTACATGATATTTAGTGTGTTGTAGTTAAATTGCAGGGTTCCTCCTTCAGAAAGAGAGGAATTCAGATCACAAATGGTGTTCTCAGTGAAGTTATTGAATAGTTATTCATTAGTGTTAATACCGGATATGATTGCTTAATTATGATGTGGTAGTGGTTATATGAATTTGAGTGTTTGTGTCATTATTATATTTCTGTAGTGATTTAATCGCTTTCATTATGAAAAATGTATAATTGCTACTTAAGCTGATTTAGTTTCGGATTAAGTACTGCTAGTGTGAGTGTGAACAAGCCATATGCTGTGCAATACAGTGTAGAAGGATGAGCAGAGCAGTCAGTGTAAACACTCTGCTAGGTGGTGCGCCGCACCAGAGTCCATTGACCTTAGGCTATCTTGGGAATGACTGCAAAGTCACTGATATTTATTTCATTCCTGAGTGGAAAACCCAAATGCCTGAACGAGTGTACAAATTGTGAATACATGGATACTATGGATGATGTTAACAGAGCAGTATTGTAGCATTGTCGTATTGTACAAAATAGAAACAGCGAGAAGTAATATAGTGTACATATTTAGAGTGTAGATGTAGAAATGGAGGTCCAGTGTGAACACAGTTTGGATGACTCACAGCAACCTCCACGCCTTATCGACCAGAGCGCTGACCACTAGCTCTCTGGACGGTGTGTTTATAGTTGTGGTCAGTACCTCTCTCACTTTCCCAGCTCCTCAGCTCCTCACTTTTGGCCAGTTCCTCACTTTGGTATAAAGAAATTAAAAAGGAATCATTCAGGGATCGTCCCCAAAGTTTGGTCCTCAGAGCGACTGTCGTGAAATTCCCGAAATACTTTCGCTTTTGCCTGACGGCAGGGATCATCTCAAATGTTGTTAAAGTTTATATTGTAAAAGATTTTACAGAAGCGGTTGTGTAATATCAGAGGAGAAAAAATACAGAAACGAGCAGGAAAGAGAGAGAAAACCTGGCTTTTAGAGGAACAAAGGAAAATTAAAGAAGTTAGATTTGTTTGCAATGTACTGAGATGACTAGTTTTCCTTCCTGCTTTTAAAACAATATTTGCCAAAGAAGTGAATGCATTCCAGGTTTAGGTTTATTAAATCTTTTGCATTTCAATTCATTGATACAAGCAGCGAATAATTAAAGGATATGTAGTTGCATTTATTGGATTAAATCATTAACATATTAAATGACTGGTTAAGGTTAGGCTAGATTGTTTTATTAAAGGAGAATTTTACAGTTAATTATGCTTATTGCGAAGGAACAATAAGATTGATTGTTATGAGTAAGTGTTATAATTAACCTTTGATTTTAGAGAATTGTTGAGGTATAAATCAAGCATCATATTGAGCAAGGTAAATTATCAATATACTGATGAAGAATTAGGTATTCAGATCAGCATATTTGCATGTGTCATTCACATTGTGTTGATGAGAAGGAGTGATTGATAATTATTTTGATTGCTATTGATATGATCATTGAAATTCAGTATGATTTATACTGAGAATAAAGACACACATTCATTCCCGCATCCATTGTGACTGGACGTCATTTTCTCTTCTTTCAGTTACCTATGTTCCGTCCACCCCCGCCGGAGTGGGGTAACAATTCTATAGAAGCTATTATCACTTGAAAGTTCAATATTTGGGGGCCTATTACCTATGTCCCAATTAAATAAACACAATCAAAATCTTTCTGTATTACTTTATGCACAGAATAAGGAAACAGTTCTTATTTCAATCTGCCACAAACAGGATCTCTCCCAGAACACTGCATGTCAATTTTCTTGATGTGCAAGAACATTACGTTGTTGTTGTTTTTCCCCCAAGACCAGCTGATTCATCTAATGGTTGCTGAATTATCACTCCCAAAATGCAATATTGTGATGTATCTATCACACACACACACACACACACACACACACACACACACACAGCCATTTCAAGCTACAACTGATCTATTTCCATGATAAAGATGGCACATCTTTTTCACACAAAAAAAAGATCATTATATTGTACCAGTTATCAATGTACTGAGAAAACTTGTTCAGTGTTATACATAATAATCTCAGAATGTAATGAATCTTTCAATTAAAGAAAATGTTTGCCCGCTCCTTCTTTTTGCTTCACTACATATAGCTTTGCAAGGTGCATTGATTTCATGTACAGCCTACCCCTGTATACATACTTAAGTGCGCTGCCAGTCCTGATCAAATTTGATTTCAAAATTAGTTAAAGTTAACTTATAGTATAGCAAAATTTCATAAAATTAGACATAAATACAAATGTTGTGGAATTTAACAGGTACTTAGAGCATTACAACACAATAATACTTTTCATACCTTATAATAATGCAAATTGAGAAGAGGACATGACAACTCTCCCTTTAATTGGTGCACACAACTTAATTGGTGCACACAACAATATCATGAACGCAATTTTCTAATGGAAGTACCACTCCCTTAAATTAATACCACGGACAAGGCCTACAGTTGTATGTAAGGCGGACAATGAAGAAGCATCCAGAAGAATACTTCAAACTCAGGTAGATAGTTTTCTTTCTTTACAGTGTTCTCTACTTCAGCTTAATCTTAATCTTCCAAATTCCACTTTGCTACAGACAGCAATTTGAGCCCTTCTCCCTCACCAACAAAACCAAACGTGCACACAAAAACTGGTTTGTTTGTTTTTTTTTTCTTTTTTCTCTTTTCTTTTCTTCTACTGGTGTCATCTCAAAATATTCTCAGAGAGATCGTCTATGGCATTTTCCATAAGTCTCAAATTTCATGAAGGCAAGTTGCTTCGGGATTTCACATACAAATGATAAATGTGGAATTATGGCAAGAAAATTGAATTATCAATGCCCACATGGCCTAGGGTAAATGCTCAACATCGTGTGGCAGAATGGATGCAAGTTGAATAAACAGCACGCACATCACGGACATTGCATTCTCCAATTTGGGGGATTAGGAGATAATTTCATATTTTGTTGCATGATCAAATTCTATTAGGGATGCGATTCTAAGAGAGTCTCATATACACATTGCTACGAGCAAATATGCTGTTCCCCTCTTTTTGATACGTACTTTAAAAGAAGTTTGCTAGCTGAACGAGCCGATATCCAATTCAATATCTTGCTGTAATATCATTACAACATCCCAAAGGAGATTCTTCAAGTCATCTTATCTGTAATGTGTGAAAATCCTCTGAAGACTTCCATTTCACCACATGTCATGGAGTTTATCACTACGCTGATGAAAAGAGCAAAAGAAATGTAGCTCTCATGGTTACAATCACGAAAATCATATCATCACCAACTTTGGGAAGTTTGAATCAAATCTCATTTTTGTCGTGTACTGCTGAGCACAAAATTATTTTCTGCTGAATAAAGAATTAACACTTATAAACATACATCATGATCAATATCATTAGAAATCCTCCTGCCAACTCTTGATAAAATGGAAAAATTATGTAAATTACCAGCCACTAGGCACACAGCCAAATAAATGCATCAATGGCATGTATTTCAAATTATAATGCATCTATAGCAGCAAATCATAAAGCTACTTTGATGTAGCAAAACTGTTTTCTTTTCATGTATGCACTTGCATTTACCTTTTGTATGATGGTCTGTACCAGCTTGACTCTTGTACACACCATGCAACATTTCTTCTGCACCTTTTTGTCTATGATTTCATTAATTTTCTTTCTGTACAGTTTTCCAAACATTTTAATATTGGATTAATGGGAGTCAGGCATATTGGTTGAGGTGTCATATTACAGTGATCTATCACACATCCATCAAAACCTACATTTGGCATTTGCTTGTGTTATCCTAATGCAAAGCAATGCCTATTTCCATATATATCAATACCATTTCCATTCATTATGAACATTTTTCTTAATGTGAGGCATTTGATTGGTAAAACAAAATATATTTGATCAAAAAAAAAATATAGGAAATCACTGTTTGACCACAAATTTCACAACACGCAAAAATATCTTGAACTGACAGGCATTAGTGCCCTATGATTGATAGCCTTGGTATCAAAATCATGAAAACAACATCTTGTGAATCTGTCTGTGACCTCCTTATTCGTGAAAATATATATAAACGAAAATAACAGCTTATACAGTATACTCTCTCACATGCAGTTTGACACTCCAGTTTTTAATTTTTTATAAAAACTGCTAGATTACATATATACATATAGGTATTGCATTCATCAGCATATTCCATTATGTGTAAGTAGATTGTCAGCAGTCAATCCATCCTACAAAATGAAGAGGCTGAGAAAGATGTGGGACCTTTCACTATATCTGCCATCTCAGAAAACTTCTCCAAAAAGTCAGACCAAAGTGTAACCTGATCATCTTCTGCAAATTGAACAGATTACCGTGGAAACCAACCAGGCATCCATACGCAAAAAAAGAAGAAGAAGAAGACAAACATAGGGGAACAGGAGATATGCATAAACCACAGAATTCAAAAGGAGAAAGAGAGAGAGAGAGAAAGAAAGAGGGAGAGAAAAAAAAGAGAGAGAGGGGTGCACAATGTTGAGATAGATCCACATATCTGACCACAAAATACACCATATATCTTCATGAAGCTATTTAATACACGGAAGGGCAAGAAATATGATACCAACAGGGCCTGAATTCAGGCTTTTGCCAGAAAACCGACATCCCTGTATAAAGACAATGGGAACGAGCTTTTTCACAACCATGCATTCTGTCACAAAATATCACAGTGGGTTATACCAGTTGTTAGGCAAACAAAACATTGTGTTTGGATTTTTGGCAAGAGGCATATCATCGTTCCACCTTTCTTTTTCGCAGCACATCAATTCTAATCTTGAATATCAAATTAAACAAACAGCAAAAAAAAAAAAAAAAAAAAAAAAAAAACCAGCACCACCTGACTGATGAATGTTCACCTGTGAGGATATCATATGAGACCATCACACTATGCAAAACATACTATTTTGCTTGTCTGCTTGTCTGTTTGTGCAGTCACTTTAAGACCCCGTTTACAGTGCGGGGCCGGGCTCGGACGCGGCTCGGCCGCGGCCGAGTCCGGCCTCAATTACGCGGCCGAGCCTCGCAATTTTGTCCGTTTACACTGCTGGGCTCGGCCGCGCTTTTGATTCAAACCTTTCAATATTTTGTCGTAGTGGCGCTCTGCTTGTAAACAAACGCAATTTGGTATTGTCTGGTTTTCAGACCCTTTGCCAAATGAATTCCGTGGCGACGAAGTCGCCGTTCGGGCAAAGGCCTTTGCCGAAGGAAAAAAAATCCTTTGCAGGACAAAACCACCTTAAACTATACTAGTTTTCGACGTTGAGGGGGTTAATATCCTGAAGAGCGAAAGATACAGGCAGAGGGTTTGGAAGCCAGACTAAAATTGGCCGCGCAATTGGCCGTGCATTTGGCCCAGTTTGCGTTTACACCAAGAAGAGGCAGGGCTTGGCCGCGGCTCGGCCACGGCCGAGACCACCTCCAGAGCGAGGCCAAATGCCAATTTGGCCTTTTGCGCGTTTACACTGAAGCGGGGCTGGGCTCGGCCGCGGCCGGCACTGTAAACGGGGTCTATGTCTATTTTTTTGTTTCTGACTGCCCCATCCAAGTGTGATGGTAATAACAATAACATTTATTACAGTACACACACAACTGGCAGCATTTCCACTTGTTGGCTGAAAGACGTCATGTAGAAATAGAGCTACCCATCACATAGTAGCTCTGTATTGTACTGATTCTGAGAAGAGAAATTCATATGGTGTGACTTGAAAAGAGCAAAAAAAAATTGTCTCTTTCAAATGAAGTAAAAGTTACATGAGAGGTCCATTCACACACTCCTGAAAACCAATTGGGGTTTTTATGTGAATTCTGAAATGCAAAGAAAAAAAAAAAACCCAATAATTCCTACCAGTGGATGCAGAAAAGAAAAGAAAAAAAATCACTATCATTATTGGCATATACGGATGCAGAAATCAGAAAAATATTACAGATGTACAGGTTCCATGCCCAGCAAACACCATTGTAGAATGCATTAATTGACATACCTGCAATCATCTCATCACTGCTTGGCAACCTCTCCACCAGCTTCTCAATGATTGACACCTCCGAGCAAGCCTGCAGATTGAGGTAGCTCTTACGCAAGATGGCCACAAACATGCTCAGGATCTCCGCCTGCAGGATTGAAGAGAGAAAAGAGAGAGACAGAGAGAGAGAGAGTGAGTGATGTGGGTTTGATTCTTCAAAGTTCATGGCATGACCATTTCTACTGGCAAAATGTCTGTGTACATTAGGCCATTTCACACACATCAAAAAAAAAAATAGCAAAAAGAAAATTGATTTTGGAAACAAGATGTGGAATTGATAATTATTGGCCATCTTGATTTTCTAAACACTCCTGATGCATTACCTAGTGTAGTGTGAATCATGGAGTTACAGGTGCACAAATATTTACTGGAGCATGATCCATTTCAATCATACGAAATGAAAATACCACATGCATGTGCTTATGTGTATCTGCCAATGTCGACCCGTTGAAACACATTCTCATAAGTGGTACTAAGAGATGGTGTTTCAAAGGGTAAAACGTGATATGTGACCTTTCATTATTAAACTCACAATGTTGCCTTTTCACAGTTGGGTCAGATTCTAAATGAAGGCATTCTCAGCACTCAACCCCTTGAGCAGCTGCCCAATACTCAGTTCCAAGAAACTTGGTTAAGCTTACCACTCAACTCATGCTATCTATCCAGAATGAATATCAACAGTCCTTCTGTGGACTTTCACATGGTACCACAACCTCTTTTCACATATACACATCTCATCATGCAAACCCATACATTCAATCAACATAAGAAATTCCTAGCTTTGAAATAAAACTTGTCTATTTACACACAGCCAGCCACCAGAAGTACTATTTAAAAAAAGGTCTTTGAAGTTAATGAGTTTCTTGAAACGCTGCGTCTCACTATCTAATAATCATGTCTAGACAATGACAGGATTTAATAATTCATAGCAACCAGTATTAAGAGATAATCTGGATTAACCCTTTATGTGCCTGGGAGTTTGGACAGTGTGTACAATTTAATGTAGTTTTTTTTTTTATGTCAATTTGGCATGTGAAGCACACAAAGGATTAATGCCATACTTATTTCACTCATTCTGTTCCTACTACAGCAAAGTTTCCTTACTTCCAATGAAAATTTAAAAAGTTTTTGTAAGATTTTCATTTATTTTTCAGGTGTCTCACAGGTGAAGAAGGATGTAAAAATCATGTGTGACCACAGAATAAAATGTCATCCAAAGGTCATGCAAGCAGCTAAACCCATGACTTTTGTTATATGATGACTCATTGAGAAAATACCAAAGAAATCACGTCAGCATTGTTGTAAACATCATTTCAAGGTGTACTGAGAATTGATCTCTGTAAGAGTATGTGGATTGAGGGATTCAGGGTCACATTAAAGTAATTAGTTTTGACTTTGTCATTACCATTTAACCCGCTGAAGATGAGTCCTGAGTGTACTCGGGCAAGTGTCTATGGGAAATGCGTGTTGTAGCAAAATCAGTCCATCCTCAACAGGTTAAAGGGAAATGAAAACCCAATACTTAGGTATATAATTATATGGATTTAATGAATGTAGTAATTTTAGTATTAAAAAAAAACAGCAAAATTTGAGGAAATCAGACAATCTGTCCAAAAGTGATGAATTCTTAAGTTTCAGTAAACCAATCGATGGATGGAAAGACTGCAAAAAATGTGTGATGTCACACATGGGCAATGTTCAGTAAGATATAAAGAAAGCAATGGAGAAATCACCATAACTTAATTCTTCAAGCATAATGAAAAAGCAGTAAGTTTTATACCTCTTTCAGAAGGAAGAAGGAATAATACTTTCCTCAACATATGTCAGTAACAAGTGAAGAGAATGTATACTTTTTTTTATAAGACATGAAATTTTATGGAATTTTCTTTATTGTCTTTATATTGTCGCCCATGTGTGACTTTGCAAATTGTTGTCTTCTTATCCAGCATCTGCAGTGCTGAAACTAAAAATTCACAATTTTTTAATGGCCTGTCTGATTTATCTTATCCTGATGTGTTCTACTAATGTTTTTGCATTCACTCAATCCATATGTCTTGGTTTCATTCCCCTTAGAAGATTCCTTTTTTTTATGATTTGTCAATGTGACTTTGATCTGCTGGCGTTCAAGGGAAGAAATATTTGTGTGTTGTCACTTTTGCAATACCACAGTTGAGCAGAAGTATGACGGATCCACACTGCAGAACATTGTACATTACGGTGTTTGACCTCATTCCATTTCAAAATGAAGTTTGTCATTTATGAGTGATTCAACTGTACCTATACTGGATTGTTTAACTTTATCACACTACCACTATATGTTTAACCTCTGACATCATCTTTCAATATAAATTACACAAAGATATTTAGTTTAAAAAAAAAAGTTATAAATACAAGTTTCAATAGAATCATGTTTATTGTTATAATTATCATTAAAGGGTGTGTACAATTCTGGTCGAGGTGAGGATTTAGCTTTTAACGTTTTGCGAGATATTCAGAAACCACTCTATGAGATGTCAAAGAGCATGCAGTTCTAAGGGGTATCAAAAGTTTATTCGATGAAAATCGGTTTTGAAATGGCTGAGATATCCAAAAACAAGGTGAAATAAAGAGATCCTAATAAAGTTGTGGCATGCCACCTTTTATTATTAGCACTTTTTTGGATATCTCAGCCATTTGAAAACCAATTTTCATCAAATAAACATTGAATCCTTCTTAAAATTACATGCTCTTTCATATTTCATAAGAGGCTTTTCATTATCTCACTTAGGAATGTTCAAAACATGAATCCCTACCTCAACCAGTACTGTACAGTCCCTTTAAGACCATCTTATTTACTACAATCACTACAAGAAGTTCAAAAAGTCATTGTTGCTACCAATATGATTACTTGGTTTACCAACAATATCATCTCATATCAACATGCAATTGTGTTCAACAAGTTCATGAGTTCAAGAGTTCATGATATCTGTCACATGATCTTGATTTCTTTACAGTAGTGATTTCCCATTTGCCTGAACTTATTGAAAAGTGCCAGATAGGTGGAAAACCTCTGACAGCCATACATGCAGCAGATGGATGGACAGACCGTGTCTGTCTCCTCCGGGCAGATCTACAGAATCACTTATAATGTGGGTTAAGAACCTCTGTCACGTATGGGAGCCCAAGGCAGTCGCATAAGCATCAGTATTGATATCAGGGGTGGAGCAATGATGGGTGCCCACATGCATGCAGTGTCAAGCTCAGTAAGTTTGCAGCAAACTATTCAGACTGTCTGCCCCACATCTGCCCTTTTCACAGGTAAAGAACTCATGGTGCACCTAATGGCACTGTGAATTTATTCCCATAGATACACAGTTAACAATCCTGATGACAGAGTAATGAAAAGGAAATAGAGGGGCAATCATGACTACCATAAGAATAGGATCCACAAAAGAGACTTTATGATGCGTCAAATGCTCATACCCACTTTATGAGAACATGTTGTATCTCATTGAACCTCAGTCGTACTTAACTACTATGAAGTAGGAACTATTTCCCAAGTCATTTTTATTAATCATACCAAACAACATTATCAGTGACTATCCCAGTGAAAGTTTTAGCCAATGTGTGACATTTTTCGCCAAATTTAGTGTCCTTTGTCTTTGACCTTTCACCTTTCATGCTGTCCTTATCATTTAAGAATTCTAATGTCTATATACACCCTATACCTATACCAAATAGTCAATAGACAGTGACTCTTGACTTATGACTACTATCATTTCATGTAAATTTTTGGCTATCTATTATGTCTTACATTTCTACAATTCCAGTAGAAATGCCTTTCAGTCAAACTTTTGACCATTAACTTTTACCTTTCACCACTTTCACATGAAAACTGTCTAGATCTTCACATCTTTCCTACCAAATAGTTTACTTTTAAATTTCAAAGCAAAGTCAAGGCAGACAAATGACATTCTAGTAAAAGTTTCCTGACTATTAAACTTTGATCTCAAAGGACTCTACTATTTTGCTTTTGGATGTGCAATTAATGCATCTACTTCTCACATGTAAAACAAGTACCATGAAAGCCCACCAATGGATTTCTCTTAAATCATCATGACATCTGAGGCCAACCCACAAACAAATGCACCCTGAAAAAAAAAAAAAAAAAAAAAAAAAAAAGAGAAGAAGAAATGATGTCAGACATGCTTTTCAACATTTCTGGCCCTTTTGCAGAAACTTGTCACGTGACTTTTGACTTCTTTTGACAAAGCTGTCCACAAATCTTACTCATTTTGCTGTTGTGTGCACTTATCTGTGTGTGTCTGTGTGTGTGTGAATGGCCATTAAAAAGAAATCTGATTATCATTTCTACATACACAGTGGTCAATGGCATATTAATTCAGTTGTTTTGCTGTACACCCACTATGATTCATTGCCTACTACATTGATATCATTTTTACCTGTACATATCTGTGTACATGTTTGTGGAAAAGTTGTGAGTCTGTTTATGCTAGAAACACGCCAATATAACCATCAGTGTACATACTCCCTACCCACATGCTAATTTTGGACAAACACATTGGGCATCTTCCTCTACTTACCTCCTCTCCTCGCTCAAAACATTTCTCAATTGTTGCCATGACAACTAAAAGCCCTAAATGTCAAAAATCACATTCAGTTCACAGGCATGAAAAGAGCGATCAACTTCGATCTTCAGAGGCAAATCCTATCTATATTGTGAAAATCTCTCTTTGCAGTTTCACTGATTCAAGTAACAGTATCAAGCCACACAAAGCTGTGGTGACGTACACAATCGTATCAGTGAATCAAATTCCACCTAGTGTGTTGCGCTTCCTCTAAAAATAAGAGCATTTTCTCCCTGATGCATGCATCTCTGCATCTGTAATGAATCAGCAAACAGCACAGAAATCTCATTTGACAGATGTTGAGGATTGGTGAGAAACATTGCAGGCAAAACACAGAAAACATCTGAAGCATTTTGCAGCATTGACAAGTCTTCTTTCACACATCTCAATCAATCCAATCAGCTAAACTATGAACATCTCACTTTGAACACGCACATGTAACCCTCAGATCTGGCCCATGCATATGTGCTTTCTTGCTATCCACAGGTTTTGTGGATGAGTGAACAAAATCTTGACCTTCATCATGACCAAAACATAAAATACTATACAAATACTGCATGATCTTGAATGCACAATACAAGATTATATGCAAGACATATATATATATATACATAAATACCCAAGGTACAGTTTTATTTCACAGAGGCTGAAGGCTTCAGGTGAAAACAGAATTGCACACTGACCAATTATATTTGGGGAAAAAAGTACAATGTGCATATATAAATGGACTACTTCCAAAAGACAGACATTCTTTCAGAAATCAAAACAAATACATAATTACAACACATGGAGGGAGCTTATTCAGATTGAGTTTTGGACAAAAAAAATGGTAAGAACTACAAAACTTTATATCACCATGTTGCCAAGATAAGATGAGGTAAAGCTATCTTCACTTCTTCCTTCTCATCCTGAACAGAATGCATTGACTGAATATCTATTTCACAGCTAGTCTTGCTAGAGAGCAGAAGGCCATAACTCACACAAGAGTCAACTCACCAGTGAGAAATACGCCAACGCAAAAGGGTCTTTGGGGATTCATCCAAATTTCTTAACTTACACCTTTGAATTACCGATTTCCCTACCAGCATTTGGTAACAATACTCACAGGCAATCAGCTGAGCTTATGATCTATCAAGAACTATAAAGAATATCATGCATTATTATTATGTTCACACTGGCAGCCAAATAGCTAATCTAGCAATTCCATTGGTCCAGGTGAAGAACTGAGTAATTCAGTATAGGAGTTGTGTATAGGTTAAGCTTTCTACTGAGACATGAATAATGATCAGATTCACAGAGCTCAAAAGGCCCTCTCACAGATGTGCTCTGCTTTGGTTTTCTTCACTGATGACTCTAAGCACCTAAAGCACTTAAACCAGACTGCTAAATAGTCAACTCTGTTCCAGTGGGTTGTATCATAATTCATTCTTTTCAACTGCTTTGCAAGAACAAGAAACTTGAGTGTAGTCTTTTTCATTTCACCTAAAAACATAACTGCAACGTTATGCTGCAAGACCAAGACCAAGAAATAGTGTTGATATAACACCCTACCACTATGCATCTGATGGTTATCATGTAATAATGTAGAAAAGGAAAAATACATTTCATCTAAAGTAAGTTTCAGGTATTCAGAAGATGATTTCAAGAACATCAATTTTCCTTAGTTTAAAGACATGACCACACAAACTTCTATACCTAAAAGATTCTTTGTAACCCTGTAGGAATCAGGAAATAAGCAATTAAAAATTCTGACTAACTTCTAGTGATTCATTAAACTTGTGCACAGCAATGTATGTATCATTGTCACGTAACAAAACACAACAATATCTTTACTCCCCCCCCAAAAAAAAAGATTATATATATATATATATATATATATATATATATATATATATATACATAATGAAAAAGCCCAATCCACAGCATACACACAAATACACATGCATATATACATACACACACACACGGCACATAGGAAGAGCAAGGAACATACATGTTCATGAATGCCGACAATGTTGATGAATGCATTACGGTAAAAACCAATTCAGAAACATGAGAGAAAGACCTAACTGGTAGGAGAGAAGATCTATCGGAGAGAAAGAAGATCAATGTATCCAACATCTCCTCCTCTCCTCCTGGATTCTGCATCCTGTTACCAAGCACACAGGATAGCATCAACATACCGAGGTGAAGTTGATGCTCAGGACCACACATCAGTCTTGCAAGGAATGTCCCCCCCCCCCCCCCCCCACCTACCAATCCCCACCCTTTCTGTACTCTGACATTCATGGAACATTCAAAAAGGCATGCATGCTCCATAGTCACTCCTCCTTGGTCCTCTCCCAGTCCCCTACCCCTTCACGATTGACAAGTTAAGTGGGCCACAAGTGAATTACCGGACAGGTGCCTCAGCATCAAATTTCCCAACTATGGAAACTGGGTTAGAGTGTGGGCATCATTCTGCCATTACATGGTGAGATGAAGGGGCAGAGGGCATGGGACAACAAGTACGATTTACAAAAAAAAGATACAGCAGGCAACCAGCTTCAAGACAAGTTCGAACATTTCTCTTCACCCAAACAATGGCCAGTCAAAACACAGGTGGGATTGATCAATTTATAGAAAATGCATATCCCCACCAAAAGGCCTGTGAGAGACAGAAGTGTATATGACATGTGAGAGACATTATCTACAAAACAGACTAAATAATTTTACACAACCAACGCTTCTTTCAGTATCTGCAGCACAAGGCACCCAAACACCAAGTAATGAAATGTGGACACAAACACTGTAAATTCACTTGAGAAAATGACTAGAGGGAAGATAGTGCATAAATTTCACACACAGCACAAGTCACTTTTCTATACTGACTTATTGTCAATCGTGGTTTCTTATTTAACATGCACATAATTCTGTAACATCTAATCATTTTGTGCAGCTAAACATAGTATTGCAGCAGCAACACAGAAACAGGACTTTCTGCATGATAAAACTTTGAAGGTCACTCAGATATAACAAATAGTATCACTTGTGATATTCATGAGGTCAACATGAACTACCTGAAATAACTAAACAAAAGAAACATCCATGTTCATCAAAGCTATGCACAAGGATTTTATCTCTTGTTGCACCCAATAAATACTACACTTGTATCAAATAGAAAAGTAAAACTTCTGGACAAGTATGCATCATTTGTACCTCTGATCTGTTGATTTTACTTCAGCTGGCATGTTTTCCCAACACTACATCGAGAAAAAAGTCTTCAGATTAAAATCAAGATGCTAATTCCACCAGTTCACACAAGAGCATTGTAAACAATCAAGTGATGATTACTAACAATGTTCTTTTCCTTAAATTACAAGATACAGCCTTAATCCAAGTGAGCAAGGGAATGGAATTGAAACTATGGTTACCCCTCACATGCCAAATAATAAATGAAGTTTCTGTGTTGCATCTACCAGGGCTCAAAATCTGAAAATTCCCAATCAGTTGACAGTGTTATGGATGTGACAATACTGGGGATATTTCTACTCCTAAGAATGATAGGTTTGACAGACAGACAAACAAACATTGAAGCATTGAAACCAGCAGAGATGGTGTCAATACCTCATGCTGAGAGGATCTTCAAAAGGGCATTTTACCAGTTTTTTATTTTTTTATATGTTGTTCTTTTAATTCTAAAAGACCCAGCGGTGCAAACAGAATCAAAATTTCATAACGATTAAGTCCGTAATTTAATGTTAAAAATGAAACTTTTTAGGTGAGAATTATGCTAATGAGCTGACGAGCCCGGATGTTATGATGTCACAGGTGCTCTCACTATTACTGATTACAAGTGCTCGCATACGCGTGCGTTAATTCGTATCGAGTAGCAGACGACGCTTAGGCCTAATTTAGTTAGCAGGCGGCGCTTGTGTACTGTTCTATCCATGTAGATATCTCAAATTTCACTAAACCAAATCGCACCAAAATTACAGGATATACTTCATAGCATATTTCAAAGCATTCTCTTATATTTGAACGAAATCAGTAATCGAGAAGCATCAATATTGACGTCGACTTTCAAGTCACTCAAAAAAAACTCACTCTTCGCGAGAGATCTTGGCGAACGCAAGATGCACAATCTAGAACTGAAGTTAGCCGACTAGTACTGTGCGAACGGGGAATTTACGCGAGAACTAAACTCAAAAGTGTAATGATTTTTGCGACTTGTGTGATATAGGAACTACATTTTTCATTCAACTTACCACAAATAATTTGTAAATTTATTTATTGCCCCCGGTTACTTGAAAGATTTGTCTCATGATATTAAATGGCTAACTTCAGTCTGTGCGTGCGCAGCAGGTAGGTAGGGCCTGGCCGCAATCACTCGTGTTAGTCGTAGAGCAGATTATTTTTAGCGACGCCGACAGGAAAGTCGACATCTACACTTACGCTTCCCGACATGTGATTTGTTTCCAATTAACGTGAGCTGTTGGATATGAATCATAAAGTGTTTCCTGTGAGTTTGGTGCCATTTGGCAAGGTGAATTTTGAGATATCTACATGAATACGGAAGTACGCTAGCACTATACCTACACCAGCGCTGGGATCGCGAAGCGGCGACACTGTGTTAAAATCTACGTGGTCACGCCACTCTTCCGAGATATGGGTCCTAGTACGTAGGCCTACTGAAACAAACTGTTAGATCTAACATTAGTCCTTGGTGTATTTACACCACTATGAGATTTATCTCAACTACAAAACATCGGAAATCCATAAAGCAGACACCTTACCTGAAAAATCCAGCACAGGAACAACAGTGCCTGCAGGACAAGGGTCCAGATCTAGATCTGGAGTCTGGACTTTCGTCTGGACTTTCTTCAAGTTCTGGCAGCAGGGGTATGTAACGTTACGCTGTGCCTTATTAGCGCTGTGCACATAGGGCCTACAGCTGCAATGTCGACGGTGAGTGAGTGTAGGGCCTACTCATCAAAACTTGGACTGCCACGTACATTGTAGAACCTACTCCTTGACTGCTCAGTAGTCCTAGTCCTAGTTCTAGTATTTCAGAGTCCATGTGTACTGGGTACCGTTTTCATCTCACTAAGTGTAAATCGTGCGTGCCGTTGAAGAGAGTCTATCTACATTTGGATTTAGATTCACTCAGCCCTCATCTACGTTAGATAGTTTGAACTGGCGAACACCATCGCTCGATCATGATCATCAATGCGTAACGTTACTTACACACAGTCTTCTATGGGCAGCACGTTCGGATAACGATGCCAATTTCATTTTGCATATCTGGAATTTCCCCACAAGTTTTATCTAAATAAAAAGCTGTTGAAGAGATTGCTTTTAAAGATTAATAGATATTGTTTAACATGTTTATTATAGTTCCATATTGCAATTATACTAAATAACAGCTTTTGCAGTACTTCGTGTGAGATTTCATCAGTAAATTGGCATTATGTAGTTCGTCTTGCTAATGTCGGAGTTGTGCACCAAGAGCACCTGTGACGTAGGCCAAATTGTGTGGATCGTTCCATGGCTTGTTCGTTTTCATTTTTTTCAAAAAATCATTACAGGCTTATCCTGGGTTTTACAATCCTCTCTTTCCAGTAGTAGGCATCAAAAAATGTAGATTAGAATTATCAGACAATTAGAAAATGTCAGTACAGTTTTCTTTTAAGATTTAGTTTGCTGTATGAAATATCTCGTAGATTTAGTACTACTATTTTGTTTTATTATCTTGAGAGCTCTTGATATGAGATGCAGACAATTTGATTGAGCCTTAACCTGACCCAGACAGGCACAGTTATGTCATCTTGGTACACATCACAAACATGGGGCAGATGATCTACACAATCAATAACATCTCCAGTCAAACTCATAGACTATTTCAACATCTAATGTAGATACTGATACACTACACTGCTCCAGTAAACAACTTAGTGAAAATAGCTACAGAATTCATGTGCTCAGAATGAGCATTATCTCTCCCTCTGAGTCTCCCTTACTGATCTTATCTTCCACCAACATGTTTTAAAGATATTGCTGAATCAGAAGTCATCCTATTCCAATACCTTGCTTAACACAAATTCAGTTAGCACAGTGAATATGGATGTTACACCATGTAAGTGACATGGGTATGGAAAATATGGCAAAGGAAAACTATGGAAATAATAGCCCTAAGCAATTTCTCAAGCTCATTAAAACTAAGTGAAAAATTAGAAGAAAAGAAATTCCCAAATATTACACCAAGCTATCAATCTCTTGATATTGTAAGGGTGTTGTGTGTGGATGAAGACATTCATGTTTGTATTCATTTTGTATAAAATATCTTTAAAATCACTGTTCGATGAAGTACCAGCACACAGTTTTATCTTCTTTCAAGTTTACAGTCTCATCAATAGAATTTCTGATGGAAAAATACTGTGGTGGAATTTTGGTGTCCGCTAACGTATGAAGATGGGAGTAAATTTAGCACAAGTTTTCTGTCTGCTTTAAACAATGTGCCTGTAGCCTCTCCTGGCAGATTTACGGTTGGAAAGTTCAAAACACCCACACGGGCAGGCTGGAAACTTGATCATGTTAATGTAGCTGTCTCTCCACCTAAATTTAGGGAACATGTTGTATTTGCATTTTCCTCTCTTTTCTTGTCATGAATATAAAATTGCAGCATTGATCTTGTATGCAGTGAGCATACATGCCAGCATGGTACGATCGTAGTGCCACAAAGTCACGAGGCTGAGTTAGTAGCATCCCTAAACATACAAAACAAACAGGAATACACCCACGCAAGCATACATTGTATGTATGAAGAGGGATATATCCCTGTACATGAAAATGTACTTATACATTAACACATAATGAGTCTACAGAGTGAGTTGTAAAGTGCTAGTCGACTCCAGTAGTATTTGCTAAATTTTCCCAAAATCTATTAGTTGCATTTTTTTTTTTACCCACTCAAGTTGTGTGAATACAATTACTGGAAGGTCATTTTGGTACAATGGGCATTAAGAGGATTATGTAATTCCTGTTAATTGACAGTTGAAGGGCATTAGTGCCACTTTGTGTTTGGGGGGGGGGGGTTAGGTCAGTGGATATGGTAGCACATTATAGATTAAAGGACTCAGAGCATATATCCTGTTGATTTCTTAACAACATGTCACAGAGATGTGCATAGTGAAGTTTCCTCTGCCAAGTGGTACTGTGTCTCATTTTCAGAAGTCCAAGTTGTGATGTAAGAGTATAACTGCAAACTGGTGAACACTGTGCCTACAATATCTCCTTTCTACAGAGATGACTTAAGTCAAAAATAGTCCTTGATATGATGTTGAGTCATACTTCACTGCTGGACAGTCTTCCACTGGGAGTGAAAGAGACCCTCACCTTAAAGGGAATCACAGGGCCACTAAGTCACACATATTACCCTTTTCATTCCAATCTTACAGCTAGCTCATATTTGCCTTTTGTTGTGACAGAGCACTCCTCCTATCATGAAAGCCTTATGAAGTCACAAACCAAACAGCCCATGTCATAACAGTATTATTACTTGATGAAAAATGTGCAATCTAAAGCATTTCAGTAAGAAAAAAAAAAACACCTGATTTCTTCATTACTTATAGACAAAGTCAAAATCAAAGAATATCTTTAAAAAAAAACAGTATTGTTACTTGATGAAAAATGTGCAATTTAAAGCATTTGAGTAAGAAAAAACACCTGATTTCTTCATTACTTATTGACAAAGTCAAAATGAAAGAATATCTTAACTCTTTAGTTTTTTTTTTTTTCTTTTGAGGGGGTATTTTAAAGGGTATTTACTACAGTGCTTTAATATGACCTAGCGGTCCAAATTCAAAAAGGTAGTTTACAGAAAATTCATGGTTTAAATTTAGTCCATGGACGACAACAAGCACAAAATGGATACCTTCCACGTGTGCACATCAATGTGTGTCAATCTGGTGAATGGCACTCATACTGATCATGTGTTTTTAGTTTTACATGATTGGAAAGCTAGCAGTCTGGAAAACAGAAAAAGTCAAAACTTGGAAATCAATGTTCAGCGTCACACCATGGCTGTTGTATTGATAGGTCACCTATACCTCCAGCCATAGCCTATGTGATAGACGGCATACTGATATAGAGTTGTGCATGTTCTCGCCACTGTGTTCCGTGTATTGCATCGCAATGTACGGTTACTGTTGGTTCTATTTGTGTCATCTTTACATGACTGCCTTCCATGTGTTTGTCTGTGTTTGCGGGTCTACGGTTGTCTTCTTAATTCCTCCATACATCTGCATTCGACATAGATGAAAGAAGAAGGTCTATCTTTTCTTGTGGTCTACACAATACATTTTCACACTTCCACCTCATTGTCATCCTTGTGCCTTGAACTCTTGCTACTATATTGTTATTACCTTGGCCAATGGAACACAATATATAACAGCTGCCAACATGCATCATCAAAACCAGTGAGATTTCAAAGTGCAATCAGGGAGATACTTTTGTAATACATGCATCTCAAAGGGCAAATAAAATCCCAAATCAGAAAGATTTGTAAATTTTCTCATCTAGACATGAGTTTTCAGGAAGCCTCCTGCAGACTAACACAAGCTTGGCAACTCAGAGGTCAGTAATATAGTCCAGTGACCATGAGATAAAAGTAGAGTCCATTTTTTTTTCTTTCAAATCAGTGATATTGTATTTTACTATATCACAATGAAAGCAGAGCATTTGTTTCAGCACCTTGCACTGAGACTATACACTTGTACGTGTGCCGAGAGTAAACGTAGGGGCTAACAGTGCAAATGTAGGCAGAGGTGCAATGGATCAGGAATATTGGCTTAATGGATGTGATCAAATGAAAACTGACACTCCGCTGGATCTTCAACCAGGGGATAATAAACATGTGTCCGTGGCTACAGGATGCAAAACAACTCTTTTTCCTCTTTTCACCTGCATACTGTGCATTATACATTGTGTCGTAACATATGCACACATCAGACTACCAGTGTTTGGCACATATAGGCAAATATATTTGATGGCAAAGGTACCTGGCAGCTCTATCACAAGCTCGTGGAATATGATGCCGAAATGTTAAACGCAGTGGTATGAGATGTGAGAAGCTAGTCTCTTTCCAGGCTCGATTCTTTTTGGCTCTTTTACTTGTCCTCCTATTCATCCATCTATCCACATACAAATCTGCTTTACTTTACACAAGTGCATATAAAATAATGTGTATATCAAATCATATTGATATCCTTGTTTCTTTACTTATCTACATAACCACTGACTAATAAAGATAGAGTAAGGTCATAATATACAAGAGAGGGAGAAGAGACTATCTACTGGCTTTTTAGCAAAAGTTAACATTCTATAGAACTCTGTGGCTTTTTCTCTTGATACCACAAGAGCAGGAACTACAAATACCAAATAATGACTGTTGAAGATCAGTAGTCTCCTTACAGCCACAAG
Organism: Diadema setosum; assembly: GCF_964275005.1. Lineage (NCBI taxonomy): Eukaryota > Metazoa > Echinodermata > Echinoidea > Diadematoida > Diadematidae > Diadema > Diadema setosum. The sequence goes on from NC_092695.1 coordinate 13,477,686, forward strand.
ACAATCAGGATGAGAATCCTGTGGGCATACACAGACATGATCAGTCTGAACAAAGACAAGCTGCTGATAAGACTGGGCTCTATGAGATGTATCATTGCTTTTGAGTTTCTCAATACTCTCTGTAGAATACATCAACTTTTCCTCTGAAGGATCCCAGTGGAGAAGGTGACAATTGATGGCAGAGATTAAAAGTTACCCTTCTCTCCTAGTAGGTAGGTAAGCTAAAAAATGACTTCTCATATGATGTAAGCATCCTCTTTGTTGAGAATCCAGGTCATCAGCCAATCTCCTCATCTTCTTGTTGCTAGCCATCAAACCTGTTCACTAGAGGACCACATGCCTCTCATCTGGCCTACATCCTGCTGTCATGCAATTTTCCCTACAGACGGTTAGGCACAGGGCAGGACACGTACATAGCTGTGCCCACAGGGCTGAGAGATTTCTGTGTACCTACCCATAATAACATCATTATATTATCATCCTACTTTAAACAAGAAAATCATTACAAATACGACGGTATATAGCTCACAGTGAAAACCTCAGAAAAGAGCAAAAAATCTTGGTGGCAGAAGAGAATTATATCATCCTTAACCTTCCACACTGAGGGATTTTACTAAAAATCAAATCAGTGTATCAATTAATCATGTAATAGGTCACTCTGGGCCAGCTAGGAACTAACAGAGAAATCCATTGCATGTTTTTCTTTTATTTTCTGAAATCATGATTAGGAGACGTGAGGCAGGTGGACAGACAGACAATCCGAACACATAATACCTCTTGCAGAGGTAGAACAGCCCTAAAAAGAACAAGGACAAAAACCAACACATCAGCATCCTTGAAATACTGTCTGTATGACTACAGCATGTCATTCTGTGATGTTCACATTCATTAGCTGTACAACACATTTAGCATCTCACCCCATGGAAAGCAGGAAGGAGTTTACACTGTTAAACTTCAAGGGTTTAATACCTTCAGAGGCTGCTATGCATTTGACAAATTTCTTCAAGTAAAGTAATAGGAGAAGAGAATGTTTTCATATCTTCAGGAGATAACTCAGTAGTCTCAGTTTTGACATGCGACATGAGTAGTGTACAATGTTGACACGGTCAGCTGCTAACTAACTGAATGGCACAACCAAATTAGAAACTGCGCGAAACGTGACAAATGACAACTTTCACTCACTGCGCATGTCGTCTATGGTGTCCTCAAATCACAAATGAGGCAAACTCAAACGCAAATTTCCCTTACCAGAATCAAAACCTGCTTCGCTCCGCGAGACAGTCACGTTACAACAGTATCACAGAAAATAATAAGACAATAAACCAACAAACAACAAGGCCTATATACGTACACATACTATACATACAGGTATACAATATTGTTGATTTAAATTGAAAATAATATATGTCTTAAGATTCTTTTTGAAACCATCAATGGAAGATGCTTTTCTAAGGGATTTTGGTAGGCCATTCCATGGTTTTGGGCCCATATATGAAAAAGCCCGATCCCCCAAATTATATGCTTGATTCGAGGTACCTGTAATTTTAGCGAGGTTGATGAACGGAGATTACGTGGTGGTTGGTGAAGATGAAGAGTATTTTGAAAGTAGACAGGGGCGAATTTGTGCAATGTACGGTAAACAAGAAGAAGAATCTTGAAGTTAATACGTTTTTCTACAGGAAGCCGGTGTAGGGACCGAAGTATTGGGGTACATGTAGTATGCACAGTTTTCTTCTTGAAAGTAAGTAATCTAGCGGCACAATTCTGAAGACGTTGCAGTTTACTTAGTTCTTTTTTGTGGAAGGCTGCAAAACAGAGAATTGCAGAAATCTAGACGAGACGAAATAAGAGCATACATCAGTTTTCTGCTGCTGATCTAGTTAAATAACCCCGAATTGAGCCCAGGTTACGCAAATGAAATCTTACAGATTGGGATACTATAATGTAAATAAACGACTGACCAAACACTGCTGTAAGGAAAGCCAACAGGTTCATAAAAAAAAAAAATGATGAGAACATGACTTAACCATACTTGTGTAGATCAAAGGACTGTCATGCATCCTTCGACCGTTTGATGTTGTCATGGCGATACTGTAGTAAACAAAATCATTTTGACCGACACAACCATAACCTAAAACCAATATCACGTATACACAAGTAACGCCCATGTAAATTCAAACAAGCTATATCGATAGTCGTAACTATCTCAAAGAGAAATAATGTGTCATAAGGTGACTCAAGAGAGCGGTATGTCCTGATTTCATTATGTTTGTTTCCACGTCAGGTTCATGGATCTGATCTATACAATTACTGATGGGTCGCTAATGAACATGTAGTCGAAAAAGAAAAGAACACAACACGGACAAGGTCGAGTCTAATGTTCAATGCGGGTCAAAAAAAAAATATGTTATCTTCTTCCGTTTCTCCTGATTTTACCTAAACATGGTTACTCCTGATGCTGGTGTAATACCACCTTTGATCTAAGTTGGTTAACAAAATACACTTAGCCCTGAAACATACAAATACCTTATTATGAGTCTGCTCTAAATTCAACGTTTATGGTATTGATCGAATATACTTCAATTTCGTGTTAATTATTTTCGGCAGGAAGGCCTATAGATCTAACGGCTTTCAGGTGAAACGGAACGACTCTTCGTTCCGAACATAGTGATACAGTCTACCGTGTGTTATACGTGGAGAAGCATACAAAATATCGACAAAAAAAAAAAAAAAAAAAATGTTGTGTACTCGTTTACACGGTTCTAAAGACCTCTGTCGGAGCAATTTCAGAGTTTAGGTTATTGTGTCTAAATGACACGCACATCAGCAGAATGTATACACAATCATTAAACTATAAATATTCCCGAATAGCCCTACAGGTATAAATCATTATAATAAGCTCAGGACGAATCATGGCGGAAAGGAACTACAGCGAACTTTCCCAGTTAGAAGAAAATGTGCGAATGGCTCTTTACCTAAAAGAACCATATACCACCCCATATCCTGTAGTCGCCTTCTACCTCTGCAAACACATACTATACGTACGATTATTGTCACTAGTACTCTGCATCTTAAATATCTATCAGATTTCAGCTTTGAATACCTCGAACGGATGACCAATCGTGCAACAAATGGAACATAATTATTCACTTTTCAAGAAAGATGGGTCGTTGTCTGTTGTTCATTCAACGAGTACATGACAATTTAACTTACTATTCATAACCCTATTAGCGAGGGGAGTGTATGAGTAGGCTACCTGGTTGCCACGGGCGACGGTGGTTATTCAAGTGTTTAGGGACCAGCAAGGGGACTGAGCTGATGGTGGTGAAACGAGCACAAGGAATGTCTACGATCGATAATTTGTATTGTTCTCAACAAAAGAGATGTAATACACTCGTATGGACAGTGTTGAATGCCTGCCCTGGCATGAACCCGTCACGCTGAATACTTTCCATCCGTTCGAACACGCAAGATTTTCATTATTGCCGTTTGTAGCGTATAATATACAGCACTACCGCCAGACACTCTCAGATTATCACGAAACAAAGAAATATATAAACTTATAATGTCAAAGGAAAACACCAATGCGAGGCCTCCTTTTGACACAATCTACAAAGATGTACGAAGTTGTAGGGACTTTAACGAGTGAAAGTTTTCGACTTACAACTTAATCCTGACTCAGAGGAATAGAGATCCGTGTTTGAATGCACGCAGATGAAACAGACTGATTGAACTTTAGATGTTTAATGAACGATACGGTCTATATTTGAAATAAGAAAAACAAACAAACAAAAACGAACGCGCGAATGTCGTGTTGTTTTACACGTCACCGTCCTGTAAGCTGTATTCAAATTGCATGAACACTATTTATCTACAGTTTTCATTTATGGTTGTCTTATCCTAAAATATCAATTAATGAATGATAATGATTAGCATATTTCTTTAGCCCTCTTCCGTGGCAAGGCTATAATCACCTTTTACTCGTCGGTATAGACCACTGACATTGTTGTCTGCGTGTGATGTACAATCATTGCCCAGTCATGCATATGCAGAGTAAATAACGTGGTCCCTCTATCCCGACATTTAATTTTGTATCACGGGTAAAATAACTCATTTATCGTTGTACAATGTTATTCACATCGTAACCACGCGGTGTATAGTACTGCAAAAATGAACGGCGCACAGTCTCCGTATCTGGCATTATCAGCAGATTCATTATAAATATCATCATTTGCGTTACAATCATCGACAATTATGAGTTCTATTTTGTTAATGTGGCCTCACAGCTGTCAATCACTGCTTAAACCGAACATTCCTGTAATATATATACGATGACTTCTTTCAAAATGTGCGCGAAACATTGATTATTGCAGATAAAACATATCAACGCAATAATATGAAGTATGATCAAGTGGTACAGTCTGTCAACAAAGTTCACTTTAACTCGTAGTCATAAACTTAAAGCGTGTCACGTGACTGTCCATGCATACACCGATCGTAGGTTCCTCAATTTTCACTCTAAAAATAATGGACGTCGGATGAAAGCACCGTTTGTAAGGATCTCGTTAGTTCTTCCACCATTACATGACTACTGTTTGCGGGATAGCTGCGGATAATTTTGGATTGTCCCATATTCGTAATGAAATGAGATGGTGACATAATTATTACTTACCTTCTCAGACGTCTGCGATCGTGGCGATCTGTTTGTATGTACACCTATTTACACACCTCGAGGACACTTCTCAACGTATCTCATTCACAAAAGGTACTGAAAGGAGAGGTTTACTGTGACGTCACACCCGCACTGTTCTATTTCGGACACTTTGACTGCCCATCAAAATGGAAGAATGGAGGATGAACAGGTACTGTCCGATCGATTTATCTGTAGAGCACTTTCTCTCGATAACTCCCACCTCCCTCCTCGGATTGAACTGCTTTGTCGTCACCTTAACGAGAATGACAAAACTGACTGACACTCACTTCCTTCGTTAGGTCTCTTAGCCGCTTTGATGGCTAACTCTTTGGAAGGGCCACTACGTCGAACATGTACACATTTTCACGATAACATGAGAATTACTGTACGACACCTGAAACAATCATGATTTGTAGTGATCATTCGTTCGTTCAAACTCAACATTCGTTGAGTTCGTTCTATCGTTTCTCAAGAAGAGCAATACGAATCAATAAACAAATATCTAAAAACAACGACAACAAGCGGGTTTATCATTTTTTTGTCATAGCGTATAACATGTAGCTAGCAATATGAAAAAGCTTTTACAGGACGACTTCGGAACATGATGGGAGAAAGCCTCAGAAAAGTCTCACAAGAACCATTTTGAAGCACAAGCTGGGTTTTTGTGTCATCTGCAAATGGAAAATTATGTAGGCCTATTTAACAACACTCAAACTGTGCACGTGTCACCTATTCGCAGCCACTCGGATACACTTATTCAGACTTGTCGTGATACGCTTGGATACAGGTCCTGGATATAACCACCAAATGGAAAGCCGCCTATTGTTCTCTCATCGATTTCCATTGTTCTCTTCATTCCACATAACCGCTGAAAATGAAGCCACCTATTGTTCTCGTCCTCCGATTCTTTTGTTCTCGGGGGATTATTCTATTGTTTCCGCGGTATAACCACAGGAAAAAAAGCCGCAATTCACCTTCTGGGAGCACATTGTACACTACTGACATGCTAAATGAAATATTAAGAAATTTTAGTTAACAAATTCCGAGAAATAAAAATGTAAAATTAATAAAGTAACAATTAGGAACTCTTAGACAGATTTCATGCTTGTTTCTGATATAACTCTATTCTAAGCCATACTCAAATACAGTAACATCTGGTGAAAAGGCAACATTTAAACACCACTGGTATTATGCACCTGTGAACACTTGAGATCATTCAACAATAAAACTGAAAATGTGCAAAACATATCTAATGGGTGAAAAAAAAATCAGAGCAAACAAAAACAATTTTGACAGTACATGTACATTCTTTAGATACAATAGATTTTAGCCACACAGTGTTTCATGATTTGGAACAGTTGGTACCTTACCTTATTAGCAACCAATCTCAAGCATCCTCATTCAGTACCTGTCATTTGAACACTAACCTTACAATCATCTTTATCAGCTCTAATGACACACTAAGAACTTTATAAAACTCTCAAATTCATGCAATTCAAAGGCATGAATACTTTTGCTATCAACAATACAGTATTTTGTAATTTCAGATGGCAAGATGAGTTTCATACACCATAAGCAGACTACTTCCTGTCACCGGAGGCACACCACCAGAGGTTAGTATCACCTACCCATTTAGCAGAGTGTGTGTGGGGGTGGACTACCTCACTAGGCTTACACCCTGCTCGTTACAAGAAGTGATGTGTGATGTTATGCGTGGGTAAGTGTCATTTTCTTTGTGGTCCCTGCCTTTTACTAGAGGAGATAGTATGAGAATACACAACTCTGCTTGGCTGGACTAGAACCCACATTAGTTGATTGCAAGGCAGATGCACAACTGATGAGCCATGTTGCTGACGTAGTATTTTCCTTACGTCTACTTTCATATGACCAGTTTGTTTTTTTTCTATATTGAATGACTAATTTGTGCTCTTCTGTTAGTTATCAAATGTTCAAATTTATTAAGTCTGTGTATTATCTAAAATACTTCATATGAGCATGCAGCAATTCGTACCAATTTCAATGAAAAAGAGGTCCTGCACTCATTTTCACATGTATGCATGCATCAGCTGATCATACAAGAAAATATTAACACCAGTCACTTAAAAGTAGTTAATATGATACTGGAGTTAGGTATAAGCATTTCATGCAAATTTTATTGTAAATTCACAACAAACCACAAATCTGTGTCCTACAATTGTACTTTCAAACAGCAAGGTCAATCACAATGTACTGCACAATTACCAGCTAAATTTGATAACAGATGGCATGACTGATAACTGTTAAGTCTGGAAGAAAACTGAATGCCACACATTTATATAATTTTGGAAGCTAGCAGTGTATATGATTTTGTACTGGATTCTCCTATCAAGAAACATTATATCTCAGTGTCCTTGATCATACCGTTATGACTTTTACAGGAAAATATAAACAAGAAAATTTGGGACGAGGATAAACTATGCAGTCTACCTTGCCAAGAAGGATGAGTAAAATGGTGACCTCTGGCACATCAGTTGTACAAAGCTGAGAAAGGGACTCCATTTAATATACTATATGCTTGGATACATACATTTTTAGCAACGAAATCACCAGGCTCAGAACTCTCCTGGTGTCTGTGCACAAAGCACCCTTTGACAAACCTGATGTCCAATTTATTTATGTGCTCTACAATAGCCAGAACTGAATTTACAATGTCCTTGACAAGCCAGTCAAGAATCATGATAAACTGAAGCTCTCTGCCATCATGCAGACATTTACTTTCAACTGCAGGGCACGAAAATAAAAAGGGACCATTATAAAAAAATGCTGAGAGACATGATTTTGTGTTTGGTGAAAGATAACAGACTTCACCGTCCAAACCTGATTTGAATTTTGTCAATGTTATAAAAATTGACTCTAGCAATCAAATTGGAAGACAAACATGCAGCTGATCTACATGGATCTGCACAACCAGAAGAAGCTTAAAGGTCCTGTTTACCTTTGGGAGCAGTGATTTAAAAAATGTTCAAGATATCACATTTTATGCGTATGTGTAGGTCAGGTGTATCAAAAAAAAAATCCTACCATATAAGAATTTGGCAATAAAACCTAATATATAAGGAGATATCACTATTTTTCTCAATAAACCCTAACTGTAGACGGTTTAGTCTGGAAGCATATACTGATTCAAATTGTTTACATTGGTTGTTTCTATCACTAACTCACATTTTACAAGTAATTTGAAGCACTAATACTTGGTTTTTATTTCATCTGCAAATGGTAAATTATGTATTTAACTTGACAGAATTGCAAATGCCACTGGCCACAGAAAGGCAACCACTTCCCCATCCCCCCCCCCCCAACAGCCCCCAAACATTCAACCCATATAAGGCATCTTCTCAGTGTGGTAGATATTGGTCAGTCTACTCATAAAAATGAATACTTGTCCAGCACATGACCAAGACTGCATTTATTATAGGTAAGTGGGGACAAATTGCCTCTGTATGCTCCAGCACAGCAAAACTTGATCTGCTAGAAGGAATGCAAATACTATCAGAAAATACAAAGAAGGGAAAATGCATTGAAGTTTTCACAAAACTACAGACTCGAACCCACCCATCTCAACCAATGTATGGTTGGATGAGAAACAAGTGGAGCTGCAAGAGAAAGCTGGCTCATTTGTTAGCATCATTCGATCGTGAATTCAACCAATTCCCGAATTCCCGATTTGCGAAAATTTAGACTCGCGAAATATATGGCGTATACAGTACTTGCCTTTCATATGAGTAGAGCCATATGGCAGTTAAACCCAAAGTTTGGATCTACACAAAAGTGTGAATGCTCTCATAATCAGCTGACTTTGACATATCATCAATACTTTTCACACAAAGCCTAAATCCTTCATGTGCTGCATTACTTCTAATAACTGAACACTTCAAATTGTTTGAGCATTATTGCCTAACAGAAGTCTCATGTATAGTGTACAGTTCTGTATTCTCTGTCTGATTGAACACAGCTAGTTAATTTCACATGAAATAGCTGCAATTTCTGCTTCTTATATTAAAAAAAAAATTGTGCAATGCTTGACAAGCATTAAAGGAGGGTCATTTCATGCAGCACATTACACTTCTACTAGATTTTATAGAGTGGTGGATACAGGTGAAAAACTACACGGCTAATCACGAATGATATGCTACAAGTAAATGCATTTGCAGCTCCAGAGCAAGAGCTAGAGTGTGTATAGACAAATTTGCTTGGATGAGTCTGGCTATCTGATGTGCAGTTGTGCCAGAAAGCAGCTGTTCTAGTATGTGGGAATAACAAGCCATGGAGTTCTCTGACACAGCACAGTGAGCAGTTTGCCTCTGGGTTAGACAAACTCTGGCGAGTGGAGGTGGAGCTGGATGTTGACGAAGCAGCGGCTCTAAAGTTTGATCAAACTTGTCCAGCTCCCCTCCCAGTTTCCTTCAGGATTCAGGATTGTGTTATATTGCAGTCCTCCTATGCTCACACCATGTTGCTCCCATGCTCTGGCATGAACACAGGGTAACATTCCTTATCTACTGTAAACACTGAGGTAAGGCGCAAGGTATGTTTACATTTATAAATGAACATTTTGTTTCAAAGCATTATAGCATCCATATATGGTCACAATCTCCTACATCACCATACATCTTTATGGTCATCTGCACACCGCTTTTTGTTTGTTTGTGGGGTTTTTTTTATTTGCTAAGGATACATTCACATAACTACCCTATGCTCATAATAATTCCAATTTCAATGTGATACTAGGTTAAGAATCGTGCTCCTATCAATGTTTATGTTTGATGTCGTATCCTGTTCATTATTAGTTCATTCTAGAGTGTCTCTGGGTGTTCCATTTAGCCCTCAATGTCCTTGCTTGACTGTGTAGCTTGCAGAGAATTTACTCTTCTTCAAAAGTTCAGCTCAAGCTGCTAACTTGACTCTTGGCATGATCCACAACTGGGTGATGGGAGCAATTGATAATTGATGATAATATCAACTTGGTAATAACATCAACATGTACCACTACCAGTACTGCACAATGGAGCCTAGTGGACTGAAGTTATGGTATTAAACACTCACACAGAGTTAACTGACATACTTGCTATGCCAGTATGATTCGATTGTTATAATTCAAGATTTATCACAAAAATCATTACATTCTATTTTTCATAACAGCCCTCATCCAGCAATCAATGACAAGTGATTCTCAAACTAAATATTCTTGTTTCATACAATGGCTTTTTAATTCAGAAACTGTACATTAATGAAAGTAATGCCATCACAAATTGCATTCATTTAGATCAACAAGGCTCTAAAGTAGAACATGTATGATGTTGAGCATGCCAGCATGAGCAAGACATTTGGCTTGTGTGCTGCGGCACTGTTTAATACAGACAGTAACTTGCCACAACCTCCAGAGGTTCATATAATAATGTGATGATAAACAGTCTACCATGATTTTTCAACCCCATGTTCTTGCTGTGCTAGTGTCATGTTTGTGCTTTGTTCTTGGTCTCACAACTGTTTACATTGACAAGGGAGGAGGGTTCTTACATTTTTGCTCAGAATGAATTGGGTATAAGAGATGTACATCATGTCATTGCTATTAAATAAGTCAGTGTAAATGGATGGCCTCTGTCATAACAATTGTGAAAGGAGAGGGTTTCATAAGGTCTGTGGTGGCTGCAATAACCGCAGTGAATGCAGGGATATATTCTCATGCATTACACTTCATCCCAGCAACAGACAAACTTCTGGTGAAGTCAGCAGACAAGCAATAATTCACATAGCCTCACATCAACAGAAACAAACAGTTAATTTGTTTCACTACTGAATTTGCTAAATCAAATTAAACACACTATTTGCAACGTGACAAGAAAGCCCTGGCAGTCATCTGTGGAGTGAAGTAATTCCATTTGTACTTGTACAGCAAAAAGCTCCACAATCATAATACAGTGTAAGTCTCTACTGAGCTTGTTTGGTAGTAACAAGACTATCCCTTCTTTGGTATTTCTTCTTTCTATGTTACTGTTATGGGCTGTTATTTTCACGTACAGATATTTTTGCAAATGAGGAGGTCACGGTCATTTTTGCAAGGTGTTGTTCTCGCGAATTGACAGAGAGGCCTACATAAGTGCACTACTACCTTAGCGTATGGTGACATTTTCGCGTGTTGTTAAATTCCGCAGTCCAACTGAGATTCGCGAAATTCGCGAAAATTAAACCCTCGCGACAATAACACCTCATACAGTAATTCCATGATGGACTATCACACAAGCTGCAAGGTAATGCACAGAGCTGGAAATGTGAATGCAGACATGCCTCGTCATCTTCCAATGAGATCAACAGTCATCAACAGTCCAGAACTCTGTGACGTCATCCTCCTCATGGAAAAAAACCCATTTAATTGGAAGCATCACATTGATCAACTGAAAGCTAAAATTCCACCATCCACTCAGAAAGATGCCGACTGTCCAATGGCGTGAGCTACATCGATGCAAATGTCACAGATAGCAATTAAAATGCTAGGAGTGACAATGCACATGAAGGCGACTACACTCTTGAATGAAGACAATAATGCAATGCTAAGAGCAATGGTAACAGCTGAACAACCTTGCAAACATGACCTTGGTTGGGGGAACAAACCATGACAGTTACATTTCAATCGAATGGACTCCAGCTTGACCTATCATACAGACCCTGATTTATAACTGAAATCTTTCTTCAGATTTAATCATTTGCTTGTAGAAAAAAAAAAAACAACAACAACAGACTAACAAGCAGCAACAGCATAAAAAGATAGCATCAAATATATGTGCTACTACAGTACTATGACATTTCAAATTTTTGGGTACCTTACTGTGAAAGCTGTTATTACTGTGAATTTTGCACATAACTGTTAGGCCATGAATACACGTGAAAATATCACAAATGGACAGGAATTGGTGCACTTATGACAGCCTCGAAGTCAAATCACAAAAAAACATCTTGCAAAAATGTCTGCGACCTCCTCATTCACAAAAACTATCTGTACGCAAAATCAATCACTGTTAGTGTAATGAGAATACAATGGAACAATTTGTGTATTTCAATCACATTTTAACACGAATACAACATGCAATTTTGAAATAACATCAAGGTAAATCTGTCTGGATCATACTGTGATTGGGATTTTAAACATAATACATAGAGCAGACAATTAAGGCAAAGGGGGAGAGATTTTAGGTATGGAGAAAAGGCTAAGTACAACATATTCACATACCTACATTATAAGCAGCACAAGCACACAAGGTCATATCTACTGTAAAAGTGGAAATTTTTGCAGTGTTCAAATTTTCGCGCATTTTGCGCAACCTGAAACTAGCGTGAAAATAAAAACACATGAATATTTTTGCTTGCCGTATGTTCCAGTAGTTGATGTCTTTCCGAGCGCGAAAAATTAGTCGCGCGAAAATATCCACTTTTACAGTAAGTGATTTCTGAATGATATCTCCTGGAGTGAAGAACATTTATATTTTTGTGTCCTAAATAAATGTAGCAAAATGCTACAACTATCCAGAGCATTACAATGTTGACATATGACATACATCAAATCAATTTGTCATGATTGTACAACCTCAACTGAGCAATTTAGTCTAATTACCATCCATTAGAAATCAGAATAAAAGCTAAGACCAAACTAGCCTATTGCTACACAAGTAACAATTTCAATTACTTTATTTTAGAAGGCACATCACTAAAAAGAAAAATGCTGTCTGGAAATTCAGCCCAATGCCTGGTTCACTGCCCATGTATTCCAGATAACAGAAACATGGATGAAGCCAGAGGCAAATATAAATTGAATATATCATGAACGATGCAGGTTGTACGGATACAATTTAGCAAACATATTTATTCTAATTTGATAAAATCTCCTTGTTCCCGTACCATGTCTTCCCCTCCCCCATTCCCAACAAAGCTCACAGGATTCATCGCAATGACGGTGCATGAATCTACATTAACATTCTGCCAAAGCCAGAGTGAGACTGAACCAGAATGAATCATACAGGCTTCACGAGTTTATACTTCCCATGGGCTATTTGTGTAAGCACAAAAAGGAGAAGAGGGGAGGGTAAATGCCTTTATTGCTTTCTGGAACGTTATTTTTCCCTTCTCCATGATTTCTCTATTTTACTCATTCCATCGCCCTCTCTCTCTCTCTCATCTACTTCTCTTTTTTACCTCTCTCTCTCTCTCTCTCTATTTCTGTTTGTCTGTCTATCTGTCTACCTATTGGCTTGTGTTATACTGTCTAATCATCAGAAGCTTCTAACCATTGCATGCATTGGCATGGCATTGTGTACACTCTGCTATTGGAAGATACCATTCAGTACACCAGGAGTGCAGTAGAAATGAAATGTGCCACTCTACATTAGACATTGGTCGAACGCCGGAGAAAACCTCATAACCACTGTCTTCCCCTAGACTCTGGCTAGCTACGGCAGCAACTCATGTACACGAAGCCGCAAAGGCCTGCTTATTTTAGGAAAGAAGTCAGGACTGCCTACCAGATTTTTACTGTAAACATTCAATGGTACAGTAATGCTCTCTTGCTATGGGTGCAGTGTCAGTGGGGGCAGATTTGTTTCAAGTTACCACAGAGATAATTTTCCTATTCTGCTCTATTGTCATAATTTTTGGGTCTAAAAGTAGAAAGAAGAAAGAAAATGATGAACTTGTGTCACTGGGCTCAGTTGTCACATTGAAATTCATAAAATAAACATTTGAAGCACATATTTTTTTATGGTTTGGGGGCTAAATGATGGTTATCCCATCAGGAAAAAAAAAAATTAAGGCAGCTGAGTTGAAAAGATCTACTTGAATAAACATGGATAATGTGGCATTCATAGTAAAAAGTGATGTTACATTCAAAATATGTTGGTATAACCAGGCAGCTGTAATGCACTGTATGAAGGTATTTTTGCAGGCATAATTTGTAAATCTAATGCATACATGTGTATAACATGTTGCAACTAAATAAATATCAGTGCTTAGACGATACCTGGTACGTCTGAAGTCTTTCAGACTCTGCCTGTACATTGCTATCTCCCACAATGAAGAGTGTTGTAAATCAAAGGGGCTCATTTATGTATAATGTGTACATTTATATAGTAATCTGTTCTGTGAAAAAAAAGAAAAAAAAAAAAGAATGAGAGCTGATTGAAACTTTAATTCGCCAGGGAAAGAGCATTTTGTAATTCAAATCCCTAATCAATGTACTGATAATTCACTATAGTTTTCAAGTTTAGCCTGTAAGCATGGAGAAGGCAGCATGCAAACACACAACCAGTCCATCTTTTCATCATGTGTCAGGAAGCCGTTGTGTCTGAGCTCTTAGCCTCAGACACCAGACCCTTTATACAACACAGATCGTTAATGCTCTGATATAGGAAACATGCAAGCAGAGGATGTAAAACCCAAATTTGTAAGATATGTATAACTTAAAATGCTTTCATCAAATATATTGCACTGGTTAATCAAATATCAGTCAGTGATTGGATTTAAACATGATCATGCTCATAGTGGCACATTTTGTTATGATCCACTGTAAGCAGAACATAATGCAATGTTTGTTTGTTTCTTTTTCCTTAGAAGAGACAGATAATACACACATAAACAGTGACAAACATTATAAAACAAAAGAGTGGTATCTATTGACACACTCAGAACAAAATATTATGAACATAGTTTGAAAGCAGCCCTTGGAATGCAAAACAGAGCTGTGGCTTGTATTTTTCTTAATTGGAGTTAATTTACACAGTATTTTGAAAGGGAAAACTTAGATTGGCTTACATCTGTTCAAATAGCATATCTGGCATCATTATCAAATCAAAAAAGAATTTATGACAATAACAATTCTGAAAACCCTATCCCTAGCATGTTATCAACCTGACTTGCTCAAGTGACTACACATTGTCATCTTTAGGGTCCATTTATATGAATGCTGCACAACAAGTCTGCAACATAAAATCCAAACAATACAATGTAAACGACGAAAAACTGGCCAGCACCTAAACAAATATCTTAAAAGTACAGGGCAGATTCTTACATTTGTCCAAATACATCATTGCATATACATGTATAACAAACATGGTTTTAGTTTCTAGGCACAAGAAATAACAAAGGTTTTCACACTTATTTCGCACACAGATAGTGAATTCTGGGTCTTCTTTACTAGACTAGGCAACTGCCTTCAATCACATTTTCTACATGTATTTCTTGTAGGGGAATATAATTCTGTTGGAAGCCATAGGCTAATACTCTCTACATGACTCCCCATACAATTAGGATTCCGTCTCTTGTTAGAGAATGCAGACGAGAATATTGGGATTATAGCGTACCTCAATGCAACTGAGCCAACGGTGGCTTGGAGTGTATATCTTGTGGATAGCAGATGACTCAGCATGCTGAGCTCCAGTAAGGCTTTCTGACAGCACACACTTGTACACATCATTGGCAAGTGAGCATCTCAACAAATGCACTATCGAAATGTCCAGAAGTCTGAAAGTGTGGGTCTTTCCGATATAAAAAAAAAAAAAACTACAAAAAAAACCCTCACTTCCAGTATTCAGGCATTTGATTTCTTGACCATCTGACTACATTCAATGAACTCACATGCTCCCTTTTCAATCACAAAGAAAAACAAATCTAATATCTCTTTGCTTTGACAATGTCATTACTATAAAATGTTAAATGGCAATTTAGTATTATTTGATATCACAAGACTACTGACTGAATAGACATACAGACTATATGTTTGCTTTTTGCACAGAATGAAATCTGCGACTGTTATTTCATATAATATATCATGTGCTGGGTTTAGAAATGAGAAATCAAAGCATGTTTTCCCTATCAGAATGTTTACACTGGATTCTTCTGGAGTATTCTATGTTGAGGTGAAAGTATGAGACTTTGATCACTTGATTGAAAATCAGAACTCTGAAATTAATTTGCATTCTTCAACAAAAGTCAAAATTTTTAGCATTTTCAGTCATAATGTCTTAATAAACTAAGACAGCATTGGTGTTTCCTTCACAATAAATCATAAAATATGACATACTGGAATCATCATTATTTCAAAATCTCTATGAAGCTCTATTCCAAATCTCACTATCAATATGCAAATGCTGAAATCCATGGACTGGAAACTTTACGTACAACACAGGTGATGCAACAAAAAAAGTAACAACATCATGATCTTGCAATCTTAAAGGACAAGTTCACCTTCATAAACATAAAGATTGTGAGAATGCAGCAATATTAGTAGAAAACATCAGTGAAAGTTTGAAGAAAATTGGACAACCGATGCAAAAGTTATGAATTTTTAAAATTTTTGTGTTGGAACCGCTGGATGAGGAGACTACTAAGGCTTGTGATGTCATATGGGTACAACAGTATAAAGAAAATGTAAAGAAAATTCAACATATTTTTACTTTTTTCGCATAATAAAAGAGCACTTGACTTGCCTCTTTTTAAAGGCAATGGGAATAATATCACCCATAAAATATGTCAGTAACGAGTCAAGGGAATGTGTACTTTTTTCAAAAGACGCAATTTTGTGAAATTCTCTTTATATTTTCCTTATATTGTTGTACACATGTGACATCATACACTGCAGTAGTCTTCTCATCCAGCGGTGACTGCACAAAAACTTCAAAAATTCATAGCTTCTGAACGGATTGTCCAATTTTCCTCAAACTTTCAACGATGTGTTCTACTAATATTGCTACATTCTCTCAATCCTTATGTTAATGAAGGTGAACTTGTCCTTTAATGTAGAGCTAGAAGTCTTTGTATGACAGGGTGGCTGAGTCTACAATGTCAAACCACTGAGTCTTGCAAATGGGTTATTGATGGTGTGTGACATGAGTGTCATCACTTTATTTGACAAGCCCTGACATCATGATGATGGATTCTCGTGTCACATTTCATCTACTGCAATCACTTTATTCATATCATCTGCATGACTTTATTGAGAAGTAATGTAGCTTTGGGTTGTCACTGCCCTTTCAAAAGGGGGGGGGGTTGATTATGCAGAAAGGCCGACCGATTTGTTTACAAACTACTCCTGAATTGACTTGGAAAGCTCATTGGAAAGATGTACAATTCCAGGTTTTCACAGGTCTTTGAGATGTCATGTGATATATGTTATTTTGATGTGTACTAAAGTGACAGATTGACACTTCCCAATGTATATGGCATGTAAAATTACTTTGCCAGTCAACTCTAGACATATGAAACATTTCTGAAATCCCTGGTGCTAAAAGGACTTGGTAGGATATCACGAGTAGCAGGCTACAAAGAAAATGTCTTGTTATATGTCAGTGCTTAGCATTACCAATGTATCAAGATGTAAGACTATCTCACTTTTCCAGTCTAAGCCAAATGCACTTAGAGGAGCCGTATATGACAAAGAATGATATTGCACTCTGAAGTCGCATGTTGCCATATCTCAAGGGTGTGAAACCGGATAAAACAATGAAAGTGACATGAGACCGATGGTGACTTGGCACCCTAGTTGTGTTACAGTATCTGCCCAAACAATGGTAAAAATGTTTCAGTCCCCTTTAGATCACTGGTATGCAGTGTTCTTTCCCGACCTCTGCAAGTAATTCAATCCCAGAATTCAACACAACAACAACAAAATAAAATCTGTGCTGCTACATGTGTGCTTCAGTTCAGCTCACTTCAATTTATGCACAGGAGAGCTATACAAGTACAGTGTGATGTCGGAAAGAAAACTGTTCACTTTTTCTCCTTTTATTTTCCTGGCTGTCTGATCATGCACACATAAACATTCATGATCATTTGAACAAGCAAACTGAGGCAACATTAAACAAATTTGCTGAAGTCTACATATGTCACAAGCAACTTCTGTTAAATGAACATGTATTATGTTGTTGTTTTTTATTTTAGCTTCTGACAGCCAATTTATCAGTGATAACTACACGCAAATTTTGCTCCTCGGGTAAATTAAATCAAATAGTGAACGCACTCTACAACACTGCTTTTGAAATCAGAAATATGTGAGCAACTTCAGAACATAGTTACTCTTCCAAAAATCTTTTGGGGATTCCACTGAAAAGCAAATACATCACAGATATGCTTCACACTAGCACCATTAAAGGTGTTTCCCTATCTCTTTCTTTCTCTCTCTCTCTCTCTCCAAAAAAAAATGAATATAAAATAGAAATGTTTTAAAAAACTACTGAAGTAAAACATTTTGTGTGATAGGTGGCAGGTGCTGAAAGTAATGAACTTATCACTTTAATACTGATCTCTGAGATGAGATTTCTTGTTTCAAAGAGGCCTGGACTTGATCATGCTTGATGTAGAATAGAATGCAGGTGCTAAAACATAGTATGTTACAATATACCACATTTTCTATTGCAGGATTGTAACCCTTTATCTCCCTTACATTATAAGCCATCAGGTCCCCAAAACCAATTTCTCCATGATTTGCTATTGTATTTTTCTTTTTTGATTTTTCCCATTTATTAGGAGTGTTCATGAGAAAGAAATATAAGCTCTCTTTCATTTAATCCCTCTGTTATTTTTATGTAATTGTTAACTTAAGTTGCAGAAATTTCAAGGCCTCTTAATTGCTCAATTCATGTCTGATAATTACATTGGCAATACATATAATTATGAGAATATCTACATTTTGTGAATTTCTTCTGATCTTCTGCAGATTAAAATCTCACCAGTTTCTATAATTCTCCAACATGAAATATGTAGGCAAGTGCCAATTTAATAGTTGTCAACCTTCATGAACTACTGTAAAAGTGGAAATTTTTGTGGTGTTGAAATTTTCGCGCATTTCATGCAACCAGAACCTAGCACGAAAATAAAAGCACGCAAATATTTTTGCATGCCGTATGATCCAGTAGATATTGTCTTGAATCCGCGGAATTAAAAACACGCGAAACTCTTCTCACCCGGTCAAGCGCGAAAAATTAGTAGCGCAAAAATATCCACTTTCACAGTATGAGGGGTAAATCTCCAAATGTCTCTTGAATAGTACTTTCAAAAGTCAGCATCATTTTCAAACAATGTTCTGGTTAGATATCCAGAACTAGATAATTCTATTGTAAACACAGAAATTCCCAGCTAAGACTGACTGCATACCAACTCCTTGGTGCATCTTACAATAGAATGTCCATACAACTTTTAGCAATTAACGATATCGAGAATAAACAGGAAACCATGTTACAAATGTAATTGTAACAGATACTGTAAAAGTGGATATTTTTGTGCCAGTAATTTTTTGTGCTCTGCCAAGTAAGATGAATTGCGAGTGTTTTTGATTCTGCGAAATCAAGATGCAACATAGTGGCACGCATGGCAAGCAAAAATATTTGTGTGCTTTTATCTTCACGCTAGTTTATGGTTGCGCGAAATGCGCAAAAATTTCCACACCGTGAAAATGTCCATTTTTACAGTAATCATATTGGATTTAATACTAATATTTCAAGATGTACACACCTGAGTTTGACCGTCAAAAACCTGTTTTCACTTCCCAACAGCCTCATTTGATGAACACAGACTAATCTATGCTCTACAAAATCAAGCACTATTGTCACATCACTGTTGGCAATTTAAACCATCAAATAAAGACACCCTAGAACTGATACAAACACATTCACACACATACACAGACATACGATACATTAGCATGCAAGACGGGCAACTTAGCATATATAACACTCACGCGCGTAAGTGCGGACACATTGCAAATTAATTGAATTGGCCCCGCATTTACCAGCCAGCACTTTCGGGAAAGGTGGCTTAATACTCAATTTTCACGCAATGATGATATGTGCCCTGGCGTGAGATGGACAGCTTAATTGAGGAGTCCTTAAAGTAATAAACCCAAGCTTTGCATTCATCAGGGTGCTCAACTGCAATTCTTCTCCCAAGAGAATGCATGGAGCAGGGGCTGAGATACAGAATGTGCCAGTGAGACTGATTCGAGGGTAAAGGTAATTTGATAGTGCGCTTCTCTCACAGGAGCGTTTAAGATCACAATACTATCACTCGTTACATTCAGTGTCACAGAAAATTGATGGTTGTTAAGAGAAAAAGCATTGATTAGCAAAATATAGCGACATGTATGGCAGGGTACATTCATGTGTTATATAGGGCATCTTTATAAGGATAATATCCAAAGAGGATCTTTGTTGTAATCTATCGTCATTTAATTTTTATTTCTTCATGACACCATTGGTCGATAACACAAGCAGACCAATATACTTCCATCTATTTCAATACAAAACATACCATCTGCCCAGGGAGAAGGATGTTCACTTTACAGACTTTATCCACTTATACTCTCAAGTCCTTGTGGTTACAAATTGATACTGAGAAATACATCACAGACAAAACAATGTGGTCAAATATCTTACTTTAGGCCCACAATCTGAAATTAAATGTAGGAAAGAAACACTGAGTTGAAGTGAAGTTTAACCTCTATCTATACTACATGACCACATTGCATGGCTGACAAAATGCTCTTAGCTTGAAATTCAAACTGAAATTAGGTTTCTAGGTGAATGCATTGTATCATATTTGGCAAAGGTTGTATTTGTATAAATCATTGAGTAAGACATCCTGGGGGAATTGGAGAATGATGTTATAATTACTAAATTTGGTTGCATGTGAAATAAACATTTCAGGGTTGAAATTTAAGTTAACTTTCTTCAACCAACCTCTCATAGAGTATGGCATGACGATCATACACATATACAAATGTATATTCACCATGATACACACCATTATCAAATGCAATTGCAATTATGAAGTGAAGTGAATATTTGAAATTATACACCATGCAGATGTATCAATTTAATGAAAATAACAGCACTTAACAAGATACTTTGTAAACCTTGAGACTGTATTACAATTACTTCTAAATTAGTTGACATTAAAATGCAGCTGTCGGACAGAATTCTTCAGCTTGGTAGTATCACAGGCAACAAGTTACAAACAGTTCATGCAAAACACCCATCATGTGTCTACATTCTTGACTGTCAAACTCAAAATTAAGAGAGAGATTGCAAGTGGTAACTATGTGGTGCAGCATCCTTCTACCAAACTAGTCTAGAATCTGGACTGTTCTTTTGGGTGTTTTTGTCATACAAATTCCATTGTAATAGCACAGCAGATACCACATACAAAAGCGATCAAGAGAATCTTCCCTTTCAAGTGAAAATGCATTCTTTGGATTGTGCCATCACACACACACAGAGTTCATGCCATGCTACACCCCCCCCCCCCCCAAAAAAAAAAAAAAAAATCAAAAAAATAAATAAGATAAAATAAAACAAGAGCCCAGAATGTAGACAACTACAGTACTAGACATAAATAACACAGCTTGCAATGCAAAGGTGATGCACGCAACTGAAGTTGAGCGTGCCTGCATGTTTATGGAATAACTTGATTGAGTGTGTTTTGTCTATTGTCCGTGTATTACTGCTTGCAGTGAGCATCAAACGGCAGGCAAAAATTTGGCGATGAAACTGCTGCTGGTTTGCTGGAGGGGGGGGGGGGGGGGGTAATCTCATTTGCCAAAAGTCTTTGGTTTATACCAGTCAAATTCGGCGTGTGCTTCAAGCAGTGCCCTGTAAACAGCAACACGGGACAACTTTAATATGACGATGCTTGCTATTTTAAAAGAATTCCAGGTGTAATGTATGAATATCTTATGACACAAGATGTAGAATTTGTTTGCTTACTTTCAAAATTGAAAACATCATTTGAATACAATTTGATCTTGATTCATGCTAGCCGTTCTTGTATGACAAATATGATTTTCTCCTAGATGCATACTAATACAAATAAGCTGGCACACGCACAAAACACACACACACACTCACACTATGATACACAAACACACACATACACAAGCACACACAAAAGTTAATTCACATACATACACACAAGAATATGCAGACATACAGTTAGGCCTATACACGATCATTAACAGCTGACAAGACACAATTCACTTATTTTAGTAAATTCATGCATGCATGTAGTATTAACTTGTTCAGCATTAAGAACATGTGTGCATAAGTGCTTACAATACAGGTCACTTTAAACAGCAGAGATGTGGTACTTAACAAAATAGTAAGACAAATTCTCACCATTTGCACCTGCATTCCATTTTCCCCATTAAAATTTCATACTCAATCTTTTATAAATAATTTCAAGCAGAATGTACATACACTTGGGATGTCTCTTTAGCTTCCTGGGGCATATGACCAGAAAAGAGGTTGGGAGAGGAGCAGAATAGGATTTTTTGCATTAAAATCACATCTATGGCAAAATTTTAATCTCTTGGATGGCAAATTACATGAGATGCAAAGGTAAAAGGAAGGGAATGCACCTTCAGGGACCTGTTAATGAAAAAAAATAAATAAAAAAAAATGTATATATACATATATAATATATATATATATATATATATATGTATATATATATTCACAACAGTAGTTCAATATGAAAACTGCGTGAGAGATGTAGTTTTGTCAAAACTACATCTCTCACGGAATTTCCATACTGAACTACTGTTGTGAATATATACTTTCTTGGACTCCGAGCAGAAACTAATTGCTGTTATAATATGCCTTTGGTGTTTTCTCATCTACCTGCTGGCTGACGGTCACAAAGGTCACAAATGTCATTGTTCGTACAAATTCTGGAGTTCGTAGAGATTCGTAGATGGGGCACAGATTCTTACGAATTTCGTACAAACGTTGTTTTCAATTTGCAAGAGCAACTTAAGACCTTTAAGAGAAACGAAATGAAATGGCCTTAGAATTCGTATGTTTTTCATAAGAATGCCTTGAGTTATTCTTTTGTCAGACTTACGGCCATCTTACGATTTCGTTTTGTCGTCAGATGGTCATACGTGCAACTCACAGCACTCTCAAGTCATTTGTAACAATATTTTAAGATTTTCTTTTACTTGTATAGTTTGTCAGGTTGTTAACAAATATGCTGCCATGTCCTGTCAAAAATTCTGTAACAGTTGAAAGTTTTATACTTCAAGGTGGCAGTAGTGCCAAGGAGACTACAACTGCAGCTGCATCTGCAAGTAGAGGGGGAGGAGGAGGAAGAAGAAGATCGAGTGGTTGTAGCTGTCGCTTTAGTTCAGAAGAGACAGATGCTTTCTGCTCGAACACCTAGAACAGACTGAATATCTCGCAAAATGTTAAAAGCTAAATCCTCACCTCAACCAGAACTGTACACACCCTTTATCAAGCCTTCAGCACCTAGAAGCAGAATATTATACACAATGTTACATGAGTTTTTACACAATGGTCTTGTGTTTGTGTATTCCAGATTAGGGCAAAACTTGGATGATAACAGCTGCAGAGAGAAACACACACACATATTTTAAAAGAGTATTACAGAGAGAGAGACACACACACACACACATTATGTAAGTAATGCAAAGGGTGACCACAGGCTGTTCAGGGGCTAAATAGTTACATTCCATTATAATGAAGCTTCTGCCATGCTGTTTGCTCAATTTTACTTGAACATCTCTTGAATTTCTTTAGACACCGAGTACTTCGACAGTGAGAGCTTAGTTTGGAAATTGGCATCTATATTAAGGATTATATTCTGTTTTACTGTACATGAAAACAAATAGGAAAAAGAAGGCAATTAAATTTATTGATATTTTGGTTTGTAATAGAACAGGTGGAATGAAACACCTGTCATGGTATCTATCCACAGCGTCACTCATTTCCATTGTGAGCTACTGGAACTCACCGAGACATAATGCTTGGTCTAACTATAGGTGAACTCTTCATAATCCATGCAAACACACTTAGGGTTCTGCAGCATTACAATGAAACGGCCAACATTCCGGCTCGGCACCGCTCTATCTCAAAAAAGAAATTTGGAAATGATGAAAAATTTCACATTTCATCAAATAACAAGCTGTATTTCCAAAAAAAAAAAAAAAATGAATTCAAAACTAGACTTTGCTGAGAACAGTTTAGGAAAGGATCTGAAATGGAAATGTTACATAAAATTTGATTTGAGGTAAAACATCTAAACTCGAAAAAAAAAAATCACGATGTGATCAAACATTTACCAATAATCAAAGGGCAATAAAAGATTCACAATGCAATCTCAGAAACGAGAAATGTTGCTATAGCGACAGGTATGCCTCCACATTCTCGCATTATTCTTCCAATAGGTTTACAGTATATCTTGACAATGTGAGATGAGTTTCACATGACAGGCAAAAAAAAAAAAGAAATTAAATGTTTGAAAGTTTAATGGCACATCCCACATGTGTTGAGTGTATACATTCCTTGAACCAGGCTTCATTATTTTGGATAGCTAAATTGTTTCAGAGAACAAGTATTTGGGAATTTGTGCATTTTCACTCGATCTTTGACCCTTGCCTTTGACCCCATGGCTGACAACTTTCTTCAAATAATCACAACTGGTAATAAATATCAATATCCAATTTTCACATTTTCAAAATATGGGAAAAATAGTGACATTTGAACATTTTCACTTGACATTTAACCTCATGACCCAAATCTTTCCCTACAGAATTATTGTGCAGTAGTGCACGTATAGTCAAACTTGTCTATAGCAGCCACCCATGGAAGACTGGAAAAGGGGCAATTATATACAGGTGGCTGCTATAAACAGAATTTTAAACATGTTTTTCCCTTGGTGGGGAATTGTTGTTAGTGGCTATCTATATGGCCGGTGGCCATTATAGACAGGTGAGTGCTAGGGAAGGTTTGAGTATATGTACCTAGTTTAACTATTCCTGAAAGCATATGCATCGAGTAATTTCCAAGGCATGGAGAAAATAGTGTAATTTCACACTTAAATAGCAGAATTTAAGCATTCTTAACTTAACTTTGACCTCTGACCCCTGACCCCTGACCCACACTTCCCAAGAGAATCATTGTCAGGCAGTACATGGATGTATGTATTAAGATTCATGAAGATACCTTGAGCCATCACAGAGATACAGAGAAAAACATGAAATTTTAGCATTTTCACTTGACTTGGCACAATTCTCTCATGACAAACAGCAAGGCCTGATTCAGATGCACTAGCAAGTCAGACATAAATCATAATTCCCAGAAGAATTTTATGCATTTAGCAAAAAGTTCAAGATTGGCTGCACCACTGCATACTGAATTTCTTTCTAAGTGTTCAGTCATGCCTACAGCCAACCAAATTTGCAACGCCAAAAGTCTGCTGTAGCCACAAGCCTCTCTCACATCTCAAGTGGTATTAACATAATAGAAACTCTGTTCTTTCAAAAAGGAAGCATATATATGCAATCCTTTTGGTACATGTAATTGTCTTTCTATCAGAAAGGGGGGAATTTTTACAATGCTGTCTTATTAATAACATTGATCAATGTAGTTATGATAAACTAATTTAAACTTGTCAAATTTTCTTGTAAAACATATGCATGTGAAAAATTAAAGTAATCAGAGAGAATGAAAAAAAAAGGACATCATGTACAAATAAATTATGTTGTACCAGACACTGAAAAATATTTCATGGAGTATAATGCTGGTTTTGGAAAAGTATCTCACGTTACAAAAAGAGGCAATTACGATAGATTTCCAAACTGGTCTCAAAACATTTTGTTCAATATGTGGGCAGAGTCTTTGAAAGTGCACAATCCCCATCCTAATGCAGAAGCCTTTCTTTTCTTGAACTTTCTACTCTTCTATTCTGATTATTTACAGTACAGGTATGATGTCCTCTACAAGAATAGCTTACGCCAGCATATAGGGCAATTTGACAATCAGTTGCAATAATAGAATACCTTTATCATTATCAGTATCAATACAACTAATGGTATTAAAAAATCATCCACATACAACACATGTACGACAGGCATATTTTCAAGCAATGACTATAAAGTGTAGTAAGTAATTGTTGTATAATACATTGTTTTCTTAACATAATGAAAGTATAGTTGTTTACACTGTAATCACAACCAGCTTACAAGAATACATGTACACAGCAAACATTGACACACATCATAGCTGTGTTGGTCTTGCAGACTGAATATGCCATACTGCTAATTATATTCTCAAGTAAATAGCTTTATTTCTTTTCTTTTCAATTTCTTTTTAAGACAATTTCAATAGTGGTAAAAAGTTGGTATCATCCATCTGCAGGAATTAAAGTCAGCAATATCTCACTTTAGAGGTGACAAATCTATAAATTTATGAGGACAGTGTGCTGTGCACTACTGCTATCGTTTTCCATTCCTTATATTTTTCTGTGCTCATGCAAAAGGAGCAGCTGTTCAAAGTTTAAGCATTCTCTAATTACATTTGGCATTAACACAGTGAAAACGTTGCACCACTGTCAAGTCTTATCAGTACTCCATGTCAGCATTATGCAATATTGCTGCATGCAAGTACCATATTTTGTTAGGTGGTGACAAAAAGTGAGTAAGATATACTATGCTCCACTTTTAAAAGGAGTGCATGTGCTCATGTGACAACAACCATATACCATGACTTGAAGTTTCCATTTTTAGCGATGCTTCACTAAACTGCTTCCCTCAGCCAAATATTTTCCTTCCCCTTGCATGTAAAGGACATTTTAAAATCTTGCTAGTACATTGTGTGCTGGGATCAACTTGGTTTGCTCCATGTATTGTGTGTTTGCAGTCAGGCCAACATACAGGCCAACATACAGGGTACACACGCATCATGTACTTCTGTTGCTGGCTATTACTGTGTATTGAATACTTTCACTGCCTTTGTGTACCTGAAGGCAGTGTTGCTCATTTCACAAAAATCAATATATTCATAACAATCACAATATAAAATCATCCTGAACTACAACTTGTAGAATTATCACTGAAGGTGATTAATACCCCCACCCCTAGTGTTGCTTTATAGTATGTGATGTCATGAGGGCAATGACGTAAATACCAAGTTTGTGCACTTGTCGAATTGGAAACAGAATAATTTTAGTTTACTGTACAATTACAGAGTTGACACTGAGTTCCACAAGGTTTGGGTAAAAAGTGTGGTTACCATGGCCATGCATTGTCTGATACAAAAACAAGGGACATTTTGCATAACTACACTTAAAAACCATCGTACACACCAAATTTGACCTTCATAGCTTAAATGGTTTATTTTGATACAAAAATGAGAGGTTACCATGGCAACACATTTTCCTTAAACTAACACATTGGTGTCTTGCAAAACTACACTTCTAGATCATGATACATACTAAATTTGACTTTAATTGCTTGAATGATGGAAAAGTTATTTGATCTGCAAGGTTTTGGTAAAATTGTGGTTACAATGGCAACGGTTTGTGTGACAAACACAAAAATTATGCGTTCCACATCTATACCTCAGGGCGATAATGCCTACCAAATTTGGTTTCAATTGCTTGAAAACTGAGAAGAAGTTCACTCCACAGGATTAAAAAAAAAAAAGAATGTGGTTACCATGGCAATGCATTGTCCGATACAAATACAAAGGACATTTTGCAAAACTACACTTAAAGAGCATCACACACACCAAATTTCAACTTCATAGATTAAATGGTTCAATTTGATACAAAAATGAGTGGTTACCATGGCAACACATTTTTCTTATTTTAACACATTGGTGTCTTGCATAACTACACCTCCCGATCATCATACATACTAAATTTGACCTTGATTGCTTGAATGATGTGGAAGTTATTCAATCCACAAGGTTTTGGTAAAATTATGGTTACCATGGCAACGCTTTGTCCGACAAACACAAAAATTATGTGTTCCACATCTATGCCTCAAGGCCATAATGCCTACCAAATTTGATTTCAATTGTTTCAAAACTGTGGAAGTTGTTCACTCCACAAGATTTCGAAGAAAACATGCGGTTACCATGGCAACACTTTGTCAAGTACAAACACAATGAGTGTCTTGCATAACTACACCTATAGATCATCATAGATACCAATTTTGAAATTGATTGCTTAAATACTATAGAAGTTATTCAATCCACAAGGTTTTGGTAAAATTATGGTTACCATGGCAACACATTGTCCGACAAACACAAAAAACATGTCTTGCACATCTATAACTCACTATCATCATTTACCCTAAGTTTCATTTAAATTGCTTCAAAACTGTAGAAGGAGTTCGCAACGCAAGATTTAGCAACAGACAGACCGACCGACCGACCACCCGACCAACATCACGGTGTTTCCTATATCCTCCCCCTTCACACTACATGTGGCGGGGGTATAAAAACTGTATACGCTATATATTTCACGTGGGTTTTATTTTCGCGAATTTCGCGAGTCGGGAGCCATATGCAAAATTAACAACACGCGAAAATATTACCTTCCAAAATGAATCCCTTGCCTTGACGATATGAACATTTTACGGCTTACCGAACAGACCATACTGGCTAAGCTTGTTTACGTACATATAGCATGTCCACGTCTAACTACTAGTATACACAGCCCAGTCGCTGTGGTAGCATTCGTTGCTAGTAAGTTGAAAATTCACACTTTCTTTGCCACTTCATATTTTCTCTGGTCCCCCAACCGCGAATTTAACCACTCGCGAAAATGTGTGACATCGGCAATTCGCGAAAATTTATGTACGCGAAAATTATAGCGTATACAGTATATGGCATCTAACCTGTAATGCACAGATTGATGCATGCAGTCATAATACATATATACTATGGTGTTTTTACTAAGGATGGAACTTTACACACAACACTTACAGAAAGAGAGATGGGAATCTGTGAAGTATGCATGAATGATAAGAAACAGGCCTGCTCCAGCTTTAGCGCTTGTGGTTGATATACTGTAGTCACAATGTTTTACAAGTACAGTTAAATGTATGAAGAATGTACAGTATCAATGCATTTAAAACATGCATATGGATATTTTTACACAATTTTGATGCCACTTCCTGCTTAATTTTTGCAGAAATTGGATTTAAATGTGAGATGAGACTTTTAGTCAAAAAAATTTTTAATTCAAATTTTGTAGATACAGTGTACGTGTATTAGGTTTGAACATGAGAAGAACTTTTCTCACAGATATGTTTTTCTCCTTCTTTTACAGTAATATACTCCCAATCCAACATCAGTGAAAAGACAGATTTGATATCATATATAGCATTGATGTTTTAACTCCTGGGTACCACACAAATCAAGCCACAATGTGCTACCAAACACAAGCACTCCAGTTTGTAGTCTTGATTTCCATTCTTCTAAGAATCATAAACCAGTGCTGGAAAGTCTATTATGGAGTAGCAGTGTTTAAAACAGGCTTTCACCGCAGCACTCTCTATGAACACCCATGCACGGGAGAGATTTATGAATGTATTTACACCTGTCATTCAGCTGTCAACACTACCATAAATCTCACCCATAATCATCTTCTCCAGCATTTAATATATCCTTCATCTCTACCACCATTTCCCCATATACTCTCTGTCAATCAAATGTGTTTTCCCCATTCTACCCAATACACAACAGCATGCAAATATGAGTATATATACCATAAGTCATGATAAAATGGTGACAGTATTACAGCTTTCAAACATCAAGGTTTTGCGAGAGCAGCACAATTTAAGTGTGCAACATAAAATAAAAAAATGGAAGAGCTACTTACAATGTATCTATAGTAGGGACAGTATGCAGATGAATTTCATTTGGCAATGTGGTTTATTTTCATGATTCCATATTTAACAGAAAACAAAATAGAGAGATTATGTATATCTTATACTTACACACACAGACACACTCTCACATAATTTACTTTAACTGCTCATCAAACAAGGACATCGTGTGGATGATTCACACTCACATTTTCAATGTCCTATGCCTACACCACAGACAATCCATCAATGAAATCTTATTGAAATTCAGGACTCCTTAAAGAAAAGGTCAAGTGAGGAAGCTGCATTTTTTCGACATCACACACAGCCCTTTGCTTTTCTTTACTCAAAATGCCTTTCCTAAATCTTTCTGCAGCAGCATCTTAATGACGCCACACTGCTCTCCAGCCCCATCCTCCCCAGCCCCAACCCTACCCTACCCCCCCCCCTTCCAATACATCATATTTGCCTGGCGTGCTTACCAATACTGGTAAACTTGTCTCTTCCCCTCACTGTCAGTCACATACGTACGCATTTACAACAAGGTTGAGCGCTTCCTTCCCCTCCGCTTCACTGGGTGTTCTTTGTTTTCTCCCACAGCGACCAAGGTCGCCGTGCATCAAGGAAGATACTGTACAACACGTGATGGCCATGTTACAGAGTATCAGTGTATCACAGAACCTTTGACACATCAGTGCTGAATGGGTTAAAGCTTTTTTTTCTTCTGCCCTACATCAACATCACATACACCAGGTGGAAACTGGACATAATCAACAAACGTACTTTAACACCATTTTCCTTAACGCCTTGGTAAGTATGATAATGATAATATCAATCATTTAAATGATGCATCCTCCTGCAATCTCTCTGACAGTGTTTTGGTGTATACTGGGTATTCAGCATGTAGCGTTTATCTACAGCAATCCAGTCATGTAAGCAGCATCCACTATCATCTTGAAAATGATTGATGACATAGGCATTAATGATCATTATCTCTGAATTTGACATATTCTTAATGAATACTTCCATGACATAACTATGATACAAACCCCTCCTCTGGATACATTCTAATAAACATAGCTCAGAATTGACAGATGTACAAGATTACACATATCAATAAAATCATATGAAATCAATTTTGTACAGTTAGAGATTATATCAGTCCTAACAATGATCATAGCCAGATTTTAACAGGATAATGTATATGACCTCCGAAAGTGTCAAAGTTAAACTTCAACAAGAGAGACGTGAAGTCATACACACTACATTCTGCATTTGTGGACGTACAATGAATACTGTAATAACTATGTTCACATCTTATGCTGATCTTAAAAACACTACTTCTTGCAGATACAGTGACAATCCTTAAAAACTGCACAATACATTATAAGCAATTTCTTACAAATATGCATAGATACATATGTAAACTTGCGAATTAACTAACACACACACACACACACACACAGGCATGCGTAAAGGCACACACACACACACAGTGACTGACTGCTCTATTGTAGGACTTTGAATGTGATATGCAGTCACCACACATTTGGAACACAGCATTGCAATCATGTAGAAGGTATATCACATGCATTTGTGTTACGTGCATTACAAATGCTAGGTTCAGCCATCCTGGTAGTACACATGTAGAACCGAGGACAGAGTTCAATGTTGACACACGCAGCCCAGCCACGGCAAGGAAAGAGCTACATGGCTGTGAAAGTGGTAAATCAATCATGGAAATGGAAATGGATAGGAAGCTGCCTGTTGCTTGCGGAGACACTTCGGCATTTCCATGCTGTATTATAAAAATGTGTGTGTATGTGTGTTTCTGTGTGTCATTAGTGTAAAAAGGGGGTTGGTGAGGTGAAGTACTGCCTCCAATGTCACAATAATTCAGTTGTTGTACACACAGTCTGTATATAATATTAGAACATGTGAGAGCCGAAATACACTATAAAAGCTAAATAGTATCAACAAATATGAAACATGAGTTACATGCACAAGAGATAAATCAACCATACATGTATCTCCTTACTATAAAACTGGACATTTTCACATGATGTACATTTCAGTAGCTCCGGCTCTCACCACAACTTTTTTTTTGTCCCTAAATTTGTTGTGAATTCAAAAGTGTAGCTTAAAAACATTACAAATTCTCATTGATTTTTGTCCATCATGAAATATAAACATCAAATACTTGAAACAGTTTTAAGACTTCCCTAACATACACACACACACACACACACAAATATTCCACATTTATGCTACAAGGTAACAATTACATGTCCAGTAATAGACACCTGATTACACCTGGCATACATGATAAACTTGTTTCATCTCTCGCTTCCCATAGATCACCATAAAGTAAACTTGTATACTGAGTAACTGGCTCGACTAGATCAAAGTCAATTATCACAGTACATAATTATTATGTACACTCATATGGCCCATTGTCAATAAAGAGGCACAATGACGACACAGGTGCCTTACAAATAGGAATGACATTCTGATCTAACTGGTTAGCACAAAAATATTTTGATAATCATGTCTTGGCTCAAAACCTTTGAATCTACCACCAACTCCCCTTTAACAGCAAAATTGTTAACAACTCAACATTACTCAAATACAAAGGATAGAATCTATTCTTTCTCTTCTTTTTTTTTTCTTTTTTTTTTGTGAAGATCTTAGTGCAGGTCAATGGGAAAGTTGTAACAAAGTGACTTCATGGCCTCAACTGATATTTGCATGATATGGTTGAAACCGAATCATTAGTATAGAACACAAACCGAACTTTGAAATTAAATTCGTAAGTTAGGTCTCTGTACTGCATGAGAAAGTGTAATTGTGACCCTGCAACACAAAATCAATGTCAAAAAGTTGCCAGACATGGATTTTTAAGAACAGGTTCTGAAAGAGCAGACTTTATGCTTTAACATGATATATAACTTCATTCAAATGGACTTTCCTAACCCATCTACAATTTGTAAATACTCTAAAGAAAGTACTGTAGCTGAGAAAAGAGGCTCTGAAATATAGGGGCTATTGAAGTGCTTAATTTTACCAAGCCATACTCTGTACAATGAATGGGTCAAGAAACAGGATGTAAAACTTCATAGCAACAACAATGAAGAGATATCAGGTTAAGCTGAAATTGATCATGAATGCTTTATAAGCACATACATGTATCGTATCCATGACTAATGCAAACTTTCAAAGCAGTAGCATCATCCTTTCAAAAGTTATTAGAGTCGAAAGTGAAGAGTGTGTAAAGGATTTTTAAGAAATGAAAAGGTGACTCTAAGACACACCTAATCATACTGTTCTACAAAAAGGAAGTATTCCAGAAAAACAATTTCCCATTCATCCTATGATCACAAACTTCACAATAATGTAAAAGTATTGCTCTTTCAGGAAATATGAAAAACTCAAGATTGACCAGGTTGACCCATTTCACCTATTTTGAGTCCTCACACAAAATCAGCATACAATGTGCAACTTTTTGTTGGTTTTGTGATGCATGGTCACAATTCTGAAGCTGACTTCCATGACTGGAATAAAATCTGACAAAGAGAGTTAGTAATAGAAATTTCACAAAACAAATAAACACTCTGGAGTGTTAAGGCTTCCCATGGTTTTGCCAAATAGTAAGAACTGATCACAACTGCACATGCAAATTAGCTGATATGATATCATATCTTCACCTGAAAAGCTTCTTGATTTCATAAGCAAAACTCGATGCTTATCATGCAAAAATTGACATTTAAAAAAAGTTTCAATTTGCAGTAAGTATCAGGTGATATAAGCCAGGAAGGTATCAGGTGACATGTATCATGTGACAGTAATGCACTCTTTCTATAGCTTTCTGCCATTTCACTATGCACCATGAATTATACATGATTCCTTTGGAGGAGGTGGGAGGACTGCCATTAGGGGAAGAGGGCACTCATTCCTGGTTGCAAATTGAGCCCATTTAAGGACACTGCCCCTTTTCCTGAGACATGTATAATGAAATGTACTCATGTCAACATCAATGATCTACTACCTTGTTCAGTACAGTCTCAGATACTAATGAGATAAGAAGACAAGAGAAGAGATGCAATGACAGTTCATTCAGTATGCATGTATGTATTTCAATACCCTAGTGGTTAGATAATGGGTGATTTCAAGTTCGGTGCTGTTAATGGTGTTAAAGTTATCTCAACACTTACACCAGCAATAATCCTGAACTTGAAATCAGGCGGAGTTAGCAGGTTGACCTCAAAACTATGACGTACGTCCATTAGCTAGAGTTGGGCCAAGTGTCAAATGTCCCCTGCTAAACTGACAAATAGAATTAAGGAATATTCCCCGGGATATACAGTATCACTGCTTCAGCCACTTTTAACAGCACTGTTTTCCCAAAAATGATTTGAATTGGGAATTTAAATTTGCATTTAAATTGCATTTATGAATCATAAGTTTCATAGGAAATCACACAAGACAGATTTTAGGACACATTCCACCCACTTGATGCTGCACATACATTAAGAGAGCTATTATGATTCACAAACTGGTCAGACAAACTATGAATAAACAGCCTTGAAGTAAGACTGACTGCAATGACGGCAATGACTGAATGTGTGTTTTAACATTAAATACATTTTTTTTGTATACATTTACACACAAGTCAGCATGCAGCTGTAAGTTCTTTCAAACATGAAAAGGTCAGAAATATGCTCCTCATATGCAAAGATCACTGTCATGAGGAGTTCCCCACATCAAGAAATTCAGTGCTACCACACATCATTACAATGTTATACTCACATCGAAAACATAATTGATTTAGTCAGATATACAGTATATGGTTCACTCAGAATTATGTCAGGAGCAGTTTCATGACATTTGCTCCCGCGACAATTACTCTCATGAAATATCTATATGCTCTAAGCCATACATAATTCTACCCACAAACATAACCATAACCCTAATCATAATCCTCCCATCAAACTAAACCTAAAATCCTATCACAACCCTACTAACCCTAAATCCTTGGAGAAAATAGGACCGGAGCAATGTTGTCACAGGAGCAAATGTCATGTCACTGTCAGGAGCATGGAGGTCGTTTTATCACAGCAACAAGGGACATTTCGTAGCGCTGTTTGCAGCCAAGTCTCTGTCCACATTCAGTTATGGGAAAAAAAATTTGTTTGTTTTTAACATGCTTCATTCATCCATTCCCATTTGAATAGATGATTAATTCTTTATCTTTACTTTTTCTAGGACTGTGATATTATTTGATACATTCTAAGTTTGATCTTTTTTTATGGGGAGAGGGGAAGGGGGGAGGGTCTACTAAGTTGAGATCCAAACATAGCTTTATGACGTGTAACACTTTTATTTAGGTTTCCTATAGATTCTATACAAAATTGTCATTTGTCCTGCATGTTGTCCTGGGCAATGCATTGATGTAATGATATTGTTATTTCTGTTGAGTTGTTACATCTTTCAATATTTTCCTTTGTTTCTGTTTGATTAACTTCAATAAAGTAATGATGTACTACTATTCCAAAAAAAAAACAACCTTCTACTAAGCAAAGGCCAATTTTTTCCCCACTTTTGCCAGACCTTTTTGTATGCTGTTTTGATATGGCAAGTCTCTCTTGATGAGATAACTGTAAATTGTATTAGCTTTATACCTGCACAAGTTTATCTTAGAAAGAGAATAAAATGATGTATTTGTATTTCCACCCCTTTATCTCATACTTTGGTAATTGATATTCACTTCCTAGTCATGATTTCTGTCAAAGTTTGTCTTGAAATGAGGTCACATTTGATGATATTTTGTATGAATCAACATTCTAGTACTAATGTGATCGCAAACCAAGGTTTTACACTAGTATTCTAATGAGATCTGATACCAGCTGATTAACATCCCTGCAACAAAATGCAGCACAAAGGTCAAAGGGTACAATGAATAAGTAATAGTATCACACACATTACATTCAAACCCCTTCCCATACAAGTATACGTTTACAGGACTTACAGTTTTGTGCACTCTGAGAAAATGAATTATAGAGTCAAACTTTTCTATAGCGGCCACCCAAGGGAGATAAGAAGAGTGGCTGTTACCCATAGATACGGGGTCGCTATAGATATTATCCAACATTTCACGCGCTATCACATACATAATGTATCAGCAGTCTATCTTTTTTTTTTTTAAGTACATGTATGTGCATGTATGTGTGTATGCACATCCTTCATACATTGAACGTCGTTATCGATTGAGCTAATGCACACCAGCGTGTATCAGGCAAGCATGCTTACATCACAAGTTCATTACCATGCCCAAATGGCAGGTGAACACAGAAGTTGTAATCACTGAATTATTCACTATGCATGACCAGCACGGCTGCAAAACAGAAACACAAGTCAATTATTGGCTTGGCTCTGGCTCTGTATAGGACTGTGGCCACTATACACAGGTTACCATTTACCACGTCCGGGAAACTGAATTCATGGTCTTGGCCATGTTACACAGGTGGCCACTATGCACAGGGCCTGTAACATTGCTTTTCTCAAGGGGAGATTTTTCAGTGACCACATACATCAGGCGGCCCCTATAGAAAGTTGGTCTCCAGGGCAGGTTTGACTGTATGTATGTATGTATGTATTAATAAACAGTCAAACCTGTCCTGGAGATCAACTTTCTATAGGGACCGCCTGATGTATTAAAGTCCATGTTATATTATACGATGTACACTAATTGACGAACAAATGAGCAACAATGCAATATGGCTTTGAATTTCTATGATTCTTGAAAGTTAATTTCTGATTATTCTTCATTCATGTCACATATTTTCTTCTAACTTAAAGCTGCATTGATGATTCATGTGATAGATTTTGCAAATCTATACCTATTTCATACTGAGCTGCCCTTGACTGTGAGATACATTTTGTCAAATAAATTAAGGATGAAACCTCTGCTGCTCTGGATGCTGAAAAAGAAATTACAAAATAATTCTTTGCATCATGTTGCTTTAGCATAGTGACAACACCATGAAAGTGATGTTACATGTATTAACGCTTTTTTCTTCTTCTTCTTCTTCTTCTTCTTTTTGAAGGAGCAAGCACATGCTTCTTCCTAAGCCTGTGGAACTGTGAAAACCCTGCGAAGCTGAAACAACAATACTCCATGCACTGCATGCATACAGAAATTACAGAGTCTCAGAGAGAAAGAGGTTGACATATGGTTCATCCCATGCTCCGCAGACAAAATTGATCTTTTCTTCTCTCTCTCTCTCTCTCTCTCTCTCTCTCTCTATCTGTCTGATTCTCCACAAGATGCATACAAATGCATGATACACATAAAACACACACACACATATTCTCTCTCTCCCTCTCTTTCTCTCCCATACTGAATCTCATTCCCCCCGCAGTCTATCAGTCCATTCTCCACCCCCCCCCCCCCCGAAATCCCTTTCAACTCTTTCTGCTATACATTAAAACAAAAACATTTATCAGTATCCTTGTGTGGTTTCATCAAGTCTTATCCATAAAGTGACTGAGATGCCAGAGATATTGGACTCCTCATAAAGCATGGAAATGAAAAAGGACAAGGTTCTAACCCTGCATGACAGGTTTGATGCCTCTTCCCTTGATTGGCAGAAAGGTGATTCCCTGGAAATGGGTGGCCACATCACGTCACATGACACCATCATGTGATCAAGTACGTATGTCATACCATGGGAGGAGGCTGATTTTGTTGCTATTGTTCAGCATTCTGCTACTATCTTTGATAAACTCCATACAATATAAGACAGTAATGGAGAAGAAACAGATGAGACAGGGAAAAAATGTTTATATGAGTGGAAGCACTCTTTGAATTTAGAAATTGTCAAGCTCAGTGAGATTGAAGGGGGTTATGGTGCAGCAATGCTACAGAGGCTGCACTGAAAAGATGTGGCCCTGGTATTTTTATCTGAGTGGCATGTGATGCCAGTGTGCTTGCACCGGCCATATGAAAACTTTCCAGTCATCACTCAGAGAATTCATGCGACTGAATATGTGCTGAATGTCAGGGAAACCTTTTAGTGGGGCAGATACGTAGCAAAAATTGATCGACATGCTCACATCTGGTGGAGAGTATGAAATTGTGCATGTAGGGGTATTTTTTATTTCAAAAAACTGCCAGATCCAAGACATCTGACTACTGGGTTAGCCGCCATCTTGAATTCCAATATGGCCGCCCTCATGAACATGCAACTGAAGAAAGAAGTGTCTGCATTCTGCATTGTGTATAGACAGCCTCCTCACTATCAAAGCTTTTCATCATTCCATCTCAATTTTACACCGGTGTCAGCACCTCAGATTATTTGACAGATCAAATTATAAAAGATTCGTTTCATTATTATTGAAGTGATCAACTTACACTGATGTACAATGTACAATACCTGTGCATGACAACCTTAGTGTCAGTAACGTCCAGTGGACTCATAGAACTTGCAAAGGTGGTTTGAATTTAGTCCATGGATTAAGCAACTTTGACATATGTCACATACTCCAACCGAGATCCACTACTAACAGCACGCTGGAAACATGCATGTCCAAGCTAGTCTTATACTTCTTACTTCTTTCAGTCCATGGACTAAATTCAAACCACAGATTTGATTTAAACTACCGCGGTGACTTCAGACCATACAGTGTAGCCATACAGAATGGTCACCAAGGCCTTTGGAGCATCCAACGCCAAACCAAATAGGAGAAACAGCGGGCAACGGCAACTGCACAGACATGGGCACTTACCTGCAGAGTTACGGCACAGTGGGAGAGCATCTCAACCATGTGGGAGATGTTGTCTGGTTCTTGGATGATGAAATTAGACTCCAAGTCAAATCTGCCTCCAACGAGCTAGATTTAAAGAATAAGATAGAAGAGAGATAAAATCAGGCAATGTTTCCAAATACATGTTGTACAGATTAAACCATATCTAAATACACTCCAACGTACTTATAATCTTACTCCCTGAATTTATAGATTATGTATATTGTAAACATAATCATAATCATTGCGTAGGCACACATTGAAAAGAAAATTCCTATTGCTCTCTTAAACTGGCCAATTTCTTTTTCTTCCTGGTTTTAAGCTGCTGGAATAAATTCAACCAATTCTTTGTAATTTTTCTCCAATCCATGTATAGAAAACACAGCAGAATTCAAGGTATCAATTTCATGAGGACCAGATGATATTGTCTGCAACAAAATGACCTTGTGACGTTTGACAGGTAAAAAGGAAATGTTGAAGTTGGAAAGCTCCGCATTTAGCGCATCCTTGACTCATTCACTGACAAAGTCTATCTCTAGCATCTATGAATTGTTTGACTGAATGAGTTCTACAAAGAGCAAATCAACTACAAGGTACCATCTCTGCCCTCCCCCCCCCCCCCCCCAAACCAGTTTAGAAACTGCATAGAGTGTGATGCACTTTTGTGCTCTATGTATGTGTTTGTTTTTCTTTCCTCCTATCTCATTTTCATGTCATTCCATCATCAATTTTGGGCTGGAGTTTCTCATCCTCCTTCATCTGTGAATGACCGCGTCTGTACTTTTCATCTCGTGTCTCCCCACGCATACAAAGCAGGTTGAGGAATCAAGAAGAGCAGAGAAGCAGACTACCTCCTTTCTTCCTATCCAATAAACTCCATTTACAGTGGTGGCTTGATCTTCTGGTATTCGAGGAGTGGTTTCACATAGCCTGAATTTTCAAAACTAAAACCCCTTCGTGACCACAAGGATTTCTGTTTTTTTATTCCCCTGAAGGGAGCACTGAAGTTGGGGTGTGGCTTTTATGCGGGTGTGGCATATTAGTCCAAATTTCTGGTATTGGTCTAACATTTTAAACGAAAACAATAATTTTCCCAGTTTTCCCATTTCTGTACATGGCTTAATACTTGAAGAAGCACAGCTTGTGCCTACAAACTGATTTTTAGTTTCACTTAGTCTCAGATATTGTCTTTTAACTTTCCAAACAATATCTCCCTTCTTTACCTCTGTTAAATTACATGTTTTGTTTTGTTTTTGTTTACTTTCCTATTTTCATTTTATTTCTTGGTGGTGGTGATGGTGCATAACACATTTTTGTTACTGTAAAACATGATCTATTCGCGGCATGAAATTTTTGCGAATTGGAGCCAGCGGCCTTTTTCGTGGCATGAAATTTTCGCAAACTGCCACTGGCGTTCAATGCATATAGTGTAGACAAGAACTTATGTGTGCATTTTAATTTCGCGAATCTTGGCGCTCGCAAAATTTGCCAAATTAAAATGCATGCGAACATTCCTCATTTTACAGTAACCCACTATAAATTGGCAACCCTGAATATTACTTTGTATCCTATTGTAGCAAAAGACTAGGTAGAACTGATTAAATTAACTAAATCTGTACCTCAATTACAACATCTGCACCTTGAGAGAAATGCTAATACAAAGCAAAATGCAAAGTATTTCTCAGTTTTAAATTCATCAACTTAGAGGCTTATAATCAGTCTACAACTGTTTAAAAAAAAAAATAAATTATGTGACTCAAATTGGGCTCAAATGATAAAGAAGTTTTTTAATCCACCGTACTGAACACTAAAAATTTTTTAAAAAAGAAGAATACCAAACCAATCCACAGAAACATGTTTTAAGGGACTTGATCAATTAAATCAAGAATGAAAACTGTTGCTGTTACTGGTGAAACCTCTCTCTGAGAACAAGCAACTGGGTCCTAAATGTGGGGGATAGACTGCCATGGAGCACAGAGGCCTCTCCACTTTTGAGCATCAAAGGCAAACAAGAGATGTCCAGAAATTTAACGAATGTCACAGACAGAGCACCGCAAAAATGCTGCAGTCGCAGCATCAGAGGTCTCGGATTGTTCCGATGAAACAGAGGATGGTAGCCCACTGCACCAAATTACACATTGTTGATGAATTATTGCCTCTCAGCTCAGACCCATACATCTCACTCACAGGGTAATGAATTTGACATTTTGCCTTCTCCAGACGTGATTGAGAAACGGCCATTCAATTTGTGAAAATGATATGTACACACTTTAGTAACTGTGAAAAGGTCACCTTTCACTGTGGCAGCCGGCAACAATGGGAAAAGACTGCAGGCATTCACAGCAGAGATCCATATTAATACGGAGCACTACCTTGTGATTTTATTTTATCAGATTATTTCATCTAGTCAGGGGAGTACACCTGTGGGTGTATATTAGCTGTTTATTGTTGTTGTTTAGGTAAAAGACGGTACTAAGTTATCAAAAGCACTTTTCTGACTGAGAGAAACATTGGTTTGATATGACTTTGGGGACATAATCCTCACAGTGAATACACGCCAGGTACACTGCACTATAAATCCTCACTGATTCTACCATTGGTTTTAGTTTCCTTAAGAGACTCATCTTTTTTTTAAGTGTATCTGTACACAGAAATTTAGTTTTCTGACATTATTGTAGGTTATTGTACTGGTAATATCCCTATCAAATCTAAGAGTGCAATGTTACTCACATACAGAGATATAGCAATATATAAAGAGACGTAGAGCAATCTCTAAAATGCCAAAAATTACATGCGCCTCGATCTAAGAGTAGTTGTCTGGTGTTATCGACTGCATTTGATTGTGTACAACATGTAGTTTGATAATTTTCTGTACGATCAGTGTACTACGATACTCTCAAAACACGCAAACGCACGCAAATGTCCACGTACGCAGCTATAGGTTGATGCTGCCGTGCCGCGCCGGGCCACTGACCAGGCAGCCGCGGCAATATCTACTCATGCAGATGCATATGGCTCGATGAGGCGATACCATTAGACAGTATTCGATATAGCTGTGTGCAGACGGAGGAGAACGCAGGAAACGTGCACACATCGATGGTCTATGCGTGGCTACTGTTTTCAGATCTGGTTACTATTGCAGCGCGTACTAGTGCATGCTGATGTAAATTTATTAAAATTAATATTTCAGTTTTGGGCATTTTTGTGATGGGATAAAATTTTCTCTGGAGTTCTCAGGACATGCTTTCACACCTCTCACATTTAAATTTTAGGGGAGAGATTCCCTTCAATGAACCTGCAAAGCACATATTCCTTATCTTTACATGAAAGACACAACAATGCCTATTTTATATATCATTTTTTCCAAACTTTCATTTTGACTACAGAACTCAAAACACAAATGCAGGCTGAAATTTACTGTAAAAAGTGCTCTTACTACCAAACACTGACTTCAGCTGTTTTCCTTTAATTTTTTTTTTCTTTTCTTTTCTGTTCTATTTGATCAGTGAGTCAGCATTTCAGAGTTGGTAGACATATCAAACTTCCAATATTGTCCAAATTTCTTGAC
Organism: Diadema setosum; assembly: GCF_964275005.1. Classification (NCBI taxonomy): domain Eukaryota; kingdom Metazoa; phylum Echinodermata; class Echinoidea; order Diadematoida; family Diadematidae; genus Diadema; species Diadema setosum. The sequence continues at coordinate 13,519,431 of NC_092695.1, forward strand.
TGAAAATAACCATAGCATGCAGGAACACCAATATCAGGAAGCAAATGGAAGGCATTATAATGTATTCATCACTGCAAGGTGTTCTTCTTATGCCCAAGTGCAGTGTACACAGTTCACATGACACATCTGGGGAGTATATTATGGTGAGATGGTATGCAAATGTACTGCATTTTGAAATGAATACAAAGTATATGTACAGATAAGACTATTTGATCCTTACCACACAACATGCGGGTTGTTTGCCTTTTTTTTCAGATTAAGTGCAAATATTGTTTGACCTCAGCATGAGTAAATCTCCTTGGCCATGCTAACCAGCATGAAGGGCAGGCCAACTGATACTTACTTTTATTAAGATCAAAATGAAAGTCAGAAATCTACGTTTACATTTTTGCAAAAAGTGAATACAGGCTTCTAGGTTTTGCTGTGCTCATTGAGTTGGTGAGAATTAAACCATGTTGAGGATCTTTTCATGAAATACACCTCCAAGAAACATGAATACCTCAGCCATTCTCTCCTTGCATTGATATTTCCACATCTATCTAATCTTCAATCCGGGATACAAAAGATATATTTGCTAATATCCCATGCTAGCATCTCTACTGCACACCTAATGTACAGTGTGTTTGTTGTATCCGACTTACCAAACTTGGAGGCTCACACAGCACTCACAAAAGCTGGCAGTCCCCAGCTAAATGACAAATAAGAGCCCATCTCACATATTGTATACATCCTCCGACCTATCTTCTATCAATGTCCTGTCACCATGGTAACAACATTAGCGCAGTGCTGATGCAGTTTGCAACATGCTAATGGTGCACAAGCGTGACTGTAGAGGTGAATATCATTCCTTAGCTGCTCAGTTGCCTCCATTTTGTTGTGTGGTTTTACCAAACATTATATGGATTCTTCGAATTACACTGGTATGACCAATGTGAGTGCTGCAAGCAAAGAATATAGATAATATCAGGGAGGTGTAAGAAAAGGAGAGACAACTCGTTCGTAATTCATGCAAACACATGTTTGGTTTCAAAGCGTTACAATGGGATGTCCATCATTCCACTATACGCTTTGAAGTCATGCTCTGCACCGCTCTAGTTGCAAGGCGAAGTTCGGAGACGAAGAACACATTTCACCTTTCGTTGAATTACAAGCTTTATTCCCCCGTAAAATTTGTAATGAAATACTCGAATTGATTAAGAGTAGTTAGGAAAGAATTCAATATTATAAACATGTACTTCAAGTTTCTTCGTAATGCACAAATCGAAATGAAATGAAAATTAGGCCCTCTTAAAAACCTAAAAGATTTTTTTCTAAAATGCGCACATTTCCGCATGTTAGTTTTCTATCCTTTAATCTGGAATATTTTGATCTTTCAAATAAAGTACTCCGCTAAAGCGTGCTCCAGCGTGCTTTTAAACTATTTGCTGTTAAAATTGTCAGATTTACACTGCATTTTGATTCGCTGCTCCAATTCAAGGCACACAAATTGCTGCCATTATTTTGAAAGAGACAGAGCGAAATGCAGTAGGGGCAAGTATTTCTAGATGTGAGAGCGCTAGTCCCGATTATTGATGCTCTCTTTTGTCAAAGCACCTATTTCCACCTGTAGTTAAGCGCATAACTTCTCGGCGGTGCCGCGCATCCTTCAAAGGAGAGCAGGAGTTGTCTCTCCTTCTCTTACACCTCCCTGATAATATACAACATCTCCTCTCCAATAGGAAGCATTTTTTTTTAAATTAAGGTTTTCCCTCATTCACAAGATAATATTCCACCTGTGGCTTCCACATTCTTGATCACATAACTAAAGCATTTACCTCACAATTATAACATGAATATTTTGCATAGGGACACATGAGCTGTGTCATACTGACAGTGTGCACCCTGGAAATATGCTAAAATCAATGATCAATGATGCCATTGCTCTACCACAACTCTGTTTCACTAGTTATATTTGAACTACCTCAATCATATGCCCTCTTCATCATATCCCATTGTGCATGGTGTGCCTATAACTTATTTCACACTGACATCATGAACAGCAGACATAAAAGAGGGGCCACACACACATTGATACGAGACACATTATAGAGTGCCCCCCTGCATGCCTAGTAAACAGAGCTTCCTTGTTAATCCTTGATGAATGAGAAACTCTTTCAGCCTTGGATGCACATCCACAAGCAAAACACCAAGTCCTATTTAATATAATAATAAAGAAACTTAGCAGTTCTTTTTAAATGAAAAATTGTAACATACCCTTGACTTGTTGCTGACATGGTAAGGGTGATATCATCCCAACTGCCTTCTGAACCAGGTGAATTAAGTAATCTTTCATTTTGCTTTAAAAATGTTAATATATTGTTCAACTACAGTGACGACGTAAGCTTTTTCGGTCTTCGGCAACATGGAATTAACCAAAACTCTGGAAATTCAGCAACAAAAATTCATTACTTTTAAGCAGACTGCCAGAATCCCAATTCCTATTTGAAAGTCAACTCTAGGGTCTGATGAAGCCTATACAGTTGAACCTCTCGTATCCGGACAAGTCGGGACCGGGGCTTATCGGGATAAGGGATTTGGCCGGATACGGGAGACTCAATGCTTTATACATGTACATATACATACACATGTACTGATGTAGCCCATTGTAGTACCACATGTAGTAATGTGTATACTGCAACCTTTTCATTGTTACACTCAGTAACAGACCCCAACAGAGAGGTTTGTGTTTGCAAGAATGAAATCATTTTCTTTTATAAATTCTTGGGATGATTTACCTAAATAATTATTAAGAAATGTATCAAGTAGATCTTGAAAATAAACAGTACGAGTCGACGAAATTACGCTTCAAAATGCGATGATTTGGGGATGTTTGGGGATGTTAAAATGTCTGAAGGTAAGCAATTTGGAAGGAAACTTGATGTAATGTATGTTAATCATGTTGAAAGTAATATGTAATTCATGTGTGTTTGTGTAGGAGTTCTCTGACGGAGTTGGGAATCCCCCTTTCCTCCCGTAATTATAAAAAAAAAAAAAAAAATCACGGCGAGATTGCGTCCGTATAATAGAGAGATCCGGATAAAGGGAGGCCGGATAGAGAGGTTCAACTGTATATTTCTTTAACTTTACCTATCACAATCTACATGAACATGGTGCAGCACTGCATTTTATGCCTAGGTCAGAGTTTGATTCTCAATTTTCTCAGGTTTAAATGATATACTGATCTAAATTGGATGTTTCCAACCAACTTTAACAACAGGTAATAGATAATCCAGCCTGCAGTAGTGTTAATTATGAAAGGGCTTGATCTATGTGAATATTTGAAGGCTTCGTAATGGATTGTCTAAAATACATACACATTGTGTATTAGATAAATAATAAAAAATTTGCACACTTGCTATAAAAAAGCAATAAAACAAATTTTACATATGAATTTGACGACAGTCTTTTTGAATAAGTCTAAAATTTCTATGTATGGCCCCAGTCACATATAAACACAGATCCTCAAGGATCTACACGATGATCCAGGGAGTTCCGGAATAATTTCAACCTCGTTGGAGCGTCGACGAGCATTGATATGACTGTACACACGGTTTCAACACGGCAGCTACACGGATAAGGCTGGAAGAGCACTGCGTCCACACAAACCAACACGGCATCTACACGGACCAACATGGCAGCTACATGGCAGCCACACCGACCATCCCGGATTGCTCTGCCAACATGGCAGTCCCCGGATGTCCAAGGATGCTCAAGGCTTCAACACGGATCTCTCCCTGGATCACCCTGGATCAGATCCGGGGTGATCCGGCATGTCTATGTGACTGGGGCTTACACAGTATTCATCATGAATACCTTTGATTCTACACTGCATGTACCCCAAATTATGGGGGAAAATAATTTTTCATTGCAGTATAAATCACAGGTCTAATGCTACAATGTACTAGGTGTTTCAAAAAACATTTCCCACTTTTGATGCTTAATACACTGTAGTTCGAAAATTATATATCAGATAAAAGTGTCATTGCTATGGGTAATTGCTGAATAGTGTACAATTTAGTTGGAGGTGATTTGAATATGAAAACCTATATCAGTTTCATGAAATCCATGATTATCTTTAAGGTTAGGTTCCAGATTTTGGTCAAATTTTAACCCTCTGTACAAAACCTGAACTTCACACAGGAACAAATGATGTGTATGTGAGTGTGTGCTTACAATGACCATGAACAATGGACATGGATACCACCTTTTCAGAGCTCTGCTCCAAGGCACATGAATGCTTTATCAATAATATTCATGATGGATTGCCCTGGGCACTGCTAGTCTGAATTCATGGCAAAGGGTGAAATGTATGCACATGAAAAAAGTAAGCACATGTTTCCACGTGCTTGCATATACCACATTTCAGAATGAATAAAGACTAGCTGTGATAGTGGAATTCCTCATAAATAAATAATGGACATTCCAATCCTGGCCATTGTTCAGGACCACTGTCTGGATGTCAACTACACGCTCCCAAACACACCAATTGACTTCTGTGCAAAGTTAAAGTTTTGTACAGAGGGTTGAAAACAGAGCAAAATCTGAAACCTTAACCCGTTTAGGACGGTTTGCTTTGGCGAGCGAACACCCCCACAGACGGACAGGTTTTCCAAAATCGAGCCCGAACCGAGGGTTACTAAGGGGGTGTGACTTACGGTCCCGCTTTACCCAATCATCAAATTGCCGTGTATGCGGTGTAGGAATCCGCTTTCTGATTGGATGAATAACGACCGCTCATGAATAATAATATCGCTTCCCTTCGCTATCTGGGTTCGCGCGCGCGGTTTGAACTTCACGTACTATACGATCGTCAATTTGCGTTCCCTCGTCAACTCAAATGAATAGCGTCTTTTATTATTGGGCACCAGGCTATGTCGAGGGTGTCGCAAATTTCTACTACATAATTGTCTTGAATTTACTGATTCATGGAGGCAATCTTTTATGGAAACTGTAATCCGTTGATCACAAGCCTTCAAAGTCCTTTCAATGAAAAGCGATCGATCGGAGGATTGTGTACAGGCTTGCGTATTTCCATTTACACGACTGTAAGACACGCCAAGTAAATCTCGTATTGTGGCGATATCAAAGGCACACGAACCCACTCTTGACTTCCTGTTGTTCACAAAATTCCTTACCATAGCTAGTCAATGAATTTTGGAAACAGAAGGAAGTTTATTCATTGTATACAACATTTGAAAATCTGTTACACCTTGTTTGTCCCCGCTACTTGTATCCAAATACAAAGCTCGCGTGTCTGTAACAGAAGCACGTGGCTTTATTTCAACACTAGGCAAACCATCAACGATGTAATATTACAAGTAGAATTGGTGATACTGATTTATCAAAGTCGAATTTCGTAATAGAATAACGTCCACTTGAGTTTATTTCTTGGTTCTGTTTCAGAAATTCCCATAAAATTGACAAGAGCCTGGAATATGTTCAATATTCAAACAAATCTTTGCATCTTTCTAACTTTCTTTGAGATGAATAAAAATGCATAATCCACGCTTGCGCAATACCTGCCATCCTCTGAAGAAGTCTGTATAAAGAAGTTTGCTTCCTGAAATTATCAATCGTGACTACCTACAAATTTCGATCATGCGACTTATAATAGGTTTTCATTGGATGCATACAAGATATCACCGAGTCGATTTGTGAGTTTATTATCGGGGTTTGATGCTGCTATTCTTCTGTGCGATCTTACAATTCCTTTACAACTTCGACGTAATGTCGGGAAGATAATGATTTAATTATTCACTATGTATCAAGTGAAATGAGATTTCTCACAGTGATACAGACATATATTTAATTATTATAAAGAGTAATCACCAACCTAAATGAGTATCGTTATTTCTTACATAGAAAAAAAAAAAAAACTAAGAATAAAACACCGGTCCTGTTTAAGCCAGTTGACAGAACATGTATGAGCTCTTCAGATGAAACAGGGCAGTCTATACGATGAGAAGAGAAAAAGGAGAGAAAAATAGGCTGGTCATCTAAATTTTGTTTGATTGATGGTAGATAATCTGAAAAGATTTTTCAAACGTAATGTAAAATTATACAAGATGAGGTTTGCCTACAACCTGTGTTTTGGTAATATCTTTCTACGTTTTATACAATACATATGTATATATATATATATATATATGTATATATATATATGTATATGTATATGTATATATATATGTATATGTGTATATATATATATATGTATATATATATATACACATACATACATATATAAATTTTATGGGCAGAGTATCTTGGAGAAGCGATCATCACCATCAATGATAATATTCAATCTACACGTTTGTATATGGGAATGAAGAAGGGGATAGCTGGAAAGGAAAGTGATGAGATGTAATGAGATAAAATGAAGGAACACTAATTGAGACAAATGTATTACAAAGGAAGAGCAAAACGGCAAAAAAGGGCAAAAGGGTACAACATTATGCAAAGATTTTGCAGTCATTTTTTGTGTACGTTTGCCTTCCAATTTCGTAGTTACGTAATTCAAAATATCCAACAAAAAAAAAGAAAAAAAGACCGCGCCATGAAGATGTTCATTCAACCTCGTTTGCCTTTCACTATGTCCTATCACTTCAAAAAATGTAGCATTAGCACAATTCAAATTAGAATTCCCATCGAGAATTCAGATTCGCATCAATGTGAGAGAGTATCTTTTCAGACAGGGTCGCAGGTGAGCATTTCCGAGTTCGTCGGAGAAGTTCATTCATATTAGAAACAAAAAGGTTGACCACCCGCCAGCTGATAGAAGAAGATGACATGACCATGGGAGAACGGCGAGCACATTGCGTCATGTCACACAAGCTTGAAGGTCTAAAATCATTACATCACTTCAGAAAATAACGAAAAGATGATATGTTTGTTGAAATAAAGGACATTTCTCCCGACATTCTTCGATCTCTCATAACAGACGGTTAATTTTGCTGAAATGATCTTCTCTTATGTCATGAGTGTAAATCAATATTGTTTTGTTTTATTGTGTATACGAGTCATCGCCCGGTAAAAGACAGAAAATGAAGTACTATTCTCATTCAATAAGCATAATGTATAAAGGAAACGAGCATTTGCTGCAATCGTTTATGAATATGAAAATGCTTCAATGCGATTTCACGAAGTCTAAAGGAATGAATGCAAGTAGGTCTATGTAAATACAGAGATGTATAATGCAATTATTATAAAAAAAAAATACGCAGCCACGATAAGTGCATAAACGACTTCAATAGCAGCATGAAAACATTTGATCACATCAATATATGAGATGGACAAGAACATTTCATGTTTTTATTGCTCGAAATTCCTTGCTCCTAATCAAAGTAGAGTGTTCAATTGAAGCGACAGGTTATCACATCTCCGTCTCTCGCAAAACTGAATCATCACTTCGCAAATTTGGAGTGCTTTCTACAAATTTACATAAAAAAAGTTTATTTTTTTTTAGGCATGAGTTACCATATTCTACTGATTATAAATCGATTGAGCTACAAAACGGTAGTGTGTTGCTAAAACCATTATAACTCAATGATCGCGAAATCATTTGACTTGTGAACTTCCGAAAGAGATGGACTGAAAACCCCAGACTTCTAAACGTATAAGTAATTGACAGAGCGACTATAGCCGAAAATTAGCATATTATGAAGAATTCATACAAAACTAGAACCAAAAAAGACTAAACAGTCAACATCACCATTGTCGGTATCGTCGTAATATGGGATGTAATTCTATTTTGACTGCCTCTTTGAAATACTGCAAACATCAAATACTGAACATCATAATTTTTATTTGTGAATTGTAAGCGTATGGGAGAGAGAGAAAAAAAAAAAGACAACTTCTGCCGTATGTCTTGTTTCTCGCTTTATTGCAGCGTATGTCATTGTCGAGGTTTAAATTCTGTAATACATGTTCGTAACAAGTACATGAGAACTTGCACATTGGATTTTCAACAACCATAAAATCATTGGGGTCCGTAAAAGCGGTTACGTAATACATACGAAGCACATCACTATAATGCATTCTATGGACCGGTGCAGAATAAAGAGACTGTCTGTAATCGGCCTTTGAACTTCTTTATTATGCTCATAATCCCCGACTTTTCGGATGGCGTCTACGAGTGCGTCTTAGGAATGTTTTTGTATCAACATCCTGTCTATTCAAGGAGGTACAATGTAACCTGATACTCTGGCCACCTGGTCTATTCAAAGTGTTCTTGCCTATAACACGCGCACATGTTGCGCTGTGTTTCACCATGATGAATATAATTGTAAGACCCCATAGTGGCAATATCGGCTCTTGCATTGTATGAAAATGATGACTATTACACAGAATATCCTCTATTTGGTTCGTTGGCCGAGTAGATTTTTTGAACGATCTTATAACATAATCACGCTGTCATTCATAAGTATGAGAGAGAGAAAAAAAAGCTTCAAGCAACATCGAAGTTGAGTTTCTCAAACCAATCTTCCATTTGAGTTTGTTTCTTGGTTTTGTTTCAACAATTTTCATAATGTTGACAAGAGCCTGATGAGATGTTCAATATTCAGATAAATCGTTGCATCTTTCTTGCAATCTTTGACAGCTAATGGTGACTAAACCTGCGAACTCCATGCATTTTTGTATAAAGACGTTTGCTTTGTGAAATTATCCATCATGACTGCCTCCAGATTTCGACCATAATAATATGACTTAGGTTTCCATGAGATGAATAAAGGAGATCAACGAGCGCATTTGTAAGTTTACTGTCGGGTTGTATGTTGCAAATTTTATGTGCAATCATGATTCCCTTACAACTCTACCGTAATGGCGGGAAGCTATTGTTCACTGCACATCACTTGAAATTAAATGTCACACAGTGATATGATATTAATCATCAGCAAACGGGATAGATTATTGTTATATATTTATTATATATATATATATATATATATATATATATTTATATATATATATATTTATATTTATTTATTTATATATAACACCTATTCAAGTCAGTTGATGGAGCATTTATGAGCTCTTCCGGTCTGCAAACGAAACATCGGAGTCTATGCGATAAGAAGAAAGATTGAGAGATAAAGAGATAAAAAAATAGGCTGGTCTTCTAAATTTAGTTCCATGGACGGTAATCTGAACACATTTTTGCAAACGAAATGAAATATTACACACGGCTAGGTTTGCCTATAATCGTGTTATGGTGATATCTTATGAGATTATATATAATAATACGGGCAAAGTATCTTGGAAAGGTGATCGCCACCATCAATGGGGATATTCAATCTAAACGATTAATTGTAGATGATGGGAATGAAGAAGTGGATAGCTGGAAAGGAAAGTAATGAGATGCAATGAGATAAATCGAAGCAGCACTAATCGAGGCAAATGTATTACAAAGGAAGAGCAAAACGACATATTCGAGTGTTCAAAATGGTTCAACATTATGCAAAGATTTTGCAGTCATTTGTGTGTGTGTGTGTGTGTGTGTGTGGGTGTACGTTTGTCTTCTAATTTCACAGTTAGGTAATTCAAAAGCGCCTAAAAAAAAGATCGCGCAATGAAGATGTTCATTCAATCTCAGTTTCCTTTCACTATATCCTATCACTTCAAATTACGTAGCCTTAACACAATTCAAATTAGAATGTCCATTGAGAATTCAAATTCGTCTCAATATGAGAGAGCGTCTTTTCAAGCAGGGTCGCAGGTGAGCATTCCCGAGTTCGACGGAGAAATTCATTCAATTTAGCAACAAAAAAGGTTGGCCATCCGGCAGCTGTAGAAGAAGCCGACATGATCATGGAAGTATGGCAAGCACAAGCCACACAGGCTTGAAGACCTACAATTATTACATCACTTCAGAAAATAAGGAAAAGACGATATTTTTGTTGAAATAAACGACATTTCTCCCGGCATTCTTTGATATCTCATAACAGACGGCTAATTTTGCTGAAATGATCTTCTCTTATGTCATGAGTGTAAATCAATATTTTTTTTATTGTGTATACCAGTCATCCCCCGATAAAAGACAAAAACAAAAATGAAGTACTAACAATCTCATTCAATAATCATACTGTAGGCCTATAAAGGAAACGAGCATTTGCTGCAATCGTTTATGAATATGAAAATGCTTCAATGCGATTTCACGAAGTCTAATGGAATGAATGAATGTAGGCATACCTAAATGCAGAGATATACGTAGACATAAAAAAAATACACAGGCACGATAAGTGCATAAATTACTTCAATAGCAACATGAAAGAAATTTGATTACATCGATAAACATGAGATAAGACAAGAACATTAATTTCATGTTTTTATTGCCCGAAATACCTTGCTCCTAAACAAAGTGTTCAATTGAAGCGATGTGGTTATCACATCTCCGTCTCTCGCAAAATTGAATCACCACTTCGCAAATTTGGAGCGCTTTCTACAAAGAAAAAAAAAAGAAAAATCGTGTTTTTTTTTCGGTATAAGTTGTCATATTTGACTGATTATAAATGGATTGAACTCAATGATCGAAAAAAAAAATTGACTCGTGAACTTACGAAAGAAGTGGACTGAAAACACCTCAGACTTCTAAATGTATAAGTAATTGACAGAGCGACTATAGCCGAATATTAGCATATTATGAGGAATTCATACAGAACTAGAACAAAAAAGACTAAACAGTCGACATCACCATCGTCGGTATCATCGAAATATGGGATATTATATTATTTTGACTGCTTCTTTGAAATGCTGCAAACATCATACCGAACATCATAATTATATCTACATTTTTTTGGCGAATGCTAAGCGTATGAGAGAAAAAAAAAATGCCATATGTCTTGTTTACTTTATTGCAGCGTATTTCGTTGTCGAAGTTTAAATTCTATACATATATGTTGGTTACAACCACATGAGAACTTGCACATTCGCTTTCCAACAACCATAAAAATCATTGGGGTCCGTAAAAGTGGTTACGTAATACATACGAAGCACATCACTATAATGCATTCTATGGACCGATGCCGAAAAAAGAGACTGTCTGTAATCGGCCTTTGAACTTCTCTATTATGCTCATAATCCCCGACTTTTCAGATGGCGTCTACGCGTACGTCTTAGGAATGTTTTTGTATCAACATCCTGTCTATTCAAGGAGGTACAATGTAACCTGATACTCTGGCCACCTGGTCTATTCAATTTATATGAATTTACGACTTCGATGAAGTAGCACAATCGACTGTGTTGTTTGTATGCAGTACATCCCCTACTCGGTTTGTTCCTGGCCAAGTGGTTTCTTTCTTTTTTAAACAATTTTATAACATAATCAGAATATTATTCATGACGGTAAAACTCTTCAAACAACTACAAGTAACATCGCTGTCATGATAACAAACATACACAAAAACATTCACACACATCACATGCATACAGGGACACGCAAAAGATTTACTTTTGAATTTATTCAATTCGCCGAGTTTTAGCAAATCCCAGGACTCGGCAGCGGAAGAAGAAGGCCAACATTTCATGCCAATATAAGCAGGTTGTCAAGCCGAGATGGCTTTCATAGAAGATCCATAAGTACGACATTGCATTTCTGATATAACACGAAGTAGTATGCTACAATACTTTATCATGTAAATGTGTGCTAATAAGGTAGGTGCGTGCACGCAACGGTCTTGACCGCCGCACGCACGCTTTTCACTCGAGTGTGACAATTTGCATACCGATGCAAATGAGATCGCCAGAGCGTGCGGCTGGTCGCTCGTCATTGGTCAGTTTCCCGACCGTTGCGAAGGTCTGAATGTCGTGAAAATTGCACTCATGTTTGTCAATATTTTGCTTGTTTATAGACATAAGATATGACCAATCATCACAAAATGTTCACAGATGGCAACTTTGATGTATGTAGTCCCACAAAATATAAATCATTTTCAACATAGGTATCGTATTGTTGGTGAAATTCTAAGTTTAAAAATGCGTGTTCATTTCACTCTCTCAGCCCGAGTATACTCGGGACCAGTCCACAGCCTGGAAAACGTCAGCCCGGGTATACTCGGGACACGTCCTAAACGGGTTAACTGAAAAATTAATGCTTAATTTGATGAAACTGAATTATGCTGTCATTGCAGAATTGGCTCCAACAAAATTGTACACTATTAAGCTATTGCTCATATCAATGTCAGTGTTATCTGATGTAAAGTTTTTGAGCTATTAAGGATCAAAAGTGGGAAATGTTTTTTGTAACACCTACACTGAAACTTTGTTGTGTCTCTCCTTTATTGCCAGACTTCACATTCATTCTTTTTTTCTTTTCCAATCTTACACCCTCTAGAATCCCTGTCAGAAACTTGTCAAACATACACAGAGACCTCCTGCTTGGAAAATCCCAGTTGACTGTAAGTCACAAATCTGCGAGCAATGTTTCAGCTACACAACTGATAATATCAATGCAGGGAAGATTCCTCTGCTGCACAGCACGGGCAGATTAGCTTGCAGCTCTAGATCCCCTCCTCAACCCTCCCCGTAATGCGAGACCAGCAATCAATACACAGCCCATTTCACCAAATTTAAATTGCAATTATCCACCACAGACCCCTACCCATTAGTGGTACCAACGGGGCAGCTGCGAATAAATCTGTGCTAAAACAACAAAGGTTGTGCATGGATATAAATGTGGGCACTGCTGTGAAAGACTTTGAGTCTGAGGGCGAATAACACTAATGGGATTGGTAAGCACCCAAAGCACACATAGCACATTACCCTGTGTTCTCCAAAGACAAACACCACGTACCATCTTCTCACAAGATGATTAAATTGTATTGCATGGTGTTGGTAAGTACAATACACATCATATTTTTCGTGGTGCTCCTATTTTCCTGAATATTGCCAGTCAATTGATATTTGCAAAATTGACAACCAGAAAATATTGCCTCCTATAACACAAATACAATATATAGCATATCGCCTCTACGGTGAGAAATCACTAATCTTTCTTCTGGATAGTAAGGATAATACTTCATTCTCTCTCTGTTGCAGTGGTTCTTAATCATGAAATATGACCACTCGAAAAATTGTTTCACCAATCCTATATATTGAAACATACCCATTAAATAAATAGCATATATGCAGTATCTATCATTTGTTGAGCACTGTGTTAAAAAATCATATTGCAATTTTGTATATTTATTATAGCATCTATAGTATCATGGCTTACAGTATTTTTTAAATGCATTCTTTTCATAATGTTTGTTAAATTCAATTTATAACACCACAGCCTTATACTTAATTTCCTTTTATCCATTCACAGATCAGAGTCAAAGTTGTCATCATCGTAGTGTCTATCATCTTATGTCAATACTTTAGTAATCAAAGCCCAGATGTCTCCAGACAAGTGTTTGCTTCCATTAAGTTTAAATTATAAATTGTTTATAGGTATTTGACCCCAACTAAACTAGCAGATAGATATTGACAGATGGCTTTATTTCAGTGTCAGAGCTTTTTCAAATACTTAGCATTAACAAGTCCTCTACTTTGAGCTGAACACAGTTGAATTATGGGCTCCTTCAGATTGTTCCAAGTGCCAATGCATTCAATGTACAAAATAACAAATTCACTTGGACTTTTCAAAAATATAACTTGTCCTAAAGCTTCCTTAGATAGCAAATTCTGATAGAAATCAACAGTGCAGATTAATGGGACAAATGTGTATTCAAGCAGTGCATACGACACACTATTGCCCAATTGAGGTAATTGAATTTCTAGAACCCTATTCCCAACAACAACAAAAAAGAATAAAAAAGACATGGATGAAATAATTCACATGAATTTAATGTAACTTTTTTAAACTGGAAAATTTAATGGCTTGCAGACTCATAACGCTGTATAGTGTGTTCTACATTTCACAAAAACTCGAGCATATTAGTAATTTGGAGCATGACCATGTATGACACCTTGGCACAAATGTTTCAGTCAATTGATAAGTGCCAAATTCAAGCATAACTTTATGTTGGACCTCGACTTCAGTTTCACATAAATTCAATGCATAGTGTAAGTGCCATGAGGCATGCATGTAACTTCACACAAGGTTACTGCACTTATATTTCTAACCAAATCATGTCCAGGTGGCTGTTTAGTAATGCCATTATACAAAATTACTGCCAATATAAAGCAGCTTGGAGGCAAAATATCAACATCTCAATACTCAAAATTTAAAAAAAAAAAAAGGATGTCAAGGCATTTTATGGGATTTGAGAACTGTGTATAAGAGTGAAGTTTCCACAATTACCATATAAATGTATGCCAGTAGCATAGTTTAAACATGCATCTATGCAACTTATCAAGTATTCATGTTCAGGTTTTTGCATATTTTTGTTATGTGTACTGTGCAGGTCTGAGAAGACATATCTTTCACACCATCTCTTTTTGCACAAATGACTTCATTCAGCCAGTATGGAATTTTGCGCCATCTCAATAAACAGGATACCCCTGTCAATGACAATGGGAAACCACTAAATTGAGATCTCCATGACCAGTAGCATTGTCCATCAACTCTAACTGACTCTAACCTGCACTAATTGTGCTTCCCCTGTCTTAAATGTATTAGTTCATCAATACAGTGCTCACACATTAATCGGCAACCGCTTCAGCGGGAACCCCACTTAGGCGCAACAAAATTTTTTGATGTTATTTCCACTGCTTAAACCAGAACCATAAACCGCTTTATTGGGACAAATTTTGGCTGAAACATTTCCATTGTCCTGCACTAATGTCTAAAACTGATAAGTAAATCTTAAAGATTAATCACAGTGATTTTATTTCCTAACAAGCAGAGTTATTTTCTAGCCAATTCCAGATGTATTATGCAGATTGTACAGTCTTTCTAGAACCATTGGTATTACGCAGTAGGACGTGGTGCAGGCAGTCGTATCAAACGTCATCAGTTTCTAGTCAATCCTGTCTCACGCACTTACCACCCCTTCAGTGTGATACGCGAAGAGTCACCTTCAACACATGCAGCCGTTCTCTCTCTCTTCATGTATAGTATACATTTTTAAGTTCTAAATATGTGGTAGTTCAAAAAAAAAAAACATATTTTATAACTAGAAATGTCACTATGGCGACTGGTATGCCTCTACCATAATGCATGGTTCTCCTAATTGGTTCACAGTGCAACATTTTGACAATGTATGATGACAGTTTCACATAATTGGTAAAATATCAGAATTCTCAGGTTTGTCAGAAATGTGTTGAATGTTCACTTTCCTTGAACTAGGTTCAATCAAGAAGGTACTAGCTCGCCTAGTACCTCCATCTGTAGCATACTGTCAGCTACAGCATATTCAAAAAAGTTTTTGTTAGATCAGACACAACTAAATATGATTCAGTTTTGCAAACCAAACACATACGATGCATTTTTTTCACTCACTCAAATTCTGTAAATTCAGTAATTCAAATACATTGACATTGTACACTGTACATGTACTGAGTAAGGCTAAATCGTTAGGAAACCTATACAGCTGCAGATGGCGTAAAGTGTTGTCTAAAAGACAAGTGCCCACAAGTGCAGGGTTACGAAGTGGGTAGGTGGCCTATGACAATTTATATAAAAGCAATTTTATCGCACAGCAGCGGCCGGTAGTTAGCAGTTACGTGTACAAAATGACAAGGAGCGAGAACATCGTAGCAGCAGTTGTACCGCGGCTGTTGACGAGTACGTATCGGTACACACTCCCCAACACGTACAGTAGCCGTGAGCTGGGCCTGGGAGCCGTCCATGGTGGCGGTGAGGCTCCCTTACGAGACGAGCCGGTATCCCTGACTGGGATACCGAGTAGATCGCAGTATAAAAGAACGCAAAAACATCGTAGATCGTTGATTTTTTTTTTTTTTTTTAAGACAGACAAGTGAGCCAGCAAGTGTAAGGTTACGAAGTGAGTAGGCTAGGGGGCCTAAGCTTATGACCACAAAAGCAATTTTCATCGCACAGCGGCAGGTACGAGCGTAGGAAGAACCTCGTACCGCTCGCTCGCGAGACACACTGTATCTATATCCAGACATCTGTGCAGTACACGTAGTAACATACGCCGCCCGACTGTCCAAATACACTGTATATAGCCCTGCTGTATTTTCACATCGTCGGGCATTGTCAAAAGCCAAGGTGCATACTAGTATAGCGACCACTGACAGACAGCCAGCCGCCTGCCAGTGAGTACGAGTCGAGCAAAATACAGTCAAACGAGCAGTACAGAAGACGCGCAAGTACAAGTATACTAGTTTTACGTGAACTCGCTGCTAATGCTGTGCGGTGAGCTATGGTACGGTACCGCGGTAGTTATATAGTGTATGTGTGTGTGATCGATGATTAGTTGTTCTTCTGATCGATAGCGAACTAGCTGGGTAGTGTAATCCAATGGCATGTAAAGGTCGTAGAGGGAGGTAGACAGGTATTACAGATTCGAAATTTTGGCCGTTAACAATCATCCCGTCGCTGACCAGGGACACTCACCTGGAAACATTGAACTGCACATTACTTGAATATGAGACCATACTGAAGCCAGTAATTTTCACATAACAATAGATATATAATGTACTCTTGAATGAATCCCAAAAGGACTGGAACAATCTTCCCCCTAGCATTCCCACTGATCAGTTAGTAGTCCTCCCCTTTAATTCTTTTTAGCTTCAAAGGACACTTGCTCGTGTGTTTTTATGCTTAAAGATGCATTGAATAATTCTGCTTATCAAGGATTTAAAATGAAATAAAAGCAAAATCTCCTATACCCAGTGCACTTTATATTTCTACCCAATTTTTGACATCACATGGGGGATCATTTCTAAATTTATTAACCTCATAATGCTCTTTGTCCAAATACATACAGGTCTGTAGTTCACGGGATGTGTGCTTAAAGGGGGCAACAGTCAAGATGCATGCTTTAGTTATATACTCATACTCCTAAAGCTAGTCTGAATACATACATGGCCACGTTGGAAGTTGAAACTTTGGTTTCAAAGGTCAGCAGAATAAGGTGGACAAATATGAATACATCATACATACACATATCTCTTACAACTGCAAGATTCCCAATTACATTGCGATGCACAGTATGGGTGCATAATTTCGCAGAATGGATAAACAGAGGCATTGTAAAATATCGCAAAAATAAACTATAACATCTCGTGGTTGGGCAAATAGACTGGATCATCACAGCCTTCAATGCAGCTCTAAAACTACAGGATCATAATCAGTCTTGTGAACAGTCTGTGGAATGTGTTCAAATTTTTTGTAGGTCACATGATACGGTTTATGTAGATGACTTCATCCCACAATGCACCACATACAATTCAAGACAGCCTGTCTTGCCTAATTGCCTTCATCTCACCATTAGTATACATCACCTTCCCGTGTACAGATATAGTGTAGAGAACATACAACAGAAGATTCCACATCTGGAATTCTATACACTCAGCAAAAAAAAAGAAAGTAGACACTTTTTCAAGTTTATATTTGTCATAGAATATTTGGCTAAAATTAATGCATTACATACCATGTAAAAGGTAATTTAATTGGCTATCACCCTGGTAGGGCAATAAAAAGGGAAACTTTCTGCATGAGTGAACACCATTGTTTTTCTCTTCCAAGACACAAAAGTAAAATTGCAAAAATGAACAAGCTGTCATTCATGTACACGTGCTCTTCCATATATAAGAACAAAAACAAATTTAACGCAATAAGAAATATGAATTAAGTTGCAAAGATATACCTATGATCTCTATAATATCTTTGAAGCCCAAAAGATCAATGAAGGCTAAAAATGATGGAGGAAAATGAAGACTCTTCCATCAAATCCAAATTTGAATAAAATAAGGGAAGAAGCAATAGACACAAAAATTTGAGAAATTTGAATTGTTTTTTTTTTCTTTCAAAATTAGGAAAATTGTAAATAATATCTGGTTCTTGAATTTGTCTCATGAATTCTTAAATCACTAAGTAAAAAGAATGAAAATAAAGAAATTCCGTTTATTTAATCAGCTTTGTGCCATTACTCCCTATGTCATTTAACGTTTAAGCTGACAGAAAATTCTTATTTTCCCCCTTTAATTGAACACTTTGTGTTAACACTTTGTTTGAGGTTATAAAGAGATGAAGAGAACAAAAACTTATATTTGATATTTCTTTAAAGGGAACGCAAACCCAAAGAGCAATGTGGATTGAGTGAAAGCAGCAACATTAGTAGAACACATCAGTGAAAGTTCGAAAAAAATCAGACAATCGATGCAAAAGTTACAAATTTTTAAAGTTTTGGTGTTGGAACGGCTGGATGAGGAGACTACTAGAGGTTATGACGTATGAGTGGACAACAAAATAAAGAAAATATAAAGAAAATTCCACGAAAAAAAAAAAATTTCATGAAAATTATAATTCCATTAACTTGATACTGACGTGTTAAGGGTAGCAATTATTCCCCCTGCTTTCTGAAAGCGGTTAGTCAAGTGCTCTTTCATAATGCTAGAAAAGTGAATTGTTGTTGAATTTCCTTTATATTTTCTTTGTATTGTTGTCCACTCAAACGTCATAACCCCTAGTAGTCTCCTTGCCCAGCGGTTCCAACACCAAAAATTAAACAATTCTAACTTTTGCATCAATTGTCCGACTTTCCTCAAACTTTCACTGATGCGTTCTACTAATGTTGCTGCTTTCACTCAATCCATATTGCTCTTTGGGTTTGCGTTCCCTTTAATATCTCTCATTATGTTAAACTGTTATGCCCTTCAAGATAACAATGACGACAATAAACAGTTTAACAGGGTCCATGAGGAGCGTCGTTGCTCAAGCCAGCCCCGATGCTCATGTGTAAACAGTCCACAAAGCGGCCTCAGGCCGGCCACAAAAAGTAGGCCACGGGCCGCCTTTCATGTGTAACAGAGGTCTAAGTTTATGACAAAATACAGTACTGGACATGAACAACTAGATCATCCTTCTGCATATATGTACTTTCTACTGGTCAGCGCACGCTTGGCCAATCAGTGGTGTCAGGTTCGGCGACACAGTTCGGTCTCACCATTTAGTCTGCAGCGGATTTGTATAAACACATCTATTTTATGCAAATTAGGCAGTGAGGGCGAAAGCTTTTGGCGAGTTAATTGCTCCATATCGCCGAGCATGACCACTACCACCATCAACACAGAACAAACCCATGGCAACACTGGAGAAACATTTAGAACTAAATGGAAGAGCCATTCTCCTTGGTTGCTGAAGGCAATATTGCTTTCATGCAGGATATTACTCCTGAAGTACCACTTTGATTTGTTCCCCTTGCAGTGTATATGACTTGGGATACTGTAAACCAAGATATTTTCTAGGCATGAAATGCATCTAGGTGTAGACAAGAACTTCAACATGCATTTTGATTTTGCGAATCTTGGTTCTCATGAAATTGTGGAGAAATTAAAATGCACACAAATATTTCTGGTCTTACAGAATTTATGCCAGGCTACATTTCTGTCCAAGACTAAAGGACCTACAGTACAGGGTCATTCTCTTATCTGACAAACCATCTGGTAGAACTTGTATTTTGTGGTTATGGATATCATATAAAATGACTGTAGGAATTAAAAACACAGTCAGGGCTTGAAGCCAGGCTAAACATGGAGGCCACTTTTATGCTGCCACTGAATGAAGAAAGTGTACATGATTTTATGGGTATACTTGCATGTGAATGTGTAAAAATGGTACTACATGAATACTTCTAATAATTACAACTAAATTGAGGTAAACTCCTTTATAACATCACATCACACTACGAAGAGAAAAAAACACAACGAGAAGAGAAACATTAATAAAATGCATTTTATCATCATCATTTGAACTGTATTTCTCAATATTCACTAGTACATACATGTAGATGAAAAAGTGGTGACTGAAGAAAGATAAAATATTGGAGGGATAACAGGAGCAGAAGTGATAATTGAATATGATCATCAGAATCACCATTATTATATCACATTAAATGCAATTCTGGAACAGAAGAATCAGCATCAGCATAAGACAACTGATGTTACAGCTAGATTTGAAAAACCATTTATCTTTCTTCTTAAACTGAAGTGTATGGGAGAGGTGATTTGCAACATGTTAGGTTCTGAGATTCCTGTTGCAGGACTGCGTACATTCATACTTTGTTAAAGTCAGGATGATTCCAAACTGCCAGAGGGCAAATACTGTACTTGAGTGATAACTCATATTCCTCAAAAGGCAAAATGATTCTCAAATCAGGGAGGCTTTTGTATTCTCTTGCCAGACAGTTGAGAAATAGCAAACTGTTCAATGAACCTCTTGCAGAATATGGGAAACCTGGCAGTTGCACTGATACTGTTGAATTACCTCAGTGCGTGTCTGCAGACTTTCAGCAAACTCACATTCTGTTCAACATAACTGACTGATACAGGTACACTCTTCATCAGAAAATGTCAGGTCACTGGGACCATATCAACCTTACACAATCCAATGTACAAACATGCAAACAGGCAGGGTACACATCTCTCTCTCTAGCCTGCCCTTTTTATTCTCTCTTTCATCTAATGTATGGAAGCATGGTGCAAGGGACAGCCTAGAGTAGCATGAGTACATTTGTGTGATTTGGGGCTTCTTGTACCCCTTTCAGTAACTCCCCTGGCTAGCGCCAGGCCCGAGCTACATACGTGGTTGTAAGTCGTAAAATTTTGAGTTTATGAATGGGTCGGGCCAAAGTGGCCCGCGCCAGGAGCGGGCTATTTTGGCGCTGCTGCAGCTAGCACCAGGCGCGGGCCAGGCACGGGCCTGGCACGGGCCTGGCACTGATCAAAGAGTTTATGAACAATAGCAGCACCAGGCGCGGGCCAAAATTCCTTTCACGGTCAAAGGTCACAGCTTACGCTGCTGACATGTAATGTGCGAGCTTTTAACTGACCTTTTCATCCTTCCATCCCTAACAAAGACCTTCCAAACAATGCCATGAGTCTCAAAAGCTTATAATGTATTTCTGGGCCAACATTACAGGTCTTTAAACATCCCAACAGCAATGGAATCACTTCAACAAAACTCTTTCCTGATCTTATTTCTTGCCACAAATGAGTATTACCTGTGTAGCTGGAATTAATAAATGAGGAGTGAGGACTATAAGGTGGATTACCCTCTACTCTCCAGCCTGACTGTAGGGAAAAGTCAGAAGCAGCTCGCCTAGCAGAACATATCAAAGAGTGTCTCTAGTGAAGTATATATCCATATTCAATTGGCACCCTCTCCACATGTTCTTGTAATATACATTCACTGCCTTTATCATTCCTTTAAACACTTCTGGGCATTTCTGAACCTTCAATAGAGGGCAAAGTTTCTGCATCAAATTTTTATCGAGACCCAAATTTGGATGTGGAAATAAACTTCTTCAAAACTTCAGTGACTTGTCTGCATTGTCATGAGGACATTATCAGGACGTACTGCCTTTCTGTAACACTTCCTTCTCTTCTGCTCCGATGCACCTGAAAGCCTCCATGATGCGGACAGCTTCACAAAGACAAGAGGTACACTGTAGTTAACAGTAATGTTTCTGGAAAGGGCAGATCCTGTGCAGATCTATACAGGGTAATGCACAAAGCCACTGCAGACATGACAGTTATGACATGGAAGAGTCTACAGGTTGCAACATGTATGGTTTTACACTCAAAATTAAATTCAGCCTTATGCCAATGAAATACAAGCAGTCAAAGAAGGGAGGCAAGGATCCCATCCTGCAGCCGACCATCTCTTCCTCTGAGGATTAACTGGTGAATACCAACATTCCCCAGAGCTAATTACTGTAAAAAGGGAAATTTTTGCATGCCTAAAACTTTCACAAATTTCGCAAAAGTAAAAATGTATACGAAAGCTTTTGTCAGTACGAAAGTTCAGTAAAGGGCATTCAGTTTTGTTGTAGGAGGAGGAAGAGGAGGAGAAGGAATCAGACATAAAGGATAGCAGGCATATCAGAAAAAAATCAGCATTTTCGCAGTATTTTGCACTGTTCCTACTTGATTCCTAAGACACTCCTAGGTATGTCCGCAGGCAATATGCAGCAATTCGTAGCAATGCCCCAGGAAATAGTGATTCCCACATTTGTTTTTCCACAAGTATCTGGTACGGAAAGAATGCCAAAATGACATAACTTGCTGCCTCAAACTTTCTTATTCTTGTCTCGGTTCTAGTGGATGCCAACCATTAGTGGGGGTAAGTCAACACTGCAATAAATTGAACCATTTTGTTACAGCGTATGTATTCTTGTTGGGTCTTATTTGAAGTGAAAATAATTTGTCAAAGGCAATTATCACAGGATTTCTTCCATTTAACCATTAAATCATGCTAAAATTGGTAATTTGTAAACTTCCACAAAGAGTTTTACATCATGGGATTTAATACGGTAAAAAGGGAATTTTCTATGGCATGACTTGACTTTAACAGAATCAACTTCAGTAAGGTTTGCTGTATATTTTCCAATTCATTTCTAGCAATCATGTGGTCGTGGGTTCGATCACTGATACCAGCAGATTTGTTCTTTTACTGTCTGTTATGTTTTGCTTTTTTTTTCAGTAAGATAAATTTAATGACTATCATAAACTTGCCAAACTGCATCTCACACCTTCTTCATATTTCAAGACGTTTATAAATTCATGAATCATTGCACTGCAAATCTTGTGTCCGAAGTTAATGGGAAACTTATGAAGATTTTTTTTTTTTAAGGGACGGACCCTATACAATGCAAATTGTAGATACTGAAAGATCCGTTTGTGCTTTATTTTGAATGCTACAATTTGTAATCTATACCTCTCAGACGTTGATGGTTCATTTAGATATCAAGTGTGAAATTTTATGTACAAAGTCTACTAGAAATTTATGTTTTTCAAAAAGCAGAGTGTAGTTTGTGTGATTGCCGATTGTGTGATGACATCGGGTGACCACTAATTAATGCAGACTGCCTTATTCATCAGCAGTGACAAATTCAAATTATCTAGTTTGAATTTGGATGATTAAAGGATAAGTTCACCTTCATAAACATAAGGACTGAGAAAATGCAGCAATATTAGTAGAACACATCAGTGAAAATTTCAGGAAAATTGGACAATCGATGCAAAAGTTATGAATTTTTAAAATTTTTGTGTTGGTACCGCTGGATGAGGAGACTACTAAGGCTCGTGATGTCATAAGAGTACAACAGTATAAAGAAAATGTAAAGAAAATTCAACATACATATATTTTCACTTTTTTCGCATAATAAAAGAGCACTTGACTTGCCTCTTCCTAAAGGCAATGGGAATAATATTACCAATGACATATGTCAGTAATGAGTCAAGGGAATGTGTACTTTTTTCAAAAGTTGAAATTTTGTGAAATTTTCATTATATTTTCCTTATATTGTTGTACGCATGTGATGTCATACACTGCAGTAGTCTTCTCATCCAGCGGTGACTGCACAAAAACTTTAAAAATTCATAACTTTTGAACGGATTGTCCGATTTTCCTCAAACTTTCAATGATGTGTTCTACTAATATTGCTACATTCTCTCAATCCTTATGTTAATGAAGGTGAACTTGTCCTTTAAGCCAGCTCAGGAAATAAGTATAAGTAGACTAAATATGAGCTATAAAAGCTGAAGGTTACCTTATGCGGCATTGCAAGCCCCTTACAATCAATAATTATCTCACAGACAATCATTCAGTGGTACTTAGATGTATGCAGTTGAACTTGAGAAACTGATGACTATTACCACCTCCCAGATTGTTTAGTTATCTAGTGCATGACCACATAACTTGGTGATGAACACCCCCTGAAAAAACAAAAAACAACAAAAAAAAACATGGGAGCAGCAAGACATTTGTTTGGCAAGCCACGGGTCTGGGCAACGGCGTTATTTCTGATGACATTAATTCGGCCACCTTTTGTCCTGCCGACCATGTATGTGTGCTTGAGAACAGCTCTAGGAGTGGGTGAGTCATCTCTACACAGACACTAATACAGCACGGAGTCTTAAAGGTGCTCATCAGATCTTGTACGAGGTAAATACCATCTGAATTCACAAGCCAGCCACACTTGGACATTTTAAATATCATTATATTGATATGCCGGCATAAAAGTTTACTTTTTCATAATGAATATACTGCTATAAGCAGAATAAATGTCTTTGCTAATCAATCTGTCAAAAGAATGAAAGAATGCCAACATATCAATAGTACAGCTGTAATATACCCTTGTTTATGAGACAAGTTAAAGTTTGGTCCTTTCAAATCCTGCAAAGTATATTGCATGTATACCACAACACAGTAACGAATTCTTATCGAGTACCAGTATTTTGCATTCCTTATTGAGAATCAATTTATCTACTTCAGGACTGTTTCATGGAGCATGCGAATGATTTGTGAAGGATGCAAATGTCAAAAAATGGCAAAGCCCAGCATTCGTATTTTAAACTGCAAAAGATCATCCAAACCGGCCTCCGGGATTCAGAGTATGGTCAACTTTTTGCAGACATCTTTTTTAGTTCGGTACAAATTTCAAAAACATTTGAAATTTAATTCAAATGTCTCCAGCATCCACAAAATGTCATTTTCCATTAAAAGTACACATTTCATCAACTTGTTACTGGCATTGTGTTATGGGTGATATTACTCCCCCTGCTTCCTGAAAGAACTAACTCTTGTGCTCTTTCATTACGCTAGAAAAGTGAAAATATACAAAATGTTTGTTGAATTTTCTTCATATTTTCCTTATAATATTGTTGTCCATAATGGTGTCCTAAAGTGTTTAGTCTCCTTATCCAGCAATGACAGCATCGAAACTTTAAAAATTCATAATTCTAGAATCAATAGTCTGATTTTCCTCACACCGTCCCTGATGTGTTTCTACTAATATTGCTGCTTTCACTCAATCCACATAAAATTACATTTAAGACGTGTTTTTTTTGTGTGTGGAGTGGCCGTAGTTCAGCAATGGCACACATGACATCGACACAGACATCATGAGAACTACTGTAAAACAAGGAATGTTCGCATACATTATAATTTTGCGAATTTCGCAAATGTTGGACTTTGCCATTTTGTCGACATTTGTGTCTTCACAAATCATTCGCTTGCCCA
Source organism: Diadema setosum (assembly GCF_964275005.1). Taxonomy (NCBI): domain Eukaryota; kingdom Metazoa; phylum Echinodermata; class Echinoidea; order Diadematoida; family Diadematidae; genus Diadema; species Diadema setosum. The sequence goes on from NC_092695.1 coordinate 13,544,599, forward strand.
GTGAAAACAACCCTGACACACCTATCCTTCAGTACAACTGTCTACTGATGCAGCAAAACAAAATAGTGAAGAAACCATAGCAGTAGGTAGGGGAAGTGAAATACAGTATGAAGAGTGTCTTTCCTATAGGGAGAGATTCTCGGGCAAGTACTGTTTGGGCAAGTACTGTATACACCAAATATTTCGCGAGGTTTTTATTTTCAGCTATTCGCGAAATTAAAGACACGCGAAAATATTGACTCTGATCCCGATGTGGATGTGACATACGCGTGTACATTTCTCCATTCAGTACAAGACTCCACAATCGCAAATTTAAAGGTCCAGTTTACCTTTGGGAGCAGTGATTTCAAAAAATTTCAAAATATCACATTTGATGCATATGTGTAGGTCTGTTATATCACAAAACATCCTACCATATAAAATTTTCTCAATAAAGCCTAAAATATAAGGAGATATCAGTGTTTTTCTCAATAAACCGTAACTGTAGACGGTTTAGTCTGGAAACATTTTATAACTATTGTTCACATTTTGTGTATGTAGCAACACTTAACATCAATTATACGGATTCAAATTTTTACAGTGGTTGTTTCTATCCCTAACTCAAATTTTAGAATCATTTTAAAGCACTAATGCTGGGTTTTTTGTTTCATGTGCAAATGGTAAATTATGCCTTTAACCACTTAAGAAATAGTCGGGAATTCCCTATTCGCGAAAATTTAGAATTGCGAAATATATGGCGTCTACAGTAACGCCATAACAATAGCAAAGCTATTGCAACTAAATATCTTACATGTCTCCACAAACAGAGGGGTTTTGCAATAGTCAAACATGAAAGCTTTATACACTATCTTCCTGATACACCAGTTCCCAGTTTCATAAAGCTGTTTGTAAAGTTACGCACAACTTTAGGAATGACTAAAATATGGCAAGCCCAGTGGGTTTCCTAATCATTCGTTAATTTCAATAGCTTAAGTTCAAATTTGCAGATGAAAATGATTATTCTTATTGTAGTCTGCTGTGCAAAGTTTTACAATTGTATCATTTGTATACGTGTACACATATCTCGTCCGTGCATTGTACATTGTATTGCTGACCTCTGATTGTATCCGTATTGCACTACACTGGAGCCTTGGCTTACATTAAACTTATGACAATGTATAAAGCTGTGTGTGTGGGCATGTCTCCTTTTGACGTAAGTTTCTCAAAACATGTTAACACATGTTTTTAGTTGAAAGTGTATTTTGGCTCCAATTTAGATGAAATATTGACATACAGTCGTACTTTGTAAAAACGTTAGAAAAAAAAATTGCAAACATTTTGGCACTTCATATTCCAGTCGTTCGTAAAGTCATGCGTAACTTAATGAACAGCTTTATGAAACAGGGCCCAGTATTGTAACTATTTCCATTGCAAAATTCCTACCAACTCCACAAACAGACATCTGTGCAATTTTTTGCCAGTTTGATCTGTAAAAATAAATCATGTGATGCAATTATGCAATGTAGATCTTTCGCTGGCCCCTGCATGCACCCAGTTGCACCCACAGTGAATGCATGCGAAATAACATACTGTATACGCCGTTATTTTTGCGCACAGATATTTTTGCGAATGACGAGGGCATGGACATTTTCGCGAAATGTTGTTTTCGCGAATTGACACCGACGCTTACGTTAATGCTCTATCAACAAAGCGCATGGAGACAATTTCACGTGTTGTGAAATTCGCAAAAATAAAACCCTCGCGAAAATAACAGCGTATACAGTACATGAAGCTACATGTACAATTACCATTTATGTGTGTTGCACATGCGTGCATGCCAATAACTACCCTAACACATAGAGGCATCATCTAAGGCATTGGGCTACTCCAAATTCCCTGTGTTGCAGGCGGTATATGACTTGAAAGTGATCATACCCATTCACATAACTTTTCTATAAAAAAATGTGGAATGTTTTTTACATTCTAAAATCTGGAATCAAAGCGATGAGGTCCACAAATGGTAGCTATACAGAATTTATAGATTAATGTCAAAACTCAATTCAGTATTGTGACACTGAACTTTGTTTACTTGATCACCACGTAAAATTAAAGGTTATGTACTGCTGGCAGTCCAAAACGAGGCATTTAATATCTGTTCATCAGAACTGACACATAAAGCAAATTTGTTTGTACAAAGTACTATGCAAAGATAACTAAATGTTATGAGGTGGTGGATAGTATCTAAAAATCCTGTACATGCTGACAGTTATTCAACTTTCACTGAGTCATGTACAGACCTACATCAACTGTAAAATGACTTCACATGAATTGAAGTAAATGCTGAAATAAAAACTTTGTGAAGATTGCACTGTGGTCAAATTCATCAATGCAGCTTTTGTGAGTCTAACATCTGTTGTTACCCTTTGGTAGACTTTGCCCGACTGTCTCAGCAATGCTTACTTTACAGCAGTTTAAGGACACCGTTCTAGATCCTTTCACAGTTTGGGACATTGTGTTCCACTCTTGACAATACCAGTTTATATTTCATGCTCAAATAGACGTTGTGTAATGGAATATTTGTACCTTCCTGTACAATATTACCATGTTAACACCATGTGCCATACGGTTGATTTATTACAATCATCCGATCAAAGAAAAAAAAACACACACACAACTATAGACAGTAATTTTCTGTTATCACAGAAAACAGACTGACTTCCCAGGAATTAACATTGTGTAACGTACCCAAATTTTTTTCATTATAATAATTATTATCAATTATATTATTACTATCATTGTTATTATTATCATTATTATTATTATTATCATTATCATTATTATTATTATTGCTATTATTATCATTATTATTATTATCATTATTACTCATAAGACATTTTTATTCATTTAATGAATTTTGTTAAATACAGTCAAAGCCAGCACACATAACCATGAAAAATTGTGCCCGACTTTATTTCCAATTTGTTTTTTTCACTTACAAACAGCAAAGGCAAGGCAGTGTGCTGCAAATCATTTTCCTTTTCTTTGTGTCCAAATCAAACTGCACATCTCTTCACTATTGCCAAGTAATACTGATTATCTACACAATACGATGAAATGAAATGAATGGTGGTTTAAGCTGGCTTCTGGACGGTTTAAGGCATCACAAAGCCTAAAATGTAGTACAAAAAGCAATCAACAAATTTCATGATGATATACAGTGGCCTTCACTGAAGGATTCGGGAGGCAAGCTCTTCTCCCACTTGGTGGCTCATATTGACCAGTGCAAATCACCCAAAATGAAACCCAGTATGTGGGCATCACACTAAACTTTTATTTTACCCATTGATATCCACAACAAATAAACACATAAGCAAATATGACATGCAGAGACAAAATTGGAATAGCAGCTGAAAAAGCAGTCTCATTTGCTGTTAATTTTGATACTTTTGCACATTTTAGAATTATTGCACTTCACTGCACAGATGTAGGTATGTATGAACCGTACCAAAGGCTGTGCTGCCATGTTCCTGTACACTGTATGTACCGCACTGTGACCAACTGCTTGAGTGCAGAACAAAGTTTCAATTCAAGTAAGCAAGTTATTCTGAAATGTGTAAAAGTGTATTTTAAAATGGCAAATATTAAACTTAAACCAAACTTTGGAGACTCAGATGAAAGTATTTCAGGTTGTGAAATATCAATGGCGAGTTTGTACATCTGTTGAAAAGCATTTATATGTATGAGGCGGTACCAAACAACACGAGCGCCCTGACACTATGTATAATATGTCTATACTTCGAAATTGAGCCACGCTTAAATGCATATTATGAGGGTGTGAAGACAACTTGTCCATTCACAGTGTACGTGCTGATGCTGATGCTGATGCTCAACAGCTTGCCATTATATCCAAGGCCACAGCACATAGATCTGGTTTGTAGATCATTCTTGCTTAGCAATACGATTGTGCATACACACCATTCTATTGCCAAAGGAGATTCTTATGCAAATTGCGTGCCTTACATCGCAAGCTTTAGGTGAATTTCAATTTTTTTTTTTTTTTTAAGCCCAAAAATAGTAAATATGTCATATCAAAAGGCTGCAGACAGGGACAAGAAACACAACTTTTTAAATATTTTCATCGGCATTTTGAAATATACTAATAACATCAATTTTTTCCTTTTTTTTTATATGCAGTCCTCACCAAATCAGATGTGCATGAGAACCAGAAACTATTTTCTTTTTATACTTGGCCTAACAATAAACCAGGCAAATTGGTGTACAGTTAAAGAAGAGATCCACTCCAGAATTTTATTAATTTCATAAGAGAAAAAAAAATCCCTGCAGAACAGTTCAAAAATGATCAAAATTGGATGAGAAATAAGGAAGACTTTATGACATTCTGAAATTTCATGATTTTTCAGAAAACTCTTCTTGACCAGTCATTAATTATGAATATTCAAATCAGCAAGTTGATGATGTCATGCTCTCACAATTTCTTATTCATTTCGTATGTACAGAAATGACAAAAATCTCATATTTCAGCTGTAAAGATATAAAACCTGCCCTAAAACAAATGTTAACTCTGATATATTTTGGTATGGGAATATGCTTTTACCTGTATTAGCTAAATATAATAACTGTTCTAAATTTCATATATAAGGCCAAGTAAAAAAAGATAGAGTAAAATACTTTCTATTATTTTCAACCATTTCATATATCATAGACAAGATTATTCATTAACGGTATTGTTATCATTAAAAAATTTGACCAATGACGAACGCAGTTTTCATGATTTACCAGGGCAAAACCCGGCACAATTTTCGCCGATATGCGCCGTAGTACATGTAGCTCTGCTTGCAGCACGATGTACAATCCCTATGCAATACACGTGTGCTCCGCGATCTTCAGCTGAACGCCTTCACATGTCTCGCGAACATTGCGTAAGCGCCAATTCCCATTGCGAAAGCACATGAAAATAGCGGGCGCACATGCACTGGCTGCAAACAGGGATCGCAATTCTGGCGGCATTATTGATGTCTTTCTCTTATTTTTCTCATTTTTTCGATGGTATAATCCACTTTCCGAAAACAATGGCGGCCCACATCGGCTCGCAAAAGTTCTATTTTACGTAAGGATATGTTTTCAAAATCCATGAACATCGGGAAAACGACAAAAAATCCAGTTTCTTAGACCATTGTTTCTTAACTGTTATGTTAAGAAGTACTGAAAATAAAATTTTTGATGCAATATGTTGTCATTTAGGTGAGAAAATTTCACTTTTGTCGGAGATAGTGCCCATTTTATCGGTTGATTTTCGTTGATTGGTAGTGTGCTAGTATACATTGTATGTGTAGTGTGCATGTACAGTGCAATGCTGTGTTTAGCGGTATATTACCGAGTATGTTGTACCTGCCGCGAACGGGCGCACGGCCGCTTACTGCCGCAGTTACTCTAGTAGTTGCTCATCCTCGCGCGCGTCTATTTTGGCTGCATTGTATTGTATTTCGTTGTAGCGTTGTATTTCGAAAGTGCTTGACTTAGTGCTTGCGCACTTCAAAATTTAAGCTCAACTTATGAATAATTCATGTCCCATAGCGTTTCCATGTACGGAAAAAATATTAGGTATGTGCGTATCATGCATGTAGGTTAGCCTTTTTTCAAGTCGACAAGTCTTTTTCAATCGAAAGCACCGTGTGATTAAACGTAGCAATGATTGTGAAGGATGTTTGTTGTGTGTAAAATGTTAAATGTTTTGCCATTGAAGTCATTTTAGCGAGTGGTTCACGCGCTCGGTACGTACGCGTGTGAGTAACCATGTGCAGCATGCATGCAGCGTGCAGAAGTTGTTCTGTTTTATCTGGGACAACTCACCCTTGAGACAGATCATACGTGACAAGTTGTTGCGCTTATGAATCGGTATTAAATTTATAAATCACCCTTTCAAGTCTTGGAAGTAATATTTCATGAATGACTTACGTACAACAACATAAAATTATCCTTGAAATAAACCAAATCCTTTTAGACCAGAAAAATTGAATTTCTTTTTTAAATGAAGTCCATCGGAACATGAAACCTACCTTGTTATATTGGGTTTCTTGTTAATATATCAGGGTCAAAACACATGAGCTTGGACCAGTAAAATTAACTTGTCATATTCATACAAGGTTTTGTTTTATATCAGACCTCTTAACGAGATTTCACTGTATTCATATGTTGAGCATGCTTCACCCAAGTGTCAAAATGGAGCCTGACATGGCTGCTTGATCAAAAATAGTAAATAGTAAGGACCTCCCTCATTAATGCTTTCAAACAACCCGGACGAGAAACTACTTCATTTGTAAAAAATAGTAAATAGTAAGGACCTCCCTCATCACTTGTGTCAAAAAACCCGGACGAGAAAATATATTTTGTTTAATTTTAAAAATAGTAAAATAGTAAATAGTAAGGACCTCCCTCATCACAGATTTTGCCGACCGCGAACTTAAACACACGCGAAAAAGTCGGCACCGATGGAAATCGCGAAAGTATCTGTACGCGAAAGAAACCACTTTTACAGTATAAGTTTTGTTAATATATTGTTCATGTCAAAATCAGTGTATTACGTATTACTCTGAAACAGCTAGTGATCTACAAATGTTCGTACTTTTCAGGTCTGATTCTCATTTTTCTTTTCTTTTCAACTTTCAAATTCCACATAAACTCTCTATTGAGCATCTCCAACAGTACCCAGTAACTGCTATCACCTTCAGGCTGCTGATATACAAGGATTTTGTGTCTGGGACGTGGTGGTTTTGGACAGGAATCTTATTCTATTTTTTTATTTCAATACATACCGATGCAGTTCAATTGTTAATAACTCGCGCCATGTAAAATTTCGTTCCTCTATATGTACTAGTCTATTGTATTTACAGTGCATATCTACTATATTTGCTAGGAATTCATCACTTACATACAGCAGTATCTGCATGTATTGGCAGAGAGCTAGTGCAATGCAGTGCACTAGCAGAGAGCTAGTGCAATGTAGCCTTTAGACAAGGCCCTCTCGCTGTATGGTATTACTTTCTGGGCAAGCAAAGAAGTGAGCGCGAGCTCAGCCGGGTGTGCAACTTCATACCTGCCAACATTTCAAGATGAAATATCTTACTCGTGGATTGCACAAAATCTTATTTCATATGCAAACTGAAGTTAAAAATCTTACTTTCGGTCAAATCTTCAGAAAACACACATGAAAGGTATATCTAAATATTTTTTAAAAATCTGATTTCTCTGACAGAAAATCTGATTTTGCTATTTTTAACGTAAAAAATCTTATTGAATCTGATAAAATCTTACTAGTTGGCAAGTATGCAACTTGTACGACAGCATGAGAGGCCCCGTCGCTCTCTCCTGGACTCAATTCACTTGACCCCATTTGCTTGCCACCATGCAGCGAGAGGGCCTTGTCATAAGGCTAAGTGCATTGTGACTCGTTTCCCACCATACTGGTCATTAAATTTTGAATAGTCATAAGTATGGCACATGCACAATGCAACAGAAAGGTTTTTTTGTTTTTGTTTTTGTTTTTTTTTTTAATGAACGAGAACAGAGATAAACACAAAGAAAAATGTCTTTTCAAGACCATGGTAACAGTCTATATGTAGAAACGAGCAAGTTCCATGGCAGGTATATTCAATCAACTAAAAATAAAATACATATAGGCCCTAAAACACCAGCCTTTTGCTAGTGAAATAGGACACTAACACGCTATGTACAGAAATCGTCTCCCATGCGTGCGCAAGCTCGCTCTGAAAATCCCACAGCTTGCATGGCTTACGTGCTGTCTGTGCTGGATGCCGGGGATGCGCGCTTGCACAAAAAGTGCCCAAAGGCTGGTGGGCAGCAGAATTCATGAAGAAATTGAACCTGTGAGCCTTTCCTTTGATCATTAAGCTTCGAAATTTCGGAAGATGATAGACGAAACATTAGACTATACAACAATATGCCAACAACAGAAATTCGAAGGTTTTGACCGATATTGAATTCAAACTCGATTTTCTCGGCTCAGCCATCAGCGACTTTTGGATCCTTTTGTTGTGGCGGGTCATGTAGGCCTATATGCACAAGATCAGGTTAGTTCTGGTTGTATTTTTCTCCTTACGAATATTTGTCAAATGATGTCAGACTTCAGTTTCATGGGGCCGATTCGTGTTGGGAGGTGAGAGCCGCAGAAAAAAGCACCAAAACTTTCGAGTCGCATCAAGCCGATATGTCCCACAACCCTGCATTGAGCAACCCGCTGGTGCCTGTGTTTTGGTGGGTCGCTGCACATTGGTTGATTAAAACTTGATTTTTTTGTTTTCATCATGGGTATGGAGAGTGGACACGTGCATATAACAAAAAACAAAAAACAAAAAATCACAGTGTGTACTTGCGACAATTTATATAATATGTCAGATGTGAGATAGATGAGAAGTGAACAGGAGGCCTCATGAGCATTTCAGGCGAGGGCTTCGTGAGCAGCATGGCTGGGGTGCTCATGACTCTGAGCAGGAGGGATCCTAATGAGCAGGAGCCCCCCCATGAGCGGGTTTCCCGGACTGATTTGCGCTATCCGTGAGTGGCTGCCAGCCAGTACATATTCTGTACATTCTAACCCAAGTCTAGATTCTATTTAATAGTATTAAATTTTACATGGTCTAGCTAGCCTACATTATCTCATTCAAATAGTTTTAGCCAAGAATTGGTCTGTCAAGGGTTAATACTCAATGAGCAGATGAGTAAATGACACTGTCACAAGTCACATTTTCTGGCTGTCCAGCTACAAATGGGACTATCGTTTTACAATAATTGTAAATTACAGTGGCCTAGCTTCTAGTGGACATGTTTGGGCTTGCTGTGTGACCGCTGTGTGTAGGTCTACTTAATCATTAATTACTAATATTTTTTACTGTCATGTAGGTCTATGATTACTGATACAGCACTGACATGCCCTGCCCACTTCGCTTCAATAGAGCTCTGCTCTGCATAAAGCTGCTCCTCCGCGAGCCACACGATGCAGGGGAGAGGCCTATACAAAGGGGTAAGACGGACGGCATTTGTCGTGTCTACTCGCGCTGAGACTGTAGGCCTGTAGAGTCCTATAACTATAAGTCTTATAAGACTCTTAGCCTGTATAAAAACATTTGGTATATTCTCGAAGCCATTTCTCTTCAAAGCAAAGGACGAGGTTCTGGTGTTGCAGGTGGGGTGGTACATGGTGGATGCATGCACGATGACGGCGACCGTAGCCACCAGGCAAGGCCAAGGGCATACTTACGAGATCCAAAACGGTATCCACTATGTCCCGGTTCGCGATCTCTCCCACCTCGATAAGCCCGATCAAAACACCGAACTTCATCTTGGCAGTACCCGTCGCAGGCATGTTTTCAGCTATAACATCCTTCTTTGGAGTCTCCGCTTCACCAGAACCCTCTGCCGCCATAGCGTGGGTTAGAAGCTATTACGCTCAGGCAATGGAATGAGATAAATCCTTTAAAATAGATAGATATCCACAAATTCCCGGAGCATTCAGAAACAGAATAGTGACGATCAGCCGCAAGCAGCTGCAGTGAATGCAGCCATATAATTTACGCGTGTAAATCTTGCATAGGCAGGTGTGTTTTGTTGCCAATTCAAAGAGATAAGATTACAGTCAATTTGAAATAATATGTGGACAGAATTTTATTTAATAAATTTTGATTTATTTATTTATTTCAAAATATTTAAAATTATTTTTATGAGATTAATATATATTTTTCAAAGTGTATCAATTTGTAATTAATCGATAAAACTATTTTGTTGTTCGTAACATCCCCCAAACCAACACACGAGTTGCGCATGCGGCAATCACGGCGGAGGGTCCCTCAGATCAGGGAGGTGACTCTGCTGCTCAGATCAGACTATGCATGATTGTACTGAAACCTTGCTGAAACTCCTTGCTCAATTCCTCCTCCGATGCCTCCCCCCCCCCCCCCCTTCCTCCCTCAAAATGGTCCTCTGGGTTTAATCCGCATACGCGTTTCCGAATTTTCGGAATAGGGAGTCTTTCAGTATTTTTGTTCTCGAAATATCTTTGTTATAAGGGAAACTTTCAAATATTTCTCGATCAATCCTGAAATAGGGTCCCGAACAGAGTTAGTTTCAACCCCCGAAAAATTCCGAAATAGAGGTAGTGGGGCCTCTTGGTGTTTGTCCCGATTCTCCCAAATGTGTTTAGTGTGTAATATTTTGTTGTAAAGCATGCCCGACAGGCCTTCTTTTCGCAGGACATTTTGCAACCACACGTCACTCTGCTTTGCGCGCTTCCTTTAAAAAAAAAACAAAACAAAACAAAACAAAACAAAACAAAACAAAACAAAACCCTGTGATAGGGGGTAATTTAGCTGACATCCCTTCCAAAAGCCCGTGATATGGGGTCCAAATCCCTACCCATTGCTTTTCTAAGAATCTGGAACAAGCATAATCATGTATAGCCAAATGGTTGACCGCCAGAGGACTATACGTGGAGGGAGGGGGGGGGGGGGGCTCAACTCAAGACAGGTTGTGCATGGTGTCAGCTGCCTTCTAGTTTCTCACGATCTGCCTGTAAATGAAAATAATATTGACTTCACAATATGCCCTCTTGATCTTGAGCATGCGCGAATGTCGGTTAGCAATACAGGGAATTTGATGAATACAAGAACAGCGAATAGCCCGTAAAGCGGCAAATCCTGGGTAGATATGCCATAATCGTTATAATGATAATGATAATTACTGTCGTTTTCAAAACAATCACTGACTTAGTGTCAAAATGCAAGAGGTAGACATTAGTGAGAGAAATACTAGTCAAGTATGGAAATGCTAAGGCCTAAATATTACCTATGAATTTCCAAAAACATTCGACATTAATAATTATAAAGATTTATTCAAGCAATCTTGTGATAAACTCTTTTAAGTGACCATAAATCAATCCCTCAAATTGTTCATGACAGAATATACAAATACATGCATTCGATGTACTTTGTCTTGAGAGTTTCTGATTTATAACTATGGACAGAGGTGACTCTACTTACAGGTGTAGTACGCCAACTATTCACTGAGGGGCGCAGCCCCGCAGGGAATCCTATTAGGCCTATGGAGACACCGGGACCCATAGTTTGAACCAGAAACTCGAAATAAGGCGAAATATATAGACACTGAATTTTGGATTTAAAGAATACCGGGTAAACAAAAGAAGAGCAGGGAAATGAGGCGAGAAGTCATGCCGTGGATGCAATGTTGTGGATGGATCCTGCAACAGTGAGCTTAGCGAACCAGCCATAATTGCTATTATGTCACAATGATCAAAGTTGATTGATACCTATAGCAGGGCTCGACACTAACGGTGGCCCGGTGGCCCGGGGCCACCAAAAACGCAAGTCGGGCCACCAAATTTTCATAAATGAAGAATTTGGTGGCCTGATCGGGCCACCAGCAAAGGTCGGATGTTTGCCTTTGGGCCACCAAAAATAAAAGTTAGTGTGGAGCCCTGCCTATAGTTCCGATCAACTTTGATCATTGTGACATAATTATGGCTGGTAAAGCGCATGTCTCGATTGCTGGTCACACTGGCAAAAGATCGAGAAGTTTGGCGGGGTGGAAGAAAATCCCTGTAGTTGCTTATGGAGTAGGAAGTTTCGGGAGAAATTTCTCGGGAAGTTTGCGGTCACACTATTATGGCAAAACTTTGAGATCTTTTGCCAGTCTGACCGCTCCCATGCTTTGTAACATTTCACAAAGTAGGCTTACAAAGCAGCGAGTGATGTCAGAATTGCTTTGAGCTGTCACAATATTGCTTCATCATTTCACAAAATCATAATAATAAAAAATACTGTCGAACAGGCCAACATTCTGAAATGCTAGTAGCTAGAAATACATACAATCACTTGACGCTCTTTCAGCGTAAAGAGGATTAGTTTTGATCCAAAACATATATAAACACGTGAAATTCTTTCAACAAAGCACTATACATGGAGGATATTCTTTTATCTGAAAGTTGATATGTTACCGTATACTTTTCAAAATACAATATTAGTCTCATGTTGTAAATGTACATGGGACATCATAAATGGGTTACAGTTCACAATCCATTGCATGGTTGTTTAGATACTTGTACACAATTTTCCAAAATAAATCCATTTTCATTATCAGGGTTAAGCAGTCCTTAATTACCTTTATTACAGCCTTCTTTATTTTCCTTTGTGAGCTTGTTTCTTGTTTTATTTTAATCAGACAATTATTCTCTTCCAGAGGCACACGATTTGGATCATTATTTTGCTATATAGGCTAAACGTGTCGCCGATTATAATTACTGTATAATTACACTGGTTTATAAATGACATCGTTCACACGGGATCGCTCTCAATTTGACTTTCCACGCACCTGCGTCTTTAAAAAAAAAAAAGACAAAAAGAAATGTTTTCAGACAAATAATCTCAGACAGGGGTTTTCTCTAACTTTTTTCTTTCTTTCTGTCGCCATAATATTCACGAAATAGATCTTCGACATTCACTATTATACTACTGTATAGAAGTTTTAAATCTGATACTTGATAAACCGAATTCTTTACTTTTTCAGGAAAGTGTTATTTGTTGTTTTTTTTTTTCAAACTAGTGTAACAAGCATTTATTCAAAACGCTATTTAGGGCATGGTTCTTTGCACACTTGGTACTATGTTAACGAAATGCACCATTTAGGGTAGGCCTATAACATGTTACAGGTGTGCTGTAATACGCCATGGGTCCATTCTCGACGTGTTTGGACGCGGGTGGGTAGCACGTTTGTCTGGTGTTTCTTTCATATCCAGCGACAGCGTGGGGGATAAGGCCGGCCCGAAGCAGAGAGGTGGAAGAAAGCCACCTCCCCGGTACAGGATATTATACTAGTATCAGATCACTCTGCTCTGACTAGTATTGTGCTCTACCGCCCTCATGTGGCAATAGTAAGTGAAAGCAACTCGACATACCATGATGTATTCATATTCAACTTGAAAGTAGCACCCATAATCCACAGAATCAATACTCGTCGTGTCGTCATCCAGTGGAAAGACGATAAGAAATACAAGATCTTAACTCGTCATGTCTTAACCAAAAACCTGTAGCACAGAAGAGATGATCACATGACAGGTTTTCATATTTTGTCATGTCTATAACATTTTGTAGAATAGGTATAGTTAGATGACATGGTCTATAGATCTCGTCATTCAAATTCATGAAATTCTTCCGTCGAGTTGATTTTATTTCAACTGATTAACAAATTACCCTGTATCGACGTAAATAAGCACTGATTTGATCAGTGTTTTAGCAGGGGCGGATCCAGGAATTCCGTAAAGGGGAGGCGCCTTTACAAAATCAAAGGCGGGCGCACGCGTTCCCCCATTTTTTTCTTTTTATTTCTTTCGTTTTAACAATGATAACAATAATAATAATAATAAAAATAAAGAGGGGGCGCGCGACCGGTGCGCCCCATCAGGATCCGCCACTGTTGAAGTATTAGCCATGACATAAGAAATCATGGGCATATCTGCTCGAGCAGGATTCGACCCTACGACCTCCTGATTCTCCGGACAGGCGTCTTTTCCACTATTTAGACCACCGAGCTTTCACCTGACAGCCAGTGCTGGTTCTAATCAGGGAGGTGACCACCCTGTTCTAATTGCATGCAGCGAGCAATGCGTATTATTCAAATTCATGAAATTCTTCTATTCGTCGATGTAGGGCAATTTGTCAATCAGATGCAATATTCATATTCAATATTCAAAGTTTATTTCATTTTTCGACATAACATATGTTTCACTTCTTTTGATAACAGAGAACAAGGTAACTAGAACATAGTGAAATGAATAGACTGTACAATAATTGAGGACCTATAGTAATCATACATTGTATAGTAAAAAAGCAACAGAAGTGATCGAAGTGAAGTACATGATTGTATACCGTGCGAAAAATGGAGGAACCCACTAAAAAGACAGAGCTTGTAGTGTGTGGGCCCCTCTGATTGTAGTGTGTGGGCCCCTCTAAGATTAATGAAACCATAAGATTAATGAAACCATACCAAAGTGGACCGTGCGTGCATCACGAATAATAATCAAAGAAAGCAAAAAAGAAAACAAAAACAAAAACAAAAACAAAACCCGAATAACTAAGCATCAAAGTTCATTATCAGTACGATCTCAAACATGAATTCATACGCTTCTGTAACAAACCTTATAAGTCATAATTATATCCAGATGAACGAACCCATAACATTTCGTTATAGGATTGAGGATCACATTAAGAAATATTGTTTCGTAGGAATATACTTCATGAAGTATGACTAAGTCGTGCTGCACTGCTGGATCGGGAGAAAGATCTTTTGTATTCATGTTGTCACTTTGAGGGCTTTCGTACTCCTCACAGGGTCTCGGAACATCTGTTAAAAGTGCTTAGTATTATAATTAGATTATTATAATAATATCATAATAATTATAGAAAATGACAAAACTAGTATATAAGTAGCTAAATGTACTTCTATACGACTACAACGTAATAATAACAACAACAAAAATCATCATCATCATCTTCATCATCATCATTTCTCAAACTTGCACAAATTATGGGGGTCACCATAAAGCAATTGCAAAAACAGACAAACTTACCACAAAATTCAAAGGGTCACCTAAAGCAGTTGCAAAAGCAGACAAACTTTGTATCTCTTATTCATGTATACTCCTGATAATGATTTCTGCCAAATTTGTTTAAAAAAACAAAACAAAACCGCAGAATCATGAAGACTGAAAGACTGAGGATGAACAGATTAGATAATTGATCCTTTGGGCCTTAATGTCAGGGTATAGCAAAATGTGTTTATGTTTTATAATGTAATTATCTATAGCCAGTCTTCATGAGGGAGTTAAAGAACAAGACCACTTTCATACATGTGGATTGAGTGAATGCAGCAAGATTAGTGTACAACACATCAGTGAAAGTGTGGGGGAAAATCGGACAATCTGTTCAAAAGTTATGAATAATCTTAAAGCATCTGCGAGGTCACTGCTGGGTGATTACTACAGTGTATGATGTCACATAAGTAGAACAATATAAGTAAAATATAAAGAGAATGTTACAAAATTTTATTTTTTGAAAGAATTTTATTTTAAGGGTAATATTATTCTCCCTGCCTTTTGAAACAGAAAGGTCAAGTTCCCTTTTATTATGCGAGAAAAGTTAAGATATGTTAAATTTTCTTTTATATTTTGTTCTACACATGGGACATCACAAGCTGTAGTAGTCTTCTAATCCAGCAGTGACTGTGCAGAAACTTCAAAAATTCATAATTATTTTGGAAATGATTGTCGGATTTTTCCTCAAACTTTCATTGATGTGTTCTATAAATATTGCTGCACTATAACATATCTCAATCCACATGCGTAAGAAGGCGAACATGTCCTTTAACGTTGTAAAGCACGTATAGAGCCACGCATGGCTTTCAAAGCATTTATATGACAATACAATACACGAAAAAGGGGTTCCTTCTATGTGTATAACATGCTCCATCAACTTTATCCCGGGCCTCCGTACATGTTTCTATAGAAAGAACGCAAATAATGAACACACTTGAATTAATTCCTTGTGCTTATCATAATACCATCAACTTTATCCCTCCGTACATGTTTCTATAGAAAGAACGCAAATAATGAACATACTTGAATTAATTCCTTGTGCTTATCATAAATTGGCATATTTTACAGTCAGGCCCATACACACACTCTTGAAATGCTGGGTAAATTTAGTTGGATAATTGTTGATTGGTAAAAAAAAAATATATATATATATATATTTACTTAAATATTGGGTGAATATTTACCAACAGAATGGAGAGTTGGGTACTTTTTGCCCCGCTGTTGTGTAAGTGACGCATTCCCTTTGCATGTTGGGTAATTTTTGTTGGGCAACTGATGCATGCATGTATGGGCATATATAGTATGCACATATATAAACACAAACAAATACAAGTGTGTGTATGTGTAGGTGGGAAAGGACTGTATAAAAGAGACTCTGACAAAGGGAAGGAATCAATCGGGAATGAAAGGTGTGCAATATAGGAAAAAGCGCAAAGAATGGGGAAAATGTTAGTCATTTCCCTCCTGGATATTGATCTATATAATGAGGCCATGGGGTTGGATTGTGTGAAGTCGTTTCATCCAGAGCTTCTCTCTGCTGATTCGGACTGTGTCTGGACGAGTGCCTAAAGATTCAGTGCCCTGTAGAGTCATATCAGTGATGGAGTGATTGGGAAGACTGAAATGATGACCCACTGGAGAATCGAGCTTAGCTGTGTTGACGGTAGATTTGTGTTCATAGAAGCGTCTTTGAGTGTTGTCTTGGTTTCCCCAACATACTGGATCCTACAAAATCTGCAAATGATGAGATACACGATATTTATAGTGGTGGTACAAGTGCTGTTGCCCTTGGTGTGGTGAGAGAGGCCAGTAGAGTTGTTGGTGAAAGAGTCACTCTCATGGATGTGTATACTACAAACGATGCACCTATACTGGCTGAACATTTGAATGTGCCATGCTGTATAAAGGGAGAAGAATTGTCAGTGAGGGAGGGTACTTCAGCACGAACAATGAGATCCTTGAGGTTGTGGGGACGTCGGTATGCCAGGATGGGAGTATATGGAACGGCCTGTAAGAGACGATCAGAGGTGTGAAGGATCATGTAAATATGGTTGATTGTCACGAAGGATATTGTGGAGAGGGGGTAGATTAGGACGGAAGGTGGTCATGAGGGGTATTCTGTCAGTGGTGTCCTGCTTGTTGGTTTTCGGTTTGAGAACTTCAGATCTTGGGAGGGAACGAACTTTGCTGATGGCTTGTTGAAATCTCCTGGTACCGTAGCCCCTGGCTGCGAGATGTCTCTTCAGGTTCTTGGCATGGAAAGAAAACTCAGAATCCTCAGAGAATTTACTGCGAAGTCTGATGAGGGCTCAGTGGCGTATCTAGGGGGGGGGGGGGGGGGGGCAAGGGGGGCACGTGCCCCGGGCGCCACTCCTCGGGGGCGCAAAAAACGGGAAAAAAAGAAGAAAAAAAAAGGAAAAAAAAACGAAGAAGAAGAAAAAAAGAAAAAAAAAGAAAAGAAAAGAACAAGAACAAGAACAAGAAAAAAACTCGCCCGGAAGGGGGGGGGGGCAGAAAACCAAATCAAACAATATAAAAAGAAAACATGATGATGACGCGGGCAAAATGACAATGTTTATTATCTGTGTTCACACAAGAATTCCGTGTTCTGTAAGTTGAACTACAATAATTTTCGGCTCGCTCGCTGCGCTCGCTCGCCAAAATTTATATAAAAAAGAAGATAAGAACAAAACGTGATGATGACGCGGGGAAAATGACAATGTCTATTGTGTTCACACATGTCATTTTATATTTAGCAGGCAAAATGTTTCACAGAGCAGCGACTGCAATTTATTCCGTTCTGAAGCGATCGCCAATTGGATCAAAAGAAGGCGCCAACGGTTTCGAACAAACGGAGGAGGGGGGGGGGGGCGCAAAAAAATCCCAAGATAAGAACAAAACGTAATGATGACGCGGAAATATACAAATTTCGGCTCACTCGCTCGTACAACAGAGTATTTTTTCAAGTCCTCAGTTTGTTGGTATAAATCGTTATCTATATTATAATGTCGTCACCATATCTTGATTACAATTGTAAGATTTAATAAGCAACAAATGACAAGAATTCCATGTTTTGTAAGCTGAAATACAAAATTTTTCAGCTCGCTCGCTGCGCTCGCTCGCCACAATTTATCAAAAAAAAAAAAGAAGAGATAAGAACAAAACGTGATGATAACGCGGAAATATACACATTTCAGCTCAGTCCTCAGTTTGTTGGTATAAATCGTTATCGTCGTCACTGTCTATATCTTTATTAGAATTGTAAGATTTAATAAGCAAAAAATGACAAGAATTCCATGTTTTGTTAGCTGAAATACAAAAATTTTCGGCTCGCTCGCTGTGCTCGCTCGCCAAAAAAAAAAAAAAAAAAAAAAAAAAAAAAAACGAAAGAGAGAGATAGAACAAATCGTGATGATGCCGCGGAAATATACAAATTTCGGCTCATTCGCTCGTACTAATTTAGAGTATTTTTTCTAAGTCCTCAGTTTGTTGGTATAAATCGTTATCTATAAGGCCGTCACTATATCTTTATTAGAATTGAAAGATTTGATAAGCACAAAATGACAAGAATCCCATGTTTTGTAAGCTAAAATACAAAAATTTTCGGCTCGCTCGCTGCGCTTGCTCGCCAAAATTTATCAACACTCATTACATTTAAATCAATCTCAAAAGACCCCTTTTAAGTGCTTGAAAAAGCATATCATGTGGACTTTGTATAAAGTCCCTACTGGATGGGGTTGGGGTTGAACACTTTTTCAGAAATTAGGGGCGCAATTTTCGCGCTTGCCCGGGCGCCGTTTTCCCTAGATACGCCACTGTGAGGGCTTGACTGTAAGGGATACTGGTTTTGCAGTGATGGCGGGGGTGGCAGCTGGCGAGTGTACTGCGGATGGGTATCTGTGGTTTAGTGTAGAGAGTGGTGGTGACATGGCTAGATTCTTTCCTAAAAATCAAGGAAGTTGATCTCCTCTTGGGAAAGATCAGAAGTGAATTTGATGGTTCTGTGGAAAGAATTGATGTGGTCAATGAAAGCATGGAGGCTTTCTTCCTCCCTGGTCCAGATGAAGAAAATGTCATCGATGTAGCGCCACCAAATCCATGGACGACAGGGGGCTGAATCTCACATCTGCTGCTCCAGCTTGGTCATGAAGAGACAGGCGAAGGAGGGAGCCATCCCGGTACCCATTGCTGTGCCAGATACCTTGGTAGTGCTTGTCATGAATGTGAAGTTGTTTTTCGTCAGTACATGTGACATGATGAGGGATTTGATGTCAGATATGGGGGGGGGGGGTGGGTGGAATGTCCGGTGCGAGCCAAAGCCTCACATGAGGCTAGGATACCTTCATCATGGGGAATATTGGTGTAGAGAGAAGAGACGTCGAAAGAACCGATAATTGCAGTCTCGGGTGCCTGGTCCTTGATGTCATCGAGTTTCCTGAGAAAGTGTGGTGTGTCATGGGATGTAGGAGGGTGCAAGTGAGACAATGGGTTTAATGTGGTAATCAACAAAGAGGGAGATGTTCTCTGTTGGAAAACCATTTCCAGAGAGGACGGGACGACCACGGTTACCAGTTTTTTTTTTATCTTGGGGAGGAGAATCGGGCAGGTTTGGCATTAATAGGGGAGAGAAATTTGTGAGCCCTCTAGGTGAGGTGTTCATGTTCCTTCATGTCGTCGAGTGTCGGACTGGATCTGTTGGGCGAAATCATCGGTGGGATCAGAGTCAATGAGTGTGTAGTGGATGGATTGTGGAGATGTTTCATGGCTTCATCGATGTACTGCTGGGGCATAACTTGAGGCCTTTTGAGAGAAGAGACGTTTCTGCTTGAGAGAGGCCATCCGGGGGGGGGGGGGGGGGAGAAGAAGAAAGGTTAATAGCACTGGGGGATACATCAGTGGATATGGTGTGTCGTCTGAATCTGCTAGACCGTTGTCGTTTCTTCGTGAAGTTGCCTATTTCTGTTCCTGCGTGCAGTAAGGTCAGACTCATGTTTGAGAGACAAGATTCAATTTCATCATTGTATTTGAGCCACTGGATGTTACAAGTGCAGCAAGAGCGGAGTTCACACTCCAGTCTGTCGATGTCAGCTGAAAGGAATTGAGTGAGGTGGCACACTGTTGAAGCTCCATAGCATGTAGAGTCTGGTTCCAGCGTTTCTGTAATTCAGGCGTGAGTGTTCCAAGAGCAGGAGTCCAGTGGAGTTGGAGGCCTGTGGGTATCATGCGGTTGAGGGAGTAGAATCTATAATTATCCTGATGGAATGAGAATCTGAGGACCATGAGCTTGGTTTTCCTCAGTTGGTGAAAAAAAAAGAGATAGAGGTTAGCCATGGTAGGCATGGGGGCAGAGAAGAAAAATACAATTGCCAAACAAGGGAAATGGAAATACATAACCAGTCAGAATTGGGAAAATTCAAAGGAGCACCCCATGCATGCATATCAAGAAAGAATTATAATTATTCATATCTCTCTCCCTTTGGTTTTTGTGTCCCCCCCCCCCCCTGTTCATAATTAGGCCTATTATCATCATTATCTAAGCCCTATACCAATACTATTATCAACATCATCTTTATTGTCATTATTATTATTTCATATACACTTTGATATGTTTGATAACCTGCGTTTGTTGGTTGACTCTTACTTTTGTTGCCTCTTGGTACACCAGCTTAGGGTTCGCTGCGTAATTGCTCAGCCACCCCCACCCCCCCCCCCTCTTGCTGTTGCTGTTTCACTCTTTTCCTTTCTTTATCCCTGTGCTTTTCCTCATCTTGTTTGATGTTGCCTCCCTATTCATCCTTATCCTTGACGGTAATTGTTCCCCTCCTCTGCCTTTTGTCTGTTCGCCCTCCTTTATCCCTCCTCCCTTTTAGGGACCTACCTGATGTTGGGCTCCTTGCCCGTGACCTCCAACCTTCCCCTTTTGTTTTCTTTGTTCTGTGTCACTAGCCCTCCACTCAATGGTCTTGTTGTGTGTAGGGCTAGTCCTTATTTTTGTGATTGCTGCCCCTGCCTGTTTGTCATTTTACCTCTGACGAAGATGGTGATTTCGGTAACCAAAAAGGGTGAAATGTGATGATTTTTGAAATTGTTTGGTCACAAAATTTTATTCCATTGGCTCGACACTATTGGACAAGTAGTTTTCAGCAGTTCTTTTTTTGCTATGTATACACTGTATTAATTGATGTTAAAATAAAATACTGACATCTATTTAATTCACAGAAGGAAGAGGCAAAGTGCAATAAAGTACGCAAATGACAATCGCTTAAAGTGATACTCAGTACTTGAATAGTGTTTGCATAATGGAGCACCAAGAACAAAAAGATATTACAGTTTGAAAACTATTTAAAAGGCAGATGACCGCCATAACATATAGGCTATGATTAGGCTATCGTCGAGATAAAAAAAAAAACCCAACTTGATGCAGGGGCGTCACCAGCATTTTTTCAAGGGGGTGCGCTTTTACACTAAAATGTAACTGAGAGATTCTTTTGTTTTTTTAATTTGATTTATTGGTGCCTGTATCAACATGTACATTTACATAATACACTGTACATATTATACATGTATAATTACATACAGTGTTAGTGGCATGTATTCATAAGCATATAGGTTAAACAGAGTGGGGAAATAACTGTAAAGGACTATGATTATAAACATACGGGGGTAGTGACGGTGTGAGAGATCCTCGGCGAAGGAGCGAAGCGACCGAACGGGGGAGAGTGTGGGAGGGGGATACCCCTACCACGGTAAGGACTTTTTGTAAAAACAGAGTATAAAAGTCGCGTTTATAGGCCATTTTAATCAAAATTCTGGGGAATTAAATATCACTGTGAGGTACTATGATTATAACATGCAGGGGTACATTCAGTACATTATGTGACAGTGTGAGATCCTCGGCGAGGGAGTGATGCGAGGCAATTGCTGGCAGAAACATCAGGAGAATTGCATAACGATTATATGCGAGCGAGCGAAGCGAGCGAGCTTAAAAATTTTGACATTTTACAGTCCAAAACTGCCGTTTGTAGCTATATCTTTTCGCTATGGAAATCAAGGCGGGGGGGGGGGGGGGGTACCGGGCGCAACTGCTGGCAATTACTGGCAGCAACATCAGGAGAATTATTGCATAATGATTAAATGCGAGCGAGCTTGAAAATTTGACATTCTACAGTCCAAAAACTGCAGTTTATAGTTATATCTTTTCGCTTTGGCAATTAAGGGTGGGGCGAACCGGGCGCAACTGCTAGCATATACTGGCAGCAACATCAGGAGAATGGCATAACAATTTGTGAGCGAACACGGAGCGAGCGAGCTTGAAAATTTTGACATCACAGTCCAAAAACTGCCGTTTGTAGCTATATATATATACATACTGTATATATATATATATTTTTTTTTTTCGCTTTGGAAATTGAGGGGGCGCATCGGGCGCAATTGCGGGAGGTAATTACTGGCAGCAACATCAGGAGAATGGCATAACGATTTGCGAGCGAACGGAGCGAGCGAGCTTGAAAATTTTGACATCACAGTCCAAAAACTGCCGTTTGTAGCTTTATCTTTTCGCTATGGAAATCAAGGCGCGGGGTGGGGGGGGGGGGGGGGGGGACCGGGCGCAACTGCTGGCAATTACTGGCAGCAACATCAAGAGAATTGCATAATGATAAAATGCGAGCGAGCTTGAAAATTTGACATTCTACAGTCCAAAAACTGCAGTTTATAGTTATATCTTTTCGCTTTGGCAATTAAGGGGTGGGGGCGAACCGGGCGCAACTGCTAGCAATATACTGGCAGCAACATCAGGAGAATGGCATAACAATTTGTGAGCGAACGGAGCGAGCGAGCTTGAAAATTTTGACATCACAGTCCAAAAACTGCCGTTTGTAGCTATATCTTTTCGCTATGGAAATCAAGGCGGGGGAAGGGGGGGGGGGGCGTACCGGGTGCAACTGTTGGCAGTTACTGGCAGCAACATCAGGAGAATTGCATAATGATAAAATGCGAGCGAGCTTGAGAATTTTGACATTTACAGTCCCAAATCTGCCGTTTGTAGCTATTTCTGTTTTTTTTTTTTTCGCTTTGGAAATTGAGGGGGGGGCGCACCAGGCACAACTGCTGGCATGATTACTGGCAGCAACATCAGGACAATGGCATAGCGATTAAATGCGAGTGAGCGAAGTGAGCGAGCTTGAAAATTTTGACCTTTTACAGTCCAAAAACTGCCGTTTATATAGCTATATCTTTTCGCTTTGGCAATTAAGGGGTAGGGGCGAACCGGGCGCAACTGCTAGCAATTACTGGCAGCAACATCAGGAGAATGGCATAACGATTTGCGAGCGAACGGAGCGAGCGAGCTTGAAAATTTTGACATCACAGTCCAGAAACTGCCCGGTGCGTCCCCCCTGGATCCGCCACCATGGTAGTCAAGGGTGTTGGTTTATGTTCATGATTGGGGGGAGGTATGACCAGCGAGGGGGCGTCGAAGTGACAAAGTTCGGGAAAGGTGTCCAAAATCTGCACTTTAGCGCATCCCCTAATTTGTTTGTGTTTGTTTGTGTGTGTGTGTGTGTGGTTTTATATATATATATATATATATATATATGTATATATATATATATATATATATATATATATATATATATATATATATATATATATATACATGGAAAGTTTAGGAAATAGGCCAGGTCAAGTCTTATCATTGGCAATACAAGGCATTTTAATGTAAATTATGTAAAGCGCAACTGCAAAAATCAATGATCTATAGCTTTGATATAACGAAGCGTTAGGTACAAAGGTGTACATTCTACATCACATTGCGCAACATTGCAGAGACTCTTGTTGCCGTTCGGATGTTCTGAGTACACTGCGTACATCCTGCTTATATTCAGAATGCCAACCAGGAATCACGCTGAATCACAATCCTTTGTCGGCTCCGGGCTTTTTGAAAAATGTTTCACACTCTATATCTCTTTATAGGGATGGTACAGTATTGGTGGAGATATTGGGCTTTTAACTTTTTGCAAGAAACTAAGAAAACACTTATGATGTAGTACAGAACATACCATTTTAAGAGGAATTCAAAGTTTATTTGATGAAAATCGGGTTTGGAATGACTGAAACATCCAAAAACAAAGTAAAACAAAGCGATCATAATAAAGTGTGGGTCCCACACTTCATGAAAATCTCTCTTTTTCGGATATCTCAGCCATTTCAAAACCAATTTTCATCAAATAAACGTTGAATTCCTCATGGAATTACATGCTCTTTCATATTTCATAAGAGGTTTCTCATTATCTCACCAAAAAATGGTAGAAACCTGAAATTAGCTCTCAACCAAAACAATACGATCCCTTTAATGATTGCTAAAATAAATCTAAGAAAAATATCTTATTTCTTGATCATAAGGTGTATTAAATCCATGAAAACCAGACCAAACGGGAGAGGGTGTGGGAAGGGGTATCCCCTTCCCACACGAGAGAGACTTTCAATTTTTAGAATTGAAATTCAGCAACCTGGTTCACACTTCGGGTGAAATATTTGGACAGATTTCTATCAAAAAAGCAAGAAAATCTTCTCATCTCGGGAATTATGACTTGGACCCCGTTTACAGTGCGAGGCTCGGCCGCGGCCGAGCCGCGGCCGAGCCCAGCCCTGCTTCAGTGTAAACGCGCAAAAGGCCAAATGCGAGGCCAAAATTGGCCTCGCATTTGGCCTCGCTCTGGAGGTGGTCTCGGCCGCGGCCGAGCCGCGGCCGAGCCCTGCCTCTTCTTGGTGTAAACGCAAACTGGGCCAAATGCGCGGCCAATTGCGCGGCCAATTTTAGTCTGGCTTCCAAACCTTCTGCCTGTATCTGTCGCTATTCAGGATATTAACCCCCTCAACGTCGAAAACTAGTATAGTTTAAGGTGGTTTTGTCCTGCAAAGGATTTTTTTTTCCTTCGGCAAAGGCCTTTGCCCGAACGGCGACTTCGTCGCCACGGAATTCATTTGGCAAAGGGTCTGAAAACCAGACAATACCAAATTGCGTTTGTTTACAAGCAGAGCGCCACTACGACAAAATATTGAAAGGTTTGAATCAAAAGCGCGGCCGAGCCCAGCAGTGTAAACGGACAAAATTGCGAGGCTCGGCCGCGCAATTGAGGCCGGACTCGGCCGCGGCCGAGCCGCATTTTTAATTTGGACTGGTCATAAATAAAGTGCAGTAGGTAGACACTACATCCTTGCAGCACACGTACATTTACACGTACACGCAAACGTGAACGTGCTCCGTACCGTACAATCTCGTACTGTACGGTCGATAAATAGTGAACACTGCAAAATTAAATCAGAGCTGCCAGAGCCCGGGGTGCGATTTTTTTTTCCCCCACGAATTTCTTGTCCCTGGTACAAAATAAAAATAAAATAATAAAAAGAAATTACAATAAAAGAAAATTTTTAGCGTCCGGCGTTGAGGTCGCTCGCAGACTGATTTTTTTTTTTTTTTTTTTTTTTTTTGTCTGAAGGGGGGTGCGTTCGCACCCAACGCACCCCCCCCCCCCCCCTGGTGACGCCCATGTGAATGAAACTATTCACTTATTTCTTTGTGATTAAATAAAATGTACTGATCATCAAGAGGGAACTGTTTTTCATTGCATTGAGACTCGCTGTTAGCTGTCATCACTTGTAGTTATTTGTCCTGTTTCGTCATTGACGTCGCATAGGAATCAACACTTCGAGAGCTAGCCTGCCCACGTGCGACACGCGAACAGGCTAAATTTCTTGGCGATCCGCGAATCTTCTCGATCATCATGCAAAATACAGATTGTACTATGGACGCACAGAACACGCCGCGCTGCGTTCACGCCACACCACTTGAAACTGTGTGCTGCTCCGTCGTACGTGCGTGGTGTGAGCATGTGATATGTGTGTAGGTCAATCTATGCGGCAAGTTTATGCGAGCCGGCGAAAGGGTCTTTATCAATGAATGAAACGTTGAATTAACTTAGGCCACTTGTCGTGTCTCAAGGGTGCGTTATGAGGAACATACCTGCCTTTTCGTGTGAAATCGTGTGAAGAGACTTCCATAGAAGCGTTCGAGACAGAGCAGATACTAACATTTCGAATATTATTGGGATAAATCCACAAAGAATCGAGCGATTGAAAAATGTCCGTGGTAGGGTTCGACGTCGGGAACCTGTCCTCGTACATTGCCGTGGCGAGGGGAGGAGGCATCGAAACCATTGCTAACGAGTACAGCGACAGACTGACCCCGTAAGTGTAACGGTAATTTGTTGAATTGTCGGCACACTGCAGATTTAATCTCATCCCTTTAAGTTTATTAAGAATCTACGTTGAAGGTGAACCATTCCTTTTTTAATATTGTATCTATCCTGTTTATTCAAATTCATGTGGGTTTCAGCTGTGCCCGCACCACATGCAGGGACGGCCGAAGGTGTTTCAGTGGGAGGCAGTGTCAGTGCCAGTTTATGACTGTAATTCCAACCGAACCACACACGCACGCGTGCGCGTGTGTCTTTACCAATACCATATTCCAGCCACACGCGTGATGTGGTTGTTGGACAGAAAAATCCGTCTGTCCAGAGGAGTCTTTCATTTTTTGACTTTGGCTCTCCTCTGTAGACAAGGGGATTCCGTGAAGCCAGACGCAGTCCCTGAGGAACATCCCCGATGACCAGATGCACACCGATCTTTCTCGGTCAATGTGAATGTGGTTTTGTATGTATTGTAACCACGGCCCAAGTTGCTGGATACAACCACACACCTAACTATACACAGCCCAGTCGCCGCTGTACATACGTAGCGCGACAGGGCTGTACCAACGAAGCTCCAAACACGAAGAGGGTCCAACGATAGCATGCGATCGGATTGAATTTTGATACTTTAGATCATTTTTTTGTCACTTCAAACTCATCTGACGAACAAAATGATAATGAGACTTCATATCTATGCTATGAATATTGAAATTTAGATTTGATAACTTACCTAAAATGATGGTTATATGCAGCATGTGTGAACGGTTCACGAACGGTACATCGTCTTTCACGCCAGGCCATTTCCAATATCCGGGAGGTCACATGATCTGAATGCCCTTTCAAAAGGTCGCGCTGTCGACCGTGCTGCTACACCAACACTCAAGCAGCGCATCGCACGCACGCAAAAGATTTCCGCAGAGATCAAGGCGCCATTTTGAATTCTGCAACGATGAACCCTGACGGTGTTAGGGAATCCGCCAGAAAGTATCATTTTTTGGTTCCACGGACTTATCACGAGGGCTCTCAATGGACTTACGAACCTTCTGTAATACAAGCATGCACTTAAGGTGAGTAACGTTTGGTAACGTGTACATTGTTTATAAAGAACGTATAAATTTTCATAAGTTTTGTAGTTGTGTTGTGGTTCCCCACTTTGTAGGTGCCCGCTCGTTGGTCAGACGCTGTATTCGCGTAGCGTATTAACAGCGTCTGGTCGGGCTACCACACACCCAGCATTACAAAGTAACACACAATGTGGTAAATTATAGGCGGTCTATTAGTGGATTGTATCACATGATGCTTATTTTTTGGTGGCACTGAGTCTGAATTCCTTACTCAACATGTTAGACTAGCAGCTAGTTTAGTTTATTCATGAAATTCCTAAGGTAAGAATTTTGCAGAAGTATGTAAATTATTCACTTTGTGTCTTTGATTTTTGGAAAAAAGACTTCCAAGTTATCTTTTAGCATGGTTTAAAATTTGATTATGATTCCAGACACAAATTTGTAGTGGAATATTAATATGTCTTTCATTTCACATCTTTTCCATAAAACCATGCCATGCCAGCATCACATTCACAATGCATATCCACTATTCACCGTACTAAGACCCCGTTTACAGTGCGGGGCCGGGCTCGGCCGCGGCTCGGCCACGGCCGAGTCCGGCCTCAATTGCGCGACCGAGCCTCGCAATTTTGTCCGTTTACACTGCTGGGCTCGGCCGCGCTTTTGATTCAAACCTTTCAATATTTTGTCGTAGTGGCGCTCTGCTTGTAAACAAACACAATTTGGTATTGTCTGGTTTTCAGACCCTTTGCCAAATGAATTCCGTGGCGACGAAGTCGCCGTTCGGGCAAAGGCCTTTGCCGAAGGAAAAAATCCTTTGCAGGACAAAACCACCTTAAACTATACTAGTTTTCGACGTTGAGGGGGTTAATATCCTGAATAGCGAAAGATACAGGCAGAGGGTTTGGAAGCCAGACTAAAATTGGCCGCGCAATTGGCCGCGCATTTGGCCCAGTTTGCGTTTACACCAAGGAGAGGCAGGGCTCGGCCGCGGCTCAGCCGCGGCTCAGCCGCGGCCGAGACCACCTCCAGAGCGAGGCCAAATGCGAGGCCAATTTTGGCCTCGCATTTGGCCTATTGCGCGTTTACACTGAAGCGGGGCTGGGCTCGGCCGCGGCTCGGCCGTGGCCGAGCCTCGCACTGTAAACGGGGTCTAACATTAAAACAAATGCAAATGAGGCTCAAATTTTGTATTGTATGGTAAAAGATCTAACATAAACATTTCGAACAATTTATGTGATGAAATCTTGATATGAAAATGAAGTAAAATGTGAATTTCTTAGCGAAGCTACAATTGACCCACAAGTATTCCTTCTACCCACGCACCTACAACACAATGCTGTCAGTGTCATCATGTCACTGCACCTACTGCTACTGTTGATACCTTCCAGAGGGCTTCCCTACCAATCATCAGAAGGTTGCAGCCTCCTGTAGGGTCCAAAATACTGTAAGCCTGACAGCTTGATTTTTACTTGCTCGCACTTGCCATTTTTATTATTATCATTATTTTTTTTCTTTTTTGGTATAGTGAAAGCATTTCAAAGCACCGTTGGCCAGAGTTGCCATCGCACAATCCATCCCAGTTTTACTTTCTACAAGCTGCTGCAGGGATTACGGTAAAAGTGGAT
This sequence comes from Diadema setosum, assembly GCF_964275005.1. Classification (NCBI taxonomy): domain Eukaryota; kingdom Metazoa; phylum Echinodermata; class Echinoidea; order Diadematoida; family Diadematidae; genus Diadema; species Diadema setosum. The sequence continues at coordinate 13,573,214 of NC_092695.1, forward strand.
ATTTTCGCACGACTTAATTTTTCGCGCTTAACCGGATGAGAAGAGTGTGACGTGGCTGTGGAAACTGAATAGCACTCGGGCTCAGAATGACAAAATTTGGTATCTGACTGCACTCACTTGACTACAGTGCTGTAGCAGTCTGTCTGTAAGATTAATAGTGTTTGGGCAGGTACTGTAAAACATGATATATTCGTGGCACGAAATTTTCGCGTTTTGGAGCCGACTGCTTTTTTCGTGGCATGAATTTTTTGCAAATTGCCACTTGCGTTCAATGCATGTAGTTTAAACAAGAAATTTTGTGTGCATTTTTAATTTCGTGAATCTTGGCGCTCGCAAATTTGCGAAATTAAAATGCACGCGAACATTCCTTGTTGTACAGTAGTCTTGAAAGACTGATGTTGCTCATATGAGTCTTTGATACCATAGTTAAAATGCATGGTGCGTGATCATTGAGTCCAATCCTGGAGTAATAGTTGTATCCACAGTGTTGGTATGGATATAATCTGTTGCTGGCCTGATTCCCTAGTTTCAGGCTTCTTCTGCTGTCATTTCACATCATTTTGTTGAGCACACGTTTTATGCGAAAGGGCTTGATGAACAACTTGCCTCCAAGCGGGCCGGTCCAGTGCAAAGTTCTCCCATGTGGTGAGGTTAATGTCCAGGGCTTTCAGATCCCTTTTGAAGATGTCCTAGTATAAAATGAGATTGTATTTTGATGCACACTTGCAGTGGTAGTCTGTGAGGAGCTCTATGATTAGTTTGCCTTTCTCTCCACATTTGGTGTGGCTGCTGGGACTGCTGCTTTACTTGAGCAACGCTAGTGATAAATGTACAGCTGTATGTGCATACATGTGTACATGTGTGTTACCTGTGTGAGTTCAAGTGAAGCGTATTCTGTCAGGGAAACCACAGACTTGTCAAGCCTCACAGCCCTTGTAGGTGTACATATTCCACTTGAAGGACTTCATGGAAACAAACTTACCCTGTATTACTGTGGAGAATGGTGATACAAGGGATGCACACGCAATGGAGTGGCATCGGTCCTTCAGCAAGCCTTTTCAAACTTATGATTTGCCTCATCTCACTAAACCACACATTGATGAACAATTTATTCTTACAATTCATCTGAAAGTTTGTTGATATGAAAATGAATTAAGGTTTGTTATCCCAAAGATTCATTATTCCAAAGGTTTGTTTATCCATGACAAATAAAATAAGGTAAATTATATGTACAAATTGTACTCTGAAGGTTTTATTTCCAAAAATGAAATACACTTTTTGTAGGGTTCATTTATCCAAAAGTCACAAAAGTTGGTTATTCCAAAGGTTAGTTAATCTAAAACAATTTATGCTTCATAATTCTGAAGGTTAATTGTACAATTTATACAATGTATTAATTAGTGTTGTTTGTTAATGTTTGTTTATTTTCAGATAGACCTAATGTCATTTTCAGATACAGTGGACTCCCATTACAACGAAGTCCTCGGGACTGGCAGTTTTGTTGTTATCGAAATTCCGTTGTAATCGAACAATTAAACAATAAAAATATGGTACATAGAGTGGATAATGTTGCAGTCTGAATTTTTATTTCATTGTAACTAGAATTTCATTATAACCGTGTTCATTGTAATGGGAGTGCACTGTAAGTGAGCCTTTGAAATGATGCACCATAATTCATAGTGAGATTGACAAACTTTCGGAATAACAAACTATTGGAACAACACTTCAAATGTTTGGATAAACGAACATCTAGGTACAATGTATAGGGAATTTGTGAGTTTCAGAATGATCAGCCATATTTCATGTTCGAAATAAAAACGTTACCCCAAATTACAAAGCTATATGCAACATTCAAGTTTAATATGCTAAAATTTACTAACTTTGCCATGGATAATGAATGTTAATACATTGTAATGATAAGCTATCATCTGCTGAAAGGTAACTTTATATAACAGGCTACTGAAGCTGTTAGTTTCATGTACAGATAATTATGCGAATGAGGGGTCACAGATGCTTTTGCGAAATGCCTAACCAACACACATAATCATGTATGCTACTATGCAATGTGCCCATGAGCAACGTGATATCAACCACTGAATTAATCAATCTTACAGACAATGCTATGTTCTGCAATCAAGTGACAACATGTTTTTTTTTTTTCATTACTGATTTATCACTGTAGCTGGTGCCAATTCTGAGGACATTTTGAAAAAGTCCCTAAAGGACAAGTTCAACTTCATAGACATGTGTGTTGAGTGAATGCTATGATATTAATAGAACACATCAGTGAGAGTTTGAGGAAAATTGGACAATCCGTTCAAAAATTATGACTTTTTGAAGTTTCTGTTCAGTCACGGCTGGATGAGATGACTACTGTAGCTTGTGATGTCACATGTGTACATCGATATAAAGAAAGTATTTAAAGAATTTATTAAGTCAACATATTTTCACTTTTCTCGCATAACAAAAGAACACTCGACTTCTCTCTTTCAGAAGGCAAGGGGAATAATATTACCCATAACATACGTCAGTTACAAGTCGAAGAAATGTGCACTTTATTCGAAAAGTGAAGTTTTGTGAAATTCTCTTTTTATTTTTCTTATATCATTCTACGCATGTGACATCATACACTGCAGTACCTGTAGTCTTCTCATCCAGCAGTGATTGTGGAGATACATGTACTTTAAAAATTCATAGCTTTTGAACGGATTATCGGATTTCCCTCAAACTTTCACTGATGTATTCTACTGTGTAATATTGTTGCATTCACTCAATCCACATGCATGGATGAAGGTGGACTTGTCCTTTAAAAAAAGAAGCACAGCGTGATCATGTTTCTAGTGTGCATAGCCATAGCGGCGATTGCAATCCCGCCATAACACTGCCCTGCGTAAATCACACAATACTGTAGCACTATAAAAACGAGATAAGTTTGAACTGAACTGAACTGAACTATCTCATGCAAAATTCGGCTATTGAATAGTGTGTGTGAATGAAGACATACCGGTACTAGGCTTTTGAATTAGTGTGTGTGAGTGTACTCACTCTCAGTTGTACTCCACATTAGGGTCCTAAGTTTTACACGCAGAAATATCATTCAAAATCCTGATAAGCACCTTGCATCACCTGGAAAATTTGAAGATAAAAACAAACATAGATTATTGTTGGGAAACACACAAAAACATGCAGAAATAGCAAAATTTCCAATCAAAAATAAAGTAGAAAAGTAATTTTTTTTTTCTTCTCATCACCAAAGTTGGGATGTGGCTTATCCGGCGTTGCAACCTTATTGCCAGCGAATACGGTAAAGTCTTGTCTCCACCTCATGTAAACTGATCTAGGTCAGTTATGCATTGGAATGTTGAGGGTGGCTTGTCTCGTCTGCTCCAATCTAAATTGACTCAGACCCAGTTCACACTGGTCAAGTATGAGCCATCATCTGGATCCTCATAATTTTACCCGGAAGGTGCTCTGTTTTTATGTATTAATGTTTGTAGGCTGTGTTGATTTCTTCACATTATACAAATAGTGATGAACTTAATATGGCTTGTATTTAATTCCAGAATGCTGGAGTCTGTAAGGAGTGGTCATTTTAGACAACTATGATGGAGCATTACATGATATGGTTGGTTTGCCATCTGCACATTAGGATGTTGTCAAAGTAAGATAGATCATGCTAAGATTGCTCTTGTATGCTAGTGTGAAAGAGTTCTTGACATTCAGACAATCAGTGGAAGCCTGCCAGAATATGAACATGTGTTGTTTAGCCCTGGTAGCAAGGAGATATCATGCAATGGGAAGGCTGGCACGGCTCGGATATGTTCGGGAATCCCCATATGTAATTAAAGGACAAGTTCACCTTCATAAACATAAGGATTGAGAGAATGCAGCAATATTAGTAGAACACATCAGTGAAAGTTTGAGGAAAATTGGACAATCGATGCAAAAGTTATGAATTTTTTACATTTTTGTGTTGGAACCACTGGATGAGGAGACTACTATAGCTTATGAGTCATATGCGTACAACAGTATAAAGAAAATGTACAGAAAATTCAACATATTTTCACTTTTTTTTTCGCATAATAAAAGAGCACTTGACTTGCCTCTTTCTAGGGGCAGGGGGAATGATATTGCCCATAACATATGTCGGTAACGAGTGAAGGGAATGTGTACTTTTTTCAAAAGATGAAATTTTGTGAAATTATCTTTATATTTTCCTTATATTGTTGTACACATGCGACATCCAAGTTATTCATACACTGCAGTAGTCTTCTCATCCAGCGGATACTGCACAAAAACTTCAAAAATTCATAACTTTTGAACGGATTGTCCGATTTTCCTCAAACTTTCAATGATGTGTTCTACTAATATTGCTACATTCTCTCAATCCTTCTGTTTATGAAGGTGAACTTGTCCTTTAATTGTGTTCAGCTTTATCACCGATCACTATGTCAGTACTCACAGAGCCAAAGAATCTCAACTGGGGTTGAATGTTACCGATGAGCTCAGGCTTCAATGCATGGTCAATTATGTTCAATTTGTTTTGGGAAATGGGCATCTTTTAGGTCCTGAAGAAAGCAAGCATTAGTAGCTACTGGGTTGTATCATGAAATGAATCTATCAGTAGGTGTATTGCTAAAGCTGCGTGTACACCATGTTCCTGGCAACCATGACAGCCCTGTTTCAATCCACCTTGGACAAAACGGGATGGACTTGAAACAACCCAGTGAGACGTGATTGCCGTAGATGCCATGTCAGATTTTTAGACTGTCAAAAAATTTGCCATGGCAGTCCCAGTGCTAATGAGGAATCTTGTCCCCCCCCCCCCCCTTCAGAAGAACAAACAAGACAAACAAATGATGAATCAAAATGTATGGATTTGAATATTAATCAGGGATGTCTCCTCAAAAGTGATGTCTTGTTAATGTAATCATTGTGATGTTCTTGAGAAAATAGACTGGTTAACTAACATGTTATGGTAAAATGCATACCCATACATGTATATGACAAAGATTTGCATGCTTTATGATTTGTGTAGCCCATACTTAAACTGTGTCCTGTGTGCAGTACAGATTAAATGTACCAGGTAGCTGGACTGAAAGGTACTATATCAATTACAGATGTACACTGTACATGGTACAATATGAAAGCACTACAGATGCACAGTAGTGTATTAAAGATGGCATCCACAAGATTTTATGCATCTAAACTGTATACACTGTAGGTGTTGTTCTTGTATTGTGGAATGAGACTGCAGCCCCACATTCATAGCTTATGCTGTATGAAACTCTCAGGATTTATCTGATGTTTCCAGTTAATGTTTTGTTTTTCAGAGGCTTTGCTTCACTTGTACACACACAAATACACACATGTATGTACAACTGTACACATACCAGAAAACATTACACTTTATTACAATGTACATAGTCATGGTGTCTTTTGATGTTTGCTACCCCGATCCGATGCAAGGGATGATCCACTAATAGGAAACAAAGGCCCTGACTGCACTTTTGAGTTACAAGTTCCACGTTTCCACTGTGAGAACATGAATAAATAAAATATGCCTCCTCATTCTTTGATTCTCTTCAAATTTTCTCTTTCTCCCACTCCCCCTTTCTCCCTATCCATACATGTATGTATGTTTTATGCCTCTCCCTCTCTGTTTTTCTGTCTTTCAGGAAAACTTAGTGCTCATTATCATTTGGCATCATTATATTTGTTGAATAATATGTGAAGTATATCATATATTGTGGGGGTCCTTTATCTGTATCATTGTAGTCAAGAAGGAGGGGGGGGGGGGCAGAGAACAGGGCGATCGTATACCATCACTCCACATACCATGGATTCCATTTACAGTCCTAGGTCACATTCTCTTGTCTCTCTTGGCTATGGAAGTGTGCAGTGTCAGGGCCAGTCTGCCCCTGTTGATACATAGTACTAGTCATCATAACATGCTATTTATATAGCTGCAATTCATCCATGATGTTTAACCCATCCTTCCCACTAAAGGGCAATCACAACCAGCAAACATATTTCCTACTGCTGGCTTGTTCAAGATGTGTTATGAAGCAAAGCACCCTAGCAAATTACTTGCCCAAGGGCTTGTAACTGCCTTCCATTGTTGTCCTTCAGACCATGCACTCCCCATGACTCTAGTACTCCATACATGTATAATTATGTGACTGTGCATCACAAAACGAACAAAAAGTCGCTCACATTGATTTTGTGTGAGGACTGAAAATAGGTGAAATGGGTCAACCTAGCCGGTCGTGACTTTTTCATATTTTCTGAAAGAACAAGTCTTCTTCTACATCATGCTAAAATTTTGGATCATAAAACTGGCAGGAAAGTGTGTTTTTTAGCAGTTTATTTGGAACAGTTTATTGGTAGAATAGAGTGATTAGGTGTGTCTGTAGAGTCCCTTTTTCATTTCTTAAAAACCTTGTACACACTCTTCACTTTTAACTCTAATAACTTTTGAAAGGATAATGATACTGCTTTGAAAGTTCGCATTGATTATGGACAGAATGTGTTAATAAGGCATGCTCAATTTCGGTTTAATCTGATAATCCCTTCATTGTTGTTACTCCAGTGGTTTACATCCTGTTTTTGTTTTTGTTTTTGTTTTTGTTTTTTGTTTGTCCCAGCACGGCTTGGTAAAGATTAAGTGCTTGAATAGACACCGTACTAAAGAGCCTCTTTTCTCAGTTCACACTTTTCCCAGACTGTGTGCTTTCTTTCCAATATTTAGATAGGTTAAGAGAGTCCATTTGATTTGAGTTATACATAATTTTAAAACTTAAAGTCTGCTCTTTTATGCTCTTAACTAAAATTTTATGTCTGGCGACTTTGTGTTCGTTTTGTGATGCAGGGTCACATATGATTGTTCAGTGACACAAAACATTCTCTGCAGGAGATAGTGAATGATAAAATTACAGTTGCAATCGCTGACAATGCAAGCTAAATGTCAGTGCATGAAAACTGCTTCTGCACCTGTATATTGTTAAATTCTTTGAGTGCACAATCTAGACATAGGCTACTGAGTACAACTGTAAGAATTGCTGATTTTAGGAAAGTCTTCTATTTAATTTTGATAACTTATAGTAGTGCCCCTTGAAACTGTCATCCATAGTTGAGCCATAGACTTGCTGGAACATGCCCAGAACAGAAGACATTCTCATACACTGTACATCCTGTACATTGTATATTGTGAATTTATAGTTTAATAGTCTGAGTATTGTCTAGTTAAATTCCTTCTTTATACAATGACCCAACCTCTGATTCCTCAGAAATTGTACTCTATTCATATGAACATCACTTACCAATCTGGCAGATATGAGTTGGATTAACTTTTCAATGCAGACAAAAATATGTAAAGGTACAAAGTGAGTCAGACTCATTGCTGAAGGAATGCATTGTTCTTTTCTTTGTGTCTTTCCAAACAGGAGCGTTGTCAGTTTTGGTGAGAAGTTACGAACACAAGGTCATGCTGCACGGAGTCAGGTATAGTTTCTGAAACTGTGTATTTGTGTATTTGTGTATATTATATTTCCTTTGTGTTTCAGTGTGTGTTTCTCTTGGAGTGTGCATGTCTGCATAAAGTAGCTTGAAAATTAGGTGCACAGTGCACAGTGGACTGGATTCTAATGGCAAATACAAAGTTATTCCACGTCAGATTAAAATCTGAAAGAGAGAGGAAATAAAAAATTATGTGAAGTGACAGACAGATATTTCATGTCTATGATGTCTACATTAGGTGTGCCCTCATAAGCATTATGTCTTTGGAAGAGAGAAGCTCTCAAATATCTGGAATGCCTGTGAGTGTGTCATGAATGGAGTGATGCTGATGTACTCATCATGTACATTGTAGCCTGTGTACCAGACTGGTTTATTTCTTTCTCATCAACACCAGTAGATTCTAAGGCCCAAATTCACAAAGGTGGTACAAATTTAAACCATGGTTTATGCAAATTTCTTCTTTGAAATACGATTGACCGATTGCGTATGCCAACAGCCTATTTTACACTAATTTAGACCATGGTCTAAATTTGTACCATGGTCTAGGTTTAAACAAGGAGGTTCAAGAGATAGAGTAACAACAGTGTTATTCCCTTTGATCCCATGTTCAAAGCCGCCGCTCAAAAATATTTGAAGCATGTGCCAAACAGGATCTGCCGCGCAGATTGGAAGACAATTGACTTATGTCTCATTGCATAATCACCAGCCACTTTCAAAGGAAGATATGTCTTTGTGATGGTAATTACTTTTCGCTATCCCTTCTTAGGTGGTAGGGTGGTCCAGACACGAGGATGCGCGAATAGAAATAGAGCAAAAAAATGCTGAAATAAAGATGAAAATTACTCGACTGGGCATACCCGGGCACTAATCTGATATATATATATAAAACAAAGAATCAAGAAATAAACTAGTAATGCATTATTTCGCCAATAAGAATGAGTTTATTGAACAACTCAATTCTTATTGGCGAAATAATGCATTACTAGTTTATTTCTTGATTCCTCGTTATATTGGAGCCAATACGTGAATTCGCAACATATATATATGTATATATGTATCAATAAAGAATTATACTTGAAAATTATTCCATATTAGTTTCATTTGTGGAAATTAAGCGGAAAAGTGATAAAACCAGCTTTCCAGGATGATACTTTTTAAAAATATTTTCACATGATACAGCTCTGATTTACACTTTTGCACAAATTTCTGGATGAGATTGACTTCTGTTTACATGCTTCATCAATAAGTGAAATTTCATTTAATTTAATAAATAGATTTAAGCAGAATATTGCCAACATTATGATAACATTCAAAATGAATCTCCAGATTGTTAGCAAGATGGCGGCGTTGAACATCGATCATCAAAGGCACAAGTGCACCTGTGGAACTCTTGTACATCAATTGAAATCTGACAACTGTTTGAATAATTACAGCCAGTTGGAACTCCAGGTATAAAACCTCCTTGGTTTAAACCAGGTTTAAACCACCTTCGTGAATTTGGGCCTATGTGTATATTCTTGCGCATCACTTTACAGAAGCAGATGTTAGAAGTAGGAGATATTTGGGTAATTGTCTTTTTGTCTTTTGGAATTTATTAAAGAAGAAGAGGATAATGCTTCTCCCAAGAGGTACAAATGTTTTAAAATTCATTTGGACTTCACAGAGCTACACTTTACTACTTGAACAAGACCAGCAGCAACAGCAGAGATGTCTTATGCATTTTTCTGTTCACTCTAAATCCATGTATGGTGAAATATTTGATTATGAATTGTACGTTTAAGAAATACAAACTTTGTAACTAAAGAGCTTTCAAATTACTTCTTTCTTTTTTTTTTTTGGAGGATAATTGCATTGCTTTTGTACCACATTTGTTATCTTGAAGTTTACACTTGAATGTTTGTTGTGTGTATTCTCATTAGTTGATAGGAAATTATTTTTTGTTTTAAGTGTAAACAGAATACATGTACATGTATTTTCTGTTGAGAAGAGATTGTGACAGAAAAGTATTGTGTGTCATAGTCTTATTTTACTAATGGAAGGTGCTACAACTTGTATACTTGTAAGTTCTTGTCTGATTGCTTGGGCAAGTGAAAAATCTAAGTCGTGCAAGTGTTTTGAAACAACCAGAAAAATGCTTGCCCGAATTGGGCAAGCAAAAAGTTTTGAAGCTGCCTTTTACCCATGAAGTCAACTATACAAAAGCCCAAAGATAATGACTATATAGTGATACAAGACACTTTGATTTTATTCCAGCAACTTTTCTGGTTTTCTGTTCAAATCTGTTCTAACAGTCAGCTACATTGTGTTGGTCTTCCATTACACACAGCAGTGCACAATTCATGCCACATTGGATCATACATGTATGCACATGTTCCCCATATTCCCCCCCCCCCCCTCCTTGCAATAATAATAATAATAATAAAAAAAAAACTGTGTCTGTTGTTGTAAAGTTTTATGTGGGTCTACCAATCACACTTGCTGGCTGGGTCACACCAGTTTAATGTTGAGAAGAGAGAAGAGGGTGGTGACTCAGGTTATGTCTGTGAATCCCTTAATTCACAGGCTTCCTGTACTCTCTATTCAGGTTCTTTAGCACTGTGTCAGAGATGTGTACATTATCATACTTTTGGCACAAGAATCATATGTTCAGATACACTGTATGTGGGTACAATGCCCTGTTACAGGCTGTGCAATGTATCACAAGACTGTGATACCGTACTGTGATCTATGCTCATGTAACTTAGGTAAGAACAGATTCCTTCTTGGATGAAACAACTGGTTTAATGTTAAAAATAAAATAAAGTGCCCATCACTGCTGTAGACAGATATGTGCAACATGTTATTGGGAAATGCACCTTATGATTGCTAGCCTACAGGCTAGGAATATTTCAGTGTTACGTACAGCCAATGGAGCATTCATGATAAAGTGGAAACAGAGCAGAGAACAGTCCCAGGAAGTGAACTTGAATTTTGATTGTTCAGTCCCTTGTGAACCCTTTCCTGTTCTTACAACTGTTTGTATGTACGTGTGTGTGTGTGTGTGTGTGTGTGTGTGCATACATTAGGCCAGGTGGGATAATGTGGGGAGGATATAAAGAAGAGGGCAGATAAATCATCAATTTAAAAATATCCCTGGATGATTGCCCCTTTGTAGTATTGTGTGCTTATTCCTGGCAATGTGCACACCCCACATGACATGCTGCTAGATATAGGGTTGTGTGTCGCTTGACTGACACTGGAAAAGATTCGAAGAGTGCTGGTTTGAGGAAATATTTCATTAAGCATAGCAGTGCCTTAACAACCTGGAAAACAGGGCAGTGGGCGTTATGAAGTATGTTATTCAAGTGCACTTCAATTGTGAGTAGAGTGGCTGGTGTTTGATACAAAGGAGAATATGTGCAGTTTTCTAGAGACAATATGTGACCGTGCACCTCAAAACGAACATAAAGTCGCACACACTGATTTTGCGTGAGGACTTATAAGTGACATGGGTCAACCTAGCCGAACATGACTTTTTCATATTTTCTGAAAGAGCGGGTCTTCTTTTACATTATGCTAAAATTTGGTATCATAAAACGGGCAGGAAAGTGTGTTTTTCAGCAGTTTATCTCAAACATTTTCGGTAGAATAGTGTGATTGGTGTGTCTTTAGAATCCCTTTTTCATTTCTGCAAAAACCTTGTCCATACTCTTCACTTTCAACTCTAATAACTGTTGAAAGGATAGAGCTACTGCTTTGAAAGTTGGCATTAATTATGGACAGAATGTGTTAATGAGGGATGCTTAATTTCAGTTTAATATAATAATCCCTTCATTGTTGTTACTCTGGTGGTAATACTTCCTGTTTTTTGTCCCATTCAGCGCACAGCCAGCACGGTTTGGTAAAGATTAAGCGCTTGAATAGACACTGTACAGCCAGCCGGCAGCGTCGCGAAAATGTGTCTAAATCATTCTACAGCGCAGCGGTGTGACCTTGAAATGGTCTCTCGTGCCGTGTTCGAGGACTGGTTTTCAATCTGCGATATTTCACTTCATGTGCATGATATCAAACCAGGTTTTTTTGCAGATGATCAGCGAAATTCTGAATTTTTCAGAAATCATAATATCAAGTAGAAAAGACTGCGATAACATTTTATAATTTCACATCAAAAATCGTGTTGAAAAAAAAATAATTCAATTCAAAATCATCCGGTAAATTTCACTTTTCTAGACAATGAGTTAATAAAAAAGCATCACGAAATGGGGGGAAATGTATCAATCAATCGAAAAATGTAACTCTTTATGGGTCATTTCGTGTAGATGGGTCAGGATCCAGCAAAATCTAGAGCAACTACACTGTCAACTAGCCCTAATGAAGACAATCCGATTTCCTTGTGCTGTGATTGGTCGATTACCGTCTGCAGAGGCTGCCATGAATGACGTCATAGTGAATCTCCACTTACGGCTTCTGCTTTTGCCGGGCCCGACGTAAAACTAACTGTTTACAGACTAACATCAAACCATTTTGAAGTTGATTTGAACACTTATTATCACATTTCAGTATGTATCTCGTCTTTTGATGAGTCCAATCGATCAAAATAAATGAAGGAATCGACAGAAGAATGTGAATATATACAGAGTGCAAACACGAACCCGTCAGTGTAGTCCCAAGTATTCGTTTTGCAGTGTTGCGATTGCAGCAAAAACGGTAACTGCACCGAACACTCGCTTTGGTGAACCACAGAAGCAGGTATTTCCGTAAGAAGTATCACGTGTATATCTATACGTGCCTATGATTGTTATGAACTAGTAGTAGTACACTGTAGTAGCTATAGTAGTAGTGGACTACTAGTACATTAGTAGTACTAGTACACTTGTAATACCATACCAGTAGTGCCAGCAACAGCAGCAGCCAGTGGTAGTCCTAGTCCAGCATAGGTGTACTTGTATTTCTCTGGACACTTGTGTGAATGGGTGCATTGGTCATTGTAGTGTCCAGATGACAAGACGGTACATAGGCTGTGGTAACTAATCACTGATGGGACTCAGAGAATGACGATAGTCAAAGCAAGTTGGCTTCCTTGCGGATCTGTTATGTTCTTAGATATTTAAATACAATGTATATATCTTTCATGTTTTATTATTATTATTATTATTTTTTTACATTTCATCATTTGTCTCTGGTGGATGGAAGCAAGCTGCTAGCAAGACAAGAGAACAAAAGCTGAAAATCTACTATGGATTGTACAGATTGATGTACATGTATGTGTACTCGAGCCTTTTTATCAAAACAGAAAAAAGTAATCATCAGTGTAGCATTCATTAATTTACACTGATTTGAAATCCACATTCAAATTCCACAAGACACGACTTTCACACTCTTGCTTGTTTTCCCCTCCTTAAACTGGACATCTCTCTCTCTTTCTTTCTCTCTCCTCTACCCAGTTTCCACAACGCTCTTCAGTTATTCTGCATTATCTTTTCAACTACTTGGCAGTATAGGATGACAGGAAAAAACTTTTCATTATCATACGGATTACCCTAAAGTTCATAACAAACTAACAAAATATAGTAAACATTATTGCTCTTTGTTAAACAGGATGTGATGCAAAAAAACAAACAAAACAAAAACATTTCTGTTGGCAAGGTTGGTTGTTTACATCTTTTAAGGCACATGTACCACTAGTACTACATGTATTTGGCAAGAACAGCATATATATATGCTATATATATATATATATATATATATATATATATATATATATTGTCGCTGGGGCGACAAGACCACGTACAGTATCTACAAAATGTCAAAGGTTCAGGAGAGCCAAAAAACATGGCGGCCAAAGCACTGTAGCGAATGGGATAGCCTTTCCTTTGACATGCCGTGGTGGCTTCATTTTTGGAGTAAGACAGTTGGGATTTGGACAGGACATCACTTAACCCATTATTTGACCATTAATCCAAAAAAGTCATTTTCACCAAAATTGCAGATACAAGGTCTTGTCACCCCAGCGACGGACTATTATACAGTATATGAAAGATGGCGAAGTGGAGTAGTAATGCATTTCAGTCCAACAGCGCTATTTATTCAGGCTGAATTTTCGAAGAATACATGAATGTCTTCCTCAGGTTTCACAATAACAATTATGAAAATAAACAAAATGAATATTTCCTTTAAAGTGGTAGTCATGGGGAATGCTTATGGCAATGCCCGAGTGTGGTATCTGAGTAGAGGCATTGTGCGTTTCTTATGAGCATGCTGACTTGCAGTCAAGATCAATTTGTATTATTATGATGTAATAATGATAGCAACCACATGAATTTGTACATGCTTAACCAATCAGATCATCAACGCATGTAAGTGCATCATACATAAGTGGTAGTCATAGGAATGATTGTGACAACACGCGTATTTCTCAGTGTAATAACTCAGCTGTATATAACTCACATTTTCATAGACTGAGGTATCTGATGTCCAACATTTCGTTATTCCAGTTCTCTCCCAATCTTATACGCGTCTTTAAAAATGTTGGCTGCATGCCTGGTATCTATTATACATACAATATAATACCATACCAAGGAGGCTTAGTACCTCCTTTGTCATACACAGCTACTTTCAGTGATACACCTGTATTTGTACTTTCCTTTTCACATACATAAAAGCTTTGTAAGAGAATGATTACTGTAAAAAGTGGAAATTTTCGCGTTGTTGAAATTTTCGTGCATATCGCGCAACCAAAAAACTAGCGCGAAAATAAAAGTATGTGGATATTTTTGCTTGCCATATATTCCTGTGTGGGATGTCTTGATTCCGTGGAATTAAAATCACGCGAAACTCTTCTTACCCGGCCAAGCGCGAAAATATCCACTGTTACAGTATGTGGAACTTCAAATTTGATGAGGGTAGGTATTTGGTCACATTCTGCCCATCAAAACTTTAGTTTGCCACACAAACCTAGGGCAAATAACATAATTCATAAATGTATAAACTACATGTACAATACAGGCTTTAAATGAGAAAGCTAAAACAAAGAATCAGTATACTAGTAGTATGCAGAGGTAGGATTGCTCTTAGATGAATACATGTTCATTATTCACACACATTCTTCACACACTGCATTAGATAAAATAACTTATCAAAACTGACTGACACATCTTCACAGTGGCGGATCCAGGGAGGACCGCAACCGGCGCACACCCCCCCCCCCCCCTTAATTTTTTGTTGAAACAAAAGAAATAAAAAGAAGTTTCTGTAAACAGGTATAAATGCACATATGCTTGGTTTGTGCAACTTTGATCACAATGCAAGCAAGGCTATACCATTTTCAGACAAATCTGCAGTGTCTAGATTTTACATTGTCACTATCACTACCTTCACTTTCCATAATTACATGGTTATCTAAATTTGTAAAATTCCTGCATGTACAACCAGGACCACAATTTTGCCCCTGTTTTTTACATTTGCACTGCTTATTCACACACTTATTTTTCTTACATCAACATTGTCTTGTTAAATATGCAACATTATTTCTTCTTTGTTCAATGTCTCTTGTAAATCCCAAAAAAGTCCAGAGTTTTTCCTGAATAACTGAAAAGCAGCCATATTGAGTGATGTCTGGATACATGAATAGTGGGACATGTCTGGGGCATTTGCCCAGACAGTTCTCACCCAGCATGATTACAACCTGTGAAACCTAAGAGCAGAATGAGGGGGCAGCAGTTGATCTTCTTGAGCATTCTACTGACTTGGGGATACACCTTGAGTGTTATACTGACCAAACAAAATGGGTTTAACTAGAATAATAATTTACAGATGCAATCCTGTACAGCATTCAATTTACCAGTTCCTGCGGGAGGGTCATACAAACAAGCTGTAATGGAGCATTTCCGGCATGTTCCATCTCTTGAGCACTCTTGGCGTTGAGCAAGAGCTGACTGGGTTGGTATCCCTGCAGTGACTGGGTTGGTATCCATGCAGTGGCTGGCTTGGTGGGGCATTGTTGGCTTGGGGCAGGGGAGATGGTGTTTGGTTGGTGTCTTCATACACCTTTGGCAAGAAGCTGCTTTTGTGGCACATATCTGGTAAGGGGTTGGTGCTGAAAGGCAAATCAGAGTTTAAAAAATATTCTTCAAGAAGAACTACAATTACATGACAGCCAGAGAAGGATTACAGTCATTCAAGCTACTGCCCATAATTCATTTGACTACTCTTAAAATGTGTACAATTAAATTTCATGACTTAACGTTCAGTGGCATCTTAAATAAGAACATTACACTTTTTCTATTGCTCAATAATCATTAACAAAAAATTACAATACAACTGTACCAACTAAAATTTCAATTTATTAATCCCTGTTTGAGGAACTTGAGTGCAAGTTGAAAAGAGCAAGAATTATAATTTACAGATGCAATCCTGTATCCAATTTACCAGTTCCTGTGGGAGGGTCACACGCTTGGATGTTCTGTCTCTTGAGCACTCTTGGCGTAGAGCAGGAGCTGACTGGGTTGGTGTCCCCGCAGTGGCTGGCTTGGTGGGGCATTGTTGGCTTGGGGCAGGAGATGGTGTTTGGTTGGTGTCTTCATACACCTTTGGCAAGAAGCTGCTTTTGTGGCACACATCTCGCAAGGGGTTGGTGCTGAAAGGTTAATTCAGAGTTCAAAAAATATATATACTTTGAGAAGGACTACAGTACAATTCAATTACACAACAATTATAATCATTCTAAATATTTGTCAGGAATGAAACTAATTGCAAAAATGTATACAACTGGAATTTATACAGTTCAATTCCAATGGCATTTATAAAGGAGAGCATTGTCTTTCTATTGTTCAAAGATCATTATAGAAATTTTACAAAGAGGCAAATGAAAAAAGTGAAATAGCAACAATTGAGATGAAAATAAAATGACATTTGGCATGAACGTAGTATACGAAACATGCATTTGTCAAGTCTATTAAAACACAGTGGAACCAGAAGTAAATAATATTTCATTTGTCACAAAAACATTGGTACATCACCCCATTGTATTCAAATTGTCAAAATGCTAATGCTACGACTGTGATAGTATGACTAGTATGAGGTGGTACATTATTATGATTGTACATATTCCCATACCATCATAATGTATTTTGAATTCATCAAACTATAGAATGTAGAACTTAACTGTTGGTTCTATTAAAAATAATGATAATAATGATAATAACATAGTGCAGGGTCTATGCCAAATACAACAAGGGAAATTGACTGATGTCATGTACATTTTACTAGTAGATCGTACTCTGTCATGATCTATATCGATCTCTATAGACCTACTTTTAGTTCTAACCAGTAGTAGCGCTAGCTGTGATACGATACCGTGGACGACTATTTTACAGAACAGGACATCTAATTGTACATACGGGACTACGGCCAGTGCGTGCGCGATCAAAACTTGCCACTGCAGAGACAAAATCGAGTCCGGAATTCTCGTTAACGTGAAGGTCACGTGACCCTACATGCATACAGATGGCATCGCAAAACCAATATTTTCGGAAATTTGCTTCGACTTTGGGTGCAATTTTGATCACTTCGTTTATTTTTGAGCCAAAATGAGGCTGGTATCAAAATTTCCGCTAGAATCTCATCTATTCAAATAACTGACTAAAATAACCATAGGAGTTGTAGATGGGTCAGGATCCAGCAATGTATCAGTGCATGTCAAAATCAGATTCTATCGCAAGCAGCTTCTTATATCCATTGTATCTCCCTCAAAAAGTGTCAAATTCGGCTAAAAAAAAGTATGGAATTAATCGTCTTTTATTGGACTGCAAGACTTACCCGGTCACGGCTCCGGAAACAGGTTCATGGCAACGTAACAACGAGCGATGTTGGGGATATACATTTTGCGTCGACGAAAAGCCTCGTCGCCAGACACATGCGCAGAATTCCTGCGCGTGGAATAAATTCGGTGGATTTGCTCATTAGCATACGACGCTGCGGACTGACTGTGTACTTCAGAGCCTCTTTTCTCAGTTCACACTTTTCCTGAGTTTGTGCTTTCTTTCCAATATTTAGATAGGTTAGGAGAGTCCATTTGATTTGAGTTATACATTATCTTAACGCTTAAAATCTGCTCTTTCAGAATATGGTCTTAATTAAAAATTAATGTGTGGCGACTTTTTGTTTGTTTTGAGGTGCAGGGTCACATATGTGTGGCGCTCCGTCGGAATGAGTCAAAAGTCGCAAAAAATGAAATCGTAGTTATGCCTATAAGTGAATTCTACAGACTCTAAGCTTTACACTGATATGTAATACAACTCATTTCGACATCCCTATAGATCATAAAAACGAATATTAACCACGTTTGTTATGTCAGTTGATTTTCTAAATAACGGAGAAAATCGCTCTCAAAGTTCAGGCTATGTTCATGCTCACAACCTGTTTCTTTCACGGGACGAAACAATACAACTGTCCTGCTTAGCGACGGCGTTTACGCTCCATCGCACGCACTACCGTATAAGGCGATAGCTTGGGTATGTAAGATAATCAACCAATCGCAGGACAGGTCTATCATTAACGATTCTGACCAATACGGCAGCCCGAATGTAAACTTCGGCGCGTTTGTGTCCGTGCCGCTGCCGCCGCATGAATGAGTCGGTACGCGTTGTGTGTCGGCTGCGTTGTGGTTTGCCGCAATTTTTAACTCACAAACAATAGGAAACAGTAGAAAGAAAAGAAGGCACGCAATGCGTCTTACGAGAAGCGTCTTTTAGCGAGGGCGTTGATCGCTTCCATTCTCCTCCCATACATGTTGTTGTCAATGGAAACTAAAGAGGATGCGTTTAGCAAGTACCAATACCTAAATAGAACCTGAGAACCTATTGTAGGCGGGCACGCAATGCGTCTTACGAGAAGCGTCTTTTAGCGAGGGCGTTCATCGCTTCCATTCTCCTCCCATGTTGTTGTCAATGGAAACTAAAGAGGATGCGTTTAGCAAGTACCAATACCTATTAAATAGAACCTGAGAACCTATAACAAGCGGGGGTTCAAAAGACAGCATCGGTAGAAAAAGTCAATGAAGTTGATTAACGATAGTCGTCTTTTGAGATCGTGTTCTTTGCGTGTACTTAAAACCCTAAAATTACGCACATGGTCGTAATGTTGCAGAGCATCAAAAACTGCTTTCGCGTCTTTTCTGCTGCAGCTGTATACAGCCGTAACATTATGAATTCCCGCCATATTAAAGGCACATTTCCTTTATAGGCGTTGCGTGCACAGTAATTATCGCTTATCAGAAGTATCAGAAGCAAAGGTTGATGTAGGCTTGACAGCTTCACGTTGGGTTTACAATGATTCTCAGTCACTTTTCTAATAGCATAGCATATAAAAGACAATTAACTTGTAGCTTAAGCGGATTTTTTTTTTTTTTTACATCACATGTGCAGTTACAATCTTTCTGCGTTTGAGAAGTGGATCATAAATAATAATACTGAAAAATATTCGGAATTAATACTTAGGCCTTCTTCACTTCGTTTTGTATTCACAAACCTTATCAGAAAAAAAAAAATGATTGCTTGATTACTTTCGGGTAAAGGAACTACCGGAAAGGAACCGCATTTGATTTTCTTGTTAACGAACCTAAGCTAATAGCAAACCATATTTCATTGTGTGATTAACGAACCTTCAGAATAATCAATTGTATTACCCCCCTCCCCCAAGGAAAAAAAAAAGCATTTCAATGTCATGCGTTGTCAATAGCGATAAAAGGCCCGTTTTTATTTCGTAGTGTGTCTCAGTACTCCTGTGCTTATTTCTAAGGATGTGCCTCTCGTAATGATTGCGATTGATGTTCAACTATTTCTTTCACGCGAGCTTGAACAGGAAGAAGCTAAAATTCAGGCAAGGAGACGAATTTTCTTCCATGAGATGCAATCATTAAGACACATCTATTCACGAAAGTTGTGTGATTACTTATGTGCTAAAGAATTGTGTCCATTACATGAATCAGGCACTATACAAAACGGTTGAAATCTACTGAAAGTCGAACTTCGTTTTGTTTTTTGTTTTTTGTTCGATTTCATTTCAATTTTAAGCGGGGATAGACTAGAAATTAGTTTGTCTATACTGGCAGGAGACATTACAGTTTTCCAGTACATGCTCCGCATTTAAACAGTCGCCATTTGTTCGTGGTCAGAATCAGATAATGGACACGTGATATATTATAAAAATGAAAATAGAAAACAACGAACACGCCATATGTACAAACATTATGAACTTCAATGAATTAAACTTACCTGTGATATTCTGCATAAAAAACAAGCACGCCGATTAAATGATTTAATATAATTAATAGAGCACGAAGCGATATCATGCATGGCAGATCAAATCAAGTTCAATTGGTGAGAAAGCTAAATGAAGTTAAAAAGTTGACTTCTTTTCGTTTCTCTTTCAATTCATGAAAACATAATTACATTGTATATCTATTGAAGAGGATTGTCTCTGTTGCGAACGATCGCCATATATAGCACTGTTAGTCTCCTGCGCAAATCCGAATCCCTAAATACTTTAATTTTTGCTTGATAATGTAATAACCCTGCTCATAATTTCATAAAGGACTCGCAAATTCAAAGTTTCAAACCGTATACTAAAACATTATATTGTATACGGTGTATTTCAAAAAACATTTTGAATGCGTTGCGTGTTAGCATGTTAATAGCACCAGTCTGCCTTTTATTTTCCGTATACGTAAAGCGCACAGAAACGTAACCAAATTTTACAAAATAGAGTGAAATGCATTGTACGGCGTGGTACTATCATTAGAAGTATATCCCATTCCTTTTTATTTTTATTTGCTTGAACCAAACCATGTGTCATTTTCGTAGCGACATCACTAGGAATTAGAATGTATGAAGATAATCGTTACTCATTTTTTTTTCGCTACTATTATAGCATTTACATTTTCCAACTTTTATTGACATGCAGTACTATGTTACTGTATTGTTACGATTACGAATGTTGATTATGAATTCAAGACTGGTTTATTAATCGAACTACAAAGGTAATAGCTGTTTTGAAAGTAGTTCGATACAAGTTCAAAACGCGATCGAAGTCATTGTCATAGGGGGAACTGATAGCTCTAGAAAACTTGTTTAGGCTAGTAAAGATTGCCGTATAGGCAATCTTCGTAGAAAGTTTTGACTTAGGCCGTCTATTGAGTATTTTGAGAAATTTAATAAAGAATTATTTGTTTTGATTATGTCAAGAATTAGTTTGAACTATGAGAATAAAAAGGCGCGGTTACCCAAGCAATGTCGTAGTTCGATTAGACAGTCATGATGGGTAAAGTGAATTCATGACTTGACTAATCCTTACTGAATTGATGATCACTTCTGTAAACCATCAGTTATGTCTTGTAATCGTAGTCAAAATTCTTTTGAGCGATGAGACGAAAACCAACAAACAAAATGCCGTGTATCATCGCTCGAGATTCCAACATTTGGCGTCACCCGACCAACAATAAGTGACAAATAAAATGGAATATTATGTTGTGGGATAGCAGACTGTGCTACGATTTTTATATGTTTCGAGCAATTGTTTAAAAAAAAGAGAGAAAATGAGGCAAAGTTCAAGAAATTAGAAAAAAGCACGTAAATGCAGGCGATCATGTTTGATAATCATAGTAAGAGATTACACTCGGGCCGTGCGGATGTATATGATTGCCTTATTTACATGTCTGATTTCTGTAAAATATGTGATATTTAAATTCAAGTTCCCTTCCCTCCTATAGGAGTTTTGTTGGGTTTTCGCTATAGGCATTTATTAGGAAACGCTGTAAAAACGACAACAAATGCCTACTATACATCAAGAGATGACCTATACATACATGAAACACAAAAAAATCTCTACGTTCTGATATAAATCAACTGCTTGTTTGTTTGTTTGTTTGTTTGTTTATTTGTTTGTTTGTTTTGAATTACCATGGTCTTTGTCGGGGGAAAGATGAAGAAAAGTAGTAGAGTGTATCACTCTCAAATCCGGATGATTGCGATAAGTGTGTATCCCCGCCCTTTCTATACAGGTAAACGATTTAAGCTTGGTATGCTATTATAAAAGCCTGCATGTGTCACGCGGAAGAACTGATTCCGTGATCACTTTTAGCCTTTCATAAAATTCACGTTTTAAGATGGTAACGATAGCTTGTAGGAGATAGAGTAAGTTAGTGTAACTGACTGTGGTTCTGAACACAAAAGGAGACTGAAAAATTCCTTTACAAATTAGCAGACATAATGCCGATCCTCCAACACTGTTGCTCCATTCCGTCATTGATTCTGCTATCAATGGCGAAGAAAGAATACTGGTTGCGTGATTATCCACCCCTTGATAGCAGGAAGTTTACCTTTCATTGTTTAAGGCTTCGTTGATGCGGGGTTTACTCGGATACAAGGCGTGAACATTGCCGTCCGAGTTCTTTCATTCGAAATTCCTCAGAATACGCAATTCAATGGGCAATTAGCGCTGCTACTTGGCAAAGCTGTTAGCCAACCCAATTGTCCCAATTCTTTGCAGATTTGACCTCTCACATGTCAGCTACACGCAATACACGGCAAACAGCTTTCATTACAAACATTCTGATTAAAAAACAAAACAAAATGAAGAAGCACACTTTTGAGTAGCGACACAGCTTTCTGTCCCTTTCTCAAATAGGTCCTACTTCTAAAAAAAAATACACAGATGACTAGAGTCAGAATATCCTCCAAAGGGAACACGAGCTATATGGGCATTAATAATGTTTGTCTTCCTATTTCTCTCCATGCCCTCACGGCCCAAACCATCATAAGTAATAAGGCAATAAGTTTCATTAACCAGGGAAATAATAGTACGCATTACATACATTTGGCGAATTATCACACAAATTGTCGACTTTGTAAAAACGAGAATAATTGACAACTTAGGCCCTACTATATCTCCAGAGATGAACTTAAAACAGCAAGTCACATACCAGGGAACGAAAGTTATGATTATTTGAACAAATTCATTAATGAGGCCAATTAATAACCGTTGTAAAAGTACACACACGCATAAAAAAGGTTTCGAGTTCGATATGTGATCATTGTATTAGCTCATAGATAAAGTATCATAAATTTTGCGTGATCGTTCGTTGGAATTATTTTTTTCAGTGCGATTTGTGCGTCATGTTAATCACCACTCATTGAAATGGAGTGCATGTATCAAACGAAACTCGCTGGTCATGCAATCAATAGCCTTGGTCAGCTCACTATTATTGCGTAATTCTATAGCCCTCGCCGCTTGGCCGCCGACGCCGCCGCGCGCACCATGCTTTGTTTTGTCTTCAAAGGGGTCAAGAGCAATGCCTCATTAGCATACACCCTAGCAACGGAGGCGGAGTCTCGATCTGGCAAGAACAATAGGTGCGAAACGCAACGCAAAGGCGAGCGTTCGAAAAAAATGTAACCGAAAAAAAATTGTCTCAGAAAAACGGTGATTTGGGACACTTGTACTCATTTTCACACGCTGAAATTTTCTGTACAAACAGATAAAACATAAAGGAATCAAAATCCGTCATAAAAGAATTTCGACCCGAGTAGTGCTTCCCCTTCATTTTCGGCTCATTACGGGAAAACTCCCCGTGCGACTTATGACTCATTTTGTCGGAGCGCCACACATATGTGGTTGTGACAAAGCTCAAGTTTACAATATACAATGTAATTTGCATCCCACTCTGCAAGAATAATGCTACAAAAGATGCTTCTTAAAAAATGACATGAAGGAAAATGTGAGGGGTGATGGTTTAAGACATGAGAAACTGGCTAGTGCTAACTCAATTTTTTTTTTTGTATCATCAATTTTAACATTATTTTCAAACTTCACAATAGTACAATTAATGTAGGTGTAATAACAGTTAAAATGATGATAGTAATGATTATAATAATCATGATCATGATATTGATTGAATTGCAGCTTGCAAATCATCAGCTGCTTCTATCAAAGAATCACCATCTTTCAGGATGTGGGTAGTCAGCTTCATTTTAGTATCTGTTTAGAAATTATTGTTTTGTGTATTTTGTATGATTTACAAATGATATAAAATATTTATATAAATTTATATGATTTACCCTTGCCCAGTGGTTGAGTGTCATGTTTGTTTGTTTGTGTGTGTGTGTGTGTGTGTGTGTGTGTTTTTAAAGAGTAAATTGTTTATGTACATGTAAGCATATGAGGAATATAGGGCAGTTCAACCTTGGGCCTCCTTCCACCTGATGTAGCAATATTCTCAGCAGGGTAGGATGGGTGCTAGCAAAAATCTTTCCCTGTAGGAAATCAACATAGTACATTTGTACCATGTTCACCAGCAATAAAGCCACAGTTCTTTGTAAGTTGCACCACAGTTTTTTCGAGAGGGAAAAGGGAAAATGTGCTTGGATGCTATCCTAATCTAAATTTTCATTCACATGTTCCTGCCGTGTAATACAACTGACCTATTTTGTACACATGCATATGGATCAAATGTCATAACTTGGAACATTTTTTAAATCACTGCTCCCCAATGGTAAACTGTACCTTAGGGCTTTGTGTTTAATCTCCTCAAAATTAAAGGTACTGTTTACCATTGGGAGCAGTGATTTTTAAAAATGTTCAAGATACCACATTTAATGCATATGAGTAGGTCAGGTATATGACAAAACATTCTACCATGTAAAAATTTTGCAATAAGGCCTAAAATGTAAGGAGATATCACTATTTTTTTCACTAAATCATAACTGTAGATGGTTTAGCCTAGAAACATTCTTATAACTATTGTTCACATTTTGTTTATTTCACAATACTTATATTGATTATACTGATTCAAATGTTTACATTGGTTGTTTCTATCCCTAACTCATATTTAGAACCATTTTGAAGCACTACAATGTAAATCTAGATTTTTGCTTCATCTGCAATTGGTAAATAATGCCTTTAACATTATATAGATGATGACTGGCGGGGGAGGGAACATACCGAATGTTCCACCCGAAGGAGTTGAAATGCTATTGAGGGAGGTTATAAGTCCCGAGACGAAGTCAAGGGACTTATAGCCTCCTAAAATAGCATTTCAAACCCTGAGGGTGGAACGTTTGGTACATGTTCCCGACAACAAAAGTCATCATCTGTTTATATGGGTTAGTCAAATACCTCAACGTCAACCACCAGCACAACTCACTCGATCGCTCGCGCAGAGCCAAATTCACTGTGCGCGGGTCCTTCTGTCATTTGTTACGTGAAAATGTTTTCCCATTGGAGAACATTACAAAAATGTTCTCCCATGGGAACATTACAAAAATGTTCTCCCATGGGCAAACATACAGTGTACATGTAACGAATGTTCCTCCATCACATGACTGTGTTTAGCCAATCACTAACCGGTATTTGACTAACCCATTTAATATAAAAGGATAGTGATTAGTACTACCTGATGACAAAAAGCAAGTTCTCACTCGATTGCGGAATGTTGCATTGTCCGTAAGATGTGTAAAGTTGCTCATTGGCACATTGCATACAACGTGTAGTCCCATACATGGTTATATGTATAGGTTAAACAGGCAGTACCCTGGATTGGAAAGATTATGATTTGGTTGTGGTGGCATGTAGCCTGTATCCTGAATTTATTACTTTGTTTTCCAGTATGGCGAATATGGTGCATGTTGTTTAAAAAAAAAAAAGCCCCAAGTTAATTTTGGTACAGATATCAATAGAAAAGAATCCATCTCAACTGAAGTGAATTTGTTCAAGCTTGTTGTATTGGGTTGATTTAGAATACATCACTGTGTGTGTCACCTACTGCATGGATAAGTAAAATGTAACAAAATTCACTGACTTATCAATGTACTGAAGTACAGTCAATGTGCT
Organism: Diadema setosum; assembly: GCF_964275005.1. Taxonomy (NCBI): domain Eukaryota; kingdom Metazoa; phylum Echinodermata; class Echinoidea; order Diadematoida; family Diadematidae; genus Diadema; species Diadema setosum. The sequence goes on from NC_092695.1 coordinate 13,598,594, forward strand.
GTAGAATCTTTTTTACCTCCGCCAAGGGGGGAGAATATGTTTTCGTTACCGTTGGTTTGTGTGTTTGTCCGTGTGCAAAATACTGTAACTCAAAAAGTTGTGCACGGATTTGGATGAAACTTGCAGGAAAGGTTTAGAATGATACAAGTAACAATCGATTAACTTTTGGTAGTAATCCGAGAATTTTGGGGGAATTTATAAAGGATTTTTGACATTTTGGCAGGTAGGGTCAATGAACTTGGGAGTTCAGGCTGCGCATATTGAAGTTTGCATGCGCGCACTAAAGTGCGTGCTCTATTTACTGCTAGAGCGAGGCGCGCCATGCAGCTGAGGGTTTATGACGTAATAAAGGCTTTGGGAAATCGGCACAAATTTCAGCACATGCTATAAGTACGTATGGGTGGAAATCACTGATCTCTAATGGAAGAACAAGATCAGTGGTGGAAATGAGCTGCATGCTTGGCGGAGGTCTGCGCTCTCAGAGTGCTTCTCTAGTTTTTTTTATGTTATGGTTTACTTTTGATGGTCAGATATGCTACATGAGATATCTTGTATAGTATGTATACTTGTACTGATTCAATTTTTGGCACACCTGCAGGTTAACAATCAAATGGCACAGAACCTTGGTGAAATATAACATTTTCCAACTGTACCATCATGTAGGACTGTCCATTGGTGATAGACACATTGTACATCATGTAATTCAGTTTGAAGAATGGAAATTGGTAAATGGAATAACAGTGTCGACAGGTCAAAGTTCACTACTTTGCAGAACAATATAATTTCCATTTAGCAAGGAATGTCTGGTAATGATGTACAAGGTAGTGTAAGTTGTCAGACAGGGTAGAAATAACTGCCATTTAGTATTAACATGATTATCATGGAAGGTCAAGATCAAAGGTTACTGTACTTTGGCTTTAAAAATGTCATTTTCAAGCAGTATCCTGAGCTAGGATTTCAGACCTGAAATTCCATTTGATTTGGGTCATGGCCACTTTGGCTTTGACTGTCAAGTTTTTAGAGGAGGCATCAGAGTTACTGTATACGCCGTTATTTTCACGTACAGATATTTTCGCGAATGACGAGGTCATAGACATTTTCGCGAGATGTTGTTTTTGCGAATCGATGCCGACGCTTACATTAATGCTCTATTAACAAAGCGCATGGAGACAATTTCGCGTGTTGTTAAATTCGCGATCCAACTGCAATTTGCGAAATTCGCGAAAATTAAACCCTCGCGAAAATAATAGCTTATACAGTAGTTGGTTGGGGGGGGGGGGGTGGGTGTATCAGGGTCAAAATTGATTTACCTAAAAAATTATGTTGGGCCTGGCAACAAAAATTACAACTAAAGGATCAATATGATATTGTACATGTGACACTGTAATACAAGTGTTTGAATACATAGGAATACTCAATGAAAATACCAGGGAAATTTAAATATATTTTAGGCCACATTCTGGAAGAGAAATGTATGTGTGCTTGTCTTGATGAGGTTCCTGTTTTGTGGAAAATATCTACTTAGAGACAAATGAATCAATAGTTGCATAGATTTATTTATAAAAACTTGAGACATACTCTGTGAAGCCCTGTCTATAGCCCCCTTGTAAGAGACCCGATCCACCAGCCAGTGACATGTTTCAATAAACAAAATGTGGTTACAATCACTGATCTCAACTACATAGAGAGCAGTGGTTACAATCCATGCATGTGATTGATGAGCAGTATCTCAATCATTCTCTGTCTGCAATGTTGTGTGTGTGTGCTGAGTGTATCAGAGGAATGTTACCACAGTTGCATTCTAACAGAAGGGTTACTGTGGTAATGTTAGGGTAATATTGCAGTAATTACCATAGGTGACTAGGGTACAATTTAACAAAAGTTACCACGACATCATCCGAGCAACATGTTGCGGGGACTGTTTTAACAAGCAGGGTAAAAAAAAAAAAAAATTAACTGTACTACGCTACCCAGACCTTGTTGCGGTAGCAAGGTTCTATTAAAACGGGGCTTGTGAGATAGACCTACAATGCAAATGTTTCTCGTTTTGTGATGTATTCAGCTTTTCATTAGGTTAAAGATTATATAAAGTTTTGGTACCTCAAAAGTTTCCCTGAATTTCCTTGTCTTAGTTTGTGTTTCAGGTTAAAGTACCTTTCGTATAACTAACACTGTGAGACTTACTCGCCCCAAAGTGCTCTCATGTCTTAGTAATCATGCAATTAACTGCGACCAGCAGCCCCATACACATAGCGACCAGCAGCCCCATATGCATTGCCATAGCGTAATGGGGCTTCGCATTGTAGCATTCAGGATCATGACAGATTTAGTATCGCGGGTAAATATCAACTTAAAATCCAAAAATTTCTTCAATTTGAAGACTTACCAGTTAAGTTGAAGTATTGAAAACAGGCTTCGGGCAACGTTTGGTTTTGCCAATAGTCCCTTTCTGTTCGAATTGATGACTGAATGTGACTCGATCGAGAGGACCTTGGGAGAGCTACATGCACTGAATACCACGGCCAGCGCATGCGCACACAAACATCTTATCCATTCATGGATTTGAAATTTGTGCGCGTGTGATGTGCATGCGCTGGCCGTAGTATTCAGTGTATGTAGCTCTCCCAAGGTCCTCTCGACCGAGTCACATTCGGTCATCAATTCGAACAGAAAGGGACTATTGGCAGAACCAAACGTTGCCCAAAGCCTGTTTTCAATACTTCAACTTAATTGGTACAATAAGTCTTCAAATTGAAGAAATTTTTGGATCTTGTTGCCCAAAGCCTGTTTTCAATACTTCAACTTAATTGGTACAATAAGTCTTCAAATTGAAGAAATTTTTGGATCTTAATAAGATCCAAAAATTTCTTCAATTTGAAGACTTATTGTACCAATTAAGTTGAAGTATTGAAAACAGGCTTTGGGCAACGTTTGGTTCTGCCAATAGTCCCTTTCTGTTCGAATTGATGACCGAATGTGACTCGGTCGAGAGGACCTTGGGAGAGCTACATACACTGAATACTACGGCCAGCGCATGCACATCACACGCGCACAAATTTCAAATCCATGAATGGATAAGATGTTTGTGTGCGCATGCGCTGGCCGTGGTATTCAGTGCATGTAGCTCTCCCAAGGTCCTCTCGATCGAGTCACATTCAGTCATCAATTCGAACAGAAAGGGACTATTGGCAAAACCAAACGTTGCCCGAAGCCTGTTTTCAATACTTCAACTTAACTGGTAAGTCTTCAAATTGAAGAAATTTTTGGATTTTAAGTTGATATTTACCCGCGATACTAAATCTGTCATGATCCTGAATGCTACAATGCGAAGCCCCATTATACTATGTGTATGGGGCTGCTGGTCGCAGTTAGCTATGCGTATGGGGCTGCACGCTGCTGGTCGCAGTTATCATGCAATAATGGTTTTGTACAATACGTGTACTATCGCCACCGTCCTCGCCGCCGTACGGCGGCGGCTCTGGTACGAAACCATTATTGCATGATTACTCAGACATGAGAGCACTTTGGGGCGAGTAAGTCTCACAGTGTTAGTTATATGAAAGGTACTTTAACCTGAAACACAAACTAAGACAAGGAAATTCGGGGAAACTTTTGAGGTACCAAAACTTCATATTATCTTTAATCTCTTTTTTTCCTGTCCCATTCCACTTTCACCCCATTCCATATGGTTGGCAGAAATGACATCCATCCTCAGTATTTCTTTTCTATTCTACTTTCTTTGAAATCTGAGCATATATTTCTCTATCCTTGTCCATCTTGATATTTACCTGATTTTCTCTTAACAGCATCCTTGCCAGAAAGTAGCAAGCTTCAGGTCTGCAGTCCTAATATTAATATAATGTTTTATGGTGATTTTACATGTAGCTGATAACAAGTATGGAAATGAATAAATAAGCAATTTTTAAAAAAAAAAATTTTCTTTAAAGGGTGATAGGTAGAAACTCAAAGTCAAAGGTCACAAGAAATTAGATGTACAATTTTACATACTGGGCCATAAATTCCATTTTCACCATTTTTGCTCTATGTTTGCTCTGTTTTAACAGGCCATCACAAACTTCAAGAACACAGTATCACAATTCAAGCGGTTCATCGCAAGGAGGTTTGATGACCCCTCTGTAAAGACGGATGTTGAGCGTGTCCCTTACAAAGTCACAAAGCTTAAAGATGGCAAAGTGGGCCTGCAGGTAAAGTCTTTTCACTGTTATCTGGCTTAAGGGCACAAACAACATATTAATCCTACATTCCACTATTTCAATTCAAACACTAGCACCTTGTTTTCCTGTAAAGGGTGTTCAAACTGAGATTATCACTTTAGATAATAATTTCAAAGAGTATAGCAATCCATAGGACGAATAACAAAATCTCTGAAATGAGCCACTCCATGTTTGAGTTCACTGTAATAAATAGAGAGAAATTTAAGTAGCAAAATGTGAGAAGTTTCACTAAAAATCTGTAATGAAGGAGAAAGTTGGGATATTTTCCAGTTTTGAAGGTTTTATTTGTCATATATTTCACATTTTAGATATTTTCTTGAAACTGATGTTGGTCACAATTCATATGCAGATTAGGTCATGTGATGGAGTCAGTGCTTCACATGATTTTAATGCACTTGCATGAAATTCTTAAACATTTATAGTTTTAATTGAAATAAAAAGGAATGAATTATGAAATTATAAAGATTTCACCAAGTATATTTTGATGTTTCTTTGACATTAAGTGGTAATGAGGTTCATTGATTCAAACTCCATGTGAAATTCGCAGGTCATTCATGTATAATTTGGCATTTCATTTCAGGTACTTTCACAAAACATGTATGTCCTGTGTATTGCTCTGAGCATGTGCATGAGGGGATAACTTTCTGTGCGTTTACAGTACATATATCTGTGATTTCTGCTGGTCAGGATAACCCTTTACTGTGATTTTTGTATGAACAGGTACAGTACCTTGGTGAGCAGGAGACGTTCACACCAGAGCAGGTTTACGCCATGCTCCTGACCAAACTCAAGGAGACATCTGAAGTGAATTTACAAAGGAAGGTGGTGGATTGTGTGATCTCGGTAAGTAAGCAGTAGGTGCTTCAGGAAAATTCTAAATGATGTCGATGATCTTGTAATGAATTTTCCCAAGTGATTGATGTGCCATTAAGAGAAATATAAGGTGTCCTTTATAAGACAAGTTTTGTCAAATCATCATGATACACTAGAATTAATGATAATGTGGAGATTTTATAGCATTGTTAGTTCTCAGCAAAATTGCTGAAAGGATTTTTCCCCACCATCCCCCCCCCCCCGTATTCATGTGTATTATAAGTATGTGTCAAAGTAAACACTTTTACAGTACATGTGTGACATGGAAAGTGAATGTTTATCAGTAGACAGAGACAACAAGTCATGTGTGGGCAGCACCACAGTTAAGTTTTCCAGGTGATAGAGATCTGAAATGAGACTAGCAGCAGACTGAAATAGCATGACAAAACAACAAGGAATCGTGCTTAAACCATTACAACTTGGAACTTATTCTTAGTGGTGCTTTGTTGTTCATGAGCTGGGCTATGGATCCACAGGCAACGGGTACCTGTATGTCTCTTTGCCTCAACCTGTCATTATTACCAACCACTCTCAACAGGTTCCCCAGTATTACACTGATCTGGAGAGGAGAGGTATTCTCCATGCTGCAGAGATTGCTGGACTCAACTGTCTCAGGGTCATCAGTGACACTACAGCAGGTAGGGTACTAACACTAAACATGTCATTGTCTCCCAACCCTCCCTCGGGTTCAGGTACAAACATATCCCATCACTTCCTGGGGCATTTTCCTGCAGAAATTGTCGCCAGTAGATTGGGAACTTTGTATTTCACTTCATTCTGCATACCTTACATTAGAAGGTGATGAGTTAGAACTAGTCAAAGTCATTAAGTCTTCACAAAACCAGAATATATTTTAAAAAAATGCCTATGTGAGAGAGGAAATGTCATCGTGTAAAGTGTATGGCCCATTATAGAATCACTGATGAAATTAGCGACTAAGAGACTGTGGGGGGAAATGCAATGCAAACAAATATTTTGTATAATATTGCTTTATGAATTGCGAACAATAAATGTTAAAAAGTATAATTTGCAAACATGTTCTACCAAAGCATAGAAATGTCGCACTTATGTGGGTTTAAAAAAAAGTTTTCTTGGTCTGTTATCTCAGAAATAATCCCTCTCCCTTAACAAGCCATGACTGCTTGATTTTGCTCTCATCTACATTGTAAATTGTCATCGTAACTAATACAGTTTATGCATTGTTCAAAACCATTTTTGCCCCTTAAGATTTATGTGCTGGACAGTAGGGTACTTGTGAGGTGATAACATCACCACTAGCTCTATGACAGCTTTGTCTCAAATGGTCATTAAATGACAATTCAATTAAAATTTCAATTAAAATGTCAAAATACAGAAGAAATTCCACAATGCAAATGATGGAGCGTTTCTACCTAGTGCTCTCAAAGCCCTTGAAAGCTACCCCAACTTAACATTATTGGAGCACATTACTAACTGCATCTTTCTCTTCTGATTGATAGTGGCCCTGGCATATGGCATCTACAAGCAGGACCTCCCAGCTCCAGAGGAAAAGCCCCGCAATGTAGTGTTTGTAGATTGTGGCCATGCCTCCCTTCAGGTTTCAGTTACTGCTTTCAATAAGGGCAAATTAAAGGTATGGTGTCTCTGAATATATGTGTGTGTGTGTGTGGTGCTGTTTTACATATTTATGCCTGATAGCTTGTGTGATAATTTACTAGCATTGGATGGCATTGACGTAATTGGGTATGAAGCCTTATGAGAAGAAATAGGAGAGAGAGAAATCCCATGTAAGCTGTGGCAAAAACTAGGATTGCCTGCATAACTAATTGGTCATGTCTCCATTTATACTGAACTGCTAGCTAAAACAGAGGAAGCCTTTCAATGCAATAAATCCTGCCCAGGCAGTGTATGGGCTTATTGAACTCCACCTCCTACAAATCTACTAGTATTCAGTAAATAGTCAAGACTGGGGCTTAATTGGGCAAGTCTGCTATTTTGCCATTGTTTGACTATCATTGTAGCATTATGATGCCAGGGAGATACTAGTACATGTTTTATCTGCAATTATTTCCAAGCTGTCTGTCTGCCCTGTCATAAATCTTACAGTCTACAATAAAAAGAAGGAAAAATTAAAACTTTTATACTTACAGAGTATAAGATGCAAGAATTGTACTGTTGATCCCAACATATAAATGAATTACATTAAACAATAGGAGTGAGTCTATGGTGACATTTATTGAAACAGGGTACACATTAGACTACTACAGTCAAGATTTTGAAGCCAATCAAATCATGATTTTTCAGCTTTACATTTATATTAATAGTAATAAACAGAGATCATGCAAAGTACTGTATGCGCCAAATATTTTTAGAGGTTTTTATTTTCGCAAATTTCGTGAGTCGGGAGCTATTCCTGAATTGATAGAAACATGAAAATATTGACTCTGATCCCGATATGAATGTGACGTGCATGTATACATTTCTCCATTCAGTACCATACTCCATAATCGCAAATTTGACTACTTGAGAAATTGTCGAAAAGTCCCAATTCATGAAAATTTAGACTCGCTAAATATATGACGTATACATAACATAAAGAATACATATTCATGATGAATTGAATTCACAATTAGCAAACCATCCCTTCAGTAAACACAAAGCGTGGCTGTTAGTTACATCATGAGCAAAGATCCAGTACTCTCCATTTTCTGCATCTGCAGGTTTTGGCAAATGCATCTGACAGGCAACTTGGTGGCCGTGACTTTGACTGGCTGCTTGCTGAGCACTTTGCAGAGGAATTTAAGACTCGCTACAAACTGGATGTCAAGTCTAACATGAGGGCATGGCTGCGACTCCTAACGGAGTGTGACAAGCTAAAGAAATTGATGAGTGCCAATGCCACCGAAATCTCTATGAACATCGAGTGTATCATGAATGACCGTGATGTTTCTGGAAAGATGAAGAGGTGGGCTTCGAGAAACTGGAGGGAAATATAAGAAAATTTGTTCTGAAGAAGCATGAATTTGTATGATTACCAGGACTACCATTGTGATAACTAAAATCCTGAAAACCGAATGGCTGTTTTGCTGTGATAATCGCTTTCAATGTGACTCAGCTACTGTGAAAAATCTCAAATGTCAACATTTTGCTTCATTTCTACTTGTATTGTATTTTTGCTTACTTTTGTCCAAAAAAACAAAATTGTTGTTTTTTTTTCAGACTCAGTGTAAAGTACAGAGTATATTGTACTGTTTTGATCAAGTAAACTAAGTGTAATTTGATAAAAAGAGATTATTTTTCAAGATTGCCCTGAATTCTTCCAATGGTATTATATTTATTCTCTCACTCCTGTCTATTTTCTTAGGTCTGACTTTGAGGGTCTTGCTGGAGACCTGTTAAAACGTGTTGAGGGACCGCTCCGATCTGTGCTAGAACAAACAAGTGAGTATGGCTCATCACAAACTCAAAGTGTCCTCAAGGAATCTTGACCGTTATGACTTGCTTTTAAATGGAGACCTCTTCTGTGACCTTATGCACACGCATGGCCATGGTACTTCTTTGTGTACCACATGTCTCTTTGCTAACTTTCTAGTGTTTATGCATTTCCATATTCAAAACACCACAGACCTTAGAAAATTCCATTTAAAGCAATAAAAGGATTTACCAGGTCATGGTATTGCATGATCACCAAAACTGTTTAATTCAGCTGATTGGATTTTATAAAATGGATTCAAGAATGTAACCAATAGGAAGCGCTGAAATGAGTCACGTGTGCTTTGGTTATTCTAGTCCCATCGCACTGCGTGTTAAATCCTATTGCCGATCGTCTGTGCGCGCAGCGGCTCCTTTGAATTGCATGCATACAGTACGCACTGTCAATCCTGTAAACAACTTCTAGTTTGGGCTGCCGGCCGGTCGGCCTTTCTTCCCTTGTGCATAACATGATGTGTGGCGTACGTATACTCTTAATTATACGTACACTTTGCACAGTACAGTAGACCAAGCGTTGTGGGACCGGACGCGTACATGGAGTCACTTTGAAGGGCAAATCCAACGATTTAGCAGGTTAATTCTCATGCCGTTTTCAGAGTATGTTGTCTAGTAGGCCTATATTAATTAATATTAATAATATCAATTTATAAAGCGCAAAACCTATAGACATATATTCTTCTGCGCTGCAAAAGCTTCTGATGTGCTTGATAATAACGAACAGTTAAAAGTGTGGAGTCTATATCATATATAATATGAGGAGTCTATATCAAGTCTTTAAGGTAAAGGGTGCATATTCTATGTAAAATAAGTAAGTTTTCATGTGGTAACAGTGTCCGGAAACCCCACCCCCCATCATACTTATACTGTATGTGCGGGATTTCCGAGTGCGACGTGCGTAAATGTTTGAGACGAACATCGTCGGACGTCTTGACCCACAAAGGTACGTGAAAAATGCTGTTAGTTTTCGAATTTTCGACCCATTTTATAAAACATTTGATGCACATGATTATTTCGTGGCGTTAGTGGAGGCGTAGCTCACGCACTCTATCCTGTGCATCATTTGTATAATAATGCATCTTGGTGTGCATCCTCCTTTACCTTCAAACTGTTCAGAGTTGAAGCCAGAGGACATCCACTCAGTTGAGATCGTTGGTGGCTCAAGTCGAATCCCATCCATCAAAGAGACGATCAAGAAAGTGTTCAAGAAGGAATGCAGCACCACCCTTAACCAGGATGAGGCAGTTGCCAGAGGTTGCGCTCTTCAGGTGAGATATCCTCCCTCATGAGCGCAGTGCTTCAAAGTTGGGGCTTCCCCTTCACAAACATACAAATGTGATACATGATGAATAGGTGAACTCATTTTGCTTGTGACCGTGTCTCTATCGCTTTTTACGATTTGCCACTTGTGAACGAACACACAGGTAGCACAAAAATGACACTGTCACCACATTTGTGTAGTATGGACTGTCATGCACAGGAATTCTGATATGGGATAAGACAGTGTTTGAGCAGGACCATCATTTTTATGATATACTCACCCAAATTATAAGCGTGAACACTCGTCATCATGAAGAAGATTTAGGAAATGTATGACAAAGTATACCCATGGATGTTCAAAGCCTTTACTTGCCTTGGAAAGTAAGTGTATGAAGGAATATTTGTAAGTAGACCAAGATTTGCTTGCCAGACAACACCATACATACATTGCACTCCCGTTATAATTAACATGGTAATGACAAAATTTTTGTTCAAACAAAATCAAAATTCAGGTCCCAAAATTATCATCTTTATATGTTTATACACTATACTGTTCTTTTACAAAATCTCGGTATCACAAAAAAATGAAAAATAAAAGAAAATGAAAAAAAAAAATAAAATCGCTGGTCCAGAGGACTTTGTTATAAGGGAAGTACAGTGTAGTCCAGTGATGCACTGAACTCTGTCAATCCCGAAAGCAGCTTGCGCTCTAAAGCTAGTACAAGTGTGGTGGCTGTATTTAGGAATAACTAGAATGATGGCACATTTGAGATTCAATGTTTTGTGTCATAAACACCAGCTGCTGACAGAAAGAATAATGCAACCAAGAAGTTTTTGTTTGTTTGCCTTGCTTTTGCTTTTGTTTTTTGTTTTTTGTTTTTTTGTTTTTTGTTTTTGGTGGCACTGGCTTGAGAAGGTAATTTTCTTTTTGAAGGATTGATAAGATATGTTATCAGTTCCATGGGACATACCAATCCTGTTTATGAAGGTCTGTCAAAACAAAATCTGAAAGATAAATGGGTACAGGTATAAGCATTGTACAAAGTCTGATTTTGTTGGTGATGTTCAAGCGTGTCGGTGGTATGGTGTGATATGTCCCACACTTCACCACAGCCTAAAATGGTGTAATACACCATTTTAGGCTGTGATGAAGTCCAGTATCTTTAATCAGTGGACCATTTCGGTAATGTTATTAGATTCTGTACGTGCATTGTTCACAAAAGTTTTCTTTAATAACCACAAAGTTTGCTGGAGGCTTGCCTTACCTACAAACAGCTAAGTGAATTCCTACCTTAGAAACTTAATTGGAGGGAGGAGGTGAATGAAATGGTTTGGTACTAGACAGTAGGAAAAGAGACCTCCACGAATTGTGATACAATACAGAAATGGTCTATTATTATGGAAAAAGGTGTATCTTGTTGAGGTTTGATTGTGGCGTGTCGTAGCATATCTTAAAGGAGACCTCCGGATGATTTTCAGATTTTTACATTTGAACAACTATAAATTAGTTATACTGAGGACAGAGTTTCAGAATTTGTCATAACTGGGATGAAGAATAAGAATATTTTCAAAATTTAGGACAAATTGCAATGAACAAGGATGATGACATGGCAGAGACACCATAAGAATGCACGAGTTGGGGCTCAAGGAAGCAGAACAAAAGAAGAAGGCATGCATAGATTATACACAGGTGAAGTCGCAAGCAAGCGGTATTGTAATGGAATTACACTGCTACATTTCTGAAATATGTGAACCTCCTATGTCATCATCCTTGTTCAGTGTAATTTGTTTAAGGTTTTTCAAAGTATTGTTTCTCTGCTCAAGAACCACAATAAATTCCACAAATCTATACATGGAGTTGTCGATTTATGTACTGCATGATGTGAAATTATGAAAATCATCTGGAATGTCCCTTTAAGCTATAGCCATTACATACAGGAAAGTACAAGTGACAGATTTTAGGGTTCTATCTCTCTCTATCTCTCTCTCTCTGTCTCAAACAGATTCCATGGCACTACCTTTACATGTATTTTCTGTGCAGTGACAACGAATGTACATATTTGAAATATGTGTATTTACAATAATTATTTCTTTATTATTTATTTTTATTATCATCATCATCATTATGATAATTACTATTATTAATATATAGTTTTTGACTTGAAGATTATGAACTCAATGAGGCAAGTCTTACTTCGATGTGAGCTTGAGATTTAAAAAAAAAAAAAGAATATGAAGAGCAAAATGATGTGAAAGTCAATCCATTCTCTGAGCTTTGCTGTGGTGTGACCTCTACCTTCAGTTCCTCCTAATGGTTACCTCTAACATGTCAGTGTTTTACTGACAACCCTGAGGTGATCTGGAGGGGCTGGGATGGGGGTACCTCAGCCAGCAGGGAAACCCTGACAGTGGGCATTAGCTGCCTGGTCCTCCTCAGGACTAGACTGGATGTCTTTCTGTCTTGGTTTCTTGAACCCAATGAAGATTGGCATGGTCTGATTGCTGCTGTGAAGTAGATAGATTGTATTCCACGTATCTCAGCTGAATAAATCCTTCAAAACTGAGCACTGCATGTCATAATTTTGTTGTGTAGTTGGCTATTGCTTTAACAGACATTGACTGTTCCCATGCATTTGTTGTGTCGTACAGTGTATCTTAAACATGTAGCCATGTGTAAAACCAGCGAATGAAGGCATCTGAATGGGATTCAGCTACATTCTTAACATACTAGTATTGTAAACCAAACAGTGCAGTTTGCCCCATCACAGTCAGTAACACTGCAATGTGTACAAAACAGATTTTGCAGAAAATTTGTCTGTTTTTTTTTTTCTTTTGTAACTAATGAATGAACAATGAATGCTGAGTTGTGATGATGGTATGATTTTATAATAACATTTCTGTACTGTTCATGGTGTGCCTAACATTTTCTAGTGTGCCATCCTGTCACCAACATTTCGGGTACGGGACTTCACTGTGACGGACCTGACACCATATGCAATCAACCTCAATTGGGAAGGCACAGAAGGAGAAGATGGGTGAGTTCTTTGTACATCTCTTCTCACTCTCTCTCTCTGTCATTTTGTCTATCTGGTTGTCTGTTGACAAGTTTGTTGTGACATCAGTATGTGTGTACAGTTTGACCTCGATTATCCGGCCTCCTTTTATCCGGAAATCTCTATTATCCGGACGCATTTACGCAGTGAAGGATTTTTTTTTTTTTTCTTCATCCAAAAATTGAGAAAAAACAGTGACTTTCATGGATCTATTTCACTAATTTCATAAGATGTGCATGATAGGTTTCTCAATATCTAAGGAGGTAAAACATGTATGATTTTCACATAAAGATATACTTTATTTTTGTGGAGGAGGGACTACAATTTTGCACAGGCTAGCATAGATTACACCACCATTGCGGGGTACGCTACCTGCCTAGCTGCCAGTGCACTGGCACGGCAGCTTGAACGGCAGCTCTATACATTAACATTGTGTCTCCCATATCCGGCCAATTCGCTTATCCGGATGAACGCCAGTCCCGACATGGCCGGATAATTGAGGTCGATCTGTAATTATTAGGGAGATATGCACTAGTTTCCATGATCAAAGTCTTTTGCCCAAAATTTGCAAATTAAACCTTACTTCCAGGGGCATTTGATGAAGTGTAATCTAATGTCATGCCAGAATACTCTGGTGACACAGTTCAGTTTCATGGGGATAGTATAGATGTGGGACCCCATTGCATAAGAGTTTTGAAGTTGTTGTTAACTACAGAAAGTGCTGTGACCATAGTAGTACGTGTAGCTGGGCATCAACCAGTCAGCTACAAGTATTTCAATTCTAACTATGGTAACTGCAGTTTTCTTCTTTTAATGATTTGCAATAAATTCAAAGCCTCTCCACATGTTAACCCACTGTGAAATTTGGTAGAATATCCTCATATTTTTAGGTGTGAGAAATGTGCAATATTGATGTATGTGGAAAACCTGTATCTCTGGTATCATAGTGTGGCATAAAGCCAGCTGCAAATGCCAACCATGCATCTGTGAAATACTTTTTGTTTTGCATACGTCTTCTGTGAAGTACAGTACTTCTGGTTTAATGTCTTGTTTATATCCTTTATGCACCCACGCACTTGGTCGAAACTTGCTTTGCTGCTGAAGTACCATTCCCTCAATGCCCCACATTCATGAACCATAATGTATGTGTAGACAAATGTATTTATATGAAACATTGTAACACTTCCCGGTTTCTGTTATTAAGATACAAAGGACAATATGTGACCTTGTATCACAAAACCAGCAAAAAGTCGCCAGACATAAATTTTTAGTTAAGAAGAGATTCTGATAGAGCAGACTTTAAGTTTTATAATGATGTTAACTCAACTCAAATGGACTCTCCTAACCTATCTAAATACACTGGAGTGGAAAGACAGCACAGACTTTGGAACAGTGTATACTGCGAAAAGAGGCTCTGAAGTATAGGGTCTATCCAAAACAGGATGTAAAACTTCACAGCAACAACAATGAAGGGATTATCAGGTTAAGCTATAATTTATCGTCCTTCGTTAATACATTCTATTCATGGCTAATACCAACTTTCAAAGCAGTAGCATCATCCTTTCAAAAGTTATTAATGAGTTGGAAGTGAAGAGTGTAAAGGGTTTGTAAGAAATGAACAGGGACTCTAAAGGGGCGATCACACATCGCCAGTTTAGATGGGGGTTCATGGCGGTTCAGCAATTCGCCGTGCTCTGTCAAAGACCGTGTTCACACCGTACACAAACCCTGGTCATCTGTCACTCATCCGCCATAAACTCTGAGAACCGCGGGGAACCGCCAGAAAAATTAAACATGTTTAATTTTTCGTGGCGGTCTTGGTGGTTTGAAATGGACCGTGTTCAAAACGCCATTCACCGTTTAAAGAACGGCATCCTCCGTGTTTGCACCGCAAGATCCATGATAATACCGTGTTAACACCGCCATAACTTTTCATGAAAAACAAATATTGAACTTAAAAGAGAATAATGCCTCCGGTGACACTTCGTGGCGGAGCAATAAAAAATGGGGGAAAAAACAAAGATGAAGGTAAATATAAAAATGCTAAAGTTTCATTACTTTTTTTTAAATTTCAACACATACAGTAACAAAGAAAGTTTAATGTTCAAAAAGATTGGTATGTTGAATAGTACAGCAGTTACATTGAAAGTTGTGTTCATAATTTTGTTAAAGCAAAAGATAGCCAGCTACGTGAACCTGTAAATTATACACAGAAGACTTATGTGAATGATTATTATGTTGGGTTCTGCTTTCGTGATTATGTATGCCTTTTTATAAGACTGCATGTTGATACAGATATGATGCATCACGCATTACACCGGGTTGCCGTAGTACCCCGGGTAACCGCGTTGTGTAGCGCCACCTCACGTCCACTCGAGGACAGCCAGAGAAAAATGCATGCACTGTGTGTGCGTGTACCAAAGAGGTTCTATATATGTAATAGAGCGCGCGCTCGCATACAGAAGCGGGGCCAATTGAACGACCCGCCGCCATTAGCAAAGAGGTCGACTACCAGAAGACTGAACCCGGAAGTGCCTATAGTAATACACGTAAAGTACAGTTTCGAAGATGAGGTTGGGTTGGAAAAATCATTCTAATTTTAAGGAAAATCAATATTTGTCCATATGCCTCCGGATTTTATAAGAGAGATATATTCTCAACACAGTATAAGTGTTTTGACGAAAAAAGGACTTGCTCTAATGTGTCAAATATGTGCCTTAACATGAAGCCAAAATTGCCAAACAGGCATTTGTGCATTCATACTACATATAAAGATTGCAGAAAGGTACAGTGTATGCTCTGTGGTATGGGAGTACTGATTTCACATAAGGCCAAGTAAAAAAAGAAACCAGTTTCTCGTCCTCGCGCGCATCGATTTTGGCCGCCGCATCGATTTTTTTACTATTTACTATTTTCAAAATGGCGCTGAAAATACCAAGAAATTCATAATTCTTGTCCCAACCCGCTCCCCGCCCGCATCGATTTTCAGTTGCCGCATCGACTTTTTTGATATTTACTATTTTTTCGGCCGCCGGAAAAAAGAAGAAGATCGACAATTCACCTACCAATCGTGACGTCTCATTTCTAATTTTTACGCCTTGCGTCCTCTACTTAGCTGTAGACTGTAGTACAGCTGTAGCTTCTGTGTGTAGTGTGTATGTAATAACGCATGCATTTCACACTGCGAGCTCGGCCGATCGGCAAGAAGGAATGACCCACAAAGCGTCGAACTGCACTGTAGTGGGATGGGCGGCGCGGCGGGCCGGCCTACTGGGCCATGGGCTGTGATGTACAGCGCACTCGGTACGTCGTGAACGCGATAGCGGCAACATTTTTGCGAACAATCGCTGATATTCCACGCATATTTCGCGCGTTGTTCGTATTTTTCCCCGTTTCTGATATTTTAAGCGGATGAATTGTACTGTACAAATGCTTGTGAGGATTGTACGGTATCGAGTTTGTATACATTTTCATGTCATTGTGACTATGTGCATGTGTGTGCAGTGTCAGAAGGTACGGTGCCAGCAGGGAGGTCCACACCTCCCTGGTGCCAGTGCAGTGGCCGTGCCGCACCGTATATCGGCAAAGTGTGCGTGTTTTGTAGCTGTCCAGGTCCCCATCCCCTGGTCTGTCACGGCGATACATTCTATTTTGAAGAGAAAATGAATGCGCTTTTCCAGCAAATGTAGAATTATTAAATGGGTGTATCTACAAAATAAATAACTTTTCCACGGATTCTGGTTTCTGCGGGATACTTTTCTTCACGATGTACATTCACGGACACAGCCGTGAGTGGTATCATCTGTATAGTGTACTGTTATACAATCATTCATCATCCGAATAATGAGCGATTATCAAATGTCTTTTTAGAACATGAAGAAACATCTTTAAACGTTTAATGCTAGAATGCCATATCAGTATCATTTTGACATCCATCTGCAATTGTACAAGCCAGTTTCTAGTTGAATGTGCTACAACTCTAATGTACTGTGAAGAACTGCAGATATACATGTACATACCAGCTGTGTGGACACAAAAAGTCACAATCACCAATAAATAAAGCAGTGTTTTGAATATCATGGAATTTATTTCAGTCGTACATTTGTTGAATGACATGTTTTATACCTGTTTCAATTAATAGCACAATACATCAGAATTGCAAGTACACTGGTATCAGAAAAGCCATTACAACACTAAATACCAGTATCAAGATGGTCATGTTCCCTTAAAGGGGAAGGCTAGTAACTGATCAGTGGAAATCAGTGGAAATGCTGGGAGATGATTGTTCCCATCCTTATGGGATTTATTCAAGAGTACATTGTATATCTATTGTTGTGTGAAAATGATTTGCTTCAGAATGGTCTCATATTCAAGTAATGTGCAGTTTAATGCTTCCAGGTTAGCGTCCCTGGTCAGTGACGGAGCATTAATCTGCACATTACTTGAATATGAGACCGTTCTGAAGCAAATCATTTTCACACAACAATAGATATACAATGTACTCTTGAATAAATCCCACAAGGATGGGAACAATCATCTCCCAGCATTTCCACTGATTCCCACTGATCAGTTACTAGCCTTCCCCTTTAACATCTGTAGTGGAAAGAAAAAGCAAATGTATTTCTGCATGCATGAAGTTTCATTTCAAGTATGGCACATAATTATATCTATTTGTTTGAAAATGCACAGCGTGCAGGCAAGACGTACACTTGGGACCTGCTGGTCTCATAACACAGCTACCAGAGTGATATTTCATTTCATAAATTGGATATAGAAAATAGTAAAGCCCTCTCTCGTTACCTTTCTCAGAATTACTGGACGAGAAACACATATTACTTTCATTTTGACGATCCTTGAAAAAATAGTAAGATATCAAATAGTAAGGACCTCCCTCATCGCCTTGCTCAAAAAACCCGGACGAGAAACTACTTTCTTTTTTTACTTGGCCTAATATATGTCACTTAGAAACATCAGACATGCATACAACACACACTCCCACACACATATAACACACATTCCCACACCCACCCACACACATACGCACACACATGTACACACCAAACCACATTTTTTTTCAAATTCCTACACACACATACACGCAAAACACACTGTGTGTTGTGTGTGTGTGTGTGTGTGTGTATGTGTGTTGGAATTTGAAAAAAAAGTGGTTAGGTGTGTACGTGTGTGTGCATATGTGTGTGTTTGTTGTGAGTGTGTGTGTGTTTGTTGTGGGTGTGTGTGTGTGTGGGAGTGTGTGTTGTATGTGTGTCTGATGTTTCTAAGTGACGTATATTATGTGAAATCAGTACTCCCATACCAAAGAGTATACACTGTACCTTTCTGCAGTCTTTTTATGTAGTATGAATGCATGAATGCCTGTTTGGCAATTTTGGCTTCATGTTAAGGCACATATTTGACACATTAGAGCAAGTCCTTTTTTCATCAAAACACGTATACTGTGTTGAGAATGTATCTCACTTATAAAATCCGGAGGCATATGGACAAATAATGATTTTCCTTAAAATTAGAATGATTTTTTCAACCCAACCCCATCTTTGAAGCTGTACTTTACGTGTATTACTATAGGCACTTCCGGGTTCGGGCTTCTGGTAGTCGACCTCTTTCGTGCGCACGCGCCACTGTTCAATTGGCCCCGTTTTCATTTGTACGCACTGAATGGTGAGCGCTTACTCTATTACATATAGAACCTCTTTGGCGTGTACATAGTTATTCCCATGCCACTGCATGTTATACTATGCCTGCATGGAAGCTGCGATACCACTAGTGTGTGCTTTAGTGCAGTGCAGTGCAGTGGCTAGCGCGTGCTAGCTCCAGCACCACAAATAATTTCTTCTTTTTGGCACCCAGGGTACAACCTTTTTAAAAAATAATGATAATAATTCAACAAAATGGCTGATTTTTGTTTGGTACCCCGGGATACCATTTTATATGTCATCATATGTTGAAACTTAAGAGAGAAGAGGGAAAAGCGATATTGAAACCTGAAAAAAAAAAAACTCCATTATTATGTTACGTGAACCTGTAAATAAACAGGAAACTATGTAGATATACTGTATTCTCTGATATGTATGTCTTTTTATTGGTTGTTGTTTAGAGATATGTGAAAACTTAATTAAGAAAGAGAAAGAAAGAGATGTTGAGAAAAGCAAGTATTTGTACATCACTTGATATATAGATTTGCAAATGCACAGGAAACTTTGTAGACTATGTTGGATTCTGCTTTGACATGTATGTCTTTTTAATGACAGTTAATACAGATATTTTAAAAGTTAAAAGAGAAAGAAAAAAAGCATGTTGAAACTTGAAGACAGTTGCTCATTGCATCCCTTATGTCAATCTGTAAATACACAGGGGGTTGCAACGTTTCGCAGTTTCTTTTGAATTGTGTTTGCTTAACAAAACAACATGCTACTTGTTGTAACCCATTGAAGACGAGTGAAAGGGCTCTGATTGAATCCAACTACAGGGGCTTGGTATAGACTCCTCCAACTTTCGGGGAGATCTGTGTTACTACCACGCCAATCCGCGTTATTGACGTGTTCAAAACGTGTTGAGAACATAGTCACATCGCGTTTAAGTGCTTTCCGCCATCGTCGGGACATGCTTCACGGCGGTTTGAGAACCGCTATCTAAACCGCCGATGTGTGATCACCCCTTAAAGACACACCTATTCACACTGTTCTAAAAAACAAACAAACAAACAAAAAAAAAACAAAAAAAAAAACTAGAAAAGCTGCTAAAAACACATTCTCCTGTTAATTTCGTGATCTCAAACTTTAGCACAGTGTAGAAGAAGACTTGCTCTTGCAGAAAATATGAAAAATATGAAAACTCCAGATTGACTTGGTGTGTGGGATTTTTTCTTGGTTTTGTGATGCACGGTTACATATGGATTGACAGGATTATGTGCTTGATATTTGTTAGTGGCTTCTGGCCATCATGCTACTTGTTAGAATGAGAACTCAGCAAACATATGTGCTTACCAGAAAACCAAGTACAGTACGGGTTAAGCTCCAGATGATGTTTCTATCCACATTACTATGTGAGCATATATATCATAGCGCGTCTGTCTGTGTCTCTTTGATCATCAGCTCAATGGAGGTGTTCAGCAAGAACCACCAGGCACCGTTTTCCAAGATGCTGACATTTTTCCGCAAGGAGCCATTTAAGCTGGTGGCCCAGTATACTGACCCCAACCTGCCTTTCCAGGAGCCCACAATAGGTAAGTAAAGAGGCGAGGCTAGTGCTGCAATCCGTGGCAGACAGATAGACTCCAATCTACATACACACAAGCACTGCTATTCCATAGGTGTCGAGTGAAGTAGGTAGTGAGAGTATTGGACATGTGACTTTTGATCATTTTGCGTTCATCCCATCCTATGAAGTCAGTCTTGGATTGTTGAAACCAAAATCAGAGTTTCAAATTTTGAGGTGTAAAATCATTGTGATCATGGAGGTTGTACATTTGAGTTTAGTTCATTATAGGCCAAATCTTTCCTTTTCGCCTCACTCAACCAAATCTGAAATGTTACAATAGATAAACATGTTTGCTGGTGCTTGACGGTTGAGGCACATAATTTTGAGATGTTCGGGTTGGAGCTATTGCAATAATTCATTGTATAGTGGTTGGCGTGTGTCATTTGTAAACTTTTTACATTTTCATCCTCTTGAAACCCCCAAAACAATGTGCAATGATATGATATGCAATATAAAAAGCAAGAGGCCTAAAATAGATACCTGACTTACTTGGTTCTATGGGCCTTTGATAAATGAATATTGAGGATATAATTTGAAACGGGAGGCAAAAGATTTTCAATGTCCAAAAGAATTGACCTGAAATGATATAGGTATTCCCGGCCAATTTCGCACTTTTTTCATTCCAATTCCTAATTGCTGCATTCAATCTAGCACAATTTAGACTAGACGGCATGTTCGGTATTTCAATTTTATAATCTTTTCATTCAAATTCATTTTGGAGCATTCAAATTACCTTTTACATCATTCGAATCAGCACTTTTTCAGTTCAAATTCGTAAGACAAGCACCATTTCGCAAATCGTTGAATTCAATTTAGCACGATATAGTCACATGATCACGTAAATGCTGCGCTCGTTCATTCGAATTCATTCTTAGGCATCCAATTTCGCATTTGCTGCAGTCAATTTAGCAGACACGTTTATGCTTTTATTCTGATATCACCTTTGCAACAGTACTTTCAAAATAAGTGTATGTGTTTATAATGTTCGATAGCATTATTTCATGCACAGATACATTGATCTTAAGTTTGTTTTGTCAATAATTGGGAGAAGGAGGTTTCAATTTACATGATTATTTCTTTCATCTGCATGTTTCATTATTTTCATTTGGTGGGTGCTAGATTGCGTTAATTATCATTAGGAATAAATAAAAGTTCTTGGATCAGCTCTAGCCATCAATTTGTCAAGGTTATTACCCTCAAATGCTTCTATGATTCTTTCCCTGTTTTCTTGAGAGATACGCCTGTATCTAACTCGTGCTGCCATGACTGGACATAAGAAAGTGAAGTGAATCTATGGTACTGGTGCAAGCATGGCATGTATAGTTCTGATAACATGTATGGAAGAAGAGGGGGGTTACAGAACAACAAACTTGAGTTATTTAGGGTCAAAGATACCTTTACTATATACTTAACAGTGTGTGGATGAAACAAAAAATCACATTTAAATACGTATAAATCACGGTTCTCACCTTTTCAAAATAGAAATAACGTTACGCCAATTTGAATGAACATGTTTGGAATTTGACTGCCCGTACGCGAAATTGAATGACTGAAATACCATTTCCCGCCAGTGCTGGCGAATTTGAATGACTGAAGAGCACGTGCCAATTTGAATGCCCATTTTACGAATTCGAAAGGCACATGTGCGAATTTCATTGACCGAAATGCTAAATTGAACGAACAAGTTGCAATTTTGAATGACAGAATGTGCAGTGACGAGGATTTTCGCTATATTGAATGAACGTTTTATCAAATGGACTGACAAAAGAGTGAAATTGGCCGGGAAAACCTATATAAAAAACTGGCTACCTCCTGTCAGTTTGTTATACAACATCATTGTGTTTAAAATTAAGATGTTGCACTTTAGTATTGATTTTATTCAGAATATCATTTGTAACACACCATATATCTTTTACATTGCTATGTACTTTGAAGAAACAATTGTGATGATGTTGCTTATCTATTACATATAAACACACTTTCTATATTCAGTGGGTTCTTTAATGTACTTTCAATTCAAAATATGTTTTTGTCTCACATGATTCTATGTACAGGTCAATTCACTGTCAACGGTGTGTTTCCTACAGCCGACAAAGAGAGCTCGAAAATCAAAGTCAAGGTTCGTGTGAATGGCCATGGTATCTTCACTGTGTCCTCTGCCTCCCTGGTAGAGAAGTTGGCTCCACAGGTAGAAGAGCCCATGGAGACAGCCCAGGAGAATGGGCCTAACAACAAGGAGGAGGGAGGTAATGACCAGCAGCAGCAGGAGTCCCCCATGGAGACGGATGGTGGAGCTGCCCCGGATGGTGGGGCAGCTGGTGAGGGAGAGTCGAAGCAAGCAGACACCAAGGCTGGTGACGCTGACGAGGAGAAGGAATCACAACAGGAGAACGGACCACAGGACGTGAGAAGACATACACATACATTTAAATCATATACAGGGATTGACATTAGTAGTGGCCTGCGGCGACTAAAAATTGATCTCGGGCCACTAAATTAAAAAAAGAAAAAAAGAAGGAAAAAAAATATATATATATATGTTTGGTGGCTTGATTGGGCAACAAATATTCAAAATGTAATGTTATGTTTGTTTTCATTTTTTGTCACCAAAATTGTATGTATATTTTCTTTGTTGAGAAAGAGTAAGGGACATTCAGACACACAGACTATTACACCATTTATACACACAGCTGGGCCCAGGAGCAGTCCTGGAGCCCACCTATGTCTGTTCATACAGAGAGTCACCTCTCACCTGAGGCAACACGCAGAGTGACTGAGAGAGGTGTAAATGTCGTGATGACCTTCGGATGCACAGGAATATCAAACATAAATTGTATGCGCAGTCTGCACCGCATACCATTTCCAGAATGCTCTAACATTAGTAACCATTTATACAGAATTTAGGGCACTTTTGAGCACTCCTGAGCCTAGGCTCAAGAGGGGCATAACTTTAGAGTGCTCCAGGTCCCGACTGTCTATTCATACTGAGCTTAGAGGGGTCAAGGAGTGCTCTAAATGCTCTGTATGGATGGATTCCGCCCCCGCCCCCCCCCCCCCCCCCCCCCCCCCCCCGAGATCTCCGCCATCGGTGGTGCGATCGCAATGAAATTTTGCATGCCTGAGACCCACGTCATAATCTACAAGATTGTGTCATGAGATTTTTTGAAACAATTTAAATTTTCATTAATTAATTATGCAAATTAATTTAAGATCATATTTTAGCCTAATTAAAAGCATTGAGAGTCAAATTTTTGATCTGTAAATCTGTTTTAGTATATTCAACAATTGTACATCACAAAAACTTCCAAAAGTCATTTCAATTCTTACGTATTCTATTGTTTTCAGAATTTCTTATGTATTTCTTTGTTTTTCAACTTTTGTTTTTTCTTTGTTTTTTTATTGGAAATTGTCACTGACCACTTTTCTACCATAATTAGCATAAAATTAATCAATGAAAGTGATTATTTGTAAAAATGATCAGGTTTTTATGACTTTCATGACAGAGCACTGTTTTCCATAGGAAATGTACACAAAATCACAAAATTGTGCCCGTTTTGGGGCGACATTCCGTTACAAAAATGGGCGTGGCTTTGCAAATGAATGCGCGGACGTTGCAAATTTGGTCTCAAAAGTTGCGCGAGACTTGAACAAACAAAGTCAAGAAGCCTCTCGACGAAGCCTTCTCGCGTTATAGAATTATAGCGCGAAACGTCAAGGGGGGGGCAAATTCCGCCCCCCCCCCCCCCCCTCCCCGGCCCTTTTAGGGTTAACCACTTGACTGCTATTGGCTACACATGCGCATTCATACCCCTGTGCTACAGCATTTTTGGGGAAATAGGATATCCATGTAAACATTGCATAAATATCTGTTTTTTTACCTTTATTCTTTCTTTTTTTTCAGATTTTCTTTTTTATTTGACGGAAGTCATAATTGAATGGAGCCATAAATAGACATAATTATAAAATTTTCCACCTACCCAACTATGTCCTTGCTGATATCTTGGGTCTGTGTCCGGTGAATGTGTCAGGTAAATGTCTGCTTGGACTTTCGCCAACATCCATTAGTGGGACTAAGATGTCACTATCATATCATCAGATCTTCCACTTTCACCATCAAAATATTGATATTCACTTCCAAGATCCATGAGGTATTCCTCTTCCCCTTCATAAATATCCAAACAGTCACTCAAATCACTTTTACTTCTATCATCGAGAGTATAATCCACATTATGAGATCGCCAACGCGAACAGGAGGCCGCCATTTTGAAAGTTTTTTCCATTCAATACACTTGTCACACATTGTCCACACAGTGATTGAAAATAGCCCGATTTTTTTTTTGAGAGCGCCATCTACTGTTTAAGACCTGAATAATATCACTGCAGTGCTAATTGCACAGTAGGGGTAAGCATGACGCGGTGCTATAGTCTTGAAAGTGCAAATACTGTAAGAACGTCTATAGATGTGCTCCGCACCAGCAGGCGAAATCGAAAGCACGTCTATAGACGTGGTTCGCAGTCAAGTGGTTAAGCAAACACACACACACACACGCAATCGTCCTACAAGTATGAGAGAACCTTCTTCCTCTATCATCCTCTTTGTTTTACTTCTCAGGAATCCATCAGATTTTGTTCATGCGTCATTTTTTAGATCACAGTAATTTGCATTTACAATAGTTCTGATACTGAGGAGAATGGAAATGCATGGTTTCATTATAAGAAAGATGTATATTGAGTTACTAGTATTAAAGTGTTAGACTGATGCAGACTTTACAAGAAAATATACCTTGCTTTCTAAATCTCACGACCAGAGGTAGATGATGTTTAGTTCTCTCCAATGGTAGATGTTTGGCTCCAGAATACTATTTTTATTTTCATCTATTCATTTTCAGTTTGTACTCCAATCCTAGATTGATAGTGAGACTAAGATGAGTGAAAGGAGTTACACAGCTGAAACTTCTTCACAAACAAACAAACGAACAAGTTAAACTGGCATATCATACAATGGAATTAGTCATGCACACAGTGTGATCCACGATGATCAACAGGTACAGACAATGCCGAATACAAGTAAACATGATTGTGGCATTCTGCAAAGAAAGTTTTCATGAACATGGCATGTTCCAATAAGCCTCAGAAGGAAGTCTGAATATAAAGCTTCTTTACCCTCATTAATTGTGTACAGGCTAGTAAAGAGAATGGTGACAACGGCAAGTCAGAAAATGGCAGTACTGAGACGGAAAAAGGTGCAAAGAAGAGCAAAAAGACGGTTAAGATGCATGACCTTACCATCACACCCCTCATTGATGAACTGACTGTGAGCCAAGTCAACTTGTTCCAAGAGAAGGAGGTGAGATATTTCGATGTTACTTTGTGAGGACTTGATTTTTTTTATTTTTTTTTTACAATTTTGTCCTGCCAAAAGAGTGTCATTTGACTGAATAGTACCGCGTGCATTTGCCAGCTCTCAGTGAGAGATCAAGTAAGTTTGCTCTATGTTTTGGGCTGTTGCTTCCGGGCAATTGTAATTCTATCATAAGTTACTGTATTGGAGATTACTATTAAGCGTCTTTGCACAGAAAATCTGTAGAACACATTGTAAGCAGTAACTGGTTCCTCTGGTATCTGGACCAGGAATCTCTGTGCGTGTTCCATACTTGCCAACTAGTAAGATTTTATCAGATTCAGTAAGATTTTTACATTAAAAATAGCAAAATCAGATTTTCTGTCAGAGAAATCAGATTTGTAAAAGATATTTAGATATACCTTTCATGTGTATTTTCTGAAGATTTGACAGAAAGTAAGATTTTTAACTTCAGTTTGCATAGAAAATAAGATTTTTTGCAATCCATGAGTAAGATATTTCATCTTGAAATGTTGGGAGGTATGGTGTTCATTTTCTGTAGGCTAGGAATGTGACATTTTGGGACAAGAAAATTTTCATACATTTTGCACAATGTGATACTCTGTGAGAAAATTAGAAAAAGCATATATTTTGCTGTATTTTATGCTCAAGAATTGACACTACGCATGTATATGATGCATTGACATTATAATTCGTCATAGTAGCTAGAGTGCAAAGAGTCATGGTGTATAATTTCAGCTTTAACAGTGAGAGATGTTCAAAGAACTAAACTGAAAAAGTGTGGGTGAAGATACTATCAGCTCTTCCCTAACTTTGTCAGGAATGTTGTATAATATACTGTACGAGCTGAAATTTTCGCGGTGGTTTTATTTTCACGAATTTTGCAAATCGCCTTTGAACTGTGAAAATAACAACACGCGAAAATAACAACGTGCGAATAACTAAGTTCAGTTAGATCTTCGCGACCGCGAAATTAACAGCACGCGAAAATGTCTTCCAAGTACCAATTCGCGAAAATGTCCTCCAAGTAGCAATTTGCGAAAATATCTGTACGTGAAAATTTCAGCTCGTGCAGTATTACATTATTCTTGTGCTAAATCCAGTCCCTCTGACATTGTTGAAATGGCAATCATGTGTGAGGAGCTATAACAGCTTAGTAGATAAGATCAGGATCTCTCTATCTGGAGGTTTGTGGCTCAAGTCCACTGTGGAGTGTTTGTGACCTTAGGCAGGGCACTTTATCATCACTGCCTAGTCTGTAGGGGAGGACTTCTATAGCTGCTGGTCTCATGGGAACTCCCTCAGAAGCATTTACTACAGTGCACTCCCGTTGTAATGAACAGGGTTATAACAATATTTCAGTTACAACAAAGTAGAAGTTTAGGGCCACACATTATGAGCTCTTCATTTTCTATTGCTTGTTTGTTTGGTTTTAGCAAAATTCTGATGTAATGAAAGATCTATGGTTTTCTCTTTCTCTCTCTCTCTCTCGCTTTGCAGGGGAAAATGATTGCACAAGACCGGCAGGAGAAGGAGAAGAATGATGCCAAAAACAGTGTTGAGGAGTATGTCTATGACATGAGAGACAAGCTAAGTGAGCAGCTGGAGCTTTACGCCTCAGAACAGGTTTGTACTAGCTCTCTGAGAAGAAAGTGTAATCCATTAATCAAACCTAGTGATAATGGCACTGCAGTTTTGCTTGTCTGTGGTACAGTGATGCATGCAACATGGATTGTGACTTGGAGTCGCCCTTATGGTAACTGTCATTATAGGCAGGTCTTGACATTAGTGGTGGCCCAATGGCCCGCTAATGATTAATGTTGGGCCACCAAACTTCTGAAATTGTTATCTTTTGGTGGCCCAATCAGGCAGCTGAAGTTGAAAATGAATTTGTATATTTCCTTTTATTTTGAATCACTGCATTTCTTCTTTGGGGCACCAATATGTCATATTTAAATATTTCAGTGGCCTAAATGGGCCACAAGAGACAAATGTTAGTGTCAAGCCATAGTAAGAGATTGTATTTGACCTCTTGAACTACTTCTACATTATATGGTATAATCTGATAAGTGATGGGTCCATTTTAATGCTGTATTGTCTTTCTGGTGCACAGTTGCCTTTGTGTAATCAATACTGATAATGTTGGACCTATATTTACATGATATTTGAGAGGTGATTCAACTTATGGGATTGTTCGTCAAAGAGATAAGCTTGAATTATTCATTACCTTCAACAGTACAATACAAGGAGTAAACTTTCAGTCTCTTCTCAGGCAATGATTTATTTTCACCCATATTTCTTCATTATCATCGTATGTATAGGAGGTACAGCTGAACAGTGAAGATTACTTTACGTCTTGCAAATGATATCAAATGGTACTTAAAGTGAGTGTAATCACGATGCAGCATGAAGTGCATAGTTTAGCCATGATATGTGAGCAAAATGATGTGAAAGTCAATCCATTCTCTGAGCTTTGCTGTGGTGTGGCCTCTACCTTCAGTCCCTCCTAATGGTTACCTCTAACATGTCAGTGTTTTACTGACAACCCTGGGGTGATCTGTAGGGACTGGGATGGGGGTACCTCAGCCAGCAGGGAAACCCTGACAGTGGGCATTAGCTGCCTGGTCCTCCTCAGGACTAGACTGGATGTCTTTCTATCCTGGTTTCTTGAACCCATTGAAGATTGGCATGGTCTGATTGCTGGAGTCGGTCACTTCTTTGTCTAGAGGGGTAGTTTAAGGCAAACTAGATAAATCCTCTTGTTGAAAGCATGTTAGGTCTGTGAAATGTAGCACTGGAGTTGATGGCTCTCTGCTGTCAGACAACTCACCTCTGTAATGACCTATTTCTCATCCATCATAATTTTGTCCGGTTGAAGGTGAATTGATATTTCAGTGTTTAGATATATTTGAAGTTGAGTGATGTCAAGAAATTTACTTCCTTTTTTCTTTCCTGTAGGAAAAGGAGGCATTCCGAGCATTGCTAAATGAAACAGAGAACTGGTTGTATGAGGATGGCGAAGATGAAGCAAAGAATGTCTACCAATCAAAGCTGACTTCATTACAGGTGATCCCTGCTCCTAGTTTCCAAGCTGTTGTCTGAACCAAGGGTCCACATTTTAAGGTCCCTACCTTGAGAGTGGGTGTGTGAGTGGTACTGTTTGTGAATGAGCAAATGTTTATAAAAAGTTTTGGGCCATATGTTTGAAGGTCAAAGATCAGATAAAAATTTCTAAAATATCTCCCCCCCCCCCCCCCCCCATCTTGGAAATGGCTCATTGTATCTTTATGACACTTAAAACACAAACATGTACTGTCTGACAATGATTCTCTAAGTAAGTTTTTGGTCATGGGGTCAAAAGTTAGAATTATATTGAATGCTTTTTAAAAAAATACAGTATTGAGTGCTTTAATTACTTGGTTTTCTCCATTGCCTTGGAAATAACTCATGTATACACTTAATTAAACTTGGCATATACTGTACGAGCTGAAATTTTCGCATACAGATATTTTTGCGAATTGCTACTTGGAGGACATTGGCGTGTTGTTAATTTCGCAGTTACGAGGGTCTAACTGAACGTACTTGGAACTCTCACGAAAAAACTATAATTGTCTAAACTAAAGCACTAGTACTTTCTCAATTTGAAATTAAAACAAATATCAAAAAGAAATACTTTACAAGGACTTTCAAAATTCGTGCCGGACATCGACAGGCGAACACCAAGAATGCAGCTGCAAGAGTAGACTGAAGGCACTTTAAAAAGCTAAAGCTGCCTGTACTGTGCGACGTGCGTGCACAGTCGACAAGTTGAAGGCTAGCTAGGCGCAGCGCAGGACGGGATACATGTCATGTTTTGTTTTCGCGCGTTGTTATTTTCGCGGTTCAAAGGCGATTCGCGAAATTCACAAAAATAAAACCACCACGAAAATTTCAGCTCATACAGTACATGCATTACTGCACAATGATTCTGTAGGGAAAGATTTAGGTGATGGGGTCAAAGTTGTTACCCTTTCATTCTCAGTACCTCTGTACACCCATTCATTTGGCAAAACAGTTTCTATAACCCTTTCATTCCCAGCTGTTTTGTAGATCCTTTCATTTTGCAAAACCCTTTTTATAACCATGTTACCCCTCCCCCCCCCCCCCCCCAATCCCCCTAGCCTCCAAATTAGAGAATCTTCAAAAACAAGCAAAACAAAACAAAAAAAGATCTGTGAGACCAGAAAAGTTCTACATAAATGCTTTGGTGGGGGAAACTTTAAAGTCATTTTATGGCAGATCCAAGGGTTACCCCTGCTGGGGCTGGGAACAGGTAGGGGACCAATTTTGACATTTTGATCTTACTTTTGAAAATGCTTGGTCAAAGTTTCTGCAAATTTTGGGTCCTCATGAATGCATCGAAGGTGAACTTGTGATACTCAGGTGAGCATGAGACTGTGTTGGTCTCTTGTTAGGTATAATACTTGTTATTGTAAGTTGTCTACTATTTATGCCAGGTTGATCTTGTGTTCTCGAGTAAGACATTTTCTCCACAATGTTCCCCTGTACACCTGAGTATCATTGAGCACCAGAGAGAGCCTGACCATTAGTGTGGTTTGATTTAGCTTATATGCTCTCAAGAGTGGAAGTCTGGCTTGATCACTCACTGGCAGAGATATACTGTATATGCTGAAATTTTTTGGTGGTGGTTTATATTCACAAATAGGCTCTTAATCACAAAAATATTAACAAGAAATAAAGCAAAAATTTGTTCAGCATGCACTGTCCTAAGCCAGCACACTAGCATAGCAATATGAGGGGACTACTTGAAGCCTGGCCCCGATACCTGCTATTAGGCCCCCTGCTCAAATCCTTGAATACTTGAATACTTGTCCTTTTTTTTTTTTTTTTTTGAGAGAGAGAGAGAGCTCTGATCACATTTCAAGCAATATTGTAACAAACCCGTTTGTTTGAGAAGACAGACTTTCTTCTACATACTTTCTTCTACATGTGTGTACTGTGTTTTGTTTTGCATTGTCATGATATTGAGAAGACCACAAAATGCAGGATTAACAACTTACATAAATGTCTGATCAGCTGCCAATCACAAAAATATCTACATGAAAATATCAGCGGGTACAGTAGGTGCAGGCTGGAAACCAATGACCATTGTGATAATATGTTGTAAAGCACTTTAAGCACCTGTACATGGTGGACAGGCCCAGAATTGCAATCATTGTCATGATAGTCATTATGGGTTCTATAAAGTTTTATAACCACTCATTTGAGGTATGCCAATGGCCCATGCTTCAACTGATTGCACATGATTCATTTCCCATCTAGAAACATGGCAATCCAATTGTCAGCAGGTACACAGAGTCACAGGAGAGACCGACAGCGTTTGAGGAGCTAGGGAAGGCACTGGTCGTCTACAGGAAAGTCTTGGACCAGTACGCAAAAGGGGTACGTCACTAGCTCTCTGATTTAAAGTTTATTTCACAGACTGTTTTAAGAACCTGTTGGTGGAGAGAAAGAGAAGATTTTCTTAGAACAGCAAATATTCTTTCATTGAATTGCAAAGCTTATTGTAGAAATATGTGAGGTCATTTTGGTTTTTGACTGAGCTAGTAGTACATCTACATACTACAGACACTATAGCCATTAGTCTCTTGTTTAGTTTGTTCAACCATTATTTCCAATTTCATGACCGTCTGACATGGCTGATTTAGAGATTCTTGTCACATATGTGACCACTCAGATCAAAATGCACAAGAAGTTACAGATTAGGATTCTGTGTAATGGACCAAAACAGTCATTTTGGTTGACCGACTTTTTTTTTAAAGTTTATCTGAGGAGAGTAATCTCTTCTCTACCTACTGTCAAAATTTGGCTCAAAACAAAATTGAAGATGAGATATAAGCAGTATATGTGGACCGTATTTTTATACCCCCACCCACACATAGTGTGTGTAGGGGGGGGGGGGGGTATGTAGGAATCACTCTGAGGTCGGGTGGACGGTCGGGCGGTTGGTCTGTTGCAAAATCTTGTGGATCGAACTCCTCTCTCATTTTTTGAGCAATTTACCCCAACTTTTGCATGTGTGACTGCTATCAAAGGTAGATGTGCAAGACACCTTTTTCGTTAGCATCGCATAATGCGTTGCCATGGCAACGGCATATTTTCATAAAAACTTGTGGATTGAACTACTCTTTCATTTTTCTGAGCAATTAACCCCAAATTTAGCATGTGTGACCGCTATCAAAGGAAGATGTGCAAGACACGTTTTTTGTTAGTATTGCATAATGAGTTGCCATGGCAATGGCAAATTTTAGAAAAATCTTACAAAATGTTGTGGATCGAACTCCTCTCCCATTTTTTGAGCAGTTGACCCCAAATTTGGCATGTGTGACCGCTGTCAAAGGTAGATGTGCAAGACACCTTTTTCGTTAGTATCGCATAATGCATTGCCATGGCAACGGCATATTTTCATAAAATTTTGTGGATCGAACTACTTTCTCATTTTTTGAGCAATTAACTTCAAATTTGGCATGTGTGACTGCTATCACAGGCAGATGTGCAAGACACCTTTTTCATGAGTACTTCATAATGCGTTGCCATGGCTACGACAGATTTTCATAAAATTCCTACAAAATGTTGTGGATCAAACTACTCTCTCAGTTTTGTAGCAATTCAATTTGAATTTGGGATATGCGATCAATGTAATGTATAGTTGTGCAAAATACATTTGATGTGTGTGTTAATAAATCTGTTGCCATGGCAACAGCAGTTTTTTTTTTACCAATCATACAAAAATGTGTGGATTAACCTAACTCCTTCAGTTTTTAAGCATTTGACTTGAAAATTGGCACATGTGACTACTATGGTACATAGATGTACATACTTACTCTTTCGTCATTGTTGATCAATGCGTTGCCATGGTAACAGCATAGTTTGAATGAAAATCATATGGAAATATTGCACATTCAGTTAACTCCCTCAGTCTTAGAGCATTTGACTTGAAATTTGGCACACACGACCACTATAGTATATAGATGTGCAAACTTAATCTTTCATCAGTGGTGAACAATACGTTGCCATGGTAACAGCTTTTGTTTAACCAAAAAGCGTACAAAAATATTGCGGATTCCGCTAACTCCCTTAGTCTTTGAGCATTTAGTTTGAAATTTGGCACACATGACCACTATGGTATGTAGATGTGTAAACATAATCTTTCGTCAGTGGTGATCAATGTGTTGCCATGGTAATGGCATATTTTGAATGAAAATCATGCAAAAATAATGTTCAGTTAACTCCCTCAGTCTTTGAGCATTTGGCTTGAAATTTGGCACATGTGACCACTAAAGCGTATAGATGTGCAAACTTGATCTTTTGTCAGTGGCGAACAATGCGTTGCCATAGTAACAGCATCTTTTCACTAAAATGGATACAAAAATATTGTGGATTCAGGTAACTCCCTCAGTCTTAGAGCATTTAGCTTGAAATTTGGCACATGTGACCACTATAGTACGTAGATGTGAATACATAATCTTTCGTCATTGTTGATCATTGTGTTGCCATGATAACAGCATATTTTGAATGAAAATAATGCAAAAATATTGTGGATTCAGTTAATTCCCTCAGTCTTTGAGCATGTGGCTTGAAATTTGGCACATGTGACCTCTATAGCATATAGATGTGCAAACTTAATCTGTCATTAGTGTTGAACAATGTGTTGCCATGGTAACAGCATTTTTTTCACCAAAAAGCATATCAAAGATAATGTGGATTCAGCTAACTCCCTCAGTCTTTGAGCAATTAGCTTGAAATTTGGCACACTTGAACACTATGGTACGCAGATGTGCAAACTTAATCTTTTGTTTTTATTGATCAATGCGTTTCCATGGTAACAGCATATTTTGAATGAAAATCATACACATTTTATTGTGGATTCAAGTAACTCCCTCAGTCTTTGAGCATTTAGCTTGAAATTTGGCACATGCAACCACTATAGTACAGAGATATGCAAACTTCATATTTTATCATTTTATCATTTATCAGCGTTTTCACTGACAAACACAGAAATTGTCGGTATATTTATTTTTCTCAGATTTTGGGCATTAGACAAGAGATACGAGATATGATATACAGCTGTATATGTGAATGCCATTGGGCAGTGTATTCGTATTCTTATTTTATGTTGAGTAACATATTATCATGTTCATAAGTTTGTTATTAGCAAGAATATAATAAGATGGTTGCTGGCTGGGTTCATCTCTTCCCGCTTTGGGTGGGGGTATTTATCACTCTCAGTGAAAGTTTTAATAGGCCCATCACCATGTTATAATCGCTTGTTTGACTAGTAAACGTGTAATTGTCAGTGTATAGTTATTGTGTGACTGTATGTAGGGGACTCAGTGGAAGAAAAAAACCTGTCCACATACAGTGTGTTGTATTTGATGTATATGTCTCTGCAACTGTAATGTTTGTTTGTGCAGGGCCCCCAGTAAGAACAGTACTTGCCTACTGATGGGGCTACCCTTTTGAAAAAAGACTGAATAAATAAATAAATAAATAATATCATTGTTGAACAATGAAAATCATACAAATATTTCGATTCTCCTAACTCGCTCTGTTTTAGAGTATTTTGGCTTCAAATTTGGCACTATGTATGTTGCCTCTACATTACCTAGATGTGCAAAAAATCTTTTGTCAGTGTTGAAAATTAGTTGCCATGTCCAACATTGTGTTGCCATGGTAACACAATTTTTAATGAAAGAAATTGTCAGTTTGTTTATCTTGCTCATTCAGTTTTTGAGCACTTGACTTGGAATGTGGGACATTTGACTAACAGTGAGCAGTGCATTTATTCACTGTTGAACAGTGCATTGCCATGATAACATTTTTTTTTTTCCATTAAAGAGTAAAAAAAAAAAATAATCCTGTTTGAGCTAATTCCCTCAGTTGTGGGTGGGTGTATATTAATCACAATGAGTGATAGTTCTAGTTTCAGACAGGTGCTGGCTTTCACTGTGATTTTCATTGATACTATTACGCAGCACACTTTAGTAACCCTAATCTTTAGATCCCATTTTTTCCCCTTTCTATGAAACTGCACCTCCTGACTCTTTCTTATTTCACTCATTTTTTTTAATGGGGTTAGGATGGTCCAATTTTAACAGGTAACTGTAGGGCAAGAAATATTTGTGATGTCAAGTTTTCACGAATTTGAGCTGATTGCCTTTTTCGTGGCATGAAATTTTCGCAAATATCCACTGGCATTCAGTGCATATAGTGTAAATTAGAACTTTCATGTGCATTATAATTTTGCAAATCTTTGCTCTTGCAAAATTCCTGAAATTAAAATGCACATGAAAATTTCAAGTTTAACAGTATGTATCATCTTCAAGCTTAGAGGTTTCTCTTCTAGAATATTTAGAAAAATGAATATGAATATTTGCCTGCTTTTTGTGGGTTTAGAGTCGGGTGGTCACATATAGCAGAGAGCACTTTATGACAGATAAAAGTAACATATACAACACAACCAGTCATTGGTGAATATGCTAACAGCTACAGTAGGTTTATTTCTCTAGTACTGGGTGCAACAGAAATTGAAATTACAGAATGAAGTGTAGGAAATTTTTGAGTATTTCGATTTTCCAAATTCCAAGGCATTAGAAATGCCTGTAAAACTGTGCAGTTGACATGTATCGAGATTGAATGTATAAATCTTTACTCAGGAGGAGAAGTACGCCCACTTGGAGAAAGACGAAATTGCCAAAATGGAGAAGGCAGTGACCGAGAAGGAAGAGTGGCGAAACTCCAAGCAAAATGCCCAGAACCAGCTGGCTAAGCACCAGAACCCCACCGTCACCGTTGCTCAGATTAGGACTGAGGTTGGGGTGAGTATCATGTCATGCCGCCCTCTACTGGCAGTGCTGCAGCAATTACCAACTGACACAGAGGGTGCTATTTAGCAGCAGCTAGTATTAAGAAATTATTATGAAGAAGTTTGGTGATTGGCAAGGTCCACATTGGCCAGGTCGCGCGGTCAGGTCACATGATTTGGGACCAAACTTCAAGGCTTTGAGATAATTTGTAAATAGAAATTATAACAAGAATATGTATGAATCCAGGAGGTGGTTACCGTGATGCAGAATTTCAGCCACCTCAGGGTCATATTATTGAACGAGTTTAGTGCATTTGTTGGAACACAAGATTATCACACAATTGTCGCAGGATTTGCACTTAACTGTATGCTAGCCGAACTAAGTTTGAAGGGGGTATATAGGAATCTGCATGTGGTGGCGCTGTCAGTCTATTGCAAATGTTGTAGATCGAACTACTTTTCCAGCTTTCAAGAGATTCAGTGGAAAATTGACTCACATTTTGAGCTTAAAGGCATTATTTTCCATTTGCAGATGAAACGAAAACCCAGCTTTCGTGCTTCAAAATAGCTCTAAAATGTGAGTTAGGGATAAAAACAACCAATGTAAAATTTTAATCAGGATAATCAATATTAAGTATTGTTAAATATTCAAAGTGTGAACAATAGCTATAATAAGACTGTTTCGAGACTAAACCATCTATAGTTATGGTTTATTGAGAAAAATAGTGATATCTCCTATTGTAGGTTTTATTGAGAAATTTTCATGGTAGGATGTTTTGTGATACAACTGACCTACACATGTGCATGAAATGTGATAACTGGAACATTTTTTAAATTTCTGCTCCCAATAGTAAACTGTACCTTTAAAGGTACTAGCCCACATTTGCAAACCCACGAAAATCAAAACTGCATAAAACAGGTCCAATATGACTTCAAGTACAAGTTATAACAGTAACATACCTCACCTGTCGCTCTTTGTCTATACCATTCGATAAAAGAGAGAAAATCATCGTTTTAAAATCAATTTTCAAACCGGGTCAACTCGACCCAAAATCGAATTATGAGCGCGGGCTATAGCTACGTACATTGTACATGTAACACGTACGTGGACCGGAGCTAGCGAGCGTTATACGCATGCGTACGGATTACGGTGCATTTTCATTTATTTTTATGAAAGTAATGGACTAATTGGAACGAAATTTTGCACAGGTGTTACTGCAATCAAACCCAAACTCCATGCTAATTATGAGACCAATTGCTGCAGGTTTACAAATGTGGGCTAATACTGTATTGTACTGTACAGTACTGGTTGAGCCGAGGATTCAGCTTGTAACGTTTTGCGAGATATTTAGAAACCACTCTATGAAATGTTAAAGAGCATACAATTCTAAGGGGAATCAAAAGTTTATTAGATGAAAATCGCTTGTCACTTTTATTAGGATCGCTTTTTTGGATATCTCAGCCATTTCAAGGCCAATTTTCATCAAATGTTGTATCTTTCTTGAAATTCCATGCTTTTTCATATTTCATAAGAGCTTTCTCATTATCTCACACACACAAAAGTAATAAATCTGAATCCTCACCTCAACCAGTACTGTACAGTCCCTTTAATGTAAAGTTTTGCAACTTACTTTTTTCGTCTGTTGTGCATTGCCACAGTAACAACACATGGTATTGCCACAGTAACAGCATTGCCACAGTAACAACACAGTAACAACACATTGCCACAGTAACAACACAGTAACAACACATGGTCTCAAAATCAAAGTAAAAAGCTTGCAGATCTAACTACCCCAGGTTTCAAGCGATTCAAATGAAATTTGGCATGCAAGTTGAGCTCAATGTGATGTTATGCTGTGCAAGACACATTTGTCAGCAGTAGCAAAAGTAAGTTGCCATGGTAATGGTTCATTATGTCTCCAAAATCAGGCAAAAGGCTTGCTTGGAGATGTCATAATAAGTTATGCAAGAAAAATTTGTAAGTATAGCTGAAGTGCATCGTCATGGTTACAGTGTATTTTGACCCCAAATTGGGAAAAAAAAAACACCTTGCAGATAAAACTTCTCCAGTTTTCAAGCAGTTCAAATCAAATATAGTAAGTGTAGGATGTTTTAGACTGACATTTTGATGTACCTGTAGTGATATAGATTATTTGAGAAGTGAACTTTGCTATTATATTGCATCAAATATTTGTGAATTGTCATATGCAGACCCTGAGGGCAGTGTGCGATCCCATCATGAACAAGCCTAAGCCAAAGCCAAAGGAGGAACCTCCGAAGGATGAGGGGGCAAAACCAGATGACACAGCAGCAACCAAAGAGGGCGGTGCAGCTGACAATAAGGAGGAGAAGATGGAAGAAGAGGGACAGCAAACCACACCGAGTGAAGACAACACCAAGGGGGACACTGGACAGCCTGACCCTGAGATGGAGCTGGATTAATGTCAATGTCAAGGACATCTTGGAAGGACAACTGTCAGATATACTCATTTGCTCAGTGTTCTTTCTGTTTTAACCCCCTTATCCTACTAAATGTTATCTTTGTGCACTTGAGAGGTCTTTGCTGACCTATGAAAATGGATATGCCAACATTAAGGTCAAATGGTAGTTATTGGATTTTACTCTCTTTTTTTTATATTCTTTGGACTCCCGAGTCAGACAAATTATTCTGCTGCACAAATGCTTGGATGATTATCAATATAGTATATATTTCTTGCAATAGGAGATTGATGAAGAGAATCAGCAGATTTGTCATGAGCATGTAGTTTATGTATCTGTTATACTGCTTCCTATGTGAAACAACTAAGCTGGGTGCAAGTCTCTTCGCTTTCTCCAGACCTGTGATTAGTGTGATAGGTAGGAGCCGATACCAATAATTTCATGGACTATTTGACAAAAAAAAAAAAAAAAATTGAATGATCTGTCAACATTGATGGAAGTAAAGTTAAGATTTTTATTTTGCATGTTTGTGTTGTCAAGAGTATTAAATGCTCACTAGTGTCATGTAGACGCTGAACCTAATAGACAGATTTGAAACAAGCACTGGTATTTGTTGAGTTTATTTTGTGGAGATACAAGCAGACACACAGCACATTTTGCTAATTAGAGATTTCTGTGTTTTGTACAAACTTCACAGTCATTCTAAGATAATTTATTTTTTGATTACAGTCACATGTCAGAGTTGAGCAGCACCGAAACTGCAAAAGTGTCAGCACTCCAAGCAGAGAGTGTGATGTATGTAATCACTTTGTGAGAAGATGTGGCAATGATTATCACCTCATAGTGAAATTGATGTAGTTTGATACTGTGGGGTTGATGGTTATCGACTGATGGAAACTAATGATGACTCACAAGTTGGGGTGAGATGATGTTGCAAGCTTTGTACATGTATATATAGACATTGATATGTGACAATATCCTGAACAGACCCCCTATATATTGTGTGATAATTGTGGAGCACATTGCCATACAAATCACTACACTATGCACCAGGCCACAATCACTATTTGCAGAGTTTGTTTTGTGAGTGCAACCAATGTTGATGCATGTATCATAAAGAGACAATATTGAGACCAAGCGGAGGGAAGTGCACAATGTCAGAAATTCTAGTCACTCAAAGCTGTTGATATGAAATGCTAATTTTTGGTGTCCTCATTTTTGTCCGGCTATTTCTGTGTGCATGGTCTTTGGCTTTGGTTGCACAATCATCTTTATCCCAAATAAGCTTAGTAAGAATCATGTCTTGAAGGCAGACGGTAGCTTTAAAATCAATTCTGGATGATCAAGCAGTCTCACTCATTCGTGGTTGATGTCCAATATATCTTTTTATTATTAGGGAAAAACAACAACAACAACAAAACAAATGCATTCCTGCTGCAGCTAGATGGTTAGATGATATCAAGCAACACTCGATGTACTGCTTTGTGGGATCTTGGACAATTTAAAAGAAACTCTCAACTTTAAATGAATAATTTCACTTTTTGGGTGTTTTTGTCTGTAAGTTTTCATTACAAATGTGTGCCTACCACTGGAATACTTGCAAGATATGATTTATCCATGTTGAGTTGGGAAATTTTACACTCTTTTATTAGAAATTCTGGTTCTATTTGATTGAAATGACAGCAGAAAGAAAAATATAAACCCTACATTTATGCGCATAATGTCTGCTCTTTAGTCATATAATTAATTCATGCTGTAATCCTCTAAATAAATATTTGTTCGGGTAACACAAGCAATTTATCCATATAAATGGCACAATGTGGAAGATTGATTCCATGTGCTGACTACTGCTAGTCAGCATGGAATGAATTGTATCATTTGTCCATTTTCAGGTATGTATGTGTGTGTGTAAGTAAGTCAGACCACTTTACCAGGTTTTCACCCTGTTTTGTATGAGATGTTGGATCTTTTGCATACAGGGATTATGTCTCTTGCACAGGAGGGACATCCAATTTATTATGCCTCCGCCACAAAGTGTTGTCAGAGGCATTATTGTTTGTTTGTTTGTTTGTTTTAACTGGACCTCAAACTAGCTTATCTTTTGATTGTAAGGGAGATGCTACAAAGCCCTTACAGGCAGTGTTCAAAATAGTAGAAAACACAAGCAATCCAACAGTGAAAAAGTACAAATTAAACCTCAAATGTAAGTGTGCCATATGATCTTACTGTAGAGTCCAGTCAGGTATTATCACTGAATACAATTGCCACAAATTTGCATAGACTAGATATGAAATCAGATGAGATGTCAGTTCTACAGTGGAATGTGGAGCATTTTGTACCGATATTGCATTGCTAACAATGATAAGCTCCACATATGATTTGTCTCCAGATGTATTTATCTTTAATCCCCATGTGATGTATAGTGCTAAAGTTATCTTGATGCGCAGTGTACAGAATTTAATGGCATACATGAACGTTTTTGGATTTTTTTTTCTCTCCTTTTTTTGTTTGTTT
The DNA here is from genome assembly GCF_964275005.1 of Diadema setosum. Lineage (NCBI taxonomy): Eukaryota > Metazoa > Echinodermata > Echinoidea > Diadematoida > Diadematidae > Diadema > Diadema setosum. The sequence goes on from NC_092695.1 coordinate 13,638,941, forward strand.
TTTTGTTGTTAGTCTGGCTAGTAAATGATATGTTCTCTAAGGAATGTTGTGAATTCTTTGCATAGTGAGGAGGAAAATATTTGTTCAGTTGATGTATTGTAGCCCTGTTGAAATGTAGGAGAAAAACAATAAATTTGCTTGATGTGTATATTGTCAAGAGATGCCCATCCAGCATAAAGATCATGAATTTTGGGTCTTTTTGATTTTGTTGTTGTTTTTGTCACAATAAATATGTACATTGTAGTGTAAAGTTTGGGTCATGGACCTGCTGCCCATGGACATTCATCACTTGTTGATTAACTTATGTGCCTGTTTCTGTCAAAAGCGTTACAAGACTTTATACAGTACTTGCTTTCCTGCTTTGATCTCATTATTTCCTCCCGACAGCCAGCCTGGATAAAGAAGACGGTGCTTTGAGATATCTTAAAACTACATGGACAGAAGATAATGACTCTTTTTGAATCAAGAAAAATGCAGTTACAGTTGGTAGTGTATGTTCCGGAATTATCGCTCAAGCAATTTCATTTGTGAAATGCATGTACACATACTTTACAAGAGAAAGCAAATATTTTTGCATGTAGATTGTAATACTCAATTTAATTTTCCACATTTTTTGCACATTGTTTCAAAATAAACATGGACAGTGACAGAAGACGACATAATGTCTTACCATTAATCAACGTGTATGCCTGGCCACAAGTGTCTACTTCAGTAAATACCAGTTTTGTGACACAAGAATGGTCATTGTTTAATGTTTGCTGCTCCCCATCATTGGTGTTTATTCAAAGGCAGTCGAGTCTGAAAAGGCACCTTTGCCAAGCAGAACCAAAAGGAGGGCAACGTTTCTTTTGTCAGTGACGATGTACGATTGCACAATCGTCATTGTCCAAACATTTTAATGTACTCATCAAGATGCACATGTGTGTGTTTGTGTGCGTGTGTGTGTGTGTGTGTGTGTGTGTGTGTCTTTGGGGGGAGGGTGTTTTTGTGATTGTGTGTTAGGCATGTTTGTGAGCCAACACTATTTGATACACACTGTTAAAACCCACTTGATGTCCAAGTTGTATTTACAGAGTAGAGCAGAATTAAACAATGATACAGTGGCATATGTATACTAGATGATATGATGAAATTTCCCCTATTTTCTGGCACACAATACTTGAATACTGTAGTTGATACGAATTCAGAGACAAATTATATCCGCGTCAAATTATAAAGGGGGAGAGGGTTCTTGTTGCTGAATCAGTGATAAAGAGAATGAATTCATGATAGGTCTCCAGTGGGAGAGTTTTGATAAGCAGTGACATGACCTTGTCAACTTTGCATTATGCGATTGTGTCTAATATTGCTGCTGATAGAAAATATTGCACAGGGGAATGTCGCTTGGGACGACTGAAATTGCCTCTTATCATGTATCTCATTATTTCAATTCAATTCAATTCAATTCAGTTTTTTATTTTCATCCAACAAAAGGTAATACAAATACACACACACACACACACAAAGAATGCATTTGATAAACCACATTGTTAAAAATTTGTGAGAAATATAAATCATAAAGCCTAAAACAAAATATATGAACAAAGTAATGGAAAACATGTACCGGTACATATAGTTTGCAATGGTGACAAAAATTGATACAGTACATACGGAAAAAGAGTTGTCTACTCAAAAGTGGAGCTTGTAAAATGTATATCATTTGAAAAACAATACAAATATCATTGATTATACAGGCGACGCCCGTCCTCGGGACCGGCAATTTTCTTGCATTATATCAAAATTTCATTAAAGCAGAACAGGTATGTAAAGATAAAGATGATTTTGGAACCTGATATTTTCCTCATTGTAACAAAAATTGTTATAACCATATACATTATAACAGGAATGCACTGTATGTCCAAATGTATGTATTTACAATCAGAGCATTTTATAACCGATATGTATTTTGCAGATAATAATGACAATAATGATAATGGTGATAATAATAATAATAATAATAATAATTAGATTACGGATAGCACAGACAAGCAAACTTAAAATGAGATAAGTGTTACAGAACAGACACTGTTCATTGAGCTGTGTGTACCTGGATAATACAATAAAACTGCAATCCATACAAAAACACACAGTTGATCACGCGAATAAAAAAAGAAAAGAAAAATAAAGAGTTCACACTTGAGCAAAAGACGGGATATTGTAGTAGAATGAAAGAACGCATCAACATTATAACACAATAAAGGTCAAAGAGAAAGGACAAGGGGCAGAGAAGCAAGGAGCGAGGTTTGTAACCACTCCATCGATCGCCAGGACAGGTGAGAGTACGAACAAGTTGTATGTAGGTATCATAATATGTAGGAAGCAATTATTTTGTCTTCGTCAAGTCTTTGTCATTGACTCGTGCATCGATACTTGCGCATTAAAAAGCATTGCACAACTGATATCCTTCAATAATATTTAATTTTCTTCTTTTTTTTTTTTTTTTTTTTTACTTTCGTGATTGATGTTCTTAAAATTCCACCAAAACGTGTGCACTATATTATCGTTGATTAATTTCACATATTAAAAATGCAAAAAATTAATAATAATAATAATGAAATAAACCTCCCTTGTGAAGGAGGAGGTGTGAGCTCCCTCCGCCCTCCCCGGCTAGACTTCCAAACTTACACAATGAAAAGACGCGCTTATAGCCATTCACAATGTCCTAAAATATTTGTTTCTCACTTTTTTGATGAACATTTTCTTAAACTTCTGTGCTCCAGATCGTTGAATTTCAAATCTAAAAACGTAAAAACTCCCTCCCATATCCTCCCCCTTCTGTCCATCTCCGTATATAGACTTAAAGGGACTGTACAGTACTGGTTGAGGTGGGGATTCATGTTTTGAACATTCCCAAGTGAGATAATGAAAAGCCTCTTATGAAATATGAAAGAGCATGTAATTTTAAGAAGGATTCAACGTTTGTTTGATGAAAATTGGTTTTCAAATGGCTGAGATATCTAAAAAAGTGCTAATAATAAAAGGCGACATGCCACAACTTTATTAGGATCTCTTTGTTTCACCTTGTTTTTGGATATCTCAGCCATTTCAAAACCAATTTTCATCGAATAAACTTTTGATACCCCTTAGAACTGCATGCTCTTTGACATCTCATAGAGTGGTTTCTGAATATCTAGTAAAATGTTAAAAGCTAAATCCTCACCTCGACCAGAACTGTACACACCCTTTAAGTACACAGTGACGGAAAACCACCACATTAGCCATTCATAATATTGCCTGTATCCTTTTTTTTTTTTAATCGACAATTTTCAAAATACTCCCGAGATGTATGCACCATGATTATGATACTAAAAACTTTCATCGGTTGGGGATGACAATAAATTTAAAAGGTTAAGCTTCTACCAACCTTTAGTTGTAGTAGGCAAGCTTTCGTCCTACTCCTGAGGACTTTCTCAAGCCTTATGCAGTGAAGTGTTGTCTTGCTGCCGTTGCCTGTCTTAATGTATGCACCATAGCGTCAAGTTTCAGTTCTAAAAAGGCAAAAGCTCCTCGTTTGGGATGAGGATATTCCCGGTTGGGCCGTCCCTAACTGGATCCTCCTGTAAAACAGCCAAGGGTGTCATGATGTCTATTCGCCTAGTTAGGCTATTTATCATGAGTGAAAGCATCATATTGTTGTATTTGTATGATTATTTTTACGCTGACGGAAATATCTACCTACCTACCTACATACCTACCTACCTACCCACTATACCCACCCACCCATACCCTCCCCTTCTGTCCATCTCCATAGACTTAAAACACAGTGAAAATGCACACAGAGAAAATGAGGTGATGACAGGTACCACAATTCGGCCATTTACACCCTTGAATATTCATTACTTTTAGTTTAAAAACCTTCCCTATGCACCAGATCATAAAATTTAAGTTATGAAAATGCAAGAGCTCCATCACCCCCCCCCCCCACCACCACCACCACCACCACCACCACCGGTGGTCCAGCTTCGAGCGCCATCTTTTACAATAAAATAAGTTTATCTAAAAAATGTATCTCTATTGCCCCAGTCCCAGACAAAGATTCATTAAAGCAAACACGGTAGCTTGATATTAAACTTGATGAAATGTACAATATTTACAGATGAACTGAAGATAGGATATTAATCTCATTGCACCAGAGGTACTCACATGTTACAAGCGTAGTCTTTTGAGTGGGTATATACCTCCACTTTTTTTTTCTCAGAGTGTATATAGAGTGTATGTATCTGTATTGTACTGATCATGTAGACATCAACATGTTGTTAATCCTGTCTGGTTATGTATATTTTCAACGATTCGCATGTCAAATTCATAATATTGTTTCTTATACATTCCGTTGAAAAAAAGAGTGAAAATAAAGTTTGAATTTGAATTTGAACATAACGCGAAATGATTTCGCACATAGAAATTATTGATATGGCACTTCCATGAAAGCTTGTTATCAAAGCAAACACCTTATAAGAATTTAATGAAAGAAACTTCTGCGGGGGGGGGGGGTAGTATAATGTTACAAAAGCAATATTGCCTGGAACTCCTACTATTTAAAGAGTTGGTAAAATAATATGATATAATTTGTTTTATTTTCAATATCTAATGACAATTGTTTGCGTTTATATTCACTGTTTAACATTTTTTAATTCACCATCTACTGTTCTGATCCAAATATTGGGATAAGGGTGAGAGTGACAAATGTTTCAGTTTCAGTCTGTTTATTTAGGCCTATTTGTATTAAAAAAAAAATAGTGCAACAAATCAAAAATTTTCACATGAAAATAAAAACAAGAGTATACTCATAAGAAATATGTATTTGTTATGTGCATAGTGTATACATACATAATTTGTATTCCATGGTAGAGGAGACCGTTATCAATAAGCAATATATTTGCCTTATTTGGGCAGGCCCCTGGACAGGTTGGAGTCATCCGCGAATAATGTAAGTTTGTCTGAGGACCTACATGAAAATCATGAAGTAAATTATTGATAACAATTGACCGAGCAAGCTTCCTCATGGAACACCAAATTCAATAGTTTTCATTTAATGGGAATCAAAGCCGTTGATTTATTACGTGTATATAATGGGTTCTGTTGGATCCAGTAACTCGTGAACCGCTTCAAGGCTATTCCACGTGATAATTCGGAGAGAAGTTTATCGTGATTAATCGTGTGAAAAGCTTTGGAGAAGTCCAGGAAGATGTCTATTGTATGTGAAAATGTATTGAGTGCATGTGCAACTTTCTCAGCAAAAGGTATGAGTAGCGCGTGCGTTGTGTTGTAATTTTGTCTGAATCCAAATTAACTTGAAGTTTGAAAAATGACGCTTTTTCAGAGAAATTTCGCAGTGCGGATGTATATTATACTTTCAAAAATGTGTAGGAGTCGAAGTTAAGAAAGATACTGGTCTATGATTACTGGCATCATCCTTCTCTCCTTTCTTGTAGATAAAGGAATTTATATAACGTTTGCAATCTTCATGTTATTTGGCACAAGCTCAGTTCTAAGCGATACGTTTGTAATGTGTGCTATCTGCTATTTCCGAAATCATATTTCCTAACAAGTAGTTTTCAATTAAATCTTAACCAGGGTTCTTTCTCTTTTTCAAATAAAAACAATCTTGATAATGATTACTTCTTCGTTAAATGTAGGGTCAAAAGATAACGTTTTGAAGTTCGGTGTATCTAAAAGTTGCTAAACATTTACAAGATAAAGGGATATTTTGTGACAGATAATTACAAATTTCAGCCATGCTAGCAGGTGTCAGTACCATATCGTATTTCTGAAAGGTTAGAAGCATTATTACATGTGTTTTCTTTATTAGTTTCATTTTTCCATCTGAGATGATGACCGGATAGCACATATTCAGCTGCACTATAGCCTGCTGGCTGGTCTTCCATGGGGTACTGTTTTAATAAAAGTTTGATATGAGGTTGGAGGCAAGACCACTTAATCGGGTTAAACACCCTGCTCTTTTCGATGAATAAATGAAGCGGGATCTTTTACGTGCATGAGCTGTTACTCTCTCACACGAGCCTGGGGACCTCCCGAGGGACAGAGTGCATGGGCGTAAATCCCGGGGGGATGGGGGGATATATCCCCCCCCCCCCGAAATGGAGGAGGGGGGTATGGCCTGTACAATCATCCCCCCCCCCCCCTGAAATTTGAGGGGAAAATGGAGGAAGCAGAAATGTGATTGTATCAATTTTGGCATATTGCATGACGTTCGTACGCCCCTCCGGACAGGTAACAGAGCTGAACAGTCTTGTAGGATAATGTATACATAATTTTCTCAAGCGCTCGCTCACTTCGCTCGCTCGCAAAGACAGTAATATCGACATAAGGTATGGCCCAGACGTTGACAACGTCAAATAGTATAGGTCTACATGTAAACATGTAAATCCAAAATTTCACCAAAAGTGTGCACCAGATCGCTTAATTTCAGGTCTGAAAATGCAAAATCTTCCTCGTCTGAGAGGGGGGTATCCCCCTCCCACTACCTCTAGTCCGGGAGCCAGCGGGGGTCAGCCTAGCTGAAAAGGTTACCAATTTTTATGTGTATAGCAATTTAGTACATATGCCCCTGAGTATGGAAATGCACGTCTGGCTGGTCGTCGGTGGTGGGTGTGGCCAGGAGGGCCACAAAAAGGACCCCCAAAATTAGGCTAGCCTAGCTGGAAAAGTAACCCCAGGAAAACAACTGGAACTTGTTCGTTACACTTACAGGATAAATGAATGACCATTGCCAGACGTTTTAAGTGGTGGGGGGTAGCTGCCAGACGCCCTTAAAGACCCAACTCCAGCTAGGCTAGCCTAGCTGAAAAAAGTAACCCCATGAAAACCACTGGAACTTGTTTGTTACACTTCCAGGATAAACGAATGACCATTGCCAGACGTTTTAAGCGGTGGGGGTAGCCGCCAGACGCCCTCAAAGACCCAACTTTTTCCAGCTAGGCTAGCCTAGCTGAAAAAGTAACCCAATGAAACCCACTGGAACTTGTTCGTTACACTTCCAGGATAAATGAATGACCACTGCCAGACGTTTTAAGGGGGGGGGGGGGGGGGGTAGCCGCCAGACGCCCTTAAAGACCCAACTTTTTCCAGCTAGGCTAGCCTAGCTGAAAAAGTAACCTAATGAAACCCACTGGAACTTGTTCATTACACTTACAGGATAAATGCATGACCATTGCCAGACGTTTTAAGTGGTGGGGGGTAGCCGCCAGACGCCCTTAAAGACACAACTTTTTCCAGCTAGGCTAGCCTAGCTGAAAAAGTAACCAGTGAAACCCACTGGAACTTGTTCTTTACGCTTACAGCTAAGATATATGCATGACCGTTGCCAGACGTTTTAAGTGAGGGTGGGGGGGGGGGGGGTAGCCGCCACACGCCCTCAAAGACCAATTTTACCAGCTAGACTAGCCTAGCTGGAAAAATAACTTCCTGAAACCCACTGGAACTTATTCTTTTGATACACTCAAAGGATAATTGAATGACTGTTGCCAGACAATTTAAGTGGTGGGGGTAGCCGCCATCGCCCCAAAGACCCAACTCTTACCAGCTAGGCTAGCCTAGCTGAAAATTAAAGTAACCCTATGAAACCCACTGGAACTTGTTCGTTACACTTACAGGATAAATGCATGACAGTTGCCAGACACTTTAAGTGGTGGGGCGTAGCCCCCAGACGCTCTCAAAGACCCAATTTTACCAGCTATAGGCTAGCCTAGCTATAAAAGTAACCTCCGGAAACAACTCCCTGTATAGATTCGTGGAATTCATTTTGGTTCTTAAGCAGAGAAACACTTTGAAAAACCTTAAACAAATTACACTGAACAAGGATGATGACATAGAATGTTCACATATTTCAGAAATGATAGCAGTGTAATTCCATAACAATACCGCTTGCTTGCGAGTTCACCTGTCTATAATCTATACATGCCTTATTCTTTTGTTCTGCTTCCTTGAGCCCCAACTCATGCGTTCTTATGGTGACTCTGCCATGTCATCATCCTTGTTCATTACAATTTGTTCTATTTTTTTTGCAAATATTCTTATTCGTCATCCCAATTATCACAAATTCTGGAACTCTGTCCTCAGTATAACTAATTCATAGTTGTACAAATGTAAAAATCTGAAAATCACCCGGAGGTCTCCTTTAATGGGGGAGTTTCTTGAGCGCACAGGGAAACATGCTTTGAAATATCAATAGGGCAAGTGTTGAGACGAAATACTGTAGAAATATGAAAATATACAGTGCTGTGGTTTTGGTAGAAGAAATAAGGTATCTGTATTTGTCCTCAGTGAGAACCAAAAAACTTATTTGGAAAGAATAATAGACAGCAAAAAAGAATTGCCCAATCAAACATGTCGGGATTTTTCTCAAACATGTTCTCATTTTATATGCAGTGTAAAACAAAAACAAAAAAAAACAAAAAACAAAAAACAAAAAACAGGGACGGGTACAGTATCCGGATGGAAATTGGTAGGATGGGCGTAAACCCGCGGGTATTATAACCTGCTGACGTGAAAAAAAAAAGAAGACAAAAACTACTTTCTTTCTCTGCCCTGGGGAGAAATATTCATCAATTCCATTTTGGAAATGTTGAAAATCACACAACTCTTGATGAAATCGTGTCCTACAGTATCTCTTCTTATATGAAGGCTTTTTTGATAATTAAGTTTCTTTCCTCTATGACCATGATAAAACAAACCCCTGATGATTAAAACAAAAGACAATCAAAACTTGGCAAATGAACTCTTTGGACATTAGCAAAAGGGAATACATATTTACATTAACAGTTTTTGCAAACGCTTGATACAATTGTCTAATACTCCATCAAGCTCATAAAAATACAATTCTACTGCAACAAGAAATCCATTCAGTAAGACTCGTACTCAGTGTACATAGCTTAAAATGCCAACTTTTAAAAAATAATGCCCCAGCTCTTAAATTTACCTTTAAAATGGGAAGTAAAGCTCAACACCTTTGGCCTATGACTTTTTAGGTATACCGTATCATCTTACGGTTGAGGAGATGGGTAAAGAAAAATTAATAACGAAATAAAACTTCTAGGAACACGCTTCACATTACCTCATCGTTTTCTTATCTTAAGAAAGAAACGAAATCTGAAAATTGTTCAAGAGTGTTTTTGAACATAGTACATTGCAAAAGCAGAAAAATTCTGTGTTTTTAAGAAACATAACTCATAACAACAAGGCATTCATGTCATGTCTAGTATTGCATGTTTTTGGTTTGGAAGGTTTTGGATGCTAATATTTCAAGACAAGTTTATGCTCCGGCACTTAAATGAACTTAAATGTAAAGTAATGATCAACCTCTCTTGCCAATAAACTCAACATTTGCTGTTCTTCAGTAAAATATATGACAGAAACATATGAGAAACATGTCTAAGAATTTGTCACGTTCATTATGAATAAGCTCACAGCAACAACAAAAATATTATGTTATCTATAAACTAACTTTACATGAAATCATTATTGGCTCCTCTTAACGAAATTGAAAAAAAAAAAACCCAGAACATCTGACACTGTTCAAAATCGCTTCCTGATAACTACGAAAGCAAAGGAAACTTAGTGTTTGTAACCACTATACTGTACTGACACGTGTCTACAGATCTGTCTGAATATAATTTTATACAGTAAGTACTTGGTTTGGAGGACATTTAGATGCCAACTTTTCAAGAATAATGTTCCAGCACTGACATTAACTGATAAAAAAAAGGAATGCTCAGCTTCTTTATCCAATTAGCTCATAGGTAATTCCTTGTAGTTGAAAAACAAAAAACAAAAACAAAAACGAGTACACATAAAAATATAGACTTCCCGTAACATGTATCACAGGTCATGATCTCCACATTTGCTCCTCTTAACTTATAGATATAAGTATCTAAATTTGTTTTAAATGACCTTTTAACAATATAAAGAAAAACATGTGTCTGCAAAGGCTTGACACGTGTCTAATACTTGGTCACGCTCATATTAAACGTAGCTCACAGGAACAAGGAATTCATGTGTGTATAAAATAATACTGCAAGTACTTGGTTAGCTAGGGATTAAAATGCTAATGTTTTAAAGCAAATGCTTCAGTAACTAAATGTTCAACTTCTTTTGATATAGCCAATGAGCTCATGGACGTACTATAGGACCTAGTATTACCTTGTAGCTGAAAAGACGGTGACGAGTAAAGATGAAATAGCAAAATAGAGACTTCCAGCTCATAACATGCTCTGTACACACTAAGAAAAAAAAAGGTTCACTTTTGCACAATTTAAGGGTGCAAAGTGATGTCGCACTGGCGGCTTCCAATAGGTTTTATTTCGCACCCTCAAGAAATGGGTGCAAAAGTTGCACCCGGCGCAAGGGTATAATCTTGCACCGTGTGGGTGCACCATTGCACCTCCAGAGAGGTTGCAAAGTTGAACCCTTTATTGAGGGTGCGAAAATGTTCCCTTGGGTGCATCTTTCCACCCACACTAAGTTGTGCTAGATTGCACCTCTTCTTGAGGGTGCATCTTTCCACCCACACTAAGTGGTGCTAAGTTGCACCTTTCTTGAGGGTGCGATCTTGCACCCTTTACCTTTCGGTGCACCTTTGCACCCCGTGTAGCCTTTACATCTTGGTGCAACTTTACACCCTTTCGTGAGGGTGCAAAGAAACACCCAAAGTTCCAAGATTGTGCCTTGTTTTGTGGGTGCAGTCTTGGAACTTTGGGTGCTGCTTTGTACCCGCAAGAAAGGGTGAAAGTTACACCCCCGGGAGCGACTTTGCCCCCTTGGAAAAGGCGCAACCTCGCACCGAAAGATGCAAGAATGTACCCTCTCTTGAGGGTGCAATCTTGTGCCTTATTGGTATGATGTTGCACCTATGTGGTGCTTATTTGCTCCATGACTGCGGCAAAGTGAGTGTCACTGCCTGCTCCTGATATAGGGGCAATATTGCCCATCATCTCAAGGTGCAACTTAGCATCACATAATCAGGTACGATTTAGTCACTTAACTACTCTAAACCTTGAATAGTGCGAACTGATCTAAGCCTATATTTGCTCAGTATATAACTTATGTTGTTGTTGCACTCTGCAAAGTAAATAGGATTAGTGTAACTTGGATCTTGTGAATCATGAAATGTGTGTGCGTGTGGAATTTGTGAGTCGTGAAAATGTTAATGTAAAAGTTAACTTAGTTGTGTTTGAATAATATACTGAAACCAAAAAATTTACCCAATTACCTTTTCAATAAAGTGAGCACTAGAATCACTATCTATCAAACAAACCCTCTCGGCAAGAGTATACATCTGCATGAAGGAAGAGATGAAAATATGATATGCAGTTAGTGTCTGGATACGTTTTATTCAAAACGTTCTTGAATGCGCACTTATTCACATAATCCATAAGAATAAGATATGCTTCTTACCAGTACTCAAAACCTCTAAAACAAGAGCATGCTTCTTACATTTCTAAAGTATACACCATATCTTAAAAACAAAATGTAAGAGGATTTAAGAAGCTGTTTGTATGCATTCAAACGAATCCATATTTCTATCTAAAATCTAAAACGTATCTTGTAGAAGGGGAATTTGTTTTATAATGACGATGCCAATTGTCTTAAAGTCCTTATCACGACATGTCTTGGAATTCACGCTTATTGAAAACATGAGATTCTTGGCATGTAGATTACAAGTATGGTTTAAAGAGTTAACTGAGATACGCATACGGTATACGGGCATTTTGATGAAAACATTCAAATACAAGGTATACTGTAAATAATATGAAAATCAAACTTGATACCAGCCCTTATCGGCAACCAATAAAGACTATGTAGGATTGCAGTTATGTGTTCAGATATTGTTTTGGGTGATACACGCATTCCGACTGATTTGGGATCAATTCGAGTCCCTCGAGCTGAGATTCCGGAACTGCAATGAGTAAACCATCATTATGAATAACAAAGTGACTGAGAATAATGCATATACCAGTTTCTGTTTCGTTGTTCTACACAGAAAGTTGTTTCGTTTTCCAATCCTATGCAGGCACACAGAGATTTACAGAACTCAATCATCTTTGGCTATAATGCCATGGTCGCGTTCAAAATGAATGCAGCTTATATTCTAACTTAACCCGTAGTTACTGAATACGGTACTACTGTATATTCAATCTATACATATTATTCGGATAATAGAACCTGTCAAAGAGTAAACTGCGGATATCATATACAATTGTCAAATTTACTTTCTGTTCTATACATAGTATCAATGGAATGTTATGAACCACTTCAGCATTATACCAAATCATGAAGTATAAGAATATCATAACTATTTCCCTGAAACGGCTGCATTTGTATGAGCGGGAAGAGTGTGGCATCATGATAGCAAGTGTCGTGACTACAAAATTAAATACATGTATTGTACAAGGTTTTAGGACACTTTGAATCATGCCCCCCCCCCCCCAAAAAAAAAAAAAAACAAACAAACAAACAAACAAACAAACAACCCAACAACTAGTGAAATGTTGTGTACCCTACTTCCATTAACCTATGATCTTTGACCTTTGAATACATGGCCCGCATTTCTTCAACGAATAGGCATTTGGATGCAACGTTAATAAAAGGAAAAAATGTTTTAGGAAAATACATTTAACCACTTCATAAATAATTATGGAACAAATAGCAAAATATTGACAAGTTCACTTCTTCCGTAATGACATGACAGAAAACTTTCCTCACCGAATCGTTCGGCCGTAATTCATGTGCAAGTCATGGATATATTAGTTCGATTAAAAGTATACATTGAGTCATTGCAAAAGTATCTAATGAAAAGTATGCTTCAGAACTACATCATTGTCATTATTTTATTCTATAACACTAATAATAATTATAGAGTTATTGTTCCGCCATATTGCCTAACAGGTCGTTGTCCTACGACGTTTGTTCAGCAAATAATTCACAGAATTTAATTTTGCACTTGTTGCCAAAGACTCTAATCTTCTTTACCGCTATTCTCAGACATGTATGCTGATGCTGTATGAATTAGAAACGGAAGCTAACAATATTCACCATCTAACAAGGCAAAGGCGAAGTGATGTCTCGTCCACGTATCGACTTTGTGATTACAGAGATTTTCAAATGGTATAGTTCATTGACTCTTTGACTGTTGACGTAGTCGGACTTCACCAATATCAACATTTGACAACAATCATCAGATGATCTGAGGAGTGAATTTGGTGGTCATATAGCTCAAAAGTGTGGAAGGTTATTGAAAGAACACCAGAATACTATGTCGACAGTGTTTACCAGGTGAGATACAAACATAGAACAAGTTCCAGTGGGTTTCAGGAGGTTACTTTTCCAGCCTAGGCTAGTCTAGCTGGTAAAATTGGGTCTTTGAGGGCATCTGGCGGCTACCCCTGCACCACTTAAAACGTCTGGCAACGGTCATTCATTTATCCTGGAAGTGTAACGAACAAGTTCCAGTGGTTTTCATGGGGTTACTTTTTCTGCTAGGCTAGCCTAGCTGGAGGTGGGTCTTTAAGGGCGTCTGGCGGCTACCCCCCACCACTTAAAACGTCTGGCAATGGTCATTCATTTATCCTGTGAGTGTAACGAACAAGTTCCAGTTGTTTTCATGGGGTTACTTTTCCAGCTAGGCTAGCCTAATTTTGGGGGTCCTTTTTTGGCCCTCCTGGCCACACCCACCACCGATGACCAGCCAGACGTGCATTTCCATACTCAGGGGCATATGTACTAAATTGCTATATACATGTACATAAAAATTGGTAACCTTTTCAGCTAGGCTGACCCCCGCTGGCTCCCGGACGCACTATATTCTTTGGTCTGTGCGCCTCCTCTGATCCCAAGGCCCTTTCGTCGTGTACACAGAACTCTAGTTCTGTGGTCGTGGATCGCCAGTTGCTCTTTTGATTTTGATCGTAGAGGGCGGCAACTTTATAAACAACGCAGAGCCTTCTGAAACAACGTGCATGCATCATCATAAATCATGCATCGCGCATGCAAGCCGTATGAGGATCATTTTGGCACCGTGCATTTGTCGTGTCGCCGTCTTTTAGATCGGTGGGTACACGGTACGTGAGCACTGGTTGATGAGGGAGATGCCTGCGGCTTTGCTTGCCTGACACAAACATATCGTATCATGTAATTTTGAAACACCTTACCAGTGAACAGGACATTTTTCAACAACTGAATCCAACATGTTGACTTCAAAGAGTTTTGTGAAGAAGACCAGGCGAGGTGGTGTTATTAAAATCGTGCGAGAACACTATCTTCGAGACGATATTTGGTGCGGATCGGAAGCCTGCGGAAAGTGCCCGATAGACAAGCCGGTCCTATCAAAGGAGCCGTCAATTGACAACAGTTTGTGTGGATTCCCCCACTATCTGCTACCAGATACCAATGTTGTGCTACACCAGGTATTTAATGAGCATGTAGGGTCAAATGTTGATCTAGAAAAAGAAATAACACTTTTGACTCTTTAGACACAAGTAAAGGGAGTCTCCGGTGTGTGCGAATTACCGTTAGTCCCACACCCTTTATTTAATGTTATCTTTGCTCTGTAGCATCCATATCAATGCCACGGCCGAGTTTAATCATAATTACGGTAGATACTAAGTGTAGAAATATACTAACTGCGAACAGCCCGAACACAAAACAGGAATAAGTCTATAACTGTGTTAGTGTGTACAACAGAGTGTCCCAGAGCTAACATCAATTACCGCTTAGTCGCCCTTTTTTGGCTTTGCCTGTATTCTTAATCTATGCACTCCCAGATTGGCGAACTAATAATAGGCACTGTAGTTCGCTACCCGTAGCGGATGTGTTATACACACACTTCAATGTAGGATGCATTGTGCATCAACTTGTTTGGATGTTGGACTAAACTGCGACCACCTCCAAAGCGAAGCGTTGGGGCTGCACATTGTAGGATTTTGGATCTGGGAAGGCGTAGTATCACGGCTAAATTTCACCTTAAATACTAAAAAATGTGTCAATTTGGTTACTTATTGATATATTCCAATTATTAACGAGAGGATATGGGGAGCGTAATAGTCCGCTATTAGGCCATTTTTGTCAAAATCGATGACTTTAAATGATTTCTTAAGGAGGGATTTGCGAGAACGACAACTGCTCTGAAAGACTGGATTTGAGACCTCTGTGCTTACACGTGAGTCTGTAGCAGTGTAGCCTTCTTGACCAGGCACTCTTGCTGCACGATCGTTTGGTGCGTGATCGCTCTCTGCTGGTGTGTGGGCGTGTTTCACACGAACCCTCTCGCTCGCCACTACACAGCGCGCAGCGAAAGGTCCTTGTTCAAAGGCTAAAATCATTGTGACTCTCATATCGCCAATGCGCAAAGTGCCACGTGAAGGTTGCATCGAAAGCCAAAGAATGAATGGGAGGTATGGAGATGAACTCGTAGAAAAACGTCTTTTCAAGACCACATGGGATCAGTGTGGAAATTAACAAGTGAACGTATGGTATTAATAAGGTAAGAAGCGTATACTATATTATAAAAGTAAGCCTTTTGCTAGTAAAATACGAAACTTGTAGTGGCGCGAAAATTTGTGGTTCTTTTTCACCCTACAGAGATAGCACTCTTTTGACTCAGGGCACTTCCACACTATAACTGTGTAAAGGAGCGCCCCGGGGTTAAGTTGGACCTAGATTGTTCTACTACCCATCTACCACTTTTTGATTAAATACCTTGTATCTTAGAAAATATCCCTCAGTTTCTTCATGATTTCATGTCACTTAAGGCAGAAAATACTGCAGATTCATATCTTAGCCCTGGGCTCAGATTGATGACTTGTACCATAAGCGTGGAATTCTCGGCGACAAACGCAAGTGACACTTTTTACTGTGCACAGGTGCAAGCTCATTTTAATTGACCACCCATTTTCCCATTGCTAAAGCACATTTAGAATCTAATGAATGGCAAAGACGTGTCAAGGATAATCATGTGTATTACTAATGAGGGTTTTCTTCAATTCTTTTTCCTCCTGTTTCCTCAGGTTGTTTACTTTTATCCCCCTAATTTTTCTTGATTTGTAGTCATGTACTGGCCACGGAGACATCTTTGCGACTTCTCCTGGAGTCTAGCCTGGTCCCTTGGGAGTTATGAGAGAATCAAACATGTTTGGTTTTTTCAGAGACTTTTTCCAGTCTCCAGCTGTTCTTTGAGATGTCTCTGCAACATCTTTCCAAGTCTCCACCAAGCTGCAGAGACTGATTTTGTTTTGACATGGTTGTGTATATGTGTGTGTATACACCTTTCTTATTGCAGTGCTGGGAATTGAATTTTTACTGCTATAGCAACCAGCAGCACTGTATGGAATCCACTGGCTTCCAGACCATCTGGCCGTACAAATTGCTTCCCAGAATATTAAAGCCCTCTAATGATGAAAGAAGTGGCAGGTTTAGGGGCCTTTGGCAAAGGAGGCAACTTTGTCCACATGGAGGGCTTTTTTTGTGGAAGTGACTTAAGTTGACAAAACGTCTGGAAACCAGACTGAAACCACTTGAACTGTGAGCACAGCATGGTTTCATTGAGTGATAATGCTAGTTGTCTGCATGTATAATTTACGTAAACTTGAAAATGTTCAAAGACCTTACTTGTCAGACTTTATTTTTCTTCTTTTACCCAGGTTGACATCTTAGAGGATGAAATAATCAAGAATGTTATTCTTCTGCAGACAGTCCAAAAAGAGGTAATGTATATTAATCACAGGTTTTATCCAGGGAGGTGGAAAGAGACGGAGTGTGCTATCCTTCCTACCTTTAGAAGTCATGCTCAGGACCACTGCTCAATTTTGTTTTCTTCCATAATCTAATTATGCACTTCAGTGTGACCACAAGTTGTAAAACCCCTACCGTGTACAGTGTACTGTGAGTGTGACCGAGGAGAGAGTAGCCCTTGGCTAACAGCACTAATGCAGTTTTGTATCATACATGCTCATACTTCATGTTTCACATTTCCAATTTCCTTCAAATGTTGTGACAATGTAAACAACATGTAACACATCATTTATTAAAGTTTTAACCAGATCTGCCCATAGAGAGTGTTGATATCGGCATCAGTTTTAGATATCTATATATCATCATATACGAATTCGGATGATGATTTCATATGTTTGTCATGCACAACAGTGTACTCAGCAACCTTATATGCCACCCTTAAACGTAACCATGATATTAATCTAAACTCTGGGCCCTGGCTGTAAATAAAACCCCAAAATGAATCAGCTCTACTCCCAATCCTGAAATCTCCATTTGAGTTGATACAAGAGTGCATTAGCACCACCAGCACTTACCTGTAGAACTGTAGAAGTGGAAATTTTGGCAGTGTTGAAATTTTTGCGCATTTCACGCCAACAGAAACTAATGCAAAAAGAAAAGCACACAAATATTTTTGCTTCCCATATGTTCCAGTAATTGATGTCTTGACTCCGCAGAATTAAAAACATGCGAAACTCTTCTTACTCGGCTGAGCGCGAAAAATTAGTCACGCGAAAATATCCACTTTTACAGTACTACTACATACAGGTCGATGTGTGTAACAAAAAGCAAAAGCTTACGACTCTGTACAATGAGAACACACTAGAACAGGCATGTTGGACCAATACCAATTGATAGCTAAAAGCTTATTCTGCAACACAAACATTTTCTTTACATCAGAAAGTTTCATGTATTTTCATAATACAACTGTACATATTTATAACAGCACACTTTTCACTACTTGCCGAGGCTCCGTAGCTGCTTTATTTCTTGGCCAATTTGGTTTGTTTGAACATTGACCTGTGAGACACACACTGAGGGCCCCAGACACTGTTATGTGAAGCCTGTGAAAACATTACTTGTGCCAAGAATCGTTGATTTCAATATCGAGTATCGAATGAACTGTGTAAAGTATGAGTATATGACATCAATTTTGCAATGCCAAACATGACTTTCATGCTCTTTTCAATTGCCTCAGTGCAGATGGTTCAAATGCAATTTGGGAAGAGAAGAGATTGTTGCCCAAGCAGGTTATTAATTTTTTTTGGGCAGTCATGCACTTTACGGCCCTATATTATCTGTACCTCATTCCCTGTGTGCCAAGGTGATATCCCATGAACCACCACGCACTGAGCAGCTGGCGAGCTTCTCTTGCTGTATGGAACGCTGTTTGACAAGTGATAACGTCACTAAAGCCCTCCTCACCCTGCAACTTTGACACATCGAATACTGCGCAATATCGCGTATCTTTGCTCTCTGCTGCAGGATTATCAAGCTTTTCATTTACAATGTTGCATCACAGAAAATTGCCATGATCGTGGAGCAAAGTGTGAGGAAGTTTGTTATACAACAGCTTCCATTTTGAACATCCTAGCTAGCCAAATCTGAACAACTACATAAATACGGTATCTTCATCCATCCACTGCCACTGCAAATTGAAGAAACCTCTCATCGCAGGAGAGAGGCTTGGTGCCTGATAGGTAACTCAAATTCGTATGCACTGCTCGTTTAGGGTAAAATCACTCACCGATAATAAAGGGATGTAAAGTGCAAGATTGCCAAATTTCGTCCCCAACGATGGTCTTTAACTAGTGCTCGAGGGTGATTCACAGCTGGAATTAGTGTTTCGCTAACATGTTTGTGGATATTTAATTAGGTGGACTATATGCCCTGCAACTAAGTCTCGGAGTGCACATTCCATCTCTTTCCACCTCCTTGGTTTTATCTGTGAATCTAATGAAAGTCTCATTTCTAAGTTTTGGAACTAAACGGGATCAAATCCTGCAGGTGATTATAAATGTTTAATAATATGTGTTATAAATATTTTTTAGTTGGATGTGAGGTTATGGTGAATCTAATGGCTTGTTCAATGCATGACAAAGAAATAATACACATTGTGATGGCCTGTGGGAATTTCAAGGAACATTTATATTGTGATGTACCAGGTACCTCTCATATTTACATGCAACTTTTACTGAACAAAGCATTTTAGGAAGATGTGGTATAATGTGTCACAGTCATTCACCACAGATTGTCCCACATATTCCTATCTGTGGTGGCAAATTGAAGAGTTTGTATCCTCAGCTCTTAGTCTTATTACTTTTTGATGATCTACCAAAACTCATTATTTCTTATGATTTCCACCTATATACATGTACAGACAATGAACAAAACAATTTGAAGTCCTTTTGAATGAACTTTGATCATGGGTTAGACTAAGATTAGACCTTACTAGGGCTTTAGATCATCATTCTAGTGCAGCCCTAAATATCAAGTATTTCTTTTAACATTGTTGCATAATTCAATTCTTGTGGGTCTCTTTTTTATGCCCAGGTCAAGCACAGAAGTCTACCTGCATACAAAAGGATACGCGACATCATAGCCAATAGTAATAAGCAGTTCTATGTCTTTACCAATGAACATCATAGGTGAGTCCCTTTTTTCTTCATAGGATTTTTTTTAAAAGTCATAAATTCCTGTCAGTATAGTTACAAATACAGTAAAGTTCTTTGTATACAGAAGACTTTTCATCATCATGGAAAATATCAAAATTGGGGATGCACCTTAAAAACTGGAACAAGAAACTCTTGCCATTGGGTTCCAAACCTGATGTATGTAAACTCCATTATAGGGAAGTCAATGCAATGCCAGTATTGTGTGAACAAGTATGTTTGTGCAAAGAAACAGAGTAGACATTGATGTGAAATTTCATAATGCATTTAACATTGAATAAAATCAAGTCGTATTTATCATAGTTTTTCTGTCACTGTTTTTGCTTTGAACACCGTAATATTGCTGGTTGCGCTGAAGATTTTGTCTGTGGCTATTGTGATATCGCAGCAGAAATGATTGGAAGTATAACTCTTCAACAGTAGCATTGTCACACACTCACACACAAAAACAGACACTCAATTGTCATCGCGCACATGCACACTTCCTTGAAACCTTAGTGTGACTTTGTACATGGCTTGTTTGCATGGATGTAGCCATGTAGGTTATGTGTTGGTATTCCAATGCCTATGTCAAGAGTGATATTACCCCCGTCCCCCCAAATGTGCTTCAAGGGCGGGCAACAATTTGTGCCTTCGGCCCTCTGCACAAATTGTCGCCAGGCGACAAATTGTGCAGGGGCGACAATTTGTGCGTCAGCTTCCTGCACAATTTGCCACCCATTTTAGGGGGCAACAATTTGTGCTTCAACAGTCATGCATGTTTTGCCATTGTAAATACCCTCGAGTGCACTGCATCTCCACTAACTTACTCACACATGTGCATTTTTTGAATACGATTAGCCCTATTTCAGCTCCTACTGACTGGTGCTCCTTTTGCGTGTTAATTTGAAATGTGTTTTTTCCTTGTGTCATAGAGATACCTATGTAGAGATAGCTGCTGGGGAATCTGCCAACGACTTCAATGACAGAGCCATCAGAAAGTGTGTGGAGTGGTACAACAAACACTTGAAGCAAAGCTGCAACATCAAGGTTGTTTTACTCACCAATGACATTGCCAACCGAGACAAGGCAAGAGAGGAAGGGCAGCTGGCATACACAGGCAAGTCTGTCTCTATGCCTCTTGACACAAACAACAAACAGAATACATAAGGTTCAAGGGCATATGTCAAACAGATATTGATAACTATTGAAACTGTAAGAATTCACTGTACCGTGTGTCCCCCAAAAAAATTACAACGGGACCCTCCGCAGTGATAACTTTAAAAATAGTGAATCAATCCAAATACAATTTCAGGGTATGAAACTATGACTCATTTCCCACATCTTACAGAAAACCCCTTTCGATTTGCTTCAGTGGTCAAAGAGAAATGAGGAATTTTGTAGAGCATGTCAGTAATCTCTTCCCTCCAAGTTCTGTCTATTGTGTTTACACATTAATGTGCAGTTCCAAGAGCATTCAGGTGCTAAACTTGGCAGAATCAGACTCGTGACAGGCTTTATAAAAATCCACATTTCTCTGTGATCGCTCAACCAAATTGAATGGGGTTTTCTGCAAAATAGAGCTAAGATGTTCTGTTTTAAGACCCTGAAGTAGCATTTGGACAGTTTAATCATATTGGGTGTTATTAATGTGCAAAATCAGATTTTATTTATTTATTTATTTATTTTTTTTTTGGGGGGGGGGGGGGGACATACTGTACAGTAACAACCGGAGATACTCACAACTGATTGGCAGTTCTTGAATGTTGCCAGGATCACAACTTTAAATACAGTAATTGCAAAAGTCTGTGAAATGGTGCCAGGATGGAACTGCAAAGGGAAATGAGGTGTATTTCATGATCAAGTGTTAAAGTGGTCAGCAATATGTTGTAGGAATAAGCATTGCTGTTTATTTTGTTTGTTTATTGCTTTTTCTACCTAAGCTTCGGGTTGTGATGTTCTAGATCAACATTCAAGTCCAAAGCAAAATTGAGTGCCATTTACTATTGATTTCTATTATTTCACTATCAGTCGGCCATGAATGACTTTTTTTTAATATGATGTTTTGGATGCTTGTCATGCCACCTTTAGTCGTAGTGTAATTCATCCTGGTACTAACAGTATAAATAACCTCGGGGGGTGACTAAATTGTTTCAGTTTTCATTGTGCTGTGGATTTTGGTTAGCTTATGATCTAGCCAGATTCACAATAACATACAGGATATGTCTGCAATCTAGGCATTTGCTTTATCGCTTCGTAAGGAGCTTCAAGTTCCCCATACCCAATGTGTCAATGAATGTGTGAAAGTCACTATATCTGAGTGCTTGTGTTCTTTCCAAACCAGTTGGGGAGTATGTCAAAGCACTGACCGGTAGACCAGAGCTGGTAGATCGGTTGGCCCAGATCAATAGTGAAGAAAGGACCAAGGATGCTGTAAGTAGCATGTCTCTTCTGTCTTCTTATCTGCTGATTTGGCATGTAAGCTATCTGTACCTGGCTGTGAGATGGCATTCAATCATTGTTTGTAAATACATATTACACACAATCGAGTAGACCCATACACTTTGGCATGCTATTTGGTGAAGTGACTTCGGATGTGTTGACTTGTCCAATGAGCACTGAACAACATTCAATAGATGATTACTGTAAGAACTTTAACAATATCATTGTGCAAGTACTGTACAAATCAGTTATACAAGTTTGTAATGATCATTTTGAAAAGAAATTCAAAAGATATACAGGCAACTCCTGTAATAATGAAGTCCTTGGTATTGGCAGTTTTCTTTTGTTATATCAGGGCTGCACACCAACCCATTTTTTCTACTGTTCCGACAGACAGGTCGCACCAGTAGGTACCCAGTTTTTCCATTTTTTATTGGTCAATTCCTGAAAAAGTTACTGGTCTGACAGTGATTTTTACTGGTCAGGGACCATCGAACCAGTGCCAGTGTGCAGCGTTGGTTATATTGAAATTCTTATAGCTGAAGAGAAAGTATATAAAGACAGTATATAGATGATGATTTTGGGACCTGAATTTTTTGCTTCATCGTAACAAGAATTTTGACATAACTGTGTCATTATAACAGGAGTGCATTGTAGTAACAAGTCACCATACAACAAAAAAAGAAGAAGAAAAAAAAAAGATATACCGCAGTCTTGTTGATGGGACCAACAGGAATTTTACATGTTTTGTTTTTCTTTTGTGGGCTTCTTCAGCTGGACAGGGATATCAAGGTGTCTGGAGGGAAGAAGATCCTGTTCCCAGAGCACCTAAGTCTGTCCCAGCTCCAGGCAGGTATCAAAGAAGGCCGGTACAAGCAGGGTACATTCCAGTCCAGCCGGGAGAACTACCGGGAGGGCTACGTCAGTGTGCAGGGGGAGGAGAAGAGGGTGAGGAATAGTTGTTCAAATCTCTTATGCCGCATGCCCACTGTGCGACCTGAGCCTGTGAGCTGGTGGGAGCTGATGCGAGTCGAAAGTGACCTTGAGCTTGCACCAGCTCGCCGACGAGCTAGTGGGATCTCATTGTGTCTAAAAGTCTAAAAGTAAAGAATCGTTTTCTAGCAAAAACAATGAAAATCTGATCAAAATTTGATAGAAATAAAAAAGTTATGACATTTTGAAGTTCCATTTATTTTTCTGGAAAAGTTCTTGAACAGTGAATACGAATATGCAATTAGTGAAGTCTCAATTGCATTTTTTATGCCTCCGCCACGAAGTGGTGCCGGAGGCATTATGTTTTCGGGTTGTCCGTCCGTCCGTACGTCCGTCCGCTTTCGTTTACGCGATAACTTGAGTAATATTGACTGGAATTTTACCAAACTTGGTCCAAGTATAAAGTATGATGGGGCAATTATTTGATAAGATTTTGGGTGAAATTGGCCTGAGGTCAAAGGTCAAGGTCAAATCATGAAATTGTATCCGTTTACGCGATAACTCAAGACTGGATCAAGCAAATTTCACCAAACTTTATCGGAGGATGATGTATGATGGGGCAATTACTTGAAAAGTTTTTTAGTGAAATCGAACAGAGGTCAAAGGTCAGAGATTAAGGTCAAATCCTAAAATTTATCTGTTTACGTGATAACTCAAAACTGGATGAAGCAGCTTTCACCAAACTTGGTCCAAGGATGATGTATGATGGGACAATTAGTTGAGTAGATTTTAGTGACATTGGCAAGAGGTCAAAGGTCAAAAGGTCAAGGTCAAATGCTTAAAATGTTGCTATTTCCCCCATATCTATGCAATGCCCAAAGGTATTTTCTTGAAACTTAGTGTAGACATGTACTACTGCGTAAAGATTCTCCAAAGAGAGTTTCATGTCATAAGGTCAAAGGTTAGGTGAAAATGTTGCAATATCACTTTTCTCGCAAATGGTTCAATGTATCTTCATGGAACTTGGTACATACGCATGTAGTGACTGGCAGGGATTATCTAGGGAATTTAGGGGTCGTGGGTCAATAGTCAGGGGGGTCAAAGGTCAAGGTCAACTCCTCAAAATTTTACTATTTCCCTCATATACTAGTATATGCAATGCTTGCATTATTAGTTTTAGAACTTAATATATACATGCATTACCTAATGGAGATTCTCTGGGAAATTTCCAGCCAGAAGGTCAAAGGTCAAAGGTTAACCCTAAAAGGGCCGGGGGGGGGGGGGGGGCGGAATCCGCCCCCCCCCCCTCGACGTTTCGCGCTATAATTCTGTAACGCGAGAAGGCCTCGTCGCGAGGCTTCTTGACTTTCTTCGTTCAAGTCTCGCGCAACTTTTGAGACCAAATTTGCAACGTCCGCGCATACTTTTGCGAAGCCACGCCCATTTTTGTAACGGAATGTCGCTCCAAAACGGGCACAATTTTGTGATTTTGTGTACATTTCCTATGGAAAACGGTGCTCTGTCATGAAAGGCATAAAAACCTGATTATTTTTACAATTAATCACTTTCATTGATTAATTTTGTGCTAATTATGGTAGAAAAGTGGTCAGTGACAATTTCCAATGAAAAAACAAAGAAAAAACAAAAGTTGAAAAACAAGGAAATACATAAGAAATTCTGAAAACAATAAAATACATAAGAATTGAAATGAGTTTTGGAAGTTTTTGTGATGTACAATTGTTGAATATGCTAAAACAGATTTACAGATCAAAAATTAGACTCTCAATGCTTTTAATTAAGCTAAAATATCACCTTGAGCTTAATTTGCATAATTAATTAATTAAAATTAGAAATTGATTTTTTCAAAAAATCTTATGACACAATCTTGTAGATTATGACGCGGGTCTCACGCATGCAAAATTTCATCGCGATCGCACCACCAATGGCCGAGATCTCGGGGGGGGGGGGGGGGGGGGGGGGGCGGAATCCGCCCCCCCCCCCCCCGGTCTGAGCGTAGCCAAAAAAGCCCGGCCCCTTTAGGGTTAAGGGTCAAAGGCCAGGTTTCAATGCCCCCCTCCCCCACAAAAAAATAAGAATCTATTTTGTACTGTAATTACACTTTTTCATCATACCTTGGAAATTACTCAATGCATAAACTTATAAAAGGGTCCGTCAGAAGTCAAGTAAAAATTCTCAATTCTCTAAATATGTGTACCTGCACTCTCAGACAATTATAGCAAACCCAGTTCAAGGAAAGTGAACATTCAAGATATTTCTGACAAACCTGTCATTTCAGTATTTTGCCAGTTATGTGAAACTGTCATCACACATTGTGAAGACATTGTACTATACACCTATTGGGAGAATCATGCATTATGGCGGAGGCATCAGTCGCCATAGCGACATTTCTAGTTTTTTTTTTTTACAACTTGCCACATAGATTGTACATAGTGTTTTACATTTCCAGTTTATTATTCAAGCTCAATTTCGCCTGGGTCTCAAGTCCCAACAGTATGTATAACTGATCATTATTCAAGTTATTCAACCAGGAATAACATCACATTTTACACTTTGATAACAGAAACAATGAATGTTTGTCATTACTTTTGTACACTAGCAAAGAAAAATGGAGGGTTGATAACATCATCATCTTATGTGCATATAAATACAAACTGTATGAGAACTGTGCTGCTGAAATTAGTGAAACTTCACAGTGTCATAATCTCCCAAATTTTCTTCCTCAATTTTGGTCAAATTTTCACTGTTATAGGCATACTTGTAAGATTTTAATCTTTCTTATAAGATTAACATAGATAATTGGACTTGAAGTTGTCTTTCCCACGATTTCTCTGAGTTTTCTACCCTTTTGGATAGATGAGCAGGTTTTTTTTAATGGTTGCGAGTTTGCCCAGCTTGCGAGCTCCTGCAAGCTAAGGTCGCCCACTGTGCAACCTGCTTGCGAGTTGCTACGAGCTAACCGCTGGTCGCAAGATTTTTTGAACATGTCCAAAACCTTGCGTGCTCAAGCGAGCTGGTGTGAGCTGGTGTGAGTTTTGGTTGCCCACTGTGTGACCTCACCGCAGCTCGTTCAAGCTCTCACCAGCTCGTAGGCTCAGGTCGCGCAGTGGGCATTCGACTTTAGTCTTCTTGTCTTGTGGCACAATGTGTCTATGGAGTACCAGTCAAGAAGGGTTGATCATCGGTAGTCTGTATCATTCACTTTTTTTCTGAGCTTTGTGTGTAAAACAGACCACCACCTAGTTTGCACCCTACTCTTTGAAAGAAGCACAGTGACAATGTTCATGAGTTGTGAGTCTCTTGCACATGGAGTCATCATTTTGTGTCCTCTGTGAGGAAAAGAGCAATTTAGCCTATTAACAGAAGGAATTGTAGAAGACATACAACATTGACTTAGCTGGTCTTTCCAAACCTCAGGTCAGGGGGTCTTTATTGTACCCTTGAAGCACAAAGTCACCAGAGGATACTTATGTATTCAGCATTCAATACTGTTTGTGGCATCACATGTCTTCTACATGCTCTAGGTACTTGTTAGGTGTATGATGGTGAGGTCTGGCCTCGGCATTTGGTGTCAGGTCCTGTAGCTCTGATTTTCAGACCATAGACAAAAGAACTTTAAATGTTCCAGCTCTTTGATCATCAAGATTTTGTACCTGGGAGAATTTATTTTCATCAGGGGGACAACAATGTACATATATGTTTTTGGTTATTTTCACAAAATAATCCTTTCAAACCTTATCTGACCTGATGGAATTCATAACATACATTATCATCTGCTCATAGAGAAAAGCCAATTTGATAAAAGTAGAAAATAACATTGAAGAATTGTCAGTTGGAAAGAAACCACTGCAAGTGTTTTTTGCCTTCTGTGATCTTCAAATTCTCTTCTGGACAGGTGTTCATCAAAGGCCTTGCCAATCAGAATCGGGCCGTGCAAGATGACATCGTGGCCATCGAAATGCTGCCAGAGTTGCAGTGGTCAGCGCCTTCCTCTGTCATTGCAGAGGACACTGGATCCAAAGATGATGTTCTCGATGAGGTGAGGGGGCAAAGATGCATAAAAATGCAATGATGATGAAACAGTACCAAAGACTTGGATTTTTTTCATGAAGCTCTTGCTGTATGTGAAGGGCTGAATATGATATTCCCCTGTTCTAGGATGGGTGAGATCTGATGTTTCCCTAATAGGTCATATGTTTACATGACCATGGTTTAGCATAAAATCATTTTTGTCTCACTTGCGTAGCTGAAGTGAGACATAGGCACCACTTTTCTGTCGTCTTCATCAACAATTTGTCGTACTCTGTATAACTTTCCACAACATTGAGATATGACCAACAAACAAGCACCATGGGTACATAACCTAAAAGTGTCGGTCAAGATTAAATATGGGTGAAGTCTGACAAGGTAAAAGGTCAATGAACTTGCCCTGATAGATATTGTACTCAGTATTGTGGTGTACTTTCAATAGCTTTCCACAGATTTGAGCTATGACCATCAAACTCATGCCACAAGGTACATAACCTGCAGATGCCAGTTAAGTTGAAATATGAGTCAAGTCTTACAAGGTCAAAGGTCAAAATGTCAATGAACTTTCCCTGATAAGCACTGTACTCACATTATTGTGGTGTGCTCTCAATAACTTTTCGCAGCTTTGAGCTATTATCACCAAATTCAGACCGCATTTACATCACCTAGAGATGCTAGTCAGATTTGAATATGGGTGAATTCCGAAAAGGTCAGAGGTCTAATGGTCAATGAACTTTACTCGATAAGCACGGTGCACATAGTATTGTGGTATACTCTCAATAACTCTCCACAGGTTTGAGCTGTGACCATCACATTCACACCATAGGAACATTGCCTAAAGATACCGGTCAGTTCAAATATTGGTGAATTTTGAAAAGGTGAAAGGTCAAGAGATCAATGAACTTTACCTGATAAGCACTGTACTCATAGGTCCGAATTCACGAAGGTGGTACAAATGAAACCATGGTTTAAACCATGGACAAAATCTATGGAGCGCCAAGTGTCGCATGGAATATTTCGTTACGAAATCAGTCATTTCGTCAATGAAATGATTATTTTGTAACGAAATGACAACGTTTGGTAACTAAATGAACACTTCGTCCACGAAATGATAATTTCGTTAACGAAACGGTCATTTTGTCGACGAAATGACTAATTTCGTAACGAAATATTCCGTGCGACACTTGGCACTCCACAGTTTTTGTCCATGGTTTAAACCATGGTTTCATTTGTACCACCTTTGTGAATTCGGGCCATAGTATATGGGTTTATTCTCAATGAACTTTCCCTGATAAGCACTGTACTCACATTATTGTGGTGTGCTCTCAATAACTTTTCACAGCTTGGAGCTATTTTCACCAAATTTAGACCGCATTTACATCACCTAGAGATGCTAGTCAGATTTGAATATGGGTGAATTCTGAAAAGATCAAAGGTCTAATGGTCAATGAACTTTACTCGATAAGCACGGTGCACATAGTATTGTGGTATACTCTCAATAACTCTCCACAGCTTTGAGCTGTGACCATCACATTCACACCATAGGAACATTGCCTAAAGATACCGGTCAGTTCAAATATTGGTGAATTTTGAGAAGGTGAAAGGTCAAGAGATCAATGAACTTAACCTGATAAGCACTGTACTCATAGTATTTTGGTTTATTCTCAATAACTTTCCATAGCTTGAGGCCATGACCACAAATTTCACCACAGGTACATCACCTAAAGATGCTAGTAAAGTTTGAATGCTGGTGATTTGTGACAAGGTGAATGATTGAAATGTCAATGAACTTTCCCTGATAAGCACCATAATATGTGCTCTCAATAACTTTCCACAGCTTTGAGCAGTGACAGGTGCATCACCTAACGATGCGGGTCAAGTTTGAATATTGGTGAAGTCAGACAAGGTCAAAGGTCTAAAGGTCAATGAACTTACAATGAAAAACACTACAATAACAAATTGCAATATGCAGGTGAGACATCACTTTGCATGTGCCTTGCTTGCTTTGGGTTTTTGTGTTGTCTATGTAATGTCTTGATTATCTGTACCGGGGAGGGCATTTACAAATTAACATTTATGTCTTGTTGTCTCTGCTGCTCTTCAGCTATGACCTAGGACAGGCACCACCCCCTGATGTGTGGTTGTGACCAAAGAATTCCCCTCTCAGGGCCAGTATCTCAAAAATTTTGTGATTACATTTAATAGTCTTGCCTTTGACATCGGAAGGTGAAATGAGCTCTTATTTTCTTTACATCATACAGGCAGAAGACTCTGTGGATAGCTCTAACCGCCCATCCAGGAGAGATGCAATGCCAACGTGCAGGGTGGTAGGAATCATCAAGCGAAACTGGCGGCCATTTTGTGGTGTAATCGTGCCAACATCGGTGAAAGGGGTGAGAGATGTACAAGTAATCCAAATGGAGCCAAGAAGAAGTTCCACTTTTGTTGTTGTTGTATGGCCTGTGCCTTCAAGCTGTTCTAAGTATACTGATTATTGGTTGTCTGCATGTCTCTTTTAATTTCATTATTTCATTCATCTCCTTTAAACAGAGCTGCCAACTAGTACTGATTTTCAGTAATTATACCCCCGCCAAATGAAGTTTGAAGGGGGTATATAGGAATCAGCGGACGGTCGGGCGGTCGGTCCGTTGCAAATCTTGCGTCGCGAACTACTTCCTCAGTTTACAACCGATTCCCATAAAACTTGGCACAGATGTGTGCCTTGGGTTGTAGATGTGCAAGACGTATTTTTTGACAGTACCCAAAAGTACGTTGCCATGGTAACGGCATATTATGGGCAAAAATGGGTACAAATCTTGCGTCGCGAACTCCTCCCACAGTTTTTGATCAATTTTTATGAAATTAGGTACAGATGTTCATCTGAATATGTTAATGTGCAAGACACATATTTCCGAAGTGGCAAAAAGTGCATTGCCATGGTAACGGCATGTTATTGGTAAAATATAGGGCAAAATGCTTCATGGCAAAACTGCTTCATCAGTGTTCTTCCAATTCTCATGGAATTCATATTGAATGTTTGTCTTAGGATATAGGTCAGCATGACACATTTCTTGACAGTGACATAAAGTATGTTGCCATGGTAACAGCTCACATACTATGAGCCAAAATGATGGAAAATTTTGTGTTGCAAAGTACTTCCTCAGTTTTTGCCCAATTTCCATGAAACTTGGTACAGATGTGTGCCTTTGGTTGTAGATGTGCAAGACGCATTTTTTGACAGTACCCGAAAGTACGTTGCCATGGTAACGGCATATTAATGGCAGAAGATCAAGGAAA
This sequence comes from Diadema setosum, assembly GCF_964275005.1. Lineage (NCBI taxonomy): Eukaryota > Metazoa > Echinodermata > Echinoidea > Diadematoida > Diadematidae > Diadema > Diadema setosum. Next base: position 13,669,132 of record NC_092695.1, read on the forward strand.
GATCTTGCGGATTTAACTACTTCCTCAGTTTTTTGACCAAAGCTTATGAAATGTTGTTTGGCGGGGGTATAACCAGTCGCTGTAGCGACATTTCTAGTTTCTACTGAAATTGGACAAGAATACTGAAGGTTACAAGCAAATTACTGATTTTAGAAATCATTGTCTGTGATAAATTCTATAACACTGTTGAGGATTACTGATTTTCACTCAAAAAAGGTGCAAATTACTGATTTTCAGCCATCATAGTACTGAAAGGCTTTTACAAAAGTTGTCAGCTCTGTTTAAAGTATATCATTACCTTGGTTTATTTGTTGCTATGGCTGTGCTGGCAACACCATTTTTAGCTCTAACCAGGCCGGGCTTTTCGAGCTGTTCTGTAGCCAGGAGAGATCTCGGCCGTCGATAACATAATCTACCAAACTGTAACAGAAAAAAATTGAATTTTCATTTTTTTAATATTTTTGCATACTGATAAGAGTTGCTCAGCGCTTGTTCTTAATGTAATATTGACCTGCCTTTAGGGATCACTATCTAAAAAAAAATGGACAACCAAAAAACCTATTAACTTCCTTATTCAAAAGTTTCACTGATTCATTAGAACTTTAACAATTTACCACAAAAGTAATTCAGAATATTGGATTTGGTTTTCATTATACTTTACATCTTGTCAAGGCATGGTTTCAGCATGTCAGTGAATACCAGGTTCTTATACATGTAAAAAAAAAAAAAATAGAATAAGATGTAAATTTCACAAATGTAGGGTATTGAAAATGAACAAAATGTGTGAATGTGCAGTTGTAACTCGGGTAAATGTTAACTTCTTTCAACAACAAAAATAAACCAAATAAAACATGCACTTTCATTGTTTTATGCTGTAGGGAACAAGACATTTGTTTATGGCAGCTGAGCGCCGCATTCCTAAGATACGCATTGAGACTCGGCAGTATGACGCCCTCGTTGGCCACAGAATTATAGTGAGCATAGACTCGTGGCCACGTAACTCAAGATATCCACTGGTAAGTTGAGTGACAACAGATGCTTCTGTTGTGAATATGTGATATGATGTGTTGTAAATATGCACTGTTTAATGGGTTTTTTGTTGTCGTTGTTGTTAACCCTTCTATTCTTAGAGCTTGATTTTTCAGAGCTTTTTGCAAACCCTCCTTTTTCCCGGGACTTTGAAAGTGTATAATTGTCATAATCTTTTGTAAACCCTTCCATCCTTAGATTCTTTGAAAGTGTTTGCTCCTCAGGGCTCTTTTGATATCCCTCTTATATTGAGGGTGCTGAAAAGCATTTAATTCTCAGATGGCCTTGTACATATTTGACTTTTTTTTTTTTTTTTGGTAAACCTGTAGTCCATATTTTGTAGCCAACTTAGCAGGAGTTATTCTTAGGGCTTAAAGATACAAAATTTTCCCAAAGGTTGCCCATGTCTATGGGGCCGGTTTGGGAGGGGGTACAAGTTAGGAGGATGATCAAGGGCGAAAAATTCATAACTTTACTTAAGAATTTCACCAAATTTGACAAAAGATTCAGTTGGCTCCCATGGGCCTTGGGTCAGGCCCCAGAATACCCAAGGTATTGCAATTACAACTATTTATTCTCCATTATCCAGCATTTAAATAGCCAAGTCATATTGAATTTAGATGCTCTTACAGCTAAGGAACATTGTTCATGACAATGGCAGTGATGGTCCAATCAAACACATAATGGGGAAGGGGTGACAAGTTTGGATGGAACAAAAGGGCTGAAATTTACCTTTTCATCTTCAACCTTTCTATATACATTGTCAAATTTCAGTCTTTCCAAGATTGACAGGAATTATTCTAAGTGACAGGGGATATAATCTGTTCAAGTGGTTCATTTGGCCCACATGGGGGCTCAGGGGCAGGGCCCAAATCCCAAAATGAGAACTGGAATGCCATTGATTTAGATTATCATCTCTATGTTCATTAGAAAGTTAAATTGATTTTTTTTTTTTTTTTGTAGATACCTTTACCCGTGAAGAATGATACACAATTGTTTGTTAGACACCTGATTAGATAGATACAACTTATTTTACGACATACCAAGAAGTTTTTATTCTGAAGTGTGTATTCTTTAACACAGACAATTGTCATTTTCTTCAGGATAAACATGTTTTTATGCCTCCGCCACGAAGTGGTGCCGGAGGCATTATGTTTTCGGGTTGTCCATCCTTCCGTCCATCCATCCGTAATGAATTTTGTGGACAGCGTAACTAACAAAACTGTTTGAGGTTTCCAAATGAGACTTGGTAAGTATGTACATGAGTGGATGAAGTTGTGCCTATCAACTTTTGGGTGCACATGCTCAAGGTCAAAGGTCAAAGGTGAAGGTCAAATGCTCAAAATTTCACTATTTCTCCAATATTTATGCAATGACTGAAGGTATTTTCTTGAAACCTAATGTACAGTATACATGTACTACCCGATACAGATTCTCTGGTTAGAGTTTTTTGTCATGAGGTCAAAGGTCAAGGGGTCAAAGGTCAAGTAAAAATGCTAAAATTTCACTTTTTTTTTTCCATATCTCGGAAATTGTTCAAGGTATCTTCATGGAACTAATGCATATGCATGTAATGACTGGCAGTGATTATCATGAGAATTTCGGAGTCATGGGGTCAGTGGTCAGGGGTAAAAGGTCGAGGTCATCTCTTCAAAACTTCACCGTTTCCCTCGTACTTATGCAATGCCTGTAGGATTTTCTTTTTTTTTTAACTTGGTGTATACATGTATTACCCAATAGAGATTTTCTGGGAAGTTTTTTTGCCAAAAAGGTCAAAGGTCAAAAGGTCAAATATCAAGTGAAAGTGCTGAATTTCACTTTTTTTCCTCCATATCTCGGAAGTGACTTAAGGTATCATCTTGAAACTTAGTACATATTTATACATGTTCTACCTGACAGTGATTCTCTTGTGAATTTTATAGTCATAGGGTCAAGGGTCAAAGGCCAGGTTAAAATGCCAACAATTTACTATTTAAAACAGAAATTATACTTTTTCCCCATACCTTGAAAATTACTCAATGCATAAACTTATAGAAGGGTCAAAAGTCAAGTAAAAGTCCTCAAAATCCCAAATACATGCTCTCTTAGAAAATATAGCCATTCATCCAATTAAACCTAGTTCAAGAAAAGGGAACATTCAACATATTTGTGACAAGAATGTCATTTAATATTTTGCCAATTATGTGAAACTGCCATCACACATTGTCAAGATGTACTATAGACCTATTAGGAGAATCATGCTTTATGGCGGAGGCATACCAGTCGCCGTAGCGACATTTCTAGTTGGTCATTTATTGTTGTCTCATGTGTGTAGTGGTAGCAAGACAAATGCATCACTTTTCTGTCGTCATTATCAGCATCGTCATCAGTTTGGTGTACTCTCTCTAACTTTCCGTAGCTTTGAGCTGTAACCACCAAACTCACACCACAGGTACATAACCTAAACATGCCAGTCAAGTTGAAATACCGTATGTCCCCCAAAAAATTACAACGGGACCCTCCACAATGATATCTTTAAAAATTGTGAATCAATCTACATACAAATTCAGGGTATGAAACTATAACTCATTGCCCACATTTTAAAGAAAACCCCTTTCGATTTTGCTTAAGTGGTCAAAGAGAAATGAGGAATTTTGTAGAGGATGTCAGGAATCTCTTCCCTCCAAGTTCTGTCTATTGTATTCACACACAAGAGCATCGAAGTACTTAATATTTGGAAGAATCAGACTCATGACATGCTTTACAACAATCCACATTTCTCTGACCACTTAACCAAATTGAATGGGGTTTTCTGCAAAGTAGAGCTAAGATGTCATATTTTAAGACCCTGAAGTAGCATTTAGACAGTTTATTCATATTTGGAGTTATCAATGCGAAAATCTGATTGTAATTTTTTTTGGGACATACTGTATGGGTGAAGTCTGATAAAATCAAAGGTCAAAAGATCAATGAACTTACAATGAAAAACACTATAATCACTACTTACAATATGCAGGCGAGACACTGCTTGTCGTTTGCTATGTTTGTTTGGTTTTTTGTTGTTGTCTGGTTTATGTAATTCCTCGATTATCTGTATTGGGGAGGGCATTTACAACTGCATGTTTACATCGCTTGGTGTTTGCCTTGTATGAAATAAATGAGGCACACCATGCAAGATAAAAGAGATATCAATCAAAGTTACATGACCCAAACAGTCCATAAGACACCATTTGCCATGATACATGATAAATACAATGTTTAAACACTCATAGCATTATCTGATTTTTATACATTCTGCACTTGCCGGTATTTGACGATTTTGTATTGAGGCTGTAATTGAAAGTGATTTTCTTTGGACTAAATTCTACTCTGTAGTGCAGGGAAGGGGAATGGGTAAGTAAACACTTTTGATCTATTTTGAGTTTCAGAAATTCTATTGTGGTTTTGTGTCCATAATCTGTGATGCAGGGCCACTTTGTACGGAGTCTGGGTAAGATTGGAGATAAGGACACAGAGAATGAGGTGCTACTGTTAGAGCATGATGTGCCACATCTCCCTTTCTCTGAGGCGGTCCTCAGCTTCCTTCCCAAAATGCCTTGGACCATCACAGAGGAGGTAGGTACAATTGTATGGCCGGCTATGTATGTATGTGCATGGATTATGTGTGTATGTATGAGTTTATGTACGTATGTAGCTGTGTGTGTGCTTGTGTATGTGTATATTATGATATGCACATATGAAAGTGTGTACATATGTTAAAAATCCCATCATTGATATTAAACTGTGATTGATTTCATATCCCATGGCAAATTCCAGTAGAAGAAAATAATAATATTTGTTGTTTGCCTTGCTACTTTAATAGGATGAGGCTGCCAGAGTAGATTTAAGGCACATTGACATATGCAGTGTGGATCCACCAGGCTGTACTGATATTGATGATGCTCTTCACTACCGCCCTCTGGAGAATGGAAATGCTGAGGTAATATGGCTGTTTGCAATCTTTATGCAGTATTCGTATTCATCATATCACAGTAAGACTCATTCAAATTAATGAAGAATCATGTGAAAGTTTATAAGCCCTACTTGTAAGTTGTTTAAATGGTAGCAATTAGCAATAGCTTTTATCTGAGAGTGCTTTGATAATTTCACCAAAATCTCTCTGTGTGTCTATGATGCTCAGTTTGATGTTTTTGTTGAAATAAGTAATAAGTCTGTAATACTAGAAATAAAAAAAATATCACACCCAAATCATGTCAGACCAAAGTGAGAATTAGGAATAATCTATTGTAACAAGTTCAATTGCTGGGGCAAAATTTCTCCTATATGTTAGTCATTGGTAATGTCACCAAATAAACAATGGAGATGAAGAGATGAAGGGAGGTAAACTTACCATTAGATTAAGATAAGACTATTGCAGAAGGTGACAAACCCTTCGAAACAGGTCACACAGCTCCAGACTTCAGACTTCTCAAGATATGTGTATTACTGAATGAATGTGTGGAAGTACCTACATGATCATTTGCTCAATCTTACATGTGCTTCTCAAGGTAACTTTAATATGTACATGACCATTTGTATCATTTTGTGTGTATGTGTTTCCACAAGGATGGAATCCTTCCTATCTTTGATTTGTTGATTCACTATATAATAGGATGGAGACATTGTGAATGAGATACAGGCAAATGAAGTAGTGACATGATGATGTTCATCTTTACATGTGTGATGATGGTGCATGTAATGAATGTTTAATTAGGCCATACCAGTTATCGTTATGTTAATGTTGAAAATGTAGTCAGAGAATAAGATGATTGTCATATTAAAGTGTTTTTAGCTCTACCTTTGCCTAACACAACACAGGGCTGCACACTAACCCATTTTTTCTGCCGGTCCAACCTGTCTCTGTCGGACCGGTAAATGCCCCGTTTTACCATTTTTTACCGGTCCGAACAGAAAATTTACCGGTCAACAACGACAACCTAAAAAAACATTAAATGACTTGCAAACTTATTTTCTTGTTTTTTTTTTTATGGACGTACCCCCTTACCCATGTACATTTTACAGATTAATATTATTTTTTTTAAACTTGCATTATTTATTGCACAAGAAATAAAAAAAAAAAGATAGGAAAAAATAGAATGTTTGCTTGTGAATTACAGTGTAAATTGATAATGAACAAAATCAGATTGTATCAAATACGTTTGTGACTTTTTCTAAACATCGGCGCACGAACTTGCTGCGTAACCTGCTCTTGGTGGTCAGTTGGATTGCGACGATTTAATGAATTATTTTAGCTGTGATATTTTCTGATGCACGCGCTACAAGGGGTTCTTTATTTTTCTCCCGATAATCTATTCGCATTTGTGCATGCGTTCTTGAAAGGTACACGACATGCAGGGCCGAATTCGCAATCCTTTTTGCACCGCATTTCCACCTCAAATATTAGCGGGATTGTGACGATTTCATAAATTACTTCGGCTGTAATATTTTCAGATGCAAGCGCCAAAAGAGGTTGAAAATGTGTCCTTTATTTTTCCCGATAAACTCTTCGAATTTCGTAAGTGCGTTCTTAAAAAAAGATGCACCACATGGCCGAATTCATGATACTTTTTGCGCCTATTTCTACCTCAAATATCAGCGGGATTGTGACGATTTCATAAATTACTTCGGCTGTAATCTTTTATGATGTAAGCGCCAAAAGAGGTTGAAAATGTGTCCTTTATTTTTCCCGATAAACTCTTCGAATTTCGTAAGTGCGTTCTTAAAAAGATGCACCACATGGCCGATTTCATGATACTTTTTGCGCCTATTTCTACCTCAAATATCAGCGGAATTGTGGCGATTTCATGAATTACTTCGGATGTAACTTTTTGTAATGCACGCACCGGCGAGAATGGTTGAAAATGCGTTCTTTATTTTTCTCTCCATAATCTCTTCGCATTCCGTACATGCGTTCTTGAAAGGTATACGACACGGCCGAATTCACGATCCTTTTTGCGCCTATTTCTACCTAAAATATCAGCGGGATTGCGATGATTTTATGAATAACTTCGGCTGTAATCTTTTATGATAACGCGCCAAAATGGGTTGAAAATGTGTCCTTTATTTTTCCCGGATAAACTCTTCGCATTTCGTAAATGCGTGCTTAAAATATATACGTCACGGCCAAAAATCATGATTCTTTTTGCGCCTATTGTTTCCTCAAACTTCAACGGGATTGCGATGATTTCATGAATTATTATTCGACTGTAATCTTTATGATGCACGGGCCAAAAGGGGTTGAAAATGTGTCCTGTATTTTTCTCCCAATAATCTCTTCGCATTTCGTACATGCGTATACGACACGGCTGAATTCACGATCCTTTTATCGCCTATTTCTACATTAAATATCAGCCGAATTGTGGCAATTTCATGAATTACTTCAGATGTAATCTTTTGTGATGCACGCACCAGCTAGAATGGTTGAAAATGTGTCCTTTATTTTTCCCCGATAAACTCTTCGCATGTCGTAAATGCGTTCTTAAAAGATACACAACACGGCCAAAAATCATAATTCTTTTGCGCCTATCGTTTCCTCAAACTTCAACGGGATTGCGATGATTTTATGAATTATTATTCGGCTCTAATCTTTATGATGCACGGGCCAAAAGGGTTTGAAAATGTGTCCTGTATTTTTCACCCAATAATCATTTCGCATTGCGTACATGCCTATACGTCACGGCCGAATTCACGATCCTTTTAGCGCCTATTTCTACATCAAATATCAGCGGGATTGCGATATGTCATTAATTATTTCGGCTGTAATCTTTTGTGATACATTCACCAGAAGGGTTGAAAATGCGTTCTTTATTTTTCTCCCGATAATTTCTTTGCATTTGTGCATGCGTTTTCAAAATTATACATTGCATGCAGGGCCGAATTCGATATTCTTTTTGCGCCTATTATTGTTTACTCAAATTCCAACGGGATTGCGAAATTTTCATGAATTACTATTCGGCTGTAATCTATATGATGCAAGCGCCAAAAGGGGTGAAAATGTGTCCTTTATTTTTCTCCCGCTAATCTTTTCCCATTTTGTACATGCGTTCTTAAAAGGTATACGACACGGCCGAATTCACGATCCTTTTTGCGCCTATTTCTACCTCAAATATCAGCGGGATTGTGGCGATTTCATGAATTACTTCAGATGTAATCTTTTATGATGCACGCACCAGAAGGGTAAAATGTGTTTTTTATTTTTCTCCCGATAATCTCGTCGCATTTGTGCATGCGTTTTTGATAACCCGAACACGGCATGCAGGACTGAATTCAAGATCGTTTTTGCGCCTATTATTTCCTCAAATTTCAACGGGATTGCGTTGATTTCATGAATTGTTATTCGGCTGTAATCTTTTATGATGCACTCACCAAAATGTGTCCTTTATTTTTTTTTTCTCTCTCCTCTATAATCTCTTCGCATTTCGTACATAAGCTTTTGAAAGATACAACGCGGCCGGTCGAATTCATGATCCTTTTTGGGACGATTTCTACCTCAAATAATCGTAAGCGGGACTGCCATGATTTCATGATTTTTTTTTTTCCTCCCTAGTATTATCTCTTCACATTTTGTGCATGCGTTCTTAAAAAGTACACGGAAGAGCCGATTTCGTGATCCTTTTTGCGCCTATCTTCATTATGAGACCATTCTGAGCGAATGTAAATATTCATTTGTGAAATGACTGTGTAAAATGAAAATGAACGCAATTAGATCCATTTACTGTATCGCTGAATATCGAATGTGTTTTTACTTTTTCTAAAAATCGACACAAGTAAATTAGTTCTAACATAACTGCCACGCTGCTGCGAAGCCGGGATCGGATCGATCTTGCGTTTAAAAATCATGAGTAAAATGAACCAGAAATGCGTGCGCTTCTATCAATGCTTCTTGTCTGGCATGACCGCCGATCGCAAGCAAACGAAAAGCAGGACTTTACACTGTACATGCTCTGCATGTATTGCATTGCATGGCAGTGCGTGAGCAGCGCCAAATGCGCAAGCGAGGGCGAATAACTGGTCGACTGCTAGTGCTCAAAACTAATGTATGTTTACTGTACAAAGTGCACCGGTAGACATAAACGAAAACTTGCGTAAAACTTGTTTAACAGTGCGATATCTTGCATTCTGTTTCTCCCTGATCGGGGCTGCTCTTTTTCTTTCTACTGACCCCACCAATGCTTTTTTTTTACTGGTCATGTCGGACCGGTAACTTGTGGATTTCCTGAAAAGTTACCGGTCCGACAGTGACTTTTACCGGTCTTTGACCGTCGGACCGGCGCCAGTGTGCAGCCCTGCACAACAACATATATATGAATGCTGCAGATATGGAATAAATTCTGCCGAAGAGTAGGTATGTTTTCTCGGTCGATTCAGTGCTGGTAATTAACGACCAATATGCTATTGTCAGTGATAGAGGTGTATTTTTCCTACCGTTTGCAAACAGCGCGGAACCACTAATAGCAGGGAAAATATGGCAGTCTTGATGATCTCAGTGTGACAAGGTTCCCTTGTAAATGTCTTTCATGATTTTTAGATGATTTCAAAGAAGATTAAGGCACAAAATTAAATCACTATGTCTGGACCTACTGTTTAAACTGTATGTTTAGATTCAGTCATTTAATGGTGGGCCATAATTGAATGTTATCTGGATGAGTCATAACTAATAACAGATTCAAAGAAGACAACATTTGCCAGCAAGGCACACAGTACAGTAAATTAAAGGGGCATTGTCCCGGTAGTGTAGAGGGCGCTGTTGATGATACTGCCAATCACCGTTAGCATTGATACAAAGATTACTGAAGTTGAGCTGTCATCGAGAGTAAAGTGCGTAGCTGTTGCTAAGTAACGTTGCCTTCGTCGTCTTCTCTGCACATCGCGCAGTCTGTAGTAATGCCAGGGTGTTTGGCATATGTGTTTGTTATTATGACATCACAAAAGAAGTTTGCTAAAGTTGTCATCCCCCTCAGCCGAATCAGGAGCCGAACTGTGATCCGACCAATGACTACAGTGAATTGGACTTCTTCGGACTCGGGGAAGTGGGCCAAAGCGTAAGCGTTAAAGAGGAGTCGATAGTGTAGGTCTCTATAGGAAACTTGCGCCATGCGCCCGCGTACGCCTTTGACTAAAACACCGGGACCATGCACCTTTAAGTAAGCATCAATACTCTGTTTGTGACTGTGATGCTATCCATCTGTGTGTATGCCTTGCAGGTTGGCGTTCATATTGCTGATGTCAGTCACTTCATCAAGCCAGGTAACGCTCTGGATGCTGAAGCTAGACTGAGGGGAACCACTGTCTACCTCGTGGACAGGGTAAACAATTGCTTTCTTGTCTTGACCAAAGATTTGATGATCAAGTACTTCAGGGATTTAACATCTGAGTGCAGACAATTTTAGGCAGTCAATTTAAAACCTGCCTTATTTTTAAGTTTTTTGTTTGTTTTTATTTTAGTGTCAAGGAACAACATTTATCATGAATTTATACATTTCATAGTTCATGCTATATACATTGTAACATAAGTCACATATAACGTAATAAGATATAGCATATATAGCAAAACAAGTTTGTATTGTTGACAATGGAGTACCAAGATGATAGATTGGGAAGGTCAAAATTAGTGGAGGCAGTTTTTAAATCATACACATGATCCTTCCTTTGTGAATGATTTAGGGGGCAAAAATTAAAAGCAGTTGCTTTATGATTTTGTATGGCAGGATAATCGTGTTTAGGATTCATGTTCTATGGAAAACTATTCCCCCTTGCTATCTTTGAATAAAAGAACCCACAAATTACAACAGAAGTTGTTTTTCATTTCACCTGAGCCAAGGGCTCAAGTGATCTATCGTGACCTTTATTGTATATCGTGTGTCATGCGTCATACAACTGTATGTTGTGTGTCACAGGACAGGTGTAAACTTTTTACATTTTTAGCTTCTTCTTGAAAATCCCGCAATGAATTTTCACCAAACTTTGCAGGTATGATGCTTTGAGTAAGCTCATTAATGTCTGTAATTTCAAGTTTGTTAACCCTAATCCCACCGGGTTTTTTGAGGGACTTGAACCGGGGGGGGGGGGGAGGAGGGGGCTTTTTGGCCCCCCTTCAGATCTCGGTCGTGGATCGCACGATCCTCATGAAAATTTGCACTAAGGTAGAGGCCAATATAATCTACAAGACTGTATAGTTAGACTTTTCAAATTTTAATGTATATATTTTGTAATAATTTATGCTAATTTATACAAAAATAATTTTTTGCCTACAAATAAAAAAAATAAAGCTCCAAGACTTCTAGTATTTGGTGAACATATTCTTTTCAATATTCTCAACAATGATATTGAAGCAAAAATTCGGCTTCATAATTATTTCTTTATTTTTTTTTTACTTTTTGTATTGTTTTTTTTCGTCAAAATTTGTCGCAGAAACTTTTTAAAGCATAATCAGTCTAAAATAAATCATTATCAGCCATTGAAAGTAAAAATATTTGTTTTATATGAATTAATTGCAAAAACACAATTTACATTGGATTTGTACACTAAATCATGTTTTTGAGCAATATTTGGGTCGACGAATTTCAAAGGGGCGTGGCTTCAAAACAGTATGCCCGGGAGCGACAAATTTAGTCTCAAGAGTTGCGCGATACTTGAAAGAAAAAAAGTCATAGAATGTCGCGGCGATAGCATCATGCGTTGTGGAATAATCACGCGAAACGTCGAGGGTGGGAATAGGGTTAATGGCCAATCTGAGGGTTGCCCCCCCACGAGCAAATTGTGGCCCAATTTTCACATTCTCAGCATCATGAGAGATTTTCACCAGATTCAGCAGATAACATTCCCATGATAATGGGAGATCTAATGGGAGATCAAAATGTGTGTTTGGGTTTTTTTGTGGAAATAATTTTGTGAAATTAGAACAAGTACCCTGAAAAACTTATAAAGGAATACAATTGTATCTTGTATTTGCTCTGTGCAATGGTTTGAACATTGTAATAGTGGGTAGGAGTCGGGCCCTTTAAACAATAAATGTTTTAGTTTGAGTCCTGCATACATTTTAGGACAAGATTTTTTTTTTTTTAAATCCACAGTTGTCTTTCTTGAGCCAGATAGATAAATGAGTGTTCAGCGATGCTAAGGTAATGATTAACAACTGTTTCCTACCAAAGAACAGTGCTAACATTGAATAAACAGCCTCAAGTATAAGATAAAACCATGCCATCATCATCATCATCATCATCATCAACTTGAGTGTCTTCATGTGTAGCCATCATCACATGTGATAGTTGTTTTCATCATATTGTGATTATCATAGAGAATTGACATGGTGCCTGACCTGCTCAGCTCCAACCTCTGCTCTCTACGAGGGGGTGAGGAGAGGTTCGCTTTCTCTACGATCTGGGAAATGACTCCAGGGGCAGAGATTGTCAACGTCAGGTTCCACAAGAGCATCATCAGATCCAGGGTGAGGCTGTCTTTTCATTCTTTCTTTCTCACTCTCTGTCTTTTTTTTATGCCTCCACCACGAAGTGGTGCCTGAGGCATTATGTTTTCGGGTTGTCCGTCCGTCCGTCCGTCCGTCCTTCCGTCCGTCTGTAATGAATTTTGTGGACAGTGTAACTAAAAAACCTTTTGAGGTATCCTAATGAAACTTAGCATGTATGTGTATTAGGGGGTGAAGTTGTGCCTATCAACTTTTGGGTGCACATGCTCAAGGTCAAAGGTCAAAAGATCAAGGTCAAATACATAAAATTTCACTATTTCCACCATATCTATGCAATGCCTGAAGATATTTTCTTGAAACTTTGTGTATACATGTATTACCCAATTAAGATTCTCTGGTGAAAGTTTGGGGTCATGTGGTCAAAGGTCAAAGGTCAAAAGGTCAAGTAGAAATATTAAAACTTAACTTTTTAGCTCACCTGAGCCAAAGGCTCAAGTGAGCTATTGCGATCGCCCTTCGTCCGGCGTCCGTCGTCCGTCGTCTGTCGTGCGTCGTGCGTCGTGCGTCGTGCGTAAACTTTTTACATTTTCATCTTCTCCTTGAAAACCCCAGGACCGATTTTCATCAAACTTGGCAGGTAGCATCCCTATGGGGTTAGGAACTCAATTTGTTAAAATGGGCACCATGCCCCACCCAGGGGGCCCCCAGGGGGGCCCAAACCCCCCAAAATTAAGGAATCTGTAAAAATCTTCTTCTCTAGAACCAGAAGTGATAGAGCTAAGTTAAAACTATGAGTTAGTACATTGATGGCTGTAGTTTCAAGTTTGTTCATGGCAGGATCAGGGGTGCCCCCCTTGGGACCCAGGGGAGGGGGTGGGGAGGGGTTCTAATGGGGCCTAAATTGTACATTTTCATCTTCTTCTTGAGAACCCCATGACCCATTTTCACCAAACTTGGCAGGTAGCATCCCTAGGGGGTTAGGAACTCAATTTGTTAAAATGGGCACCGTGCCCCACCCAGGGTCCCCTAGGGGGGCAAACCCCCCCAAAATTAAGGAATCTTTAAAACTGTCCTTCTCTAGAACCAGAAAAGTGATGGAGCTAAGTTAATACTATGAGTTAGTACATCGATGACTGTAGTTTCAAGTTTGTTCATGGCAGAATCAGGGGTGCCCCCCTTGGGACCCAGGGGAGGGGGGTGAGGAGGGGTCATAATGGGGCCTAAATTGTACATTTTTATCTTCTTCTTTAGAAACCCATGACCCATTTTCACCAAACTTGGCAGGTAGCATCCCTAAGGGGTTAGTATCTCAATTTGTTAAAATGGGCACCATGCCCCACCCAGGGGGCCCCCAGGGGGGCCCAAACCCCCAAAATGAAGGAATATTTAAAAATCTTCTCTAGAATCGGAAGTTATAGAGCTAAGATAATACTATGAGTGAGTACATTAATGACTGTAGTTTTGAGTTTGTTCATAGGAGATCCAGGGGTGCCCCTCTTGGGGGCAGGGGTGGGGGGGGGGGGTGGTTGGGAAGGTCCAAATGGGGGCCTGAATTGTACATTTTCATCTTCTTCCTGAAAACCTCATGATGGATTTTCGTCGAACTTGGCAGGTAGCATCCCTAGGGGGTCAGGATCTAAATTTATCAAAATGGGCACCATGCCCCACCCAGAGGGCCCCAAGGGGCCCCAATCCCCAATAATTAAGGAATCTTAAAAAATTTGGGCCCTTATTGTACATTTTCAAATCTTCTACTTGAGAATGCCTGGTCAAATTTTGGTAGAGCTGTGAATAATTTAGATTAGTGACTGCGTGAAAGGTGAACTTGCGATACTCAGGTGAGCGCTAGACCCGCAGGTCTCTTGTTTCTCCATACCTTGGAAATTGTTCAAGGTATCTTCATGGAACATAGTATATATACATGTACTGACTGGCAGTGATTATCTAGACAATTTAGGGTTCATGGGGGTCAAAGGTCAGGGGTAAAAGATCAAGGGCAACACTTCAAAATTTTACTATTTCCCCTCATGCTTATGCATTGCCAGCAGGATTATTTTTTTTTTACACTTGGTTTATGCATATATAACCTAATAGAGATTCTCTGGAAAGTTTTTTTTTTTCTTCTTTTTTTTTGCCTCAAAGGTCAAAAGGTCAAAGATCAAGTGAAAGTGCTGAACTAATTTTTTCCTCCATATCTCAGAAGTGGCTCAAGTTATCTTGAAACTTACTAAATATTTATGCATGTTCTCCCTGACAGTGATTATCTTATGAATTTTAGGGTCACAGGCCAGATGAAAGTGGTAACAATTTACTGTTCAATACAGAAATTGCACTTTTTCTCCATACCTTGAAAATTACTCAATGCATAAACCAGGATAAATGTATGAATGGGTCAAAGTCAAGTTAAAGTCCTTAAATCCCCAAATGCATGCTCTCCTGTTCATCCAATTAAACCCAGGTCAAGGAAGGTGAACATTCAACACATTTGTGACAAACTTGTCATTTTAATATTTTGCCAGTATTGTGAAAATGTAATCACACATTGTCCACATGTACTATCGAGACCTATTAGGAGAATCATGCATTATGGCAGAGGCATACCAGTCGCCATAGCGACATTTCTAGTTTATTCTTGTGTTGTTTTTCTCACTGTTGCTCCTTAGTAGCAGTAGTAGTAGTAGATTCAGCAATGATATATGTTGTAATTTTGAATTTAGAGCAGCTGCTCCCTTGAAATTAATAGTAGATCAGGGCCCTGTTTTATCAAAAGATATAATCGATTATAAATTCCCTTACCACACAGGCTGCCATAGACTTATGATAGAAATCAACTATAGAATCAATTATAAGTCTTCATAAAACAGGACCCAGACCATTCCTTCACAGAGAGTTTAAAGTTCAATTGTGGAATTGTGGGTTTATAATAGTACTTCCGGACCGCATGTGATGATAAATGCTAATGTAAAAAACACTTTTTCTATTGAAAATCCCCTATGTATACATTGCTGATGAAACTGTCATATAGTCTTGGACTTAACTCTCATCATACCAGGCTGCCTTCACCTATGAGGAAGCACAGTTGAAGATTGATGACAGGTCCCAGAATGATGCCCTGGCTATCGGCCTTAGGGGCCTCAACAGGATGGCCAAGATTCTCAAACAGCGCCGGATAGATAATGGGTGAGGGCATTGACTTAGTGACACTGCTGATGTCTTGAGATATTGGGTGGTCTGCAATGTAGTGGTTTGTCCTCTCATAAATATGTATGAATGCTGCTTGCCCCATCAATTTTAATTATGCTGAAAATTGGAAGAATGAAAATAATAAAGGAAATTGATCACCTCTCAATATTTTTGATGTTAAATGTGATCACATGGTATGGTTGTGTAGTGACAAAATTCCTAATGAGATCACGTGGATATTGTGCAGTTTAGAGAAACATGATAAGCAGAATCAGTTTGTGTGTTTTAATTGAGAGTAGATATTGAATGTGAAATTGGAGCCAGTAGACGTTTGAAAATTGTAGAGTGTAATTGTGGTGGTAAGTGATGTTGTGTGGATTTAAATTTTAGAAGATTATTAATTCATCACAGAATGCAAGTATTGTCCTCCAACATAGTGAGACAGTGAAATGAGCTATAACTTCAATGTGCTTTGCAGGTCTATGAAAACCATACGACTTCACTTTGGAGTGCTAAGGAGTTTAACACAATTTCAATACAATAGTGACCAACAAACTCACAAAGTTCCACAACGCTTCTGTGAAAATGTTTCTTAGAAGGACAGTGATACAACTTTCATGCAATCACTTTTGTAGTCATGCTTGCTGTATGAAGGTAACAATTCATTCGTTAAGATATTTTCTGTTTTATGTTTCCCTAGTGCCTTAACTTTGGCATCCTCTGAAATTCGGTTCAGCATGGACAATGAGACACATGATCCTATTGAGGTTGAACGCAAGGTCATGCGGTGAGTAGCCCCAGCCATTATCCTTCTATCATTGCAATCTAGAGTAATTAAAGATCATGATTCTTCTCACGTGGATGCAACAAATTTCTCTGTCTAACCACTGTTTTTTTCTTCTTCTCTCTCTCTCTCTCTCTCTCACCTTTACCAAGGGCTCAAGGGATCTTCTACAAATGCCTTCTGTCTGAAGTTCATTTTATAGTGTCCTGTGTCATTCATAAACTTTTTAACGAATTGTCTTTTTTTAAAGCCAGTGGTTCAATTTTAACAGCCTTGGTATGGATCCTCGGTAGTGGTAGGTAATACCAGTTGGTCTAAAGATTCAGGTAACTCCTAGGAGGAGACCAAGAGTGCAGGACCAAAAAGACTAACAAAGACCCTGAAAGCATGTACCGGTACATTTTACAGGTCTTCTGATCTGGATGAAGAATAACCAAGGTTTATTGTATAGATAATAATCGTAAAAAAAGATAAGCTGTATATGACAGAGTCAGTGTTGGCCTCATTGGGTGCGTAAGGGGTCAACAAGTTTGGATAAGGTGGGAAGGGTTACAATTGACATTTTCATTCTCTCCTTCAAATTACATGACTAGATTTTCACCAAACTTAGGTGTTGGGGATTCACAAATATTGAATGATTTAGGTGGCCTGGAGGTCCAAACAGTCTACATTTCAAAGACCTTCTGTAAATTCTGAAGTAGTTAAACCAAGATGCATTGCATTCAAATGCTTTTAAAAGGTAAAAGGTGTGAGTTTTCATAGCAGTGGCAGTGATGAGTGATTGGGCACTTGAAGGGGTAACAAGCAGTGGTCTGAATACAATGCCCCAAAGGTCTGAAGTACTGATTGTACTTGAAATCTTCTCCAGATCAAGATGGACACTCTTTCCTGCAATGTGTAGAGATACTTTACAGGGGGAAAGATGATTAATTTTAAGGCTGTCCCAGGGATGGGCTCATTGGTGAACTTAGCCTTGTCTTTGTTGATTTCAAAATGCATTGGTATCACTACTTATTGGCTGGAATTATTAGATGAAGGGAACACTGAGTTATTAAGAAGGTACATGTGGTTCCCATGAGGCAGGGTTACCAAGGATTGACACCCTGTAAATTGCCAGTCCAGTAGAAGAGTTAAATTTAGTTTGTGTAGATATTCTTATAGCTAAAGAATTTGAAGTACATTCAAATTGTTTGTGAGGTGCATGAAGAAGTATTTACAATTTAGGCAGTGAAATATCAAGGGGCACACTGGGATGTGTCATATATATTTTTTTTTTTCTCTCTCTTTCTCTTTCCTTCTGCTTTTCAAAATTTAGCTCCCCATTGAAGGATGCTATTCATCTTAGTAGATGTAAAGTTATTTTCTTCGGATTTACATTGTATTTTATGCAACCCTTACCACACCTGCAAACCATAGGGATCCAGGTCCTTCAGATACTACGTTTAGAAGCTGTTTGATGTGGCCTACAATGTATGTCCATGACAAGTTTGTATTTAAAACAGAAATTGTACTATTATGAGTATTCACTTATGTTTCTGTGTCCATTAACTGATTGAAGTGTTGTGACAGTGACAGTGGCATTACAGTTCTAATTTCCACTCCAAGTATGAAGTGTAGTTCATTTGTAGTTACAGTTCTAAATATGTCATATTCCTCTCTTCATTCATTAAACCTGTAGCATCTCTTTGATATGTTGTTACTGCAACAGAGCTGCCAACTAGTACTGATTTTCAGTAATTTCTACTGAAATTGGACAAGAATACTGAAGGTTACAAGCAAATTACTGATTTTAGAAATCATTGTCTGTGATAAATTCTATAACACTGTTAAGGATTACTGATTTTCACTCCAAAAAGGTGCAAATTACTGATTTTCAGCCATCATAGTACTGAAAGGCTTTTACAAAAGTTGGCAGCTCTGCTGCAATGTGTCAGTGCTTGCCTTACCTTTCTTACCTTTCACCTCAGAGAGACAAATTCCATGGTGGAGGAGTTCATGCTGTTGGCCAACATCTCAGTGGCAGAGCGCATTCGGCAGGAGTTTCCACAGAGTGCCTGTCTCCGGCGCCATCCTGTCCCACCTCCCTCAAATTTTGAGCCTCTCATAAAGGTCGCCCTTACTAGGGTGAGTTGAAATTCTCCCAAGATACATGCAACTTCGCATCACAATGCTGGTGTGTTGCCCAGAAGACTTGCATTTGATTTCACATGCTGTTCAAAATTTTCAAGAAATTCAAGGCGTTTAAAGGTGTTAGCTAAAAGAAATAGAGAATGAATCTGAAAGTTTGATTTTTTTTTTAAATCAACAAAAGAAATGTATTGTAGCTGACTGACAAATTGTCTTACGTTGACGTAAATAAGCACTGAATTGATTGGTGTGTTTTAGTAGTAGCCATGATAAAAGAAATCAAGGGTGTACATACTCGAGCAGGATTCGAACCTACGAACAGGTGACTACTAGACCACTGAGCTTCCGCCCGACAGCAAGTGTTGGTTCTAATTTCATGAATTTGAATAAAAGAAGTGTAGTAGTAGTAAATGCAATAATAAAAAGAGTATGCCAAGAAAATCATCACATTATGATTTGATCCCACAATCCTAATGATGGATTCACATGTTTAGTAGCGTGTGTTTTTAGAGACTGAGGTCAGCATAAAAGTAAGTTGATTTACCAAACAGTGCATTTCAAATCTTGTCATCTACAGTGATATACAGAAGATGCGCTAGTTGTTTGAAGTGATTTATTTTAGCTTTTTTGTCAGATTGTTCCTCATCTACAATGATTTAGGGTAAGTCTTTTATAGCAACATTATGTCTGGGCGTGTTTTGTGTGTCTTGACAGGGCTTTGAGCTCCAGGTGGATAGTGGGAAGGCACTCGCTGACTCTCTGGACAAGGCTGAGCTCCCAGACATACCATTCTTCAACCAGCTCCTGAGAATGATGACCACACGCTGTATGACCCAGGCCCTGTACTTCAGCAGCGGCATGCTGCCGGAGAAAGAATACCTCCATTATGGCTTGGCTTCTCCCATTTACACCCACTTTACCTCACCCATTAGGAGGTTAGTTCCAGCAACACCAGCTACAATTTTGATTTTTGACTCAAATATATCGTATGTTTTATCAATTCTGTACCTCACTCAATAGGATTTCCACTTTGAGATATACCTTTGTCATGTGAATACTCATGGCTTCTTCATTTTACCCTGACTTATTACCTCACCAGTTGAGCAGTTAGTTCCAGGCTATGCTGTCCTATTTAGTATCTAACTTGAGCATACATTTTTCATGTTGATAGTGTAGAGGGAAATGATTATTTCTGTCAAATTAAAGGAGTACCTTCCTGCTTTCGTTAGATAAGAAGGAAAAAATATATGTAAACCACATCGCCTGCAGAATGATGAATCATCAGTGTCTTCCTTGCAAAATAATGTTGATTCCTGTGTGTATGGCTGAATAGTTGAGTTTACCAGTAGCCTGAATGTTCCAAGCATGTATTAATTGTCTTCTTTGTATATTTTGATAAGGCATTTTTCTGGAATGTTCATGATAGGATGAGAAAGCTTCTGTTGGTTGGTCAGCATGTGCACGCCTGTAAAATGGCTGCGACTGGCTGGAATGCT
This sequence comes from Diadema setosum, assembly GCF_964275005.1. NCBI lineage: Eukaryota > Metazoa > Echinodermata > Echinoidea > Diadematoida > Diadematidae > Diadema > Diadema setosum. The sequence continues at coordinate 13,689,194 of NC_092695.1, forward strand.
CCTTAGGGAGTGGAGAATGAGCACTGTTAGTGCTGGTTGGAAATGATGTATCCAGTTACCAGGGTAGTAATAGTCTGTAAAGCGCATTGAGATACTTAACAAGTGTGAAATGCGCTATATAAAAACCAGCTAGTATTATCATTATTATAATAGTTTGAATGAATTTAGCCTCAGACTGAAGTGGACAAGTAACTGTGTATGCCATATATTTCACAATATTTCTATTTTCACTAGTTTTTTTAGTCAACTGTTAATCACAAAATTAACAAATCACAAAAATATTGCATTCTGTAAAAGAAGTGCAATGTGTCATCTCCGAGCTAGGAAATTATATGCTTTTTTGTTGTTGCTTGAGAAGGGATAACACTTGTTTTTTATTCAGTCTCTGTGGTTCTCTATCAGGAATGCAGCCACTTGTGAAATTGTCACACAAGTCCCAATTTATGAATATTCGTACATGTATATACAGTACTGTCTTTTCCTGACAGCGTTGAATTAGGTAGTAAATTGCTTGATTGATGGATTTATTGATCAGTTGACTGACTGAGCTGTGAAGAGTAACATATATATATATATATATTTTTTTTTTTTTATTGAACCCATTTGGTATGCACATCTATGTTGTAAAGGCTGTACATAAGTCTATACATAGGTTCAAACATTTGATAGGCATAACGCTTTTGATGTGGACATTGCATATGTATTGTATTGAATCCATTTGACATACCTGCATATCCTTTATGTTGCCCAGATACTCTGACGTCATTGTTCATCGCATGCTGGCTGTCGCCATCTCAGCTGATACGTGTTTCCCTGAACTCTTGAACAAAACTGGCATTCAGGTATATTTGCTTGTCTGTAAAGATGGTAGTCGTCATGTACGTTACAAATGACCAAAACGTTCATGTTGCCATTTACATTAAAGTATACGTGTATCTGCATGAAGAAGTATAAAAAAATTGACAAATTGTACATGTACAAAAAACTTATGCCAATCAGAGCACAAATCATCTGCTTCATAAAGTCTTGTAATGTCAAGGGAATGCAATCGAAAACTTTTTTTGAGACTGTTCTCAGAACTTGCATACTTGGCTGGAAAACAAGAATAACTAAGTATAATGATGTCATGATTGGGGCCAGGAGCAATGTTGAACCTCAAGTCTAGCTCAAGATTTAGGGTACAAGCTATGTAACTGTATTAATAATCCAGACTTCCCATGGCTTGGACTTGGGCCAGCTGATGATGATAGGCAAATCACTATCTCTCAAAATCAGTTAATTCCATTTTATCATTGCATATTGAGCAGATTGTGTGATAAAAGATTGAATCTTCAAATAGATTTGTCCACATATCCTTCTATTTAGTGTAATTTGCTGAGATGTATGCCTAAATGGGTATGGCCTGGATCTGGCTAGTATAGTGTGATGGGTATTGTTGACAATGTTTGGTTTTTAGACCTTGACAGTGAATCGCTAGCATCCGTTTGCATTTTTATGGTGTTGTGCAGTTCCATGTAAGGTGCTTCTATGTAATTGATGTTCATGGGACATAATCTCACATTCCTTGGTTTATGTTGTATGCCCCTTGAATTTTGCCAAAATAGTCCTACTCATTACAAAAAGACATAATGTCTCCCCAAGCTTACTGCAGCTTACCGCTAGTGTGCATAACAGATCGATCACCAGTTCAGTGATGTGGCAGTGGTGTGGGTCAGCCTTAGGTAACTCGGCTCAGGCAGTGCATTCAGTGCAGGCCCTTGCATAGTTAGTACTGGCGTGCACTCAGCTCAGCCAGAGCCCAGACCAGTAATACAATACCAGTTGTATAACAGCCATCATCATCATCATCATCATCATCATCATCATCATCACTATCACTGTCACTAGTGGTGGTCCTCTTTCATCAACTTCAAAGTCTCAATTCGTATTCAAACTTGCTCCTCAAGATTAAGCTGTGTGATGAGATATTGGGCATACTGGAGACATTTGCGCATACACAATGAATACATACAGCTGATCAAAGGGCTTGGGAGCACTCTCATAGGCCCATTGTTACATGACATCATGAATGGCACCAACACATAGTTGGCTGATCCAGGGAAGAAAAAAAAAAGCAAACAAACTGGTAACAAATTCATCACTTCTTAGCAGATTAGTCAATTATGTTACAACCTTTAAAAAATAAGGAATTATTAGGAATAGAAGAAGATGTTCATCATCGTGATAAGGCGTAGCAGATTTAATATCACGAGCGTTCGCCCGCGTCCGGCATGCCTTCTTATCTGTTAAGTAGCCAGCTTGGCTCGAGCTTGGCATGCGCCCATGCCGTCCGCGTTCGGGAAAGCCAGCTTAAAAGTCTTTTGTTTAGTGCCTTTGTTTCGAACACAATAGCGTCAACTTCACTGCGCCCAATCGACCACAAAGCCATCGCTCCATGTAGCCAGCGTTCGGGAACGCCCGGATTAAGTCTTCCCTTTGTCTTGTGCTGAACACTTGCACAGTTGATTTCATGGAAGCTTAAAAAACGGACAAATTAGCAAACAAATGAAACCACCAAAGGCATCGCACTATTACGCGTTTACAATAGTAACGCTGTGATTACCTTAATTTGCGTCGACGAGAGGCGTAATCAAAAAGTACAGGTATATCCGAAAGAGTATTTATTACCCTTACATGAGCGTGAGACCACTCTTGTAAGCAGCTTCTCAGGTGAAGCAAAATGTGTGTAATGAAGTGACAAGTGTATTAAGAAAAACATTCACAATAGCGAGGTAGATTGACGGAAACTTGACACCCATGGCCGTGCCCAGCCAGGCAACAGGCTGGTGGAAATTTCCAGGAACTTCAAAGCAGGTTTGCCGCCAGGCAAAACCGCAGGGTAAAGGAATTTGCGTACGCGCTGAATGGGTCGTAAACATCGTGTCAATTGCATACATGGGGCCTGGGAACAGGGGCTATGTATAGTAACCCTGTGCTGTATAATACGAGCATGCTGATGGAGACACGTGCTGGAGTTGGCAAGAGCTAGCTGATGAGAGCTGCCTGCCTGAAACCGTTAACCAGGGAGGTGCATACACATCTGGCTCTGTTGAAACTATGGAGCTATAGTACAGTAAAGTCGACACGATAAAAAAGTCCCGATTTTTGCCTTTGTTATTCCTTGAAAATTTCTTCGTCTTAGTCGACATTTAGAAGTCGACAACTCGCGTAAGTCGACCTGATTTTTTAGTGCCAACTGAGCTGAAATACGTGTTTATTCCCTCGTCTAAGTCGACATATTTTTTTTTCGCTCAAAATCTTATCGCCATTCTCTGAAAAAGAATTGTTTTCCCGCGAGTCGGTAATTCGCTAGTGTACGGCGTGGTAGCGTTCGCGCCATGCGTCCATTGTCTTGTACGCCAGAAATGAAAGGGCATACATTCATTTACATTCTTTGGAGAATTACATGTAGTTGCCTACCCAAAGCAGTTCACTTTCCCCCTTTTCTCCTGCTCGTTATTCTCAAAACGCACAAACTGTGTACACATAAAGGTCCTAGTAGAAAATCATTATCAGAACATGATACACGTGTAGGTGTTTCTGTTTAACCGAATATTCTAACGTTAATTATTCCGAAGCGTTAATAGAAACCTGGGCCCGTTTTTAGAAAAGTAATCAAATGCAACTACATGTAATTAAATGCAACTGAAAATTAAATGCAGGTGTATCAAATCACGAGCAACTTTGCACATAAACGCAAGTGCGTTGCTGAAAAGGCTTGCGTTTGATAAACATGAAACTAGAAAATAGTTGTACAAACCTGAAACTCAATTGCGTTGAAACGCAACTCTTAAAGTCAAATGAAGTCCATCAAATCACGCGCAACGCTGTATTCAAACGCAAGAGCGTTGCAGGGAAGAGGCTTGTGGTTTTCGTAAGAAACTAGAAACTGTGGTTAAAAGCATCTCTTAACATCTACGGAGGTGCGTTATTGTTGAAAAGTCTTGCATTATTTTGTTTGTTTTTTTCGTACGCAAAATTAAAAATTAAACGCAGCTCTGAAAATCAAATGTAATTGCAAGTCCTTGTGATCACGCGGAACGCTGAATAGACTTGCGTTTGATAATCTTACGAAACTTGAAAATTGTAGGGAACTTCTTTAAAACTCAGTTGCGTTTCAACGCGATTCTATAAATCAAATGCAAGTCCATCAAATCACACGCGACGCTGTATTTAAACGCAAGAGCATTGCCGAGAAGACATGCAGTTTTTGTACGAAATTATAAGAAACTGCGTTTAAACGCATCTCTAAACATCTACGGAAGTGAGTTATTGTTGAAAAGACCTGTATTATTTTTTACTTCGTACGCAAAATTAAAAATTAAACGCAACCCCAAAAATCAAATGCAAGTCCATCAAATCACACGGAACGCTGAAAAGACTTGCGTTTGATAATCATCCGACACTAGAAAATTGTATAGAAACTTAAACTCAATTGCGTTTAAACGCAATTCTAAAAGTCAAATGCAAGTCCATCAAATCACAAGCAACGCTGTATTTAAAACGCAAGAGCGTTGCAGAAAAGACTTGCGGTTTCTGTACGAAACTAGAAACTGCGTTTAAACGCATAAAAATCTATACCGAAGCGTGCTATTGTTGAAAAGACTTTAAGAATCATATTTTTTTATTTCGTAACGGAACTTTCGCCGTGACCGAACTTAGTCTGCACTAGCAGGGGAAAGACATCGCAACATTTACACGTTTCAAACTACCGAAACGCATCGTGCTTCACGAAATGTCAGTGAAAAAATAGTAGCAAATTATTGTTGCTGCAGTTCGCTATTCCGAAGGTTTAAATCTCAGTCCAAAGTTAAATAAGTCCGACGATGGAAAGATATTCATCTTTACGAAGGTTAGTAATCCGAAAGATGTCGTTTCCGAATTAACAAATTTTTCTTCTTCTTTTTATTTCAGACTGGCCCGCGCCGTACAGAGCGGTAATGTTGCGAATCGGAGCGCAAGAACAATTCATTTTCAGAGTATGGCAATAGAAATTTAAACAAAACAAAATCACACGGCGACTTAGGGAAGGAAAATCACACATCCTATTTCAACTCAGTCGGCACTGAAAAATTATCTCGACAGAATCATACGATATCACACGCATATCTTCACAGCAACGCACTTGCATTTAAATCGCAAAGTTGCATGCACCTTGGGGAATATGCGTTTGTTTTTTCAAATCAAATTTAAAACGTACAGTGTCTAGAAACGGGTCCAGGTTTCGGATCCCGCTCTTTCAAAATCTCTCAAGAGATTTGGGTTTTGTGCAATGCCGTTACTAATCCGCGTGTGCTTGTTTCGCAATAAAACTCGAATGAAGATGTACACAGCGATAGAGGCTCAGCTCAGTAGATACCTGCCTCCAGTGACAATATTCATGTATACAACAAAAGAGTTTGTGAGCCCATTAGCGCAATGTCTATTCATGACTATGTGTAGCTGGTGCCCGATCGATACTTTCATTGTTTGATGGCACATGACTAGTTGACCATGGAAAGGGGTTACATGTATAGGCCTACAGCTTGACTGCTTCCGCACAGGAGGAATACCAACCTGTCCATTCTCAAGTCGACCTGCAAAGAGAATCTCGCTTTTGAGCATTTCAGGCTCTTGGAGATGTGGAATTGGGTTGTGTAAAGCTAAAAGCCGCGTTTACACCATGTTCCCGGCAACCACGGCAGTCACATTTCAGGCCATCAAGGACAAAACGGGACGGACGTGAAACAACGCTGTGAGACGAGATAGGCAAATGTGACAGGCCGTGATTGCCGTGATTGATATTCGTTGATGTGACAAATAAATACGATTCATTAATCCGAAACCGCACGAATTTTGTGATTCTAAAGGTGCATTTATCGGGATATAAAATTAATTACGTTACTCTGAAAACGAATAACACAACTTGTTCCTTTTAATTTCTGGGATTAACAAAACATCAGAAAGCAAAGCTTATTTAATTTTCGGATTTTTAGTCTGACATTGGGGGTTAGTAGTTCGGAAAATAAGTATTGAAAATCTTTGAGGCAAGAAAATACGTTGAATTCTTATTATGGCATCGTTATTTCCTTTGCCTTATGTTCATTATTCCGAAAGAAGAATAAGGTTCGTAAATCCGATGGTTCTTTTTGCAGAACCCGCAAAACACGCAAATTTGATATGCCTTAACTAATAAATTTGTTAATCCAAAATTGTATTAGGGCTCGTTAATACCATTTGTGGCATTATTCCGAAGGTTCGTAAATGTGAGAATGAATTACGTGCATGGTACGAAACTTATATCATTTTTGGCTAAAAGGAAATTAAAAACGCCGAATCTTTTCCTGTGACGGGAATATGGGTTTATTTCTGAACGTGACATCGTTTACTTCTTTGCACGATATTCATCATTCCGGAAAAAAAAAAAAAATATTCAGATGGTTCATTCATCCGAAAATGGAAAAAAGGTGGGTCGTTTATCTGTAAAGGAATTATCATATTCGTGGTAAGAAACTTCGTTTTCGAATCAGCTATATAACGTCCGAAATTTCGAAACTTATAAGAAAAGCGAACCTTCAGCATATCAAAATAGCGAATCGTAACAGTTTTTTGTTTTTTTTTTTTAATCGAGCAGTGTGGAATAACAAATATCCGACATTTATTTTAGCATGGTATGGAGCAGAATGTTACTGCTATTCACTTCCAAAAGTAAAAGCAATCATCTGACATTTATTCTGGCATCTTCTGAATGTTATTGCTATTTACTTTCGAAAGTAAAGCAAATATCCGACATTTATTAAATCACCGTATGGAATTGAATATTACTCTGATTCATTTCCGAACGTCAGAGGAAACATTCGACATTTATTTTAGCATCTTCCGGAGCTGAATGTTATTGCTATTTATTTTCGAACATAAAAGCAAACATCAGACATTTATTTTATCATCATACGGAGTTGAATATTGTTATCATTCATTTCCGAACGTCAAAGCAAACATTCGACATTTATTTCAGCATCTTCCGGAGCCGAATGTTATCCTTAATTCATTTCCGAATGCAAAATCAATATTATCTGACATTAATCTAAGCACCGTACGGAGCTGACTCTTACCGTTATTCATTTCCAAAAGTATAAGCAAACATCCGACATTTATTTTAGTATCATACGGAGGCGAATATTACCGTTATTCATTTCCAAAATTAAGAGCAAACATATGACATTTATTTTAGCATATTACAGAGCCGATTGTTACCGCTGTTCATTTTCGAAAGTAAAGGCAAACATCCGACTTTTTTAGTGGCCCGATCGGGCCACCAAAATCTTCATTTCTGAAATTTTGGTGCCCCGACGTGCGTTTTTGGTGGCCCCGAGCCACCGGGCCACCGTAAGTGTTGAGCCTTGACTAATGTCATCGAAAAGTAAACCAGAATGCAACTTCTCGCTTGTGAATTATTGCTTGTGAATAATCGCAAAACTTTGGCAAAACTTTTGGAATACCAGCCCTGTTCATGACGCTTGGAAACTGCGAGTCGAGAGAATTTTGCAAACTGGTGCAATGTTACTCCGTAGCGTAGGCGACTGTACTTGACGATTAAAAATGCATGTGGAGTCGCAATCGTTTGTAAACTGTCTGAAGTGCGCGATTTCTCTCACCCTGTTTTTTGCCACGCGATTTATTTTTAACTGGCAAGAACGATGTGGAATTCTGGCGTCCACCGTATATTGTGCACTTGCCGGCGCAAATTGTTCTTTTCATAGGTGAAGCCGTGCGTGGAAGGCACGTGGTTGGGATAATCCTTGCGTTCCTAAAGCGGAAAGGAACGCCATGAATGCGACTTGTGAGCAAGTCCGTTCTGTTGCGTCCAAGGAACGCCCTCATTAGGCTGATGAATAGAGGGATTAAGCCCCCCATTCTGCACGCAGGAGGAATAGGGGCGTCCCCTAACAAAAGGAGGAACGCAAGCGTTCCCCATGCGCTCGTGAAATTAAATCTGTCACGCCTAAGTGGTAAAGGAAATAAGGTCAATCAGCTGTTTCACGAAGCAAGGTAAAACAAAAATGGATTATGACGTTTTGACCGTAAGATCTGCTAGCCTTCATATGGAAAAGTAGACTGAGTGCCGCAGTGAATGTGTATTATACATGTAGCACTAGTAAAGGAACATTGTACTCAGAGCTATGCCATTGTTTTGCTTCGCTGGAGTGGAGGCCATGCTGTGTTTGGATGATGTGGTAGCAGCTTGTCAATCAGTGGCATTCCCCCTGGATAGGTTCACTCGCTATTCTTTGTCACTGGTTTGAGGCCGTGGCAGTAATGGCAGTTGGGCGAAATGCAGACGCAGGAAGAAGAGCATTACCAAACTGTCAGTGTGGATAATCGCTGTGGCATAGCAATAGCCACTGTATTCAGTCTGTATGAAGGCTTAGCAGGCTGCTTCCCTGTCCCTGTTAGCTGGGAGGGGGGGGGGGGGGTGGAGTATGACAATGGATGATATGCAGCCATTCATCTGGAATGTCAATGCCATTTCTCTATTAATGCTGTTGTCTGTTAACATTAACATTTTCCATTTTCCATTTTCCACTTTTGTTTTAACTTGTTTTAAAGACTTAATGATTAAAATATTTCCTTTAATTATTATGAAGGTTGTAACATTCCCTTTGCCATGATGCTGACATCATTAAGGTCACAAATATATTCAAATATTTGCACAAGTAATTTGACGGATTTTAAGTTTTACTGTTATACATGTCAAACACCATCAAGTCACAGTGTAGACCTTCAATGAAGCAGGTAAAGAAGAGAGACTACTTTGTCCACATTTTCTGTCTTTCATTAAAAGTCAATGCATTGTGTTAAGATGTGAGTCAGGTATTGTGTGTGCATTTATCCAATTATTATATCAGAGTTTGGATATCTTTATCTTTTTCTATTCAGGATTGCAGTCGTTCCCTGTAATGCCTGGGTACTGTTGACCAAATGTAGTCAAATATTTGGTCATGCTACATGTTTGTTATAATGGCTAATAGCTGTATGATAAGAATGCTTAATAATTTTAGGTTGGAAGGACATGTAAGTGAACAAATAGACAAGAACATAACAAATAATAGATAAATGCAGCACTTGTAGTGCACCATCAATCTAATGATATATTTTGATGCACAGAGGGACATATAAAGTGAATTACATACAGTGGTACATATCAAAGTGAAAAGACAAGGAAGAGATAAAAATATATAAAAACAAATCCAACAAATATTCAACCATAACAAGATGTGAACATATGTGACTTCAGATACTTTTTTAATGTTTCTATGGATTCTACTGATCAGATCATCAGTGGAAGAGCATTTCAGAGAGATGGAACTGCAAAAATAAAAGCCTTTTCTCTGAGAGTTGAGATTTTTCTTTTGAATTGTTTTGTATTGCAAGAGCAGAGATGTCTGCCAGGCACATATTCTGAGACAAATGTTTTGCAAATATTTTGGAGCAGAAGAATGTACTGTTTTCCATGTATGGAACAGAAATTTTAAACTCTAATCTTTTGGACACTGGTAGCCAGTAAAGACTTAAGATCTGTGGTAGTGTTGGAGAAGCAAGATGTTCCATGAGGCCCAGAGTGGCAGAATTTTGAGCACGATGTAGTTTAGCCAGTTGGTAGGATGAAGCCTTGAACAATAATGCATTTCAATAATCAATACGTGACATAACATATGAATGAATAACAGAGGCTGCTACCTAATGTGACAATGATTTCTGGATACTGTCAATACTGCATAATTGCAAATATACAGAGTGACATGTGGTTGTATCATGTGTCCCCATTGACATTTCAGGGTCAAAGTAAATTCCAAGATTCCTACAACTCGATACAGATTATACATTCACACATGCTATGCGAAATGATTGACTGTGGACCTTAGCTGCCAGATGTTTTGAGGCAATTATTATAAATTCACTTGTGTCATCATTCACTTTCAGAAGTACAGCACAGGAGGACATGTATCCATTGATCCTATTACTGTGGACTTTAATAACAAGCAGACCCAATGTTATGATGCTCCTTGTGAGCAGATTGAAGTGGTTTACTTATATCATTCAGTTCAAGATATTCTTGAAGATGCTGGGCTACAACTCTTTCCAAAACATTTGAATTGAACTTCAGATTAGACGCAGGTCTGTAGCTATTGAGGGTGTCAGTATTTAGTCTTGGCTTCTTTGGCAGAGGTTGAAGGACAGCTTCCTTGAATAAGCCAGGGAAGATATCTGTTTCATAAGATCTATTCAATATTAGTGTACAAAATGCATGGCAGAAAAAGATGTGTCTTTGTAGAAAGTGGATCCTGTGAGCTAGAAGTAGAAGGGGAACCAGCTGTAATCCTCACTTCCTCCTCCAATGCCAAGTCAAAAAATGTAGAGAATGTGTTTTTTCCCAGTAGAATGATCCGTCATAAAGTTTGCACCAGTTAGCACTTCAGCATCAAGTATAGTATGATGCTTTTGCCTACTTTATCATATCCCAGACAACCTGGCACTGAGTTTTGATACATTATCAACTTCAAGACTTGTCTTTCTCTTATTTCCTCTCTAATCTCATCCTAAGCTTCTTTGCCTCTATGATTTCATTTTAGTACACACCGTTTAACAGGTGCATGCTTGTCAAGAATAGTTGATAAGGTTCTGTCATACTGATTGGCAAGCTTCTTGATGCCATTCTCAGATTTCTAAATCAGGTCAGATGGCTCCAAGTCTTTAGCAAAGTCCTCCGGGTCTATCACCTTAAATTTCTGATATACTATTTCCTTACATCCAGCTGCTGGTTTGGAGATATAATCACAGTGAACGGCTGCATGATCACCTAAAAACGTGAAGACCTTCATCTTCATCCTGTAAAAAAGCAGAAAGCTTTATAATCCAAAGTTTCACTAAATTACATTATTGACAATAGACTATAACATGTTAAGATGTTACTCCAATTATGGCATGAGGATTGGACTGAAGGGAATTGACTCAAGATGTGTTGCGGGAGAATTATGATCTCACCCCCAAGTTATGATTGTAACTTGATATGGCATGCATTAACCCTAACTAGGCCAGGCTTTTTGGGCTGTTCTGTAGCCAGGGAAGGGTTGATTTTTGTTTTTTCCACAGAATTTATTACAGACCCTATTTTAAGCATAATCATGCTAAAATTAATTGATTTCAGCCAGTGAAAATGAAAATAATCATATCTTTTTGAATAAGGTGAGAAAATGTTTTTTGCATAGACACAAAATCCTGTTTTTGACCCATTTTCGGTCTGACAAACATGTACAAAAGGTCATGCAGCGTCGTATTGGTATGCCTGATTTTCCAGAAAGTGGTGTCATAAGGTGTGCGAGACTTGAAAGTAAAAAGTCAGTGAGTGGCGCGGTCAAAAAAAAATCGTGTGGCGGAATGGTCATGGAAAATGCCGAGGGGGGGGGGGAGGATTATTTCAAACACCCTACCGTTATAGGGTTAAGGAATCATTGGTTGTAAAATCTACTGAATGTAGCATGCATAATTGATTATCATACCTCCATCAAACAAAGTTTGGTGGAGATAATTGGGAATCAGTGGGCAGTTAGGCCCCACAGTTGATGTGTTACAAAAATTGCAAATCAAACTGCTTCTCCATTTTTGAGCGATTCAAAAGAGATTTGGCACACATTATTACTTCAATGTATTGTTGTGAAAGACACATTTTCCAACTGTAGCAGAAATTGTGTAGTCATGGTAACAGGCACAAAATGGCCCCCAAGTCAGGTAAAAGGCTTGCAGATCCAACTTCTCCAATTTCTCAGTGATGCACCAGAAAATTAGTGTGTATACATAACTTGATGTAATATAAAGTTGTGCAGGACAAATTTCTAAGAGAAGCAAAAAATGTATTGCCATGGCCCCAAAATCGGGAAAAAGGCTTACAGATTGAAATCTCCAGTTTGCTAGTGATGCAGAAGAAATATGGCACACATGGTGATTGTGATATGTTACTGTGCAAGACATATTTTTTTAGACTAGTAGAAATTATGTTACCGTGGTAATAGCTGGCTATGGCCCCCTAATCAAAAAAAAAAGAGGGGGAAAAGAAAAAAGAGCACATACAGTTTAGGTACACCTGTTACATTTAAGCAAATTTTCATATTTGCTTTTGCTACTAAAATGCCATCTTTTCATTTCAAGTCACAATTGTATTAGTGTTCACCCTTTCTAGGTTTATGATATATAAAAAATTGAATTTGAAACATTAAAACATACTAGATTTCAAATTTCTGAAATTCTTCCATCGAGATTTACGTTGATGTAGGGCAGTTTGTCAATCAGTTGCAAATGTTAGATTTGCCATGGTAACTTGAGTGTTTACGATAAAAGAACATGAACAAAATCAATAAGTCATTAGACAAAACGTTTGCTAAAATGTAAGACACTTCAAACAAAATGTCATGTTAACTTCAATTATAGCAATTAATTTTGCTAAAATGTAAGACACTTAAAACAAAATATCATGTTAACTTCAATTATAGCGATTATTACAATAGTACTGCGACTCTACTGTCCACATTATTGAGTTATTATTTTTGCCCACTTGCAGGAAATCTGTGACAACCTAAACTACAGGCACCGGATGGCTCAGTATGCCGGCAGAGCTTCGGTGGACCTCCACACTCAGGTACGAAACAGCAATTAAATTTCATTAGTCAACAAGCAGTTCTTTTACAAAAGTGGATGTGATGTGCATGCTGCATGCACGATGAGTGCAAGACAGCATCTGATTCATTGAGCATTCTGGCAGGTCATATACATGTATGTGCCGGAAAAGCCTGTAAAAGAAGTTGTGTTGGTGGTGGCAATAGTGTTTGTGTGTTGTGTGTATTGGAGTGTTAGTGTTGACAGGTGTGTGTCAAAAGCCTGTGTTAAAGAGGAATGCTTAGTGATGGCAATGGTACACATCTTGATGATTGCATTTGTGTTAGGTGTGGTTATACTGTTGGTCCTATTGATGCTACGCTGTTCTTGCTCATGATGAGAGCTGCAAATTACGTGAAAGTGTGTACCTGGTAGTAAGAGGGGGAGAGGAATTTTTATTAATGATACAAATAATATCTACATGTATATGGCAGTTTTCAACAGCTGCAGTAGGTACATGAAATATACCATGAATCTTGTCATCACCATCAGTGACATTGTACAAATTGTAACAAGTTCAAAGTTGTCATTTGCTAAAACATCTCCAGAAGAAGTAGTTTTCAACATCATTGACATTGTTACGATGTTCTTGCAGTAGCAACGGAATGTGTAGTTGTTGATATAGGGAAAGGACAATGAGTGCTCATAAACTCATTTACTGACATTTCTTCTGTCTTGGGTGTGCTTTTTATGTGACAATTTTTTTGTTGACATAAGCTTTTGTAGATAAGAGTTATTGTGTACATTGTGTATCATGCTTGCAAAAAATCTTGGTGCATATGCTCAAAGCAAGAAATTACACATATACCATATGCATACTTTATGCTGAACTGCAAAGCTAATAACAAGATTTATGTACATTCATAAGTTCATATATCATTTCAGTTGCCTTAAATCATACAGTGAAGTGTATTGAAGAATATGCTTTCTGCAGTTTGAAACCTATGTATTTCATTCTACAAATACTACAAGTATATGTGTCATGGAAGATACATTTACATTGTTGATCATTAATTTGCCATTCAGCAGATGAAGAATTTCAAAGCAACCACACAATATTGTTGATGTACATGTATGCAAGTTGATGCTGTTATTCTAATGATGTAATTTCTCCTGTTTGACTCGATGGCGAATGTAATGGACTGTCAGAGGCATGTTGAATTTTCTTGCATTGCGCCATCTACTGGGCACAAGCTTGCTTTGCTGTCAATCACAGCTGTATGCAAATGAGTATGCTAATAAGGGAACCGCACCCAGTCACTCCATCAGACACCCGGTTTGCCATGCTTTGTCCGGTTGCATGAAGAAAGAGAGAGAGGGAGAGAAATCTGTGTATCAAGCAGGCTCCGCCCCTGCCAATGTTGCCCTATCTATTACTGAGAACAGTCTGTATATCACTCAGTACCGTCCTTGAGTAGGAAATATCAGTGTATGTGTGTGTGTATGTGTGTGTGTGTGTGCCTGCTTGTGCTTGCATACTCTGTCCAAGGAGCTCCTTGCTCTGTCTATGTCGCTCTTTCAGCTAAAGTCGCCTTCAGGGCCTTATGTGTTTCTCAGCTAGAAATCTTTTGGAAATGTGATGCATTCACTGTCTGGACTTTACTGATTCCAATGTTGGAGTGTAGTTAGTGTAAGATTGTGTTGATGTGATCATGTGTGGGAGATTTCATCATTGAAAGTGACTCAGTTAAGATTTTCTAAGGAAAAGTGAGTGTTGATAGCTGATGGAGAGCAAGGTAGAATGGTTAAAATCTTTGTGTGGGTGGTATCAGGTGCTAATAAATTTTGTCATGTTGAATCAGGGTTAAAAAAAAAGTCATAACAACAAGCCATTGTTGTACATCCTAGCAGGCATGGGGCAAAACAATGACAGATATACTATTGCTGTAGCCAAAGTTCTCTCTTCTGTACTCCTGTGTGTGTACGTGTATGTATATGTGCATGCGTATGGAGAAATATGACACTTTTTAGCCAAGCCTGTTTATCATAAGGTAGATTATCAGACAGTTAAAATTGATGAATACAAGGTCCTGCAAGATTTTAAGAACCTGATCATAGCAGTGCGTTTCATATTAGATAAAAGGGCAGTGGGCACCAACAATTTGTCATGTCTACAGAGAGACTTGTAGGAATTCCAGTTTGGTATGAAGTATAGTAGTCTGCTTTCTTTACATAAAAGATAACATGTGGCTAGAACCTGTCAATGAAACATGATAAATGTAGGCCATTGACTATTCTAGTGTTATATCTGTCATGTTATACAATATTCTTTCCAACATATTCATTTTTGTATAATTTCATTCCCTCCATCACAATGTACTATACAGCTTGTCTTATCCCTTCACCACTAGTGTTGGTTGATAAGTGTATAAATGATGCTTTCTTGAGGGCCATTCTCTGTGAGATTGAAAAAATTGAGATGTTCTAAATATCTTCAAGTTACATTGAAAGTTAGCTAGCAGCTGTACCAAACTCCATGTGAAACTTTGGAAGAAAAATTGCAAATCAGTGTGTGATATTTTTAACTTGTAAAGAAACTTCGCGAGGTGTTTTGTAATGAGAATAAACACCGCAGAAAAATTGCATTATTACTCTTGTGGATTTTTATCAATTTTGTAAAAACAGTTATACAAGGTATCTTACAGCTGTACTACACCTTGTATGCGTGCATGCACTGCACTGTACTGTATCTGAGCATGACCAGTACATTTAATGTTAAAGAAAATCATCCTTGGAATGGCTGAAAGTTGAAATGGGGCATGCTCACTACACCTGTACCTACAGAAACTTTACATTCTTTTTCTTTGGAGCTATACTGTGTCATTGCACGTGAGAACATATGCAGTTTTCAAGTTTACATGTCACATTTTTTTTTTTTTTTTTTTGTCATGAGAATTGCCCTATGAATGAATTCTTACCTGGGAGTGGCTGATTTAGCATAAAATTTTCTTTTGCCTATCCTTTGCAGATATGGATAAAGTTGTATCAAAATAAGATAGAAAGTGAAAATTACTTATCCGGGGTTGGCAGAGAATAGGAAGATGTGATTTTAGACCAGGAAGTAGAAGCATAATCATCTAACGATAGGCTTGCAAGGAAGTCAATAGGACCATTTTAGGAAGTGAACCAGCTAGATATCAGCGCAGTTCAGCATATAATCCCATCTACGTCCTGGATGCATGTTTGAGTAGTCAAACAATCTCCATGTTATCTCTGCTCTTGTTTTCTTTTCTAAGCCACACTAGTTCCCCTTTTTCCTATGTCTTGTGTTCTCTTCCCTGTTTCAGTTGCTCTGTTATCTTGATTGCAGTCCATGTCAACGGAGTGATATTGATGACATTATGTATGCACATCAAACACATAATGTAGGTAATTGAGGGCAGAGTGCTCACAGTAATCATCATACTAGCACCTTGCCTGACTTCTGCTTCATGAAGCAGTTTGCTTCAATGATGAATTACATTTATTTATGTATTCTTTGTTTTGTCTTTTTCTGTATTGTAATTTTTTGATGTGGCTGCTAAAAAAACAACATTTGAATGCCTATGAACAACCAACCATGGGTTCAATAGCTTGAAGTTACCTCAGAAGGACTAGGCAGTGACTTGACCAGGGGCTGTATCAGGACAATAACACTCCCCCCCCCCCATACCAGTCAGTGATAGGGTTAGAGTAAAGATTAGGATTAGGTTTAGGGTTAAAATTTGGGTACGGGTTAGGATTGGGTTCAGGATTAGGATTAGGACTAGGCAGTGAGGGTAGAGTGACTTGACCAGGGGCTGCATCAGGACAATCCCCCCCCCCCCCCCTTACTGCCAAAACCAGTTAGTGATAGGGTTAGAGTAAAGATTAGGGTCAGGGTTAGGTTTAGGGTCAGATTTTAGGTTAGGGTTAGGATTGGGTCAGGGTTAGGTTTAGTGTCAGAGTTTAGGTTGGGGTTAGGATTGGGTTTAGGATTAAGGTTAGGACCAGGGTAAGGGTCAGGGGTGATTGTTCAGGGGTAACTGGTATTTCATGCTTGTGTTCCAACATAATGATAGAACAATGGGTGTGTCACTTTCAACTGTAACATTATTCTATTCTTACCTTCTGAATAATGCAAATATTTGTTTAGTAACAGGTACTGAACTGTTTGAAATGGCCAATTGATACTAATAGTGGTATCTCCTTAAACCTTGTATGGATGTCACAAATAGGTTTGTACATTTGTGGTTTATGAAGTGAGAGAAAACAAATAATCATTTTCAGCCCCAGTGCATAGCATGACGCTGAGTTTGAAGAAAGGAGGAGGAGGCATGATACTAATTTTATTATCTATCAATTAACAGTTAGCCATGATGAGAAAGACCATACTTTTTACCTCTCAAAAGGTTATGTATTCTTTGTAAAGCAGTATGTAGAGAATTCAACATAGGGTATGTTTATACTCAGTTTGGGAAGGCAGAATCAGTGTTTTGAAACACTGATTCAAAATGCCGCTCACGGGAGCACTGTTTATGCTCACTTTTTTTGAGCTTTGAAAGAGGGTTTTGATTGCTTCGTTGACCTCAGCAGAGGCAGGTCCAATTGGGGCGTGCGCTTTTTCGGAAGTTCTGGCCTGAGTGTGTGCATACAAGTTCACGTTTTGACTGGTTACATGTATTAATAGCATATCTAAAATACAGTACTAGAATTATTTTCATTTTACTGATACACACGTATGGACTGTAGATAACAATGGGAAATGGGAGTATTTATTTTATTGACAAATTGTTGACAAAATTGGACTGTATTGTATAGTGACCTCTTCATACACCTGCAGCATACAAATGTACCAACAGGGAGCTTGAACTAGAAAGCCCAACACCTGCAGATTGGACATAACGAAGTACAATAATCGAAAGGTTGGCTATCCTGGCACATGCATTTTCAAGGGAACGGAAAGGCGATGAGATGACGTCATTTAAACACAAATTTTATTTGTGATTTTGCGTTTATGCTTCCCCATGAAACATGATTCATCAGAATCAATGATCGTAAACACACCTTCTTTTCAGAACAACATTTTGTAATGCCGTTTCTATCAAAATGAGCAAGGACACAACCGCCTTTTGCACTAATCACATTCCAAAATGCTGATTATGGCCTGTAAAGGGAAGCATTTAACACAGCCATAGTGATATGAGGAAGTGCTGTCTTGCAGTAATGCCAGCCTTTGGTATTAGCCTCTAGTGTATATTAAATCTTGTACGTAATGCGTCTGTCTACGTAGCCATTGTATTTGATATCTCTTTCAGATGAGAAAGCCAAGTGGCCAGGAAAGTGACTGCAAGATTATAGATTTAAAAAAAAGCAAGTTGCATTGGTGGGAAAAATAACCTCTAGGCAGAGTGAATACCCAAACTTTAATATAAAAATTGTAAAGAAAAGCTGAATTCTGTCATGAGCTTGTTATGAAAAAGTGTACCTGAAGGTGGCACTTAAAAACAGAACCCTCGATGTGTGTATATTCTCAGTCAAAGATCAAGAATCATATTTGAGATTTCAATGTTTATGCAATATCAGTTGAAATGTATTGGTTATTTCCAGATTTATGCTGAATTGTATCATTTAGCTTCAGGCCTCCCAAGAATCCTATTATGCCCTCATGTCTATTCTGTACCTGTAATTCCTGTTACTTCTGAATCCATCTTTATGGGGGCTTGGACAAACGTTACCTCAGTGCTTAAGACCATAATTGGCTCTCATCTGTATGCAGTAATAGACACAGTGGGGCCTTTTCTGTTGTGCTGAGAATAGATCCAAATACTTATTTTCTTGCCTGAAGAGGCCATCAAATGGTGTAGAGTGATATTGCCAGTACCAGTATTTTTTAGCTTTCTGCTCCACTGTCAGGCTCACCCAGACCATGATTGGCTCTGAAGTATTCAGGCAGTGGACTATGATACTGATGATCTAGGGAATAAGCTACCAGGGACTTCCTGTTAATGGTGTCTTAAGGGGGTATCTCACTGAGCAACGAACGTTTGTGAACGTAGAGAATTTGAGATTTGCGAACGTTTGCAAACGTAGCGAATTTGAGATTCGCCAACTTTTCTGACGAATGTTTGCAAAAAATCAGGGTTTGCTTCTGCCATTAGCGACAGTTAGCGACTTTTAGCGACGTTTAGCGAAAATTAGCAACACTTGAACGAATGTTTGCAAAAATGTTGCGAAACACAGGTGGCAACTACCAGCGACTGTTAGCAACAGTTTTGCAAATATTAGCAACTGTTTGCCAATTCCTTGCGACAATTTGCGAATGTTTTGGGGCGTGGAAAAAAACCAGGCGATTATAGTCAGACCCATAAAATGAACGCACAACCTTCCACAGCATTCAGATCTCTTGTGACCACCGTTCAAGATGGATTTCCAGAATATGGAAGTGAATTTCTGCCAAGAAGAGGCTCAATGTGCTGCTATCCTTGAAGAGCTGCTTTTTCTGGCTGCTGCTACAGCTATATCATGCAGCTTAAGAGAAAGAAAGAAGATGAAGAAAAACAAGAAAGGAAAAAGAAAAGAAAGACTTTTGGGTCAGAGAGTGGTTGTTACAGAGGACAGACTTTTGTCAATATGAAAAGCTTTTGCAGCAGTTACATGATGGAGATGTCAAGAGCTTCAAGAACTTTCTTAGAGTGGAACCTTGCCTGTTTCAGGAGCTTTTATATAGTATTATAGGAACCATACGGTTACTTGTTCACAAGCAGTGGCGAATCAAACAAAAATGTTAGCGACATGGTATTACGACTGGTTGCGAATTCTTACGAGTGTTTTGCGAATGTTTGCATCTGGTAGCGAAAATACAAATTTGCAAAGAAAAACTGCTTGCGACACCAAAAACTGTTTGCGAACTTTCTTGCAACTGTTAACGAACCTTTTGCAACCCTCTACGAACCCTTGCGAAATCCCAAATTTGCTACATTCACAAGCGTTCGCCGCTCAGTGAAATACCCCCTTTAGGGATTGCTGTTGTTGTTGTTGTTGTTTTGGGGAGGATTGGTTTGTTTTTATGCCTCCGCCACGAAGTGGTGCCGGAGGCATTATGTTCTCGGGTTGTCCGTCCGTCCTTCCGTCCGTCCTTCCGTCCGTAATGAATTTTGTGGACAAGGTAACTATCAAAACCTTTTGAGGTATCCTAATGAAACTTGGCATGTATTAGGGGGTAAAGTTGTGCCTATCAACTTTTGGGTGCACATGCTCAAGGTCAAAGGTCAAATACATAAGATTTTACTATTTCCATCATATCTATGCAATGCCTGAAGATATTTTCTTGAAACTTAGTGTATACATGTATTACTCAATTAAGATTCTCTGGGGAAAGTTTGAGTCATGAGGTCAAAGGTCAAAGGTCAAAAGGTCAAGTAAAAATATTAAAACTTTACCTTTTTTCTCTGTACCTTAGAAATTGTTCAAGGTCTCTTCATGGAACATACATGTACTGACTGGCAGTGACTATCTTGAGAATTTATGGTTCATGGGGTCAAAGGTCAGGGGTCAAAGGTCAAGGGCAACACTTCAAAATTTTACTGAATATTTCCCTCATGTTTAAGTGCAATGCCAGCAGGATTATTTTTTTTTTTTTACAGTAAGTGTAGCATGTTTAACCTAATAGAGATTCTCTGGGAAGTTTTTTTTCTTTTGTTTTTGCCTCAAAGGTCAAAAGGTCAAAGATCAAGTGAAAGTTTTTCCTCCATATCTAGGAAGTGGCTCAAGTTATCTTGAAACGTACTACATATTTATGCATCTTCTGCCTGCCTGCTTTATGCATCTTCTGCCTGCTTCTGCTTTTTAGCATTCATCCCCATTTCCAACATTTTTGTATACTTACAAGTTTTCTGTAAACTTATCCTTTGCTTTGTATAATGAAATTTATGTACTGTATTCAATTTGTGTAATATATTTCTATGTTTTTGTTGGAAATGAAAAATAAATGAATGAATAAAAAAATGAAAATGACAGTGATTAGCTCATGAATTTTAGGGTCAAAGCCCAGATGAAAATGGTAACAATTTACTATTCTATACAGAAATTGCACTTTTTCTCCATACCTTGAAAATTTCTCGATGCATAAACGTATGAATGGGTCAAAGTCAAGTTAAAGTCCGTAAATCCCAAATACATGCTCTCCTATTTATCCAATTAAACCTTGGTCAAGGAAGGTGAGCATTCATCACATTTGTGACAAACTTGTCATTTTAATATTTTGCCAATTTTGTGAAAATGTAGTCACACATTGTCCACATGTACTATTTAGACCTATTAGGAGAATCATGCATTATGGCGGAGGCATACCAGTCGCCATAGCGACATTTCTAGTTCATTCTGGAGGTTCATTTGTCTGAATAAAATCATCTTACAGGGAATGGCAAGATGTGTATTCATGTAGGAAGTATAGAACATTTGCAGTACTAAATCATGTATGATGTACATAATGTAGCCATGCATGTTACTACAGACTGGTTATAGATACATGTAGGTGCATGATTTGTGTGATTTGTTTGTTATGTGCCTTGTACAGTATGTTCCAGTGTAAGAATTGATGTGTTCATCAATTTGTTTTGAAAACACATGCCAATGAAATATCTTTAGCATAGCTATGATTTCTCTGAAAAGAAAACCAAGAAATGATTGATCATATTTATGGAATGTATTGAGTGTAAAACATTAGTGTATGACATTTGTTTGTTCATGTGTTTTAATGATACACATGCAATCAAGGCTCTCAGCAGCGACGCTCATCTTACCTACATGTACATACATATACCATGTCATCTCTCAGTATTTTCATACTGACACTAACATCAAGGTGAAAAGCAGTGCAATAGGACGCATGTCTATTTCCCTTCATTTTATATAGTAATTATCATGGACCTCATCACTTTTATTCCAGTTTTTAGAAATGTAAACGACAACGTTTATACAATGAAAATGTGTGTTTTGATTGGTTATTTCACTGAAATATTATGGAGAAGAAAGTACCTATATTTACATAGTGATTAGAAGATCTTGACTTTCTTCTCTACTAAGATGTTAGACTATGAAGACGAGAAAGAGCCACAAAGGTGTTTTAGAAGTCTGAGGGATTATACCCATTTGTTTCTCAGTTGATGAACAGAACAATGGGGATGTTAGAGTTATGCTATCAATTCGTTCACTAGATCATGTGGACCCTTTAATTTGTATTGCTAAGTCTTGCAAGATTTTGTTGTTGTTCTTACATGTGTGGTTTCAGTCATTCCAAATGTGCATCCCTATGAGGGAAAATACGGAACTGTGTTAATCCTTCTGCATTGCTGGAACTCTTGTGGTGAAGATATTTTGACAGATTAAAGCAGTTACGCAGATTGATAATCTGGTTTAAGCTTACTTTTTTGTGAAGGGTTTTTGTTGTTTTTGTGTGTTAAAAAGAATTTCTCTGTTATGCAAGATAGAGTCCAGTATAGTGTCACAATTCAAACCAAGTCCACAAGACCATTTATTTTTTCTGTGGTGATAGAAAGTGTGGCACGCTTCATAGATCCGTAGTGCAGTCCATTTTATCGGGCTTGTCATGAAAGTAGTTGAAGCATGCAAGCCTTCACCATTGTTCCTTGCAGTCCACAGTCTACCAGCTGAGCTGTGTATGATGACTGCACCTCTGCTTTGTTCAGTTGTGTAGGGTAGAGAGGTGGTGCAAAATAGTGTTTGGTTTGACACAGTCCAGTGGAGACCTGGAGCCTTTAGACTAGTCATCCAGGGCAGTATTTGGATGAGTGGGAGTTGTTTGTGCAGGGCAGTTCCAGATACTTGATTCCTGCCTGCTAGTGTCTTATCAAAACAAAATGTTTTCACTTTTAGCAGGCATCAGTCTCAACAGTGGTAGTCACACCACTGACTGCAAATTAGTGAAATATAAATGTTGAGGTTTTCATCTTGATCCAAATCTCAGGTTTTGCCTGTGTGGGTGCAAAAATCTCACCAAACAGTGCAATCATCATCATGATCCAAACCACAAGAAATCCTGTAATTATTTTAGAGTTATGATTATTTGAGGAAATTCATATTGCAATATTTCACACTATGGCGAGTGGGTGAATGCTAGAGCAAAATATCTCGGGATTTTTTTGTCCAGTCATTGAAAACACACATTTCAAAAGAGCACGAACACAAGGGCAAGCTTCAATAGGGTCACCATTTCCACTCCAGTAGATTTCAAGCATGCACAGTTATGGTCAACGGATTATCGTGACCGGCAATTAGTGGGATATTTATGTCCATCTTAATTGGCGCAAAAAATCTCCACATAGGGATTGCGATCGACACGCTATTTGTCTGTATCAATGTATGAATGGCACTGATGCCTGTTGGATTCCACTGACTTTGGATTGAGCCTTATAAATGTTTTAAATACAGTACATACCATCTAAGCTGTGTCAGGGAAGTGGTGTCTCTCCCAAATCCCTGGGTGAACATAAACAACTGAATACAATAGGTTTTACAGGCACTCACCAAACATATTTTTTTTTTTCTGGTTCACATGTTACATTCTAAAGTGCATACCTTTCATGTTACATTTGAAGTAATACATAGGCCTACCTCTCATATAGGGGCCTACAGACCACAAGTTGTACTACAGTGCACAAATGGCATGCATGTGGCACAGAACACACCTTGTACTTGTAAAGCTAGATTAAAGTGAAAACATAGTTTTGGTAAGGGTTTGAGAACCCGTCTGGCACCATTTCATATTTGAAAATATTGCCCTGAATTCAAGAGAAAGTACTCGCATTTGAAGTCATTTGCTGTATATTTTGCCGAGAATGGCAGCATAAAATGACTTAGCCTGAGCTTAAAGGGACTGTACAGTACTGGATGAGGTGGGAAATCATGTTTTGAACATTCCTAGGTGAGATAATGAGAAACCTCTTAGAAATATGAAAGAGCATGTAATTTTAAGAAGGATTCAACGTTTATTTGATGAAAATTGGTTTTCAAATGGCTGAGATATCCAAAAAAGTGATAATAATAAAAGGCGACAGGCCACGCCTTATATTAGGATCTCTTTGTTTCACTTTGTTTTTGGATATCTCAGCCATTTCAAAACCGATTTTCATCAAATAAACTTTTGATATCCATTTGAATTGCATGCTCTTTAACATCTCACAAGAATGGTTTCTGAATATCTTGCAAAACGTTAAAAGCTAAATCCTCACCTCGACCAGAACTGTACACATCCTTTAAGTTACCTTTAGGGGTAACAGAGAAGCAAACATGAAGGGTTACTGCCATAGGGGGATTCCCGTCAAATATAGGCCTATTTATGATGTGGCCCTTATGGGGAAGTGGCACTAACATTTAGATATTTACATTTATGTACAAAATGTTTACAAAATGTAATGCATATTTATTACCTGTTACACTTCCCCTTTAACGACTTAAAGTAGGGATTTTCTTTGACGAGCTCTTTTTCTTTTTTTTTTTTTTTTGGGGGGGGGGAACATTCAAGCCTTCAGGGCAGATCATTGTCCACAGTTTTAGGACTGGTGACTGCCATACAGCAGAGAGGGATTTTGTTCCTGAATTTCTGCCTCAAGACTTCCTGCTTGTCCCAACATAATATTCTCATGGTGGAGCAAAAGTAAGAGTCGGCTCAGCCAGGCGCTATTTCCTGGTGGGTGGGAATGCAATATGTGCTGCAGTAAGAAGCATTCAGGACTTTTCACATGATCCCATAAGTGGAACTGCTATTTGGAATAAACTATCGCCACATGGCAAGAGGCAGACAAACTGCAATCATGGGAAGTTTATAACCACTGGACAGTGTGCATAGGTGTACAAATGTAATGTTACAACATGACTCCCAATACAAAATAATCTTCAACAAATTTTCTGATGTACAATTTTTCATTTGTTTATGGTCTGTGAACTTGCACCAGAGTTCTCAACCAGTACCACATAGTGCAGGGAGAAAAATCCCTTCTGTCCTATCCACCTTTTACATTTTCCCTTCCTTATCCCTCTCTCTATTGAAAGTCACATATTAAAGGGATGGTACAGTATTGGTGGAGATGAGAATTGGGCTTTAAACTTTTTGCGAGATACCAAGAAAGCATTTATGATATAGTACAGAGCATACCATTTTAAAAGGAATTCAAAGTTTATTTGATGAAAATCAGGTTTGGAATGACTGAAACATCCAAAAACAAAGTAAAACAAAGCAATCGTAATAAAGTGTGGGTCCCACACTTTATTAGAATCGCTCTTTTTTGGATATCTCAGCCATTTGAAAACCAATTTTCATCAAATAAACGTTGACTTTGTCATAGAATTACATGCTCTTTCATATTTCATAACAGGTTTCTCATTATCTCACCAAAAAATGTTAGAAACCTGAAATTAGGTCTCAACCAAAACTGTACGATCCCTTTAAACGTGTACATTATTTGTATACATACTATTGTAATCCTTGTGGTGAATGATTTATCACATGTATGTTGACAATATGGAAACTGATAAATCCTCCTCATCAGTGCCATACAGGCCCGCCTTACAAACCAGCTTTTAGCTCACCGGAGCGGAAGGCTCAAGTGAGCTGTTGTGATCATTCTTTGTCCGTCATCTGTCGTCCATTGGCCGTTGTGCGTAAACTTTTTATATTTTCATCTCTTCTTGAGAACCCCACGACCAATTTTCACCAAACTTGGCAGGTAGCATACCTGGGGGGGGGGGGGGGGGGGGGTGGGGGGGGAATAGGATCTCAGTTTGTTCAAATGGCCACCATGCCCCAGATCCCCCCCCCCACCCCCATTAAGGAATCTTTAAAAATATTCCCTAGAACCAGAGGTGATAGAGCTAAGTTAATACTATGAGTTAGTACATTGATGACTGTTGTTTCAAGTTTGTTCATGGCGGAATCAGGTCCCCCCCCCCCCCGCCCCTTGTTGCCGAGGGGGAGGGGGTGGGGGGGGGGGTCCAAATGGGGACTTAAAGAGATCGTATAGTTTTGGTTGAGACCTAATTTCAGGTTTCTAACATTTTTTGGTGAGATAATGAGAAACCTCTCATGAAATATGAAAGAGCACGTAATTCTATGAGGAATTCAATTTTTATTTGATGAAAATTGGTTTTGAAATGGCCGAGTTATAAAAAAAGAGCGATTCTGATAAAGTGTGGGACCCACATTTTATTACGATCGCTTTGTTATACCCCCGCAACACTTCTGTGTGAAGGGGGTATATAGGAATCACCGTGATGTTGGTAGGGCGGTCGGACAGTCGGGCGGTCGGTCGGTCTGTTGCAAAATCTCGCATCGCAAACTCCTTCTACAGTTTTGAAGCAGTTTAAATGAAACTTAGGGTAAATGATGATATTGAGGTATAGATGTGCAAGACATGTTTTTTGTGTTTGTCGGACAATGCGTTGCCATGGTAACCACAATTTTACCAAAACCTTGTGGAGGGAACTACTTCCATAGTATTTAAGCAATCAATTTCAAAATTGGTATCTATGATGATCTATAGGTGTAGTTATGCAAGACACTCTGTGTGTTTGTACTTGACAAAGGGTTGCCATGGTAACCGCATATTTTCTTCGAAATCCTGTGGAGTGAACAACTTCCACAGTTTTGAAGCAATTGAAATCAAATTTGATAGGGATTATGGCCTAGAGGCATAGATGTGAAACACATAATTTTTGTGTTTGTCAGACAAAGCTTTGCCATGGTAACCATAGTTTTACCAAAACCTTGTGGATTGAATAACTTCCACATCATTCAAGCAATTAAGGTCAAATTTAGTATGTATGATGATTGGGAGGTGTAGTTATGCAAGACACCAATGTGTTAATATAAGAAAAATGTGTTGCCATGGTAACCACTCATTTTGTATCAAATTGAACCATTTAATCTATGAAGGTGAAATTTGGTGTGTATGATGGTCTTTAAGTGTAGTTATGCAAAATGTCCTTTGTATTTGTATCAGACAATGCATTGCCATGGTAACTGCATTTTTAAAAAAATCCTGTGGAGTGAACTTCTTCCACAGTTTTCAAGCAATTGAAACCAAATTTGGTAGGCATTATGACCCTGAGGTATAGATGTGGAACACATAATTTTTGTGTTTGTCACACAAACCGTTGCCATGGTAACCACAATTTTACCAAAACCTTCCAGATCAAATAACTTTTCCAGCATTCAAGCAATTAAAGTCAAATTTAGTATGTATCATGATCTAGAGATGTAGTTTTGCAAGACACCAATGTGTTAGTATAAGGAAAATGTATTGCCATGGTAACCACTCATTTTTGTATCAAAATAAACCATTCAAGCTATGAAGGTCAAATTTGGTGTGTATGATGGTCTTTAAGTGTAGTTATGCAAAATGTCCCTTGTGTTTGTATCAGACAATGTGTTGCCATGGTAACCACACTTTTTACCCAAACCTTGTGGAACCAACTGCTACCATAGCACTCAAGCAACTGTGGTCACATTTTGTTTGTATGATTGCCCTCATGACATCACATACTATAAAGCAACACTAGGGGCAGGGGTATTAATCACCTTCAGTGATAATTCTAGTTTTACTTTGTTTTTGGGTGTTTCAGTCATTCCAAACCTGATTTTCATCAAATAAACTTTGAATTCCTCCTAAAATGGTATGCTCTGTACTCTATCATAAGTGTTTTCTTGGTATCTCGCAAAAAGTTAAAAGCCCAATTCTCATCTCCACCAATACTGTACCATCCCTATAAAGTATATCTGTACACAGAAATTTAGTCTTTTGACATTGTAGGTTATTGTACTGGTAATATCCCTATGAAATATAAGAGTGCAACGTTACTCACATACACAGATATAGAAATATATAAAGAGACATAGAGCAATCTCTGAAATGCCAAAAATTACATGAGCCTTTATCTAAGAGTAGTCGTCTGGCGTTATCGACTGCATTCAATTGCGTAGTTCGATAAATTTCTGTACAATCAGTGTACTACGATACTCTCAAAACACTTACGTTCAGTGGAATCCAACAGGCATCAGTGCCATTCATACATTGATACAGACAAAATAGCGTGATGTTGATTGCAATCCCCATATGGAGAAATATCCCACTAATTGCCGATAGCGATCATCCGTTGACCATATGTTACTAAAAAACCTACATTCTTTAGCAGAAACACATATACTTCATGTACCAAAAGTCAAACACTCAAGGGGTGATCAAGCATTTTCTGTCATACCAAAGGTGGGAACAAAGCTTTCAAACAGTCCCAAGATCCCGAAGACACTTTGCCAAATTTCTACAGTAGACAAAATTGAATTAGAACTTATTCAACCTTTAATTATCCTTTCCTTGTATTTGTAATTGTCATTTAATGGCTCCTCTGTTCCTACGTACCATAACATCAATAGTTGGGTATTAAATTTGTATCAAGTGCCATGAGCATCGAAAGGCAAACTTGTGTGCTATATACGTAGCCACCATTTTTATCACATATGTATATATATATATGCCAGCATCGTTTATTGGCAGTATCATTCAAAAATTTATGAACCAGGTTTTTTTTTTTATTATTATTATTTTTTTTTTTACATATGTTCAATGTGTTAAAAGGAATAGGCTGTGGTCTTTGCTGCTAATCCAACTTATGAACCGGATCTTCAATTAAAAAAAAAAAAAATATTATTATTAGGTTTGTTTGTGTGTGTGTGTGTGGTTTTTTTGTTAATAAGGATACATACACAGTTCTATGCCACTGGTGAACAAATGGCCTTGGCAGAGGTTTTGCTGTCCCTGAGTGCTTCCAGTGTAAGACATG
This sequence comes from Diadema setosum, assembly GCF_964275005.1. Classification (NCBI taxonomy): domain Eukaryota; kingdom Metazoa; phylum Echinodermata; class Echinoidea; order Diadematoida; family Diadematidae; genus Diadema; species Diadema setosum. The sequence continues at coordinate 13,717,733 of NC_092695.1, forward strand.
AAAAAGCAAGAATGTAACTTGTTCAACTTGCCAGGATGTTATAGAAAACGGTAAGAAGTTATCACATTTATACTTTCCTCACATTTTCTTACTTCCTTACTTTCCTTTCAAGGACATGAAGGCAGAAATTTACTTGCTGCTATTTTGTATGGGCATAAGGTCATAGCAAAGACTCTGCACTTCCGGTATCGAGCGGGATTCACTCGTAAGTTGTATCTTAAAGTTTAGGTATGCTTGTGAGCCCGCGTTGTGAATTCATGAGTAGAGGTAATCATCAACAGTTAGGTTTTCGACCTAAACTTCACGTTCGGCACCTGCGTGAAAACATAAATGGTAGCCTGTGCATAATATGATACTTATATCATATTATGTAAAATGTTTGAAGTGGTGATCTCAGCTCTCCACAGGAGTCAACTTGAATGCAATTTGATAATAACTAAGCTTGTTTAGAGTTGAGAGACTCTCTCAAGAAGATAATGTATTTGATGAGGTTTAACTTTCAAGTTCAAGAGAAGTGAGAGAAATCACACACACAAACAGTGAATATGGTTTTTATTTTATTTTTAATAAAGATGAATATATGTATTGTATTGGCCAAAATATGCTAGAAGATGAGAATCACGAAGTGTTTTCAAATTAGAAAGCAGGAAATGTCTTTTATGCAGTACATTGTCCCATATATGTGCCATAGTGGATGGTCTATAAATAAAAGATTTGGGGTTGGGTTTCATCATAGCCAGCTAATAGTACTGATATTTACCTTCTTTTATAGTTCCTTCCCACATGCACACACATAGCACACACACCCCAATTTCAAAACCAAAACTACATTATAGACTGTAACAAAAACCTATGATAAGTGGTGTACCACACGCAGATATCATGTGTCTGCACTGTCTGTAGGTACTTTCAGTTACACTTTCTTAGAATGGCGTGTGTAGCAGCAGACACCGAAGAAAACATAATGGATATATGAAACCTACTGCAGAGTCTACACACTCATCACTATTGAGAAATTAGATTTACAAGCAAAATGGTGGCAAGAGTAGTAACAGCGGTATGGTCATATTTTGTCCTCATTTTAGTTGTGCTAATTACTTCAGAATTGCTACTATAATATTACTGATCTATGTGGTAACTGTTGTCTCCATCTCAATTATGAAAATTGGTAATGAAATCTGCAACTTTGGGATTTTCTTAAACTTAAATTTTACATGTGTCAGTCAACTCTACGCCTTCTCCTGTTTGATTTGATGTATTGAAAATATGGTAACAACTTACTAATCAGTCATGTGTTTGAATATTTGTTATTCCAAAAGGAATAATACAAATTCAAGTATTTAAGATAGAGTTTACATGTTTTCTGACAAAATAAACCAGTCTGGAGGTTTTGGGTTTGAATCTCGATGGAATCACATTTTGTTTGCTCATTTTTCCACTAATAAGATAAATGATGGTCTGTTTTTCAAACTGTACATGGGATGCATGAGTATTCTTTTGATGTGCTTTAATGACAGCATCAATGCAGAAGCTCCAAATGTAGGGTTCATGCTGACAGTTTTTCTTTTCTGTTTTTTTTTTTTACAATGGGAAAATTAGATTTATAAGTAGATTAACAGTGCCCCATTGAGATATGTGAGAATGACTACACTTTAATACAGTGATGGCAACTATCAAAATCACTTATATGCACATGACTAATTGCCAGTTGCCATGGTAACTACTGTATGATAGATTCAAATCTGCACTAAGCATCCATGTCTGTAACATGGAGACTGGCTTGTTAATAGTGCTTTGCTGTTATTGCATGGAGTGGAGTGAAATAGTGACCTTTTGCTCAGCATTCATAGTGTATGTCTGGCCATTCCAGGGCTTGCATTAATTGCCACTAGCATTAATTTGTGTTGTTGATGGAATTAGCGACTGTACTGTTGTATGCTTTAATATGGTTGATCGTGTTTGATGCAGTCTTCAACCTTGCATGTTAATTTATTTTACCTCAGGTGCAACATCAGAAGAGTTGGCATGGGTTTATTGCCAAAATGGGGTTCCATTGATATTGAACAATGGAACAATAGTAAGTTGGTATAAAACGGCACCAAATGGAAATTATACAATATATATTTTTTTTGTTTGTTTGTTTGTTTGTTTTTTTTTTGGGGGGGATGAGGTGTGCTTGTATGCAAGCATTTTTTCTTCAAATTTTGAAGTTATAGTCTCAATGCAGCTGAGAGAAGAAATCTAGTCAATCAGGCCCATCTGTGACTAAATGCTATTCCGTCTTTTCTTGTCAAAATGTGTGATAATCATTGTCCATCACTTTTGCATATTATACATGTATGAACTTTCCCCATTAAACTGACAATATTTGGAATGAAGTTCCCCCACGTCTTTAACTATTTTATTTATTGACTCTTTCAAGAATTGCCTGGAGGGATACAAAAGTTGTTCAAACTTGCTTCTAAATAGATGCATGCCCTCCTCTCAGTTCCTTGTACATTGTATTTTCTTCATATGTAAGCAGACAGTTTCACCCACAATGATTTTACTGACCCCCTATTCAAACGCAAGCCAGTTTATACCAAAACTTGATAAAGAAACGACGTATAAAGAATCATCGTACAGCCGATAGACCGTTAAGCCTCGCTCCCATTAAGCCTCGCCCAGTTATACTGTTCTATGGTCACCATACGTTCAGACGCACAATGCACACAATGGAATGCTGATTCGTTATCGAGTTCTAGTTCGAAACGATGATCTGACCGTCGTTTCGCTATACGTCGTTTCATTATACCGGGGTATGTCGTTTCGTTAGTCAGCGTTCAGACGTGTAAATTCATCGTATAGCTATACCGTTTTGATATAGCTATACTGTTCTAGTATAAATTTTTTGCGTCTGAATGCCCTGTGAGTGTAATCAATGCTTTGTAAATTCATGCTAGTATGTATTATTATCATAAGTGTAATTTTTTAATGTCACTGTAAAGTATTGTAAGAGCCTATTTATGACAGAGAGACCCTTTACCATGTATGTCTTGGAAGTTAAGGCTAGCTCCTTTTCTAGCATTTACTGCCTAGAATTGACCTTGTACCTAATTGTAAACTTAATTGTACAGAGTCACATCTGGTCATGATGAAGATGGATCGTTTCCGCCAAGTCAGGACCAGTGTCATAAGATGAAGACAGTGGCTTGTCCCAGATGATGATAGAGAATTTCAAGTAACTTCACAGCTGATGACTCATCCCAGCCTCAGTTCTTAGCACCTGCTAGTCTTGTTTCAAGGCCTGATTTTTAAATCCTCAAGCTGCCCACATTTACTTTATCACACATAAACAATGGGCTGCTAAGTTCACAGAAAGCTGATAACAAAGTTTTTCGTCTGTGCCAGTTATTTTGTGACGATAACAAGAGTACCATAAATCGGTCCTTTGGATACTACATTCACTACTCTTGCAGCTGTGGTATTTGCACTATAAATGAGGTCATATTTTTTAATGGGCTGGGATGTCCACACAAAATGAAATAAAACAAAAATTAAATTTCATCTAACTATATGGGCCTCAAAAAATTTGTAGGAGCCAAAGTGGACCTTGGGTTGAAAAAGATTGAGAAGCGCGGCACGAAACTACCAAACTTATTCCCAATGGCCTGTGATGGTTCTTATCCCTTATACAAGCAGGTACTGCATATTTTTTCAAAGTAATGATTCTTCCGTCTAGCTGTTTTTCTTGCAACTGATTGACTGATTGCCCTTCGTGAATGTACATTAACAATGATTATTTAGGGTTTTAGAGTAATAGCTGTGATAAAAAAAACCAAAACTAGACTCGGAATTTGTCATCAAGTTGACAAATTAGGTGATCCGATCTATTGGAAAATCAATGATTTGAGTCCTGATCCCAATAGGCATGACCATACAGGTTTCATCTGTGTTGAGGGGACATTGGCCATGTGATGTTTGGAGTCTCATTTAGAAAAGGGAGTCAGACCCTCCATCTTTGGTACCGAATTCCGTATACACTAACGAAGATACAGAATGAAGTATATTTGACCTTTGACCCCACTTTCCACAGACAAGATGGCATCTGAGCAAAACGTGGTTATTTTGTGAAATGATCCTTGTAACATGGTCTTTACGTGTGCAAAATATGGGAAAGATAGGACATGTATTCACCAAGATACAGGATGATACATTTATGACCTTTGACCCTAATTTACATACCCAAGATGACGTCTGATCAAGTAGTTGTTATTTTATGAAATAATGTACGTGACATGAACTAAACATGTGCAAAATATGGGGTGATAAGGCCGGTTTTTCTTGAGTTATTGTAAAGAAAGTTGCAGAAAGAAAGAAATATCTCAATACATCGAAGATAAGCTTTAATTTCAACCACGTTTTTTGACGTGATCCCGACATCGTATGAAAAATGGAGGGCACACTTTCGATAGCCCAAAGTCTCAGCTACAACATATTAAAATCTGGGAGAAATTCACCGAAGCATAAGTGAGCTAGTGCTCGATAAAGACAATCATGTCAATTTTCACATCTACAAAAATTCCCTCCCATAGAGATAACATGTCATAACGAAGATAAAGAAAGAAGTACATATGACCTTTGACCCCACTTTGCACAGATAAGATGGCATCTGAGCAAAAAGTGGTTATTTTGTGAAATGATCCTTGTAACATGGTCTTTACGTGTGCAAAATATGGGAAAGATAGGACATGTATTCACCAAGATACAGGATGATACATTTATGACATTTGACCCAATTTACATACCCAAGATGACGTCTGATCAAGTAGTTGTTATTTTATGAAATAATGTACGTGACATGAACTAAACATGTGCAAAATATTGGGCTGATAGGGCTTGTTTTTCTTGAGTTATTGTAAAGAAAGTTGCAAAAAGAAAGGAATATCTCAATACATCGAAGATAAGCTTTAATTTCAACCAAGTTTTTGGACGTGATCCCGACATCGTATGAAAAATGGAGGGCACACTTTCGATAGCCCAAAGTCTCAGCTACAACATATTAAAATCTGGGAGAAATTCACCGAAGCATAAGTGAGCTAGTGCTCGATAAAGACAATCATGTCAATTTTCATTTCCAGAAAAACTGCACTCCCATAGAGATAACACGTAAACTGGTCAAATTTGACAAGATTACATTCAATCCATTTTTACGAGGTGATGCCGTCATCCAATCAAAATGTTGTTATTATATTTATGAAAAGGCATTTAATAAGCTACAACATACTGAAATCTGGGTGAAAAATGGCAAAGGATAAGTGAGATACACTCGAGTGAGCTTGAAATTTGATGACGTCATTTTGAAAACTTACTTTTTTAATTTTATTAAGAAATTTGATATCTTTTAATCATTTTTCCAGCATCGCCAACCCATGAATTGACATGTACAATTCATCAGCTTTCAGAATATGTAAAGAAAATGGGGGGTCACCGTCCATCCTGACGAGTAAAATCGGATTCAAAATTGGCGGTTTTTTGGCATTGTTGGACTGTATATCGCCATTGACGCGCGCGCGGAATTTCAACTTTGACGGGTCCGTATGACGTCATATTGAGTCGGATTGACTTGAAACTTGGTAGAAATATTCCTTGACATTTCAGTCATCCGATAAGTGTGAAAAAATGGGAAATTTCTATTGCATATGAGCTGTGCGTGCGTATATGTGCGCGTGCGTGCGTATATGTGCGCGTACGCGTCCGTCCAATTTTTTCAATTTTTCAAAAAATGCTCCAAATGGTCTGAAACGTGTGCAAAAAAAATTTGAGCTCGATTGGAGCATACAGATATTTCAACGCGCGTACGCGTGCTTTTTAATAATAAATATGAATTTTGATAATATGAGTAGAATGCGCTTGATGTGAAATATATGTGACGTAAATTTCATTGAAAAATTCCTTTCCATTAATGAGATATGCATGAAAATGTGTTTTCATACAATGACGTCATAGTGACGTCACGGTTGACTGATCACTATAATTTTATAAAATTTGTCGACTTTGGGACACGATACATATATGGTATAATTTTGAAATTGATACTATGAGAACTTTCTGAGTTAATAGATGCACAAATTTTGTCCAGAAATAAAGAAGAAGAAGAAGAAGAAGAAGAACAACAAAGAATCAGTACAGATACAGAAGGTGATCCGAGAGGATACTCGGATCACCTAAAAAAACATGCATACCCATGACACAGCTTTCACAAAACTTATTACTCTGCCAAGCTTTTAGCCTTTACAGACTTTTACAGTGGCTGTGGTACAGTAAACAAAATCATTACAAATCAGAATCTGTACATAGATCAGTGATGACTGAATAATCCAGTTATTAAAGAAATGTAAATAAATCACTTTATTTGTATGACTTTACAGACCTGTTATGAATGCACAAACATGTGTCCCATATAGGATGTGTAACAATACATCTATGCAGCCAATATCCACAGCAGCTGGCTGCTATGAAATCTGAATCATTTATGTACCTCTTTTCATGTACATTGATAGGTGATCACAACTTACAGTGATGACAACTTCAGTTCATTTGTTAAAACATTCTCCATTGGTCATAATGTGCATTCAAGATCTAGAATTCTCATTAATACGATCTGAAGACAAATAGAATTTGACACTAGTATTTGAGATAAAACAGAAAATGGGTGGGGGGGGGAGGATTCACATGGTCCCCTTGCACAAAATGTCATTTTAGTGGATGTGGTAGAAATATAAAAGGCTTGCTTTTAAAGGTGTTGTGATCATTTAGCCATTTTGCATTTAAGATGCGCTACTTAACTGCATGCAAATGTTATGAAAAAAAAAATCACCTGCACTGACACAAGACATTTGAAATGTTTTGTTGGTAATTTCTTGTCCATTTTTAAGTTTTCTAGAAGAGTACATCACATGGTCTTATCTTTTTATGCTCATGGTACAGTTCTTGGATTTACAGTACCAAGCATATCATGATCATCCAAGCATGTGATACTTATGTCAAGGGCATTGTGATATCTTGTTCCATATATGATGTTCATACAAAAACAACAACAAAAATTGCCTGACAGTGAAAATGTCTATGATGTGATGTATTATGAATGCTAGTTACAAGTCATGCTTCAGGAGATGTGTATAGAAGCGATGTTAGATTTAACCAGTGCTACATCCTTGGAGGGACATTTTTATTATTTTTTTTTTTTTGCTTTGGGAAATGCAATTCCAACTCACCCCCAGTTCAGTTTGCATACAATGTATGTGTACCTGCATTACATGGGTACATGACATACTGTAACAGATTAATTCACTGTCAAAGTTATGTAAGACAGAAAAAGATACAGAATAGGAAAGAGAAAATGTTTTGGAATATTTTGAGAGCAAAAGTTTGAAATAATAAAAGTTGGTGTACCCGACTTTTATTCTTGAAGTTGAAGAGCCCTCCCCATTCAGCAGTGAGTTGGTATTAAGAGGTTCTTGCATTTCCCAATAAGCTGCATGCGATTCACTCTCGCAATAAAGATCAGTGGATACTGGTATGGCCCGATTTGTTGATTATTGATAATCGATTATCAAAAATTATGTAGCAACCACAATCAGAAACGTTCTCTGATTGCAATACTGTTGGCTTAACCCTTTTGCCTAATATTGCACATTTTCATTGTTGGCCAACTGAAACCATGTTATCACAGTATTATTTCACACATTTCTTAAGCAAATGTATTCATTTAAGAGCAGAAAAAAAAATGAAAGTCTCTCCATGTTCTACCTTGAAGCCATTTTGTACAGTAGGTATTTTGCAAGGACCATACCAGTTGAGTATGTGAGAGAGAAATGTGGTAGATATTCTGTGGGTTGTGTATGTGTGTGTTTATCAAAAAAAGAATAATTCACCTTTAATTATTTGAGAGCCTCTGTTCAATGTACTTCTTTCTGCCTTGACCAGATCACCATCAACTTCATGTGGTTTCTGCTGAGGTTCCTAACCTTTGCTAGCATGTTATTGCAAGAAATGCAGACCTGCCCTTTTAATAGTTTCAGTATTGATATTGCATTTCCTGGTTTGACTACACATGAACACATGTACAATCAGTGGACACCATGCTACAAATCAGTGTATGTTATGGCAAATGTATGCTTTTATATCAAGTTTGACAATAAGTTTTGCAAAATGGATATCATTTTGATTCTAATGAATAACAAACAGTACAAGTTAGTGATACCTATGGTACAAGTTAACATGAGAAGAAGATTGACTAAGTTGGGCAAGATACAGTAACGTTACAGGAAGATTGAATTAGATTGAAGAATACCAAATGAGACATTGTTTAAGTTCAGTTTGTTGAGCTTATATGATGTTCCAATGCATGAAAATGCCCACACTCCAGCATTCAAAAGTTTTGAAAATTTTGCTGTCAACATCAAATATCACTATGCTAATAAATTATTTTTGAATGGTTTATTCTAACACTACTGTCCACATGGAAATAGCAATTATGGAAAAGGATTTTTACTTTTGTGAAACATTTAGCGTAAACTTCAAACCCTATCGTTTGTATCTTCGTATTTTCACAATGTCACAGATTCTGGTAGCTTGTAGGACCAGGTTTTTCAAAGTGGAAGCATTGTGGAACAAGTCTTTCAAATATCTCAATTCATGTCTTAGGCCCCCTATGTTTTAAATGAAAAACAAGCCGTAGTAATCACTGTCCTTTCCTGTAGCAGACTAAACTTGAAAAGTGCTAACATGAAATATGAATCTATATGATAAAAAATAATTATTGGAATTGATGTATTGGAAGTCTGTGCAGTCGTCTTACAATGTCTGCCAAGTATCAAAAACATTTTGATGCTGGTACCGTTTACTTTGAGGCTCAGTGTAATGCAGTCAGTGAATGGAACAGACATCTGCTAGTAGGCCTGGTGTGCCAATCAGGAAATGTGCATTTTGTTACGACCAAAATCACTCTGAGAATGATCGCACAAAAAAAACAATCAACTGATGTTCAGGCGGTTTATTAACAGTGATATTGTGGGTACAGAATCGTACTCGGTTTTCACATCAGTACAATAATGATCAATAGAAACAATTATAACTCGGTAATGAAATCACTTACACGTGTTACAGTCCAAAATCTGATAATGACGATGTTCACATAGTCCCCTGTTGATGTCCAGATACGATGTTCGACACACAGATGAATGGTCCTTGATGCACCGATGAATGATTCCTCCAACGTAAATTCAGAGGCACTGGTTGCAATAATCCACGTTATAAATCCAGGGTATAGGTCCACAGCAAAATGTGCAGAATCCAATGTTATGACGACCACGTCCAGTCGATGCGTTGAATAATGATTCACTTTATAATGTCCAGCAAGGAATCCAGCCCGTCACAGCTTTGCCGTAATAATGTCCGTTGACACTAAAATATGGAGTCTATCTCCAACGTAGGCAAATTAATTCTCTGCAGGCAAAATGTCTCCCAGGCCTTATCTCCACAAACACAGTTTGTATAGCAGGTCAGCAGGTAACACAGGACTGACTATAACAAGTCGCTTCAGAGCCAGAAGTGACGTAACTCTCAGAGCAGAGGTGTTGGGTACTCTGCCTACTGCAGAATTTCTCCAGCTTATATACTATCCATTCACCCCTTTCTAGTACATTCTGTAATTTTCTCCAACCTGGGGCCACATACCTGAACATACTAGCAAGTCCAAATTCCAGGAATCCTGGATGACTCACTGCCTAATATGTGCATAACATCATTGCCAAAATTAACTACCAATCACATTGGGTTACAAGGGCAGTGCCTCTCTCAGCCAGCACTTCCTAGAATTTTCTGGAATGGGTTAAATCATTCTAGATTGAGTGAGCTATAATGTATTTCCTGTCACATGCATACATGTACTGTAGCTACATTGTATACCACATAGAAAATTCTCCACTGATCTGGTCAGCCTGTATGTACTATATCTATATCATATAGAATGTTCTCCATTAATCTGGTCACCCTGTGTACATACAATGTACACATTAAAACAACAATGCATACAGCCTTGACACATGTATATAACTACTTGTGTGTACATTTGTGACACCATCCCCCATGGGAAAAAGAAAGCCTTGCCGTAGCAAGGGTTTCTTTTACCTTCACAATTTCTCATTGTTATTTACAACGAATGTGAGGTAAAATCCAACTCAAACAACCATAATCACATACTATCACATGCCTTTTGAAAAGCTGCATTGATTCCATGTTCTCTTTTCATGGATACCAGTTACATTGATATTGCTTGGATTCTCGGAGCTTATACAATCATGTCAAACTGTTTTGCATACATTAATGGATATGCTAAACACATACAATGTACACCAGTGATATGCGGTGAAAACTTTTCACCTTTGATACTCTCTTCATGTTACACTCTTGACAAAGCGTCAGCAATTACATTATTTTTGCCTGCCACATGTTTGATTTTGAGAGCATATGGCTGTGTCATCATGCTCCATCTGAACAGTCTATTGTTCTTCATTTTGAACCGGTCTAAAAAGACCAAGGGGTTGTGGTCAGTATAGACCGTGATCTCCCCTTTGCTATTTGTCAAGTACACTTCATATTGCTGGAGGGCAAGGATGAGACTGAGAGCCTCCTTCTCGATAGTTGAGTATTTCTTTTGGTATGCGTTCAACTTTTTGGAAAAGTAGCTAACCGGTCGTTCCGTGCCTTCTTCATTTTCTTGGAGCAAAACCGCTCCCACTCCTACATCACTAGCATCGATTGCCACTTTGAATGGCTTTTGGAAGTCAGGAGCTGCCAGAACAGGCTCATTAGCAAGGACTGCTTTTAGTTTCTCGAAGGCCCTTTGACACTCATCAGTCCAGGTGTACTTTGCCTTGCCCTTCAGCAGGTTTGTTAGGGGGGTGACTACAGTGCTGAAATTCGGTACAAATTTCCTGTAGAAACCAGCCATGCCCAGAAATCTGAGCAACTCCTTCTTGGATTGGGGGATGGGAAAGCCTAGTATAGCTTCTACCTTGGCTTCTCTTGGCAATACCTGTCCCTGACCGACTACATGCCCGAGATACACCACTTTGGCCTTTGCAAATTCACTCTTTGCCAGATTAATCACCAATCCGGCCTCCTTGAGTCGATCAAAAAGTTGCCGCAAGTGTGTAATGTGCTCTTCCCACGTGTCACTATACACTAGGATGTCATCAATGTATACTACACAGTTGTCAAGTCCGGCAATGATTTGGTTTGTTAGCCGTTGGAAGGTGGCCGGAGCATTTTTCATGCCGAATGGCATTACTTTGCATTGGAACAAGCCATCTGGTGTAGCAAAGGCAGAAATCTCCCTGGCTTTGTCGGTCAAGGGCACTTGCCAGTATCCCTTTAGAAGGTCTATTTTACTGACATATGCAGAATTTCCGACCCTGTCAATGCAGTCTTCTAGTCTGGGAATGGGGAAAGAATCTGTTTTCGTCACAGCATTTACCTTGCGGTAATCTATACAGAATCTTTGAGACCCATCCGGTTTGGGCACCATGACGATTGGGGAGCTCCAACTGCTTTTACTCGGTTCTATTATGTCATTGTCTAGCATGTACTGAACCTCTTCCCTTACTTTTTGCAGTTTGCTCGGGTTTAGTCTGTAAGGGTTTTGCTTGATAGGGTCAGCATCTCCTACATCAACATCATGTACAGCCAGAGGGGTGCAGCCTGGTTTGTCTTTACACAATTCTTTGTACTCATGTAACAGACTAGTCACATCTTTCCTCTGATTTTCAGGTAGGTAGTTCAGTACCTCATCTACTTTCCCTAACATCTCTGAGTTAGACAACCTGGCACTAGAGGGCTCACTTCCATTCTCATCTTGAGTTTCTCCCTCTTCATCCACTTCCTCTTCTACCACCTGAGCTACACCTACAGGCTGACTAGCCTTTCTCTCATAGTACTCTTTCAGCATGTTTACATGACACACCCTCTGATCTTTTCGTCTGTCTGGCGTACTGATCACATAGTTCACATCATTGAGTTTCTTTTTGACACAGTATGGGCCACTGAACTTGGCTTTCAGTGGTTCACCTTGTATGGGCAGCAGTACAAGAACTTTGTCACCTGGTTTGAAGGTTCGGGCTTTGGCATTTTTGTCTGCCTTTCTCTTCATTGAATCTTGTGACACTTTCAAGTGTTCCCTAGCTACCTCACAAGCCTTTGAAAGCCTTTCACGAAACTTTGACACATAGTCAAGTAGGTGGACCTCATCATCCTCAGTCATGAATTTCTCTTTGATGAGCTTCAGTGGGCCCCTAACTTCATGACCGTACACCAACTCAAATGGGCTGAAACCCGTTGACTCATTTGGGGAGTCCCTCGTTGCGAACAGCAGGAAAGGGATGCCCTTATCCCAATCCTCGGGATACTCCTCACAAAATGCCCTAATCATTGTCTTTAGGGTCTGGTGGTAGCGCTCCAATGCACCTTGGGATTGGGGATGATAAGCTGACGACTTCAGCTGCTTCACACCCAAACGATACATCACCTCTTGAAATATGCCTGACATGAAATTTGACCCTTGGTCAGACTGCACTTCCTTGGGCAACCCATACCTAGTGAAAAACTGCACTAGAACATCTACCACAGTCTTTGCAGTGATATTTCTCAATGGGATAGCTTCTGGAAACCGTGTAGACATATCCATGATTGTCAAGAGGTACTTATGACCCGACCTAGTCCTAGGCAAAGGTCCAACACAGTCAACTAGAACCCGACTGAATGGTTCTTCAAACGCAGGTATCGGAATCAATGGCGCCGGCTTTACTGAATGCTGTGGTTTACCAGCCACCTGACATGTGTGACAAGTCTTGCAAAACTCAGCCACATCCACATTCAACCCTGGCCAATAGAAATGCCTCATGATCCGATCCTTTGTTTTTCTGACGCCTAAATGGCCGCCAACAGGTAACTCGTGAGCAATCCTCAAGATCTCACCGCGGTAACAGGGAGGGACAACAACTTGACGGACCACCGTCCAATCCTCATCAGCTGGCCTATGGGGAGGTCTCCACTTCCTCATCAAAATGCCATCTTTGACATAATAGCACTCAGGGACCTTTTCAGCCTCAGCCTCAGAACATGCCGTCTGAGACAAGCCTTTTAACTCAGAGTCTGCCTGCTGTGCTTCAACCAAGGAAGACTTGCTAAACAGCCCATCACTGTTAGCCTCGGAGCCTAATACAGCAACCCCATCATTCAAATCCTTGAAAAAGGTTTCTGCCAACCAAACACCGGAATTCTCCTCCACATCAACAGAATCCGCATCATCTTGAACAGCTCTACGAGCCTGAGACCTAGTCACAACACAATCTGGGAAAATCCCAGGAAACTCCTCCTGCAACTGCTCAGTTTCAGCAACCACCACTGGTTTATCCGAAACAACTGGAGACGCAACCACCTTGTCCCCAGCCAAGTCATTCCCCAACAAGAAGTCAATGCCTACCATGGGCAACTCAGGAACAACTCCAACAGTGACAGGACCAGAAACTAGGTCACACTTCAAATCCACTCTATACAGTGGTACTGACATATAACTGCCATCAACAGTTTGAATCAAGACTTTTGCATTCACTGCACTATCTGGTGGAAAAGTCATACCACCATCCACCATCAACGACTGAGAGGCCCCCGTATCCCGCAGGATGACTACTGGTTTACCTGCCTCACCAGAAGTACATGGGGTCACCTCACCATCAAACAAAAAGCTACGATAGCTCTCATCCACCTGCTTAGTCCTATCTTTGAATTTGGGAGATCGACTTTCAATGGCCTGTGTTTCACTGAACGGGACACTATTTTCGGGTAGGACACTTTTTGACATGACAAATCCCATGTCCTTCTTTGTTTTGTTTTGCAACTTCCAACACTGTGACTTTACATGCCCTGTCTTGTTACAGTGAAAACATTTGATGACATTTGCACTTGTACTGGACCCTTTGTCAAATTGAGGCTTTGGTGCCGATGAAGTTTCAGAACTCGTACCCTTTTCAGGACCAGCATTCTTTGGATTGCTCGACTGATTTTTGTCTCTCTTATTTCCAGAGAAATTCTTGAAAGGTGGTCTGTTGTCATTTCTGTGGGTCAGCTCATACTCATCAGCCATCAAGGCTGCTTTATGCAAACTTGTCACTTTGTGATCATCCAAATGTGACCTCACACTGAAAGCAACACTCTTTTTGAATTCTTCCAAGAGAACAACCTCACGTAGGTTATCAAACTCCTGATCCACTTTCAGGGATCTGTACCACCTATCAAACATCATTTCTTTTTCACGAGCAAACTCAACATGTGTCTGGCCTGGTTTGCGGTACGAATTTCTGAACTTGTGTCTGTATGCCTCTGGCACCAACTCATATGCATTCAACACTGCCTTCTTGACTGTAGCATAGTCACGTGATTGCTCTTCAGAGAGAGATGAGTACACATCGGCAGCTTTGCCGACAAACACACTTTGAAGGAGCATGGGCCAAAATTCCTGTGGCCATTTCAAACTGTTAGCCACCTTCTCAAATGACACAAAGTATGCATCAACTCTGTTTTCTTCAAACTTTGGCACCAATCGAATGTTCTTGGCCAAATCAAATTCAGGGGGAGCCCTTTCACGATTTTCAACAGTCTGTGCATGAGTCAATTCCATCTCACGCAATTTCACTTGTTGCTCCATTTTCTTCTCTTCAATTTCAAGTTTCTTCATTTCAATTTCTCTTTGTTTGTCCCTTTCCTTCATTTCCATTTCTCTTTGTTCTCTTTCCCTCTCTCTTTCTAATCTCATCTTCTCTTTCTCTAGTTCTAGTTCCCTTGCTCTTTCTCTCTCCTTGATTTCCAATTTAGCAAGCTCAAGCCGTGTTTGATCGGAAATTTGAGCTCGATCTGGAGTGTCAATTTCTTCTTTGAGCTCCATGTGACCAGCTACTAAGTCAAGAATCTCTGCCTTTCTTACACCTTGTGGAACATCAACATTCAAATGCTGTGCAATAGCAGTCAAATCACATTTGCGTAACCTCTGCAAATCTTTGAGGGACAAATCTGTCCTCTGAACAAATGCCTGAACATTCATTGTACTGATTGACATTGTCACAATGTATACACACAATGTACAATTGAACAATCAACTCACTGGTATTTTGTCTGTACCAATATTCTGGATTCCGGAACGTTCCAAATTCTAAGTTTTGGCTTTAAATTCACTTCCCGGACAAGCCCCCAATTTTGTTACGACCAAAATCACTCTGAGAATGATCGCACAAAAAAAACAATCAACTGATGTTCAGGCGGTTTATTAACAGTGATATTGTGGGTACAGAATCGTACTCGGTTTTCACATCAGTACAATAATGATCAATAGAAACAATTATAACTCGGTAATGAAATCACTTACACGTGTTACAGTCCAAAATCTGATAATGACGATGTTCACATAGTCCCCTGTTGATGTCCAGATACGATGTTCGACACACAGATGAATGGTCCTTGATGCACCGATGAATGATTCCTCCAACGTAAATTCAGAGGCACTGGTTGCAATAATCCACGTTATAAATCCAGGGTATAGGTCCACAGCAAAATGTGCAGAATCCAATGTTATGACGACCACGTCCAGTCGATGCGTTGAATAATGATTCACTTTATAATGTCCAGCAAGGAATCCAGCCCGTCACAGCTTTGCCGTAATAATGTCCGTTGACACTAAAATATGGAGTCTATCTCCAACGTAGGCAAATTAATTCTCTGCAGGCAAAATGTCTCCCAGGCCTTATCTCCACAAACACAGTTTGTATAGCAGGTCAGCAGGTAACACAGGACTGACTATAACAAGTCGCTTCAGAGCCAGAAGTGACGTAACTCTCAGAGCAGAGGTGTTGGGTACTCTGCCTACTGCAGAATTTCTCCAGCTTATATACTATCCATTCACCCCTTTCTAGTACATTCTGTAATTTTCTCCAACCTGGGGCCACATACCTGAACATACTAGCAAGTCCAAATTCCAGGAATCCTGGATGACTCACTGCCTAATATGTGCATAACATCATTGCCAAAATTAACTACCAATCACATTGGGTTACAAGGGCAGTGCCTCTCTCAGCCAGCACTTCCTAGAATTTTCTGGAATGGGTTAAATCATTCTAGATTGAGTGAGCTATAATGTATTTCCTGTCACATGCATACATGTACTGTAGCTACATTGTATACCACATAGAAAAATTCTCCACTGATCTGGTCAGCCTGTATGTACTATATCTATATCATATAGAATGTTCTCCATTAATCTGGTCACCCTGTGTACATACAATGTACACATTAAAACAACAATGCATACAGCCTTGACACATGTATATAACTACTTGTGTGTACATTTGTGACAATTTTCCATCACCCCACAGACCTACTGAAGAACATTTCTTCTCTCTTCCTGACCTTTTATCACCCCCATATTCTTTTCTCCCACTCCAAAGAAGAGCTCTTGGAAACTCTAACAGACTAGGCCTGTGTTCTTCAGTCACGAATCACTGGTGTAAGTGTTTGTAAGGGAGGTGTAGATATTGCCATCCTCAAAATGATAGTAAATTGCACATTTATATGCATCATGGTGAGTCGTTACGTGATGAATGCCAATCACTGCATTTTATTCAGTGCTCTATTTTCAAGCGTACTCATGGACAGTCATGGCAGGCTAGTCAATGATTCTAACCTAGTCATTTCTAGAATAATCAGCAAAATCACACTGTCCTGCAGATAGAACTTGATATGAAACTTGTGCAAGTGTAAAATCCCACTTTACAGATTCTAGATGCATAAAAGATTTCAACACATATTTTGTTACATGGACTCCCACCTTAAAATGAGCAGAGAGAATCACAATTCAGTTCTTTAAAGTTTTTTAGTTGTTGTTTTTGTTGGTTTTTTTTTTATAGGAAGATTGACCTTATGTTTTTCGGGTTGTCCGTCCATCCATCTGTCTGTCTGTTTATACTTCTGTATGTCCTTCTGTTTGTTGTAGCGTCCATCCTTCCATCTGTCTTTCCATCTGTAATCAACTTTGTGGATAGTGTAACCTAAAAACTGTTCCAGGTATCCTAATGAAACTTGGCATGTAAATGTGTAGGCTAAGCATGAGTGGATGCAGTTGTGCCTATCATCTTTTCAAAGGTCAAGTGAAAATTTTAAGATGTCAGAAAATTTTCTTATATTTTGAAAATAGCTGTAAGCATTATCATGAAAATGGATGTTACCAGGTAGTGATTATTTGAAGAATTGTGGGCGACAGGGTCAAAGGTCAAGTAAAAATTCTAAAATTCCTAAATATGTGTACATTATTCTCTTAAACAAATTAGCCATCCATCCAAATAGAACCTACTTCAAGGAAAGTGAACTCTCAACGCATTTGTTATAAACATGTCATTTCAATTTTTCGAGCTATGTGAAACTTTTGTCTCACATTGTCAAGACATACTGTAAAAGTGACAATTTTCACGCATTTTGTGGAACCAGAAAGTAGCACAAAAAGAAAAACACACAAATATTTTTGCTTGCAATATGTTACAGTAGTTCGGATCTTCATTCTGCAGAATTGAAAACATGTGAAACTCATCATCTTACCCGGCAGAGCACAAAAAAATTACTCATGCAAAAATATCCACTCTTACAGTACTCCAGACCTATTGGGAGAACCATTCATTACAGTCACAATAGCAGCATTTCTAGATTTATTCTGTTTTGTTAAAAATGTCATCTTCTTAAACTCTAGAAACTCAAAAACAACAAGTTTGTTTTATCTCAGGAGGCATAAAAGCAGAGCAACCAGTTATCAGCTCTGAATAAATATTTATTCTGTGACGCCAAGACACCATCAAGGACAGTTTAAGAGATTGCTCAGTAAACCACATAATAGTTTAGGCAGTTGTCAAGGTCTTTGAGTGTATCAGAGGAATGTATTGACCACCACGTTAAAGGCATAATTTACCATTTGCAGATGAGAGCATTAGTGCTTTAAAATAGTTCTAAAATGTGAGTTAGGGATAGAAACAACCACTGTCAAAATTTGAATCCGTATAATCGATGTTAAGTGTTGTTAAATACACAAAATGTGAACAATAGTTATAATAAAAATGTTTCCAGACTAAACCGTATACAGTTACGGTTTACTGAGAAAAACCCTGATATCTCCTTATATTTTAGGTTTTATTGCAAATATTTCATATGGTAGGATGTTTTATGATACAACAGACCTACACATATGCATCAAATGTGATATCTTGAACATTTTTGAAATCACTGCTCCCAAAGGTAAACTGGACCTTTAATGAAGAAACATTTATCCCCAATGTATTGCGTATACTACAATTCAATTCAGTTTGATTTCATTTGGCAACAGAAGAAATTACAGGGCTCATGCAGTCTGTATTTTATCAACAGCATGTTGGAAAGAATATTACTTTGATTTCATTTATTATGAGTCTAGGTTTAAAGATCAGTTTACAATCACTTGAATTTTGTTTTGAAACTTAAGGAAATAAAGCCCCGGTCACACAGCACTCCACGTCTAAATCACGTACAAAAAGTTATGAAAATCTGGTGGACGTGGTCGTAAGTGGTAATTTTTTGGTCAATTTTGGTTTGGCCATGCTTTGTACGGGGTATGGCCATTGGCACCTGTTCCACTGCTGAAGCACTGCCTAAGCATGGCTGACCACATCCAGCCACGTGTATGTACGCGGAAAAATCCATTTGTCAGTGATAAGCCACTAAACACACGCTATTTATCGTGATACCAGCGCGTAACACACGTCAGATGACCGTGCTCTGCCCGTGACAGACCGCTAAACTTTCGCGCCTTACCGCATCTCCCCAAGTTTTAATCACTGCCAGAACATGGATTATCACGTGTTGAGTTGATAAACGCAGCCTAGGGGTGTGTTCAAGCGCTGTCCTAAAGCGAACTGTACCATTCCCTTCCCGCGCCAGAGGAGCGCTTGAACGCTCCTGAAGTGTATCATACCGTACTTTACTGAGCCAAAAGTGGAACACTTCCCTATGTGCTCCAAAAGGGTAACAAAAGCGTACCAAAAGTTCTCACGTGAAGAATGTGCGTAACATGCACATACATCATAAAGCAAACAGTCCACTCTCTTTGTGTGGGACAGCTGTAAGTAGTTCAAGCGTGCCAGGTAAATGACCCTTTTGCTACAAATTGCATGACCTCCTCTGAAAATAAGTCATGAGGTGCGCTTTCTCAAGAGCGCTCGAACGCTCCAAATCTGGCACAGTTCAGTATGAAATGCATTGATATGCGTTGATTCAGTTTGCTTTGGTTCGCTTTAGAGCACTCAAACACATCGCAGGTACATTGGTAGCATCCTTCAATTTCTGGGGGGGGGGGGGGTTAGCCATAAAGTTGAACCTGCCTCCCAAGGAAATTTTTTTGCCTCGTGATGACATCCAGATTGTTACTGCCTTTCTCCTTAAAATTTGATGCAGCCACTCTCTCCCCATGATCACAAGGAGATTGGGAGGTTGTCAAAGACTGGAGGAATGATAGCGCATATATTAATAGCCCAGACGATGCTTGCATCAATTTGATATGGGAGCCAGCTGTGTGAGGCCAGGCATGTAGAAAAAATCAATTAAGGAAGAGGTGAGACACCAGTGAGCTAGAGGGAGAGAGTGCACTGTTTGTGTATTTCCCATGATTTCCATGTTTTATTTTGTTTTCAAATGTAATATAAAGGTAGATTATGGCAGTTTGCAAACTTCTCGAGTGTGTAGCAGATCTTATCTTTTTATATCATGCTGACATCATAAGAGGATGTGTGCTGGATCTGCTAGTGATAAATGATAACAATGGGTAATGGTTCCGATAAATTTGATTCAACACTCAAGGCATCGTGTCCATTTCCTATGAGTGAAGCTGATGTACATCAAATGTGATGTGTGTTCAACTTGCACAATAATTTCAAGCTGCAGTGAACCAAACTCTCTCCAAGACAGTCATATCTTGGCTTTTGCAAATAGGGGGGCATGTAATGACTTGGCAGCTGAACAGTATTCAAAGATGAACAGCCCTGTTAGAATGATGGTTTGTATTTCTTCAGCTAAGCGTTGTATGGGGTTTGTGGGATGTCATTTCTGCTTGATTCTTGGGACTTTCTACTGAAACTGATATTCCAAAGCTGTGTTAGATATAATTGAAGTGCATACTGTGTAATGTGTACTGGTGATCAGAATACCAGCCTCCATTGACCAAGAGTGTGATGATCACCTCTGATGTCCTCAAAAAGGAAAACTCTATGATGTACTGCTTATATGCATGATGTCTTAGGCAGGGTGTGGCTGCTAAAACATTGGTAAATCACCACATCAGTCTTTGTGTATCAGCATGCATGTCTGTTTATGTGTTAATGTGTCTGTTTGGCATATCTGTGTGGTGCGTCTGTGAAAAAGTTTGTGTCTATAGATTATGTTGGTCTGTGTGTTGTGTAGATGATACTAGAGAGAGTCTCTGTATTTGTATGATGTGTATGTCTGTCTGTTTGTTTGTATGTCTGTGAATAATTCTCTTCTTTTTATTTTTGGACTCATCGAGCTCTTTTCTTTCTCTGAAGCACCCCTTCATTCTTTTCTGTCTCCATTTCTTATTCAAGCATCATAAAATGCAAAGTTTATGTTTCGCAGAAGAAGATGTTGAAAAATCTTGAGGCTGGAGTGGATGATGAGTTGTGGGTGTTTACTCACCAGTGAGTGATAGCTTTTCTCAGAAGAAAGGTGTGCCACTGCTCATTCAGGCAGCCATGGCATGTCCTGATGGCATCACCTGGGAAACGGTTGTCATGACGTTGGTATGACAGGCATCTAGTCGATCTAGACACCATCACACCCAAGGTGTCAACTGGATGATTGTATGAATATGTGATGCTCTTTTGCTAGTAATCTTGCTTCCAGACTGCTGCTTCTTAAATTTTATAGCAAATGGCAGTTTACTTTTTGCCTCATTTTTTTTTAACAATCTAACTACTCAATGCACTCCTATGTGGCTATTATGAGTTACTTGTAATCATGCATTAAAAAAAAAAAAAAAACACCTCGAAATGGTACTCATTTGAATCAAGAATGTTTGCACAAAATGATAATTATTGTGTAATTTTACACAATGTTCAAATTTACTTTAAAAAAAATCAAGTTGAATGAATTGATAAAAAAAATTTAATAGCTCAGTATCTTAATCTTCAATGATTAGCTGTCCATGGCCATGGAGCACATGCAATTTGACATTTGACATAGTGGTGATGGGTTCCTGCAAACAAGTGAACATGCATTGGATAAGATGCGGTTACTTCCCCGCACCTCCAACAAGGGGTTTATTTCTAAAGTGCTCCAAGTATTGCCTCGCTCTTTTGAATTTGATGAAGAGTTGGACATTTTTGTTGATTGGGCCAGTACTGGTTGCACACATGTCACAGTTATTTATACCTTGTGATTACTATACGTATACTGGCATCACAAATTCACAATGTTAAAAGCAATGCATGTGTCGAGAGAGCATATTCATAGATTGTAAACAGCTGGCAGGTCAAGAAACAGAAGAGGAAGTGAGAGGTAGGGTCACCTTACATGCGTGTTCTCAGTAAGCCCACCCAGTCGTCCCATTCTATGGTCGCCATACATTCAGACGCACACGGAATGGTGATTTGTTATCGAGTTCTAGTGCAAAATGATGCTCTGACCGTCATTTCGTTGTATTGTTAGTCAGCATTCACACATTTAAATTTATCATGTAGCTATACCGTTTTGGTATAGCTATACTATTTTGGTGTATGACAGAAATGTTTACATTGAAATAGAGATGTGACCATGACAAGATATATTTAGGCCTGCAGTTCATATATAATGTATATAATATATTACTTTTGTTTCCACTTCTCAAAGTGTGTATGTGTAATACAATGTCATGTCTCAAAATGATTATTTTGATGCTAGCAGCATTGGTATTAACATTTTAGACACACATCACTTCTCCCAGTGTTATGTAAAGGGTGAAACAATGGTTTGAATGGTTTAACACAGACAGTATTGGAATACTTGTCATTGTGATTTGTGATAACATCAGGATGAGAAGTGTCCTTGGTGGAAAATGGTCTCAGCAATCCTCTGGAGAGCAAATTAAAAAGCCATGCTGTGTGGCTTCAGTATCACTTCGTCTCCTGTGTGCAGTGCAAACAGCATGAGTTCCATTAAATTTGTGCTTTTTGGATACTGTAAAACACAATATTTTCGCAGCAGGAAATTTTTGTGAATTGGAGCCGACGGCCTTTTTTGCAGCGTGAAATTTTCGCGAGTTGCCTCTAACATTCAATGCATACAGTGCAGACAAGAACTTTTGTGTGCATTTTAATTGTGCGAATCTTGACTCTCATGAAATTAAAGGCGTGCGAAGATTCCTCGTTTTACGGTATATACTTCAATGAAAATTTGTATATCAGAAACTATTGTCTTTCTGTACTCAAAGCAATAGTTGTTGCATTTTTTTTTTAATAGACATACGTTGCTCCTTATGAGAAAAGAGAGTTTGTCCAATTGTGTTTCTAATCCCCACCCCCCCCCCCCATTTTACCTTGCTTTAAAGTGAAAACATAGTTTTGGTAAGGGTTTGAGAACCCGTCTGGCACCATTTCATATTTGCTTGCAATAAATCGAAAGAGTCTACAAAGAAACTTACCTGGCTGACACGATTTGCCGGGATGATGAGTCGTTTTGGAGTATTTTGAGAAAAATAATAAAAAGTCGGAAAACCGACTTTTATTCCAGAAGGATCCAGACCAACTCGGTCTCAGGGAAAACTTGACCCTATTTCAGACAATTTACACGCAGTTCGTGGTTGCCATATTCTACTGTATAATACCAAACGAGGCCTAACTGAACAGACAGGAAAGTGCGTGCTAATCCTGTACAAAACAAATGGACAGCGCGCGGTCCTCAAGCCTATACACACATCACCCGAGTTGCTGAGACGCGCTGTCTTTGAAGTTTTTGTTGTTGTTTATCAAGCATCTTTGATTGTTTTTAGAGGTGCTTGATAGGCGCACACTAATTTTGCATGCGTGCCAAAGAGGTTTTTTGATGCGCGCGTTGTAACAACTCGGACCATTACTGCGAGTAGCCAGAACGCGAAGCGCTAGTTTATACAGGCCACTCCCAGAGTACAACACTGTACAATCCAGAGGGACAACCAATACAACTCAGCCCGCCGTCAACGCGAGGCCGAGTTATCCCCGAGTCCGAGTTTAGCCTGACCCCGTTCGGGTAAGTTCTGAGATTGAACCTTTTTGGTTAATATTTTGCATTTTCTGGTTACCCATCGAATACTTTGTTATTACAGCGTTATACCGCACATTTCCTAGGCATACGTTCACATTTGGGAGCAAAATTTGACAACTTGTGCAGGCGTACCAGAACTATGTTTTGGCTTTAAAATGTGCATTGTAAATAACTTGCTGTGGAGACACAGGTTATGTCACTAAATACAATCGTATGAATATTAACAGCAAACTGAATGACTCCCTCTCCCCCAGTCATGACTTCCACACAGCATAATCATTTTGCTATAAAATACTGTCACTCGAGTGCTGACATAGTGTATCATGTTTGCTGTGAGACTACCATAGTGCTAAATTCATGCTGGAGTCTGGTAATCACCAGCCAGACTCAAAACCATCCCAGAAATTCAGACAATGTGGGTAGAATTAATGATTGAGTGAGTCAGGAAGTATACCAGCCATTTATTCTGAGGGGCTGAGGGGAAAGGGAAAGCACATTGCATACCAGAGGCCTCTCCCAGAATTAAAGATGGCATAGATCACATATTGTTGCCAAAGTCTATTGGCTAATACCTATCAACCCCCAAATTATTGCGCATCAGATACTGATGTGTACATTGCAATCAAAGTCTTGTGAAGGTGACGTTTTTCGACATCACTGAATAATACTGATACACGACTTCATATCTATTCCTGACACATGTTTTTGTTGGCCAAATGGAGAATTGATTATATAACTGTTAAATGTGAAATTAGCATGAATTATTAATTTCATTTATGTGTGTTTGAGATGTTTACTCTTGCACCTATAAATCCATAGCCGAATGTTATTGTCATCCATCAAATTAATTCTTACAAATGTAGGATATGTAGCTAGTAAAGAACTCTTCCCTCACCCTATCCTTCCAAAATTCCCTACCTCTCCACATCCACTCCTGTCCTACCCCATTTCCCATTTCGTAGGACTGCACTGGACCCTGTTAGTCTTGTCCATTTTTACTGTGATGACTAACATATAGATCATTTGGAGAGATGTGAGGGGGTACCATCTACCTGCAAGTGATTGTGACCTATATCATTGTGTCATGAAAACAGTACTGTATAATTCTATGTCCATTTTAAATGAAACTTCTACACAATACTGTTCTTTGTGCAATCAAGCGAAACATGTCTGCCCAGTAGTTGACTTCCTAGTTCTCTGTTTGTGTGTTTATTTCCCTGCTGCCTAATGACATGGCAAAGAGGAAGTGAATGCATTGGGGTCATTTTATAGTCACTCTGTCAAGTGCTGTAATCAACCTATTATGCCCAGACTCCTACACAAGGGAAAGAATGCTTCGTAATCCAGGTTCAGGTTTATTTTTTTCTTCTTCCTCTTCTTCTTTTTCTTCTTTGAAACCAACCTCTTGTGATTAAACAGCAGGACAGATCAGTTATGGGAACTCGATTTCTCTATTCTACATCATTCAGCCTGTGAGAGCTGCATAGTTTTGGGAAAACACACAGGAAGAACATACTCCAGAATCAGAAATGTTTGCATGCATTTGGATTTTGCAAATTTCACCAAGATTCATGAAATTAAAATGCATACAAAAGTTCTTGTGTGCACTATAATGCATTGGATGCCGGTGGCAACTTGCCAAAGTTTCATGCACCGAAAAGACATGTTGGCTCCAATTCACGAAAATTTCATGCTGCCAACATTTCTTGCTTTGTAGTACATTGATAAATTCTACTCGTCTTTCACAAGGATGCTAGTTCTGGAGACACTCATTTGGAAGGTCATTCTCATTTTCATATGCATGATTCCAACTGTCTGATGGCCAGTGTGCACATTGGTTTAACAATCAGTCACAAGAAATTGCTTGTTGTAACATCCAAACTGCTCTACATTATCTATTTACACTACAGGTTCCATATAGGTCTTCCACAAGCAAAGGCTTCATATATTATAGATCTATGCAGATGGACCTAAGGGCCTGAATTCACGAAGGTGGTACAAATGAAACCATGGTTTAAACCATGGACAAAAAACCATGGAGCGCCAAGTGTCGCATGGAACATTTCGTTACGACATTGGTCATTTCGTCGACAAAATGACCGTCTCGTTAACGAAATTATAATTTCGTGGACGAAATGTTCATTTCGTTACAAAATGTTGTCATTTCGTTACAAAATAATCATTTCATTGACGAAATGACTGATTTCGTAGCAAAAATATTCCATGCGACACTTGGCGCTCCATGGTTTTTGTCTATGGTTTAAACCATGGTTTCATTTGTACCACCTTCGTGAATTCGGGCCAAGATGTGCAAAACAAAGTACTCAAATATATGGTAATGCAACATTAAAAAAAAAAAAGAAGAAGAAAAGACCTGTTAGGACATGAAGTGACTGAATTGTATTTGCCCAAGATTAAGTTATATGTAAGTGTAAATATACAAATGTAATCATCTTGTGTGTGGAACTATGGTGATTGTGCCTATCCTCTATGTTCCTCTTATAAACCCCCATCCATAAACTGAATGCTAATTTTCAAAAGCACTTCCTTCATCAAACACATCATCATTTTATAGGGGATCAAATGAAGTTAGAATATTAGGAAAAAAAAAACCTGATTTAACAAGGAATGGATGAAACCCATAGGGGTTAATAGGGTATGATGGGGGATATATGGGAGTAGGACATGTGATGATACTGTGGCCATAGCTGTGGGTTGCCTCTAGGCTTGTTTTAAGTCCATGAGAAATATGTCTCAACCACTACACTACATTAGAGTGAATGGACCTGCCTAAAATCTGAATGTAAATGTAAAGAATAATATGCATGTTCTGCTGTTGTTTTACTACCAGTTATTGGACAATGTATTCATGTACACGTACACTTCTTCTTGATGTCTCATACAATATTAGTACTGATAGTAAACACACTGGGTTCCAGTGAGAAATATCTACCTGTACAGGCAACCTACTAGTATTTCTTCAAAGTCTGTACATGTACCTAAAATTAACAATTGAAACCTACTAGTCCGAATGTGGAACAAAATCTCACTATCCAGTGTTTAACCAACTGAGAAGTTTTGTTTGTGTGTGTGTTTGTTTGTTTGTTTGTTTGTTTGTTTGTTTGTTTGTTTTCTTATCACTTCATTGTCCTCCTATTACTAGAAGTGTGTGTGTTCGAGAGTGGTCAAATGTGTGTCTGTTTGTATCTTGTTGATAGTGGAACCAGCAGTGCTGAAATTCAGTATGAAGGAATTTCTTCCTTTCTATGGACGCAAATATGATTGGCTCCTCTTTGACTGCCAAGATATTAGCATTAAGTTCTAGCCCCTCCCATAACTCCTCCCACAGCCTTGTGTTCATGCAAAATACTCAGAGGAACCCGCCCCCGTATTAGTAGTCTTGAAATCCAGGCAATTACTTTGTTATGTCAATGGTACAACACAGCACTTTGTATACATATTATTCATTACACCAGACTCGGCTTTCCCCTCACAACAGAGAATCTGTCTGTGAGAGCTGCACAGTAATTTCACAGTAATTTTGTAGATCTAGACAGCAAAAATGTAAATGTGGTTGGTGTGTTTCAAGTTACCATGAAGTACAATATTCATGTTGGATTGTTTGTTCTTTCACCAAATTGGTAAAAATGACTTACTCTGTGTACTTCTAATTATCTGAAATGTGTCATCTTTCAAACCATTAACCAGTATTCTAGCATCTCTTAAAGAAAGTATGTGATTTTGCAGGCACTGAGGTGATATAAGACTCCAAACTAACACTGATCTTATTGCCTTTAGAACAAGTTGCAGAAAATAGATAGTCCTGTGGGAAAGTTTGGTTTAAGACAATTGGTCTATTTTCATTGGAAAGTATTGCAACATTTGAAATTGAAACATTTTAACTTTTCATTCACACTGCATTTAAAAAAATCTTCAGGTCAATATATATTGAATTTTTTTATTGTTGTTATCATTCTGCAGTTTACAAACACAATAGGTTGCTTGGCAGAGCATGAAAAATTACTCACACAAAAATATCCACTTTTACAGTTAAGTGCACCGTCTCTCCTGTGTAAATATCTCAATCAAAATCGTTATGTAGGCTGCTGCCTGTTCATTTTGGTAAGCTCATCTTAAAACTTTAGCACCCAGAAGTTTCATGCAGTGTCGACCTGTACTCACTCAAGGAAGCAGTAAATTTCACATGATTAGGTAGATCATGTTTATGATACATGGATGATTTGAAATAATATTTTTTTTATTTGACCAAAATACACATTTTCACATCATGAAAACCCTGCCCTTAGCTGCCAACTATCACATACATTCATGCAGACAGGTGGTCATGATACTCCAGGGGTTAATATCAATGATACCACCAAAATTTACTAGATTTCAAATGTTTGAATTCTCAATTCTCCATGGAAAATGAATTGAATTTGAATTTGAGTTGTGCTGTTTTGTTGCCAAATGCCCAGTTCATGCAAACATCGGACAAATATAAAAGTGTGAACAGTGCAAATATCACCTTTAAAATTCCACCAGACACAATTTCTAGGCACAAATCAAAGTTTCCTGCCATGTTGTAGTAGGAAAATGTTATAAGAACCCTGGACTGAGACCAAGCAAGCACATCCTTGCCAAAGAGACCAGATGTTTGTTTAACTGAAGAAACATTTTTTTTTTTTTTTGTGGCAAGCAGCAAAAACATAAAAAACAAAAGCAAGAACAAAACAAAACAAAACACACACACACACACAAAAAAAAAAAAGAACTGAAGGGAAAGGATGCCTGATATGATATACAAGTATAGTATCCATGCTCTTTTTACATAATATCCATAGAATTATTCCATTGTAATTTCCTGTCTCCTGCATCCTTAAAAATTATTCAAACCACCAACTGAGCAGCCACTGCACAAAGGAAGAGACCAAGCCACTATTGAGAAAAGAGGTGAGAGTCTATTGGGTAATAATATCTTATCTACCTGGACCAGAACTGACTCTACTTCCTGGCTGTGGACTCGCCTAGTTTCTTCCGGAGGACCAATCGTTCTACCAGTGAAATGGAAGTGGAAAAGGGAAAGAAGGCACTTTGCTCACAGATGTGGCTAAAATCCATTGTGCAGAGTTTTGCTGTGCATTGAAAAGATGGGACATACAATGTAGATATCTATACTGAACTAAAAGCGCTGAACAAATAACGAGTAGCTCAGCGGTTACAGGGAATGTGGTTGGTCCCTTACAATGATTAGGGACCTCTTTGAATTCTGTTATGTAGCTGGTTAAGTTGCTCTGATCTTGGCTTGATTTCCTGCTGTGGATGGTTTGATGTAAAATCTCAAGACACTCTAGCTACTGTAAAAGACAATATTTTCGCGCAGTAAAATTTTCACTAATTGGATTTGCATGTAAATTCTAATACCCCTTTCATAAACTCAATAATGCGGATAATATCCGCAACATTTGGTCGTAAAATCGGAGAGGGGAAAGAATAATGCGCATTATTTCGACCCTTCTATTATCCGCATAATAGCAGCGTCGGGACGAGATTTTGAGTTTATGAACGCAAACCCAAATAATGCGGATAATTGCCGGGGTGCGGTCAAACGTCACCTGTCTTTCCCGCAGAAGGGGGGTGTGCAGTCACCATGACGATTATCCGCCTTTTTCAGGACGGGCGCTCGTAAAAATAATGCGGATTATTTTCAGAGTTTGTGAACGCATTTTTTATTGAATTGTCCGCATTATTCTTATGCGGATAATAGGAGGATGAGTTTATGAAAGGGGTATAAGTCTCTGTCACTGTTATGCGTGCAAAAGTCATGCCTGTACAACAATGTAGCTACTGGTCATTTGAAGGAAAAACAGTCATATATCTGCCATACAATTTACATCAAAGCATACCTTGGCATTTTCTCTACAACTTTGCTCACTACATGTCAAGCTTAACAGAAATCTATAAAAATTTACATTGATTTGAAAAACAAAATGTTTTCCCAAGGCATGACTACATTGGTGTCTCAGAATAATGTGGCACACAGGGGGTTTACACCATGGCACATAAAGAGTTAACTGCATGACATGACAGGGATGAGGGGTCAGAGGTCATTGAAATTCAGCAAATAACTTCTGCTCAGAAAGTCCTGTGTCAGTGTTGATTGGTTGGTGTACAGGAAAAGAAATAAAGTGGGAAATATTTCCCTTATTCAAAGAAGATTGAATGTCAGTCTGTAAGATCAGTGGCCAAGATCAGTGAACATTATCAAAGTATTTATGAAGGGCTATATTCTTATAGAACAATATATAGATCACTTGGTATGGAGGAGACAATTTCAGCCATTGGACTGTGCACAGTAGGTGTGTTATTGCTTTATTTCTTTTTGAGCTATGAAAATATCTATTTGATTAACAAAATTTGTATACAAGTAATTGGAAACTTTAGATGTGATGATACATGTATCACTATATATTAGTTAATTTATTTGCATGATGATAACACATCACTGTTGAGAGAAAACATGGAAAAATGACCAAGTTTTGTATACTATGCCCAATTTTAATGACATCTATGACAGTCTGTTTTATTGAATAATGACTGTGAAAGTCAACATGATTATGGAAAGGCATATTCCTGAATATTCATGCAGTGTTATAGGGATGGCAAAGTTTTGGTTGAGATAGCGCTTCAAGTTTCCAACGATTTTTGATGGGGATTTTATGAGCTAAGGAGAAACATCTTTTGAAATATAGAAGGACATATTTAATTCTAAGAGGAATTCAAAGTTTATTTGATGAAAATTGGTGTTGAAGTCACTGGGATATCCAAAACCAAAGCAATCCTAATTAATGGTGGGATCAACATTCATTAGGATCACTTTGTTTTATATTTTTTTATGGATATCTGAGCCCCTTCAAAACCAATTTTCATCAAATAAACTTTGAATTCCTCTTAGAATTGTATGTTTTTTGCCATTTCATAAAGAATGGTTTCTAAGTATTTCACAGAAAGTTAAAAGCTGGATCTTCTCCTCAACCATTACTATATACCATCCCTTTATAGATAGTCGACCCAAAAGTCAGTTGGGAAACAAATTATTTTTCTGATGTTGTACCTTCCTGCTTCCTCTTCATATCTGAGGTTTAGTTTCAGGAAGTCAAATTCATGCAATGCATTCTCTTTTGATTTATCATACTTTGAAAGTATCATTTATCATATTCCATGGCAGAGAGTACAGCATTTCCTTTAACATTTGGGTCTGCCCCATATATTTTCTTATCAAAAATGAACTCATGAGAGTGAGACTCTTTCCATATGTACAGACCCACCTACTATATAGAAATTAGGATCTTGTGCAATTCCTTCATTACCTCCTCCAAGGAGGTTATGTTATTGCTGGTGTCAGTTTGTCTGTCTGAAATCGACAGGAAAAGTTGACAATGGCACAAGGAAGAGATGATTAAAGTTTGGTAGTGATCCAGATCATTATCTGCATCCAGGATTTATTTAATTTTTTTTTTTTAAAGGATTCTGTACCATTGGCAAATAGGGCCAACCGGGGTATTTAAGCTGTGCTTATTTGAGGCACGCATACTCGCACTGAGCATGCGCTCAAGAGATGTGTTTGTCCACTGGAATGTTAGTACTTTGTGATTTGTCAGGTGTTTATCTCGAATGATGATCATGGTTGTGTTTCTGCGAGTTAGGCAATGGACCACAGGGTTTGATTTGACAAGCAATGATGATGATAATTACTTATGCCGGTGTTAGTAAAACAAACAAACAAACAAACAAAAAATCTTGCTTAACAGACATTTAATACTCATCTTTCAATTTTCCTTCTTTTCCCTCCCATGACTGATGAACAAACAAAAAAAGTGCTTATAGTGCACCAAATAAGAAGCACAGCATGAGCAACCAATATGTCTATGTCTTCAGAACAAAATGTTCACGATGAAGAATGAGGAAAGCACTAACAACACTAGATAGTGGACAGTTCTAGGACAGCAGGACATTGGACATTACATGCTAGGCAAAAGACTGTAGTTGCTGCTGGTTTGCCACAGAAATCATCAGGTTTGCTGAAGAATTAGAATAATTAAATTTGATGAGCACTGGAACAAGCCATGATGAAGAGGAAACCTAAAACTGCAAATAATATACCTGATAATAACTAGGTATTTTAGGATCACAGCTAGCAGTGTGGATATTGCCAGCTGGGGGCAGTGGAAATATCTTGATGTGATGGTGAACTTTTAGCTCTCAGTCTTTTGATATATTTAGAGATTATGACAGATGGAATAAGCAAGTCAGTTTGTGAAAGAAACGGAGAAATCATAATTTGTGCGCACATAGGACGAAAATGTTCAAAAGGATTTCTTAATTCACCATGCACCACTATCTAAAAATGATTAGGTTTCAACAACATCCTGTCCATGGGACTTTTGAGCTTGCAACAACAAACACTTAAAGGAAGCTGGTCATTGTGGAAAGTTGTAAAATGTCTAGATTCTTTCACCTTTGACCAGCATGTTACATACTCCATATTACATTTCTTACTTCAAAATCGACACCATATAAATGTATGCTTGAATGATAATTTAATTAAGTGAGGCAACAGCAAATTCTCTTACTTTGAACGACCTTATTTGGAAATTCAAATTATAAGAAATGGCAAATTATTAGTGAAGGTTATATAAAAGCTTTGACGCGAGTGTTGGCAACAGGTCATTTTGATAAGCATAAAACTTTCCTCTGAAGATCAAAGCCCTTACACATGACCAATTTTTTTAGGTCTGCATATAGAACATACAAACAACAAGAAAAAGCAGAAGAAGATATTTACTGTGAATTAAAGGGTGTGTACAGTTCTGGTCGAGGTGAGGATTTAGCTTTTAACGTTTTGCGAGATATTCAGAAACCACTCTATGAGATGTCAAAGAGCGTGCAGTTCTAAGGGGTATCAAAAGTTTATTCGATGAAAATTGGTTTTGAAATGGCTGAGATATCCAAAAACAAGGTGAAACAAAGAGATGATAATAAAGTTGTGGCATGTCGCCTTTTATTATAAGCACTTTTTTGGATATCTCAGCCATTTGAAAACCAATTTTCATCAAAAAACGTTGAATCCTTCTTAAAAATTACATGTTCTTTCATATTTCATAAGAGGCTTTTCATTATCTCACTTAGGAATGTTCAAAACATGAATCCCCACCTCAACCAGTACTGTACAGTTTTAGGAAGTAAATATGTTCATAAGAGTTTATTTTCAGCTTGACCATGTCAATTTCTAGATATCTGTCATAGTGACAGTTTATAAGTGAGATATTGAAAATGATCTTGAGGAAATCTTGATTAAGCCATGCATGTAATGTGATGGGACCACGACTCCTACAAAATATAATTCCATGATTCCATATCTATAGTTATTTTCATGAGAAATTTTTTTTTTTGTCATTTGTTATGAATTTGCATAATAGAATCAACATCTCACTTCCTGTCTGAGATGAAGAAATTTTCATTACCATTCACACCCTTTTTTTTTTCATGAGGTTCAGATGGAAGGGTGTTGACCTTAAATAGATCATAGCTTTATGCAAATCAAAACTTATAATGTGATGTGAATTTGTCCCATGGAATCAACATCCTCTTTCGTAGTCTGATTATGAAGACGTATCTGGGCAATTACCCCCAGAGGGCAATTACCCCCCCCCCCCCCCGCTAAATAGTGGCTAGTGGTAAGGTTAGAGTAAAGATTAGGGTTAAGTTTAGGGTTAGGAGTTTGGGTTAGGGTTAGGATTAGGTTTAGGATTAGGATTAGGGCCAGGGGAAGGGTCCGGGGTAATTGCCCAGGGGGTAATTGCCCTAGACCCGAAGAAGAAAGTTCCACTATTCTGTTTGTTTTACTGCACATGTTTAATACTAACATTGATTTTAACTTGGATATGGAATGGGTTTCCTATAAGCAGAGGTAGAACAGGAAAAAAAGTATTTCAGTAGCATGTGAAATGTATAATAAGTTTTGGAAGATTTATTTGTAATATTATATTCTTTTGTGAAAATTCAAAAGTTTAAAATCAAATAAGTGTCATATGCAAGCACATGAGGATCATGTCACAGTCACAATAATAATAATGATAATGATAATAATAAATAATACTTATATAGAACTTAATACTGATGTTTCTATCAATATGGAAAAATATTAGATTGAAATACAGCAATAAAAATTTTTCAAAATACCCATTAGTGTTGTGTCCTGTGTGCTGACATTATAATTGGCAAAACTTTGTTGGTATTTGTGAATTGTGCTAAAAATTTGCAAGGGTAAATCTGCCTTTTACATAGTAGACAAGTGAATTAATGCACTTGGATTTATGTCAATACTTCTGACAAAAATATTTATGACAAGCAGAAGCTTGCAAAAGGCTTGTCTAACATAAGCCGCATTTACATCTACCAACAGCGCGATTTTTAAAGTCACGATATTTTGGTTCCACCGATTACACTTGCGCAAAAGCATGCGAAGTTTGAGCTTCACGAAATGTCGCGATTTTTTGGTCGGTAGTGCGCATGTGTAATTTACCTCTCTTCAACAACACGGTAGGCGAGTGGAAGCGCGGGCTATTTGTATTCACTGCAGTGCATGCAGTCTATTTTGCTCACATCTAGCTAGCTGGTTGGAACGTTGAGCCAGGGCTTTTTATCAGTCCAATGCACACATAAATTTGTGTTTCTCGAGAGTGTAAACTTACGGTAAAACTATATAGCTTGCTATATTAGATCACATACGTAGCAGGTGTGTAAAACTTCAGCTTAGTATGGGAAAGTTGATGAGAGTAGCATTGAGGAGGATCATGAAATTTTGCTGATATGACGAAAGTGAGAAGTAGGACTTGAAGTTAGGGCTGGTATTTCATCAGGCGACAGCAAGAACTCACCATTGTTTTACCGACACTTGTTACGTACTCCTGTATTCCACAAAGTTAATGTATCCTGAGAGCAGTATGGGCACTCCCAAAATCGACGCATTTTTGGGAGAACATTATTTGGTTAGGTCGTTATGGGGTGATGATACGTGGTTAGAGAACTTCAAGTTTGTTACTAGTTTTCATAAATAATATAGTTTCATCAGGGAGGTGAGAGACCACGAGCCGAGGATCGGCCGTTTACCTGTACAGCATGTACCCTGTACTCTGGCCAGCAGCTGACGTACAGTGTACTCCCTTTATGTTCCACAGAGGGATCAGGAGCAGTGCGTGTAAACGCCCGGTGCAATCCGATACCGAAAGTCACGTGATGAAAAATCGCGGTATTTCTGCAGCTTGGGTTTACACTTGCTAAACTACGCCCCAAACATCGCGATGTTTCAAAAAATCGCACTCCGGTTGGCGACTTTTCTGGCGATGTTTCGAGGGCGTGTGGGTGTAGTTGCTTAGCAACTTGCACCCAAATGTCACGATATTTCCAAGCAAGTGCAGATGGGCCTGCCTGTAGCACAAATTAAGGTGCACAAAATGATTGTTCAAATATTTAGATTGATTAGATAAGGAACATGTTACTGTAAAACCAGAAACATTCATGGCATCAAACTTTTGTGAATTGGAGCCGACAGCCTTTTTGCGGAATGAAACTTTCGCGAATTTGCCACTGGCATTCAATGCATTTTGTCAACAAAAACTTTTGCATGCATATTCCTTTCACAAATTTTGGTTCCTTGCAAAATTGGCGAAAGTTTTGTGTGCATGAAAATTTCTAAATACCTGGTTTCTAGGTCCTCAGAGAGAGAGAAAAAAAATGTAATGATAGGCAAGGTCCTCATGGAGAACAATCCTAACATAGAAGACTCTGCCCTGGATAAGATCAGACCAGGCTAGGATATATCCCAAATTTTGAATACATCCAGGAAATACAGTCAACTGAAAAGTTATTGCATTGAAGCTCTGCAGAAATGAAATCGTGAAAGGCTAATTTTTGTTACTTGAAGATATTAGATTTAATGTCATTTCCTACTATTGTCCATTACATCTTTGAGTTGGTGGGTTTTTCGAATCATTGACTCTTGTTGCCTGCTAAACAATTTAAAGAAAAAAATGGTTTTGATGAAGAATATTAATAACGCAATGATTGTTGATTGAAAGGCAGTAATATTACCCTTACTCCTCTGTCCTCTATTTCTCACTTGGATGTATTCCTTGATCTTTCATCGTCTTTGCTGATAACATCTTTTAGAGTATCTGTCTTTCTGTTTTAATGATTGTGCTTGTCTCTGTAAGATTAATAAGGCAATCCATGTGATGTCAGGGATCACCTTTTGATGCTGTATAAATTTGTTATTTTCTCTTTTCTATTTCTTTATTTCTGTACAAATCCTATGTAAACATTTTCTCAAAAATTACAAATGCAAATTTCATGAAATTTGTTTCATTTTTGTTTCATGGACATCTCAAAGATAGAAAATCTTGAATCTCATTGTAATCAGTTACCAGTGACATCATTGTGACATCACTTTCTGAAATCACATTATTATCTCATCTCTATCTCCATTTGTAAATGTTAATTGCAATTGAAATTGGCAGATTACCCAATTTGTCAGTCTTGACAAATTTCTAAGTCTTATCAATCATTGGTTTTATATATACACACAAGTTGATCCGTTAGGCATTACATGGAAGTGTTGTAATTAATTCCTCCAGGTTGGTGACATTCATCAAAATAGTATTTGTAATTTATTCAATTGTTATCTTTGTGTTTTGCTACTTGCTTGTCGTAGAGAAGACACTTTACTGAGTGATAAAATAACTGAAGAGAATGTAACAAGAGGGGGTACTAAGATTATTCAGTCTATTCAGAATTCAGTGTAGAAAGCTTAAAGCACTTAGATTTGGTTTTGAAAATGTTTATCAGTGGTTATGCAGAAAAAAAAATTGTATTCAAGTATTACCTCATGCTGGAAAGAATGTCATCCATTCATATGGTTTATCTGATGAATAGAAAAAATGGAGACTGGATTTATGGTTCAATTTTTATTGAGATGGGTGAGGGAGTCTTCTGTTGTATATCAGCATCATCAGAGTTCTTCTTACTTTCACTTCTGTTACTGTGAATGTGAAAGTTGAGGCTCATAACACTGAGTAATATGTGCCTCCAGTCACTATATGAGAGTGAAAGTCAGTGTCGCTATATTTATGGCAACATTTATCAAACCTGGGAACTTTCAATTTACCAGGTATATTTATTATGTAGGAATGTAGCCACAGCATATTAGGGAAATGAAAGTAGTACATGTATCTCATATCTTATGTGCACAAAGACACAGAAATTGTTGGCAGAGATTGTTGCAAATATTGTGATGGTGATATTGCCTAGGCTGTAGAGTTAAAGGGCTATCATAGCAGTCGTGGACAGGGCCTTTTATGGCTATCAAAGATGCTATATTCCACCCAGAAAGGAATGAAAACCTATCAAACTGTCTGAAGTGCTGATGCTCTGATGTCATCTCAGAGCCCTCATGTCATTCATTTAATATAACTCACATCTTTCAACTTTTTATTTCAACAGAAATGTGATAAAAGTGCTGCTTGATAGTACACCAGGGCCCTGTTTCATAAAGCTGTTCGTAAAGTTACGAACGACTTACGAGCGACTGGTGATCAGTTCTGATGTGCTATACTTATCAGAATTTCCATAATTCAGCATTTATAAGGACTGATCACCAGTCGCTCGTAAGTCGTTCGTAACTTTACGAACAGCTTTATGAAACACCCCCCAGGAATGCAATGTCCGTAAATATTTCCTCCAAGGCAATAGAAACATCTGTTTCATTTTAGCCATGTTCAGATGTATTTCTAGTCAGAGTAAAATTTTATGGCTCAGCAATTAAAATTAAAATTCACTAGTCAATGTACCCGTGGAGTGTCAGAAATCCTCCATGGGGATTCCCCCAGAAATGGTCAAGGTCACTGGGTCAACAGACGTCAAATATCTGTTTTGCGCTACTCCTTGGTCCAATCTTGGCCAAACTTGCTGGAAGCATAAGTAGGCGTACACCAAAGAGATTTTGAGGAGAAAAATTTCTTTGGCGTACACCTGGGAATCCCCATCGTTGAAGTAGCCCTACATAGCGCCCTCTATCTGGTGTCTGATTATATTTCTGGGGGAATCCCCATATAAGTAGGCCTACATAGCGCCCTCTATCCAGTGTCTGAAGTTATTTGACCTTTGACCCCAGTGACCTTGACCTTTCCAAAAATGAACCCCTCAACGGCAATTTCGCGGTCAACCTGCATCTACCCACTAAGTTTGATGGAGATCGGACCAAGGACCTGGGAGGAGTAGAGGAACAAACAGACAAACAGACAGACAAACGTTGCTCGAATTATAGTATGATGCTTATCTTACCATGACCTTGTGTCCACATGACGGTCATGGGAAGAAACTCCGACCAATTTACCACGGCCTTCTTGGGGATCACCGTGGAGGGTCGGTGTAACTTCTGGAAGTGGTAGCGCCGCGTACATCAACCATACCATTGTTTTTTACCAGCGGCATTTATCTTCTCCATTCTTGTTGGTGAGAATTTCTGAGCACTAGCTTCTCCGTCGCGACCGTTTAGGTTAGAATTGTACTGCACACGCATGTGTACTCGCATTTGACTCCGGAAGTTTTACCTAGGTCGTATAAGGTTTGTAAGGTCATAGATACTCTGAGGGCTTGTCCGCATGGGCACTTTACTCTGACCAGCTAGTCTTGGTAGCAAGATACTCCTGAAAAAACTCAGGAGTATCTTGGCCGGAGGAAGAGGTCGTGGTAAGTTCCCCCGACCAACCGGAGGAAGTTACCATGACATTGTTCAGAGAGGCACTACTCCGACCTTTTCTCCGACCTTCCTCCAACCAAGCTTCCTCCAACCTTTCCTGCGAAGTTACTCTGACCAAAACTACCTCCGTCTGAACGCAGCTATTGATTGATTGCATCACTTAGAAACTAGATATTTTTTACACTGTAGCACTCTGTGTGATAATAGCCTAGCATTCCAATTGTCATCATTTCTATTACAGCTTTCATATTTCTCTAGAAAATTTTCAGTGACTTTAATCAAATGTTTTCAGTTTTGCTGCTTTTGTTCAGGAGTTGCTCTTAGTGAAAATCTTGACCTCTGAACATAGAACACATGTGGTTTCAAGTGAAAGTCAGAGAGCAAACCCTAACTAAGAAAGGAATATAGCAACTGCAAAAATATTTTACAAACCATACAAAATGCATAGTATAAAGTACATATCGTCGCTGGGGCGACAAGACCTCGTATCTACAAAATGTCAAATGTTCAGGAGAGCCAAAAAACATGGTGGCCAAAGCACTGTGGTGAATGGGATAGCCTTTCCTTTGACATGCCGTGGTGGCTTCATTTTTGGAGTAAGACAGTTGGGATTTGGACAGGACATCACTTAACCCATTATTTGACCATTAATCCAAAAAAGTCATTTTCACCAAAATTGCAGATACATGGTCTTGTCACCCCAGCGACGATATGTGTAGCTGTAACATCCGTATGTCTTATTGTAACTGTGATTTAAGGTTTGTCCAACCTAATGAATATTGGGCAGGGATGTTTTTCTTTTTAATCTTTCTTTTTTATGTCATATGACTGTACAAGAGATGTTATATGCATATTCTGGAGCATTTTCAATGGTACATGTCCTCTCTTTGTGATCAGACTGTGTCATTGGGAGAGGTATTACAACCCAGCGATAATGTAGATATTGAAAGTGGATTAGATTACGCCAACTACAAAACCAGAATGGTGCTGCATGTGATTTGGCTTTCATTATGCCATTAGGCAGACAAGGTATTAGCTATGAATTCAACCTTTCCTTCTTGCTCATGCAGTGAATCTCATTAATTTGACACTCCCCATTGATTTTAGGGGAGGGGGGTATTTGACTGTATGTGGATATTTGCAGCTCTATATGAGATTGTGAATTGAAGCATTACACATGCCTTTCCTTTCAATAGACCTTAAAGTGGGAAGTCAGAATAGGTGGTTAAGTTCTATATGATGTTATGAAACTTGCCTCTAGGACCCCGTTTACAGTGCGGGGCCGGGCTCGGCCGCGGCTCGGCAGCGGCCGATTCCGGCCTCAATTGCGCGGCCGAGCCTCGCAATTTTGTCCGTTTACACTGCTGGGCTCGGCCGCGCTTTTGATTCAAACCTTTCAATATTTTGTCGTAGTGGCGCTCTGCTTGTAAACAAACGCAATTTGGTATTGTCTGGTTTTCAGACCCTTTGCCAAATGAATTCCGTGGCGACGAAGTCGCCGTTCGGGCAAAGGCCTTTGCCGAAGGAAAAAATCCTTTGCAGGACAAAACCACCTTAAACTATACTAGTTTTCCACGTTGAGGGGGTTAATATCCTGAATAGCGAAAGATACAGGCAGAGGGTTTGGAAGCCAGACTAAAATTGGCCGCGCATTTGGCCGCGCATTTGGCCCAGTTTGCGTTTACACCAAGAAGAGGCCGGGCTCGGCCGCGGCCGAGACCACCTCCAGAGCGAGGCCAAATGCGAGGCCAATTTTGGCCTCGCATTTGGCCTTTTGCGCGTTTACACTGAAGCGGGGCTGGGCTCGGCCGCGGCCGAGCCTCGCACTGTAAACGGGGTCTAGTTGACCTGTGGTGCAATCTTAACAAGTACTCCTACATATACAAGTATGTGTATTTTGAAGACTATCAACATTCCTCCGATTCCAAGCCCTGTGAAGACTCTTAAAGGACAGAAGAGACTAAACACAGCACAGCACCAGGAGCTGTCAAAGAGTAAACATTCCTTCATGTAAACTGAGTGACAATCAATTTTAAGGGATGGTATAAGTTACGTTCAGAAGGCAGGCCCTAACCTCGAGGTTAGGAAACCTCGAGGTTTAGCTCTTGCCCCCTAACTACGAAGTGTGTCCACACAACGAATCTTAACCTCGAGGTTACGAAACCTCGAGGTTAAGCTTCTGCCCCCCCCCCCAACTACGAGTGGGTCCCACTCGATGTTAAAACCACAAAACCAGAAGTTTCAGCCCACACTGCTAACAAGGCGTCTATTATTTTATTCTTTAGTCCAACCCTGTCGGACTTGCTTACAGGTACTCTTTTTCTCTGTCATGGTATGCAGAGATAGCACTGCATTGATGACTTTATGCCTTTATGAAGATATTCATCAAAAACATTTTTTTAGCGTCGGAGAAGAATATAGAATACAGTAGCGAGTTCGACGTGTTCAGTTTCAGAGATCAAGCGCATGGGAAGAAAAGATGATGTTGTTGTGTCGTGCGTCATAGGTTTTTCACGTGTAACGTATTTGTGGTGTACGTTTGGGAGGTTGACCCGAAAGCAGAGGGAAATTGTGGGGGCTGGAGATTACGGCGAGGTCACTCTTAACTTCGAGTTCGTTGTTTTTTGTGTCCACACGGTGCTTAACTACGAGTGGGGACCCCCCCCCCCCCCCCCGCGGCTCGTGGTTAGAGCGCTAACCATAAGATTTCTCGTGGCTCGAAACATCGAGCAAACCTCGAGGTTTGCTAACTACGAGTGCGTCTTCACGGTCCCTAACTACAAGCTCTAACCTCGAAGTTTCCTAACTTCGAGGTTAAGGGCTCCCGTCTGAACGTACATGTAACTATAGTTTTGGTTGAGATGGGGATTTAGGCTTCAGCTTTTTGCGAGATAATGAGAAACCACTTATGAGAATTATTAAAAAACAATTAATTGTAAGAGTAATCAAAACTTTATTTGTTGAAAATTGCATTTGAAATGGCTGAGATATCCCCAAACAAATGAAAACAAAGTGGTTCCAATAAAAGGTGGGTCCCAACTTTTATAAGCACCACTTTTTTTCTTTTTTTTTAAGGGCCATACGCTTGGTAACTAAAACATGGGCAAAAGTAAATTTTTGCTCTTTATGTAAGAAGATTTTTGTGTGTTAGTAATCTTAGCCCAGCAGTAAATGAATACCAATGCATGAAAGAAATTCCATTATTCATTCATTTATTTTCTCTCTCTCTAATCAGGGTACCAAACAGGAAATGATAATGCCTTGCCGGTATTGTGATGGCATTGTAGTGCTTGCATTCATTCATTTTATTTATTTCATTGCCAACAGTACTGTAATTGCAGTATACCATTTACATACATGCAATTTAGTTTTACAAAATTCATACAACATAATTATAACGATGGAAAATACTATGAACAGAAATATGATTGGTGTATATGCCATGACTTTATGACTGTACCAAAATAAAGTTGTTGAAAATGAGGGGTCTGCTAAAAGAGCAGGGTTTGTGATTTGCAGTCCACTTGTGCATGATAATCTTATCCCCTGAACAGAGTTCGGAAGATACTATGCATTTGGCATCATCATGCCATGGCGTCCATGTCCACTGCAACGATTTTGTGTGTGTGTGTGTGTGTGTGAGCGCTCAAGCAGCTGCAGTTTTTCTTGGATCATCTTCAAATTTGGCATGAAGGTGCATTATGGTAAAACAAAGATGGCTATCGTTTTTGACGGTGGCGCCCTCGCTTGTTCTGTCCTTGTACACCAAAAGGTAAATTTTTCAGGGTCTGCTTGTGTGCATGATGTTGGCCTTGTTTCTTAACCCATTTTTTTTTTTTATTTGGTATATGTAAATGTATCATAGTCAAATCTAGACACTTGTACCTATTAGTAATGCCACCCCCACTGTTCCATCTTTTACAGGGCCAAAGATCACCCTGATCAGGTCAAAATTGGCAAAAATGCTTATTTATGCAATAATTTGATTGTTACTCAACAGATATTTATTCAAATAGATGGTCATTTACATGTAGGATACAAGAGTTTATGGCGAGGGTGCTCTCATTGTTGTGACTTGGATGCCAGTCACATTTCTTGTATGTGCTCAATCTGCCACATTTCTTGTCGGATTTTATTCAAACTTGCTATGGAGGTTTATGGGGGGGGGGGGGGGGGTGGGGGTAGTCTAGGTAGCATAAGTTTTCCATTACCGGCAATCTTTCTACAATCTTTTGCCATACATCAAAACATTGGCAATATGCTTTTGGTGAAAGATAATGTAACCCTTTCAAAGAAAGGTGATTTTGGTATTAAACAGAAAACTGAAATTCAAAAGGAATCAATCAAAAACAAAATTTGTACTGAATTCATGAATAATGAATTCATTAAGATTAAGATTAAGGTAAAGATCGCAAATAGTTTGTAGATCCTTGTTTTGGCAATGCAGCAAAGATGTGTGGTGTCACATTTGAAGATCCATTTTCCATTGTTTAAAGTTCATGAATGACTCATATCTGTTCTGATGGAGATGCATTATGTTTTTACCCTCAGGTTGACATATAAAGTTAAAAATCATGATTCAAAGTTGACAGAGGGGCTTTTCATTATAAACATTGCATCTTAAAGCGATGATAAGAAGAAGATATTCCTTATACCTATTCATAATCTCTTTTCTCCAATATTCTTAACATTATTTTTTTTAAGTGTTAGCATTCTGCTTTTCTAATTTGTGTGCTTGTATTCAATATAGCATTTCCCTTCATTCCGTATGGGTTTTGCGGCAACTCCAATATTTCATTTGATAAGAACTTCTCATTAGTTTTACATTAATATATCTAATTTTGATTCAGTTCTGTGGGACTAGTCGGCAGATTGAAAAATTTCTTAACAGAAATGTGATATTCATCAATGATGCCATTTTTTAGCAGAATACCAGAAAAATACTCCTCCATCCTATTGAGGAGTTTTTATTATGCCTCCGCCACGAAGTGGTGCCGGAGGCATTATGTTTTCGGGTTGTCCGTCCGTCCGTCCGTCCGTCCGTCCTTCCGTCCGTCCGTCCGTCCGTCCGTCCGTCCGTCCTTCCGTCCGTCCGTAATGAATTTTGTGGACAAGGTAACTATCGAAACCTGTTGAGGTATCCTAATGAAACTTGGCACGTATGTGTATTAGGGGGTGAAGTTGTGCCTATCAACTTTTGGGTGCACATGCTCAAGGTCAAAGGTCAAAAGGTCAAGGTCAAATACATAAAATTTTACTATTTCCACCATATCTATTGAATGCCTGAAGATATTTTCTTGAAACTTAGTATATACATGTATTACCCAATTAAGATTCTCTGGTGAAAGTTTGGGTCATGAGGTCAAAGGTCAAAGGTCAAAGGTCAAAAGGTCAGGGTCAAATACATAAAATTTCACTATTTCCACCATATCTATTGAATGCCTGAAGAGATTTTCTTGAAACTTAGTGTATACATGTACTACCCAATTAAGATTCTCTAGTGAAAGTTTGGGTCATGAGGTCAAAGGTCAAAGGTCAAAAGGTCAGGGTCAAATACATAAAATTTCACTATTTCCACCATATCTATTGAATGCCTGAAGATATTTTCTTGAAACTTAGTGTATACATGTATTACCCAATTAAGATTCTCTGGTGAAAGTTTGGGTCATGAGGTCAAAGGTCAAAGGTCAAAAGGTCAAGTAAAAATATTAAAACTTCTTTTTTTTTCTCCGTACCTTGGAAAATTGTTCAAGGTATCTTCATGGAGCATAGTACATATACATGTACTGACTGGAAGTGATTATCTAGAGAATGTAGGGTTCATGGGGTCAAAGGTCAGGGGTCAAAGGTCAAGTGCAAGACTTCAAAATTTTACTATTACCCTCATATTTATGCAATGCCAGCAGGGTTATTTTTTTACACTTGGTGTATGCGTGTGTAACCTAATAGAAATTCTTTGGAAAGTTTTTTTTTTTTCTCTTTTTGCCTCAAAGGTCAAAAGGTCAAAGATCAAGTGAAAGTGCTGAGCTAACTT
The DNA here is from genome assembly GCF_964275005.1 of Diadema setosum. NCBI lineage: Eukaryota > Metazoa > Echinodermata > Echinoidea > Diadematoida > Diadematidae > Diadema > Diadema setosum. The sequence continues at coordinate 13,761,976 of NC_092695.1, forward strand.
TTTCCTCCATTTCTCGGAAGTGGCTCAAGTTACCTTGAAACTTAGTACATATTATGCATGTTCTACCTGAAAGTAATTATCTTATGAATTTTAGGGTCAAGGGCCAGATGAAAATGGTAACAATTTACTATTCAATTCAGAAATTGCACTTTTTCTCCACACCTGTACCTTGAAAATTACTCAATGCCTAAATGTATGAATGGGTCAAAGTCAAGTTAAAGTCCTTAAATCCCTAGATACATGCTCTCTTATTCATCCAATTAAACCTACGTCAAGGAAGGTGAACATTCAACACATTTGTGACAAACTTGTCATTCCAATATTTTGCCAGTTTTGTGAAAATGTAATCACACAGTGTCCACATGTACTATCTAGACCTATTGGGAAAATCATGCATTATGGCGGAGGCATACCAGTCGCCAGAGCGACATTTCTAGTTTTGTTCTCATCTTGTATATAGAGCTAAGTGAGATCAACAGAATGCTTACACAGAGTTGTGCGATTGTTAATCTTTATTCTTTTATTTATATCTCTCTGTCTTTCATTATATTTTTTATTCTATTTTGTCACATTTTCCCACTTTTCCTTCCCTTGTTATATTATTCCTTGTTTTCTTTCATCTTTTCTTCCATCTGTGTTCCCTTTCTATCCTCTCTCTGTCATTCATATTGTTTTCCTTTACATTATTCTATCATCTTCTCTTTCAGTTCTGCTATGTTCCATGTTATCCACTCTGTCATTTCTCTTTGTATACTTCGGTTGGTTTTCATCCTGTGATATGGACTCTTCTTTTTTTTTTAATGTGTCCCCTTGAAGACACCATATAGCTTATAGGGCTGTGAGCACAACTCAGTGTATTTGGAGACTGCTACTCATAGCCTGTAGTAGCACAAGGTGAATTCTGTGAAAACAACTGAAATATGCCAAAAATACAAACAGTAGTCTCCAGTTGCCATATTATAAGACATTTTACCCCAAAAAGTAATCCAGTTGGTCATGAGGGATGGGTTCGGGACTAGGATTACTGAAGTAGATTTTATTTTGAACCGAGCCTTCTTTTTTTTTTCATTCTGAGAGGTATTTTGGAAATAGAGAGTTGGAAGAGTTGAAAGACATGCAAAATGAGTTTATGAACACATTCAAAAAAGAGGGTAACCTCAAAGCTAGTCAAAGGCTTCATTAACCTAGCTGACCCAGCAGTTTATTCAGTTTATGCATGAAATGGATATTTCATGCATATATATTTCATGGATGTATTTATTATAAGCAGGCTCATGGCTCCCTTATTTTTATTTGGCCAGAATCAGTTGAATGCATGTAATACTTTGTGAATGTAGCATGTGTTTTATTGAGAATGAGACTGTTTCCCTGTTCAGACACAAGCCAGTTTGTTCCAAAACTCGATGAGGAAACAACGTATAAAGAATCATCGTATACAGTAGCTGACAGGCTGTTCAGACGCTAATCTCGACAGTTTTGGAAAACGTATAGATGTGCAGTTTCTCACTGCGCATGTTGTTATGGTCATGAGTGGCAGCTACAATGTCACCTTTCTGTACTCGCTCCAGTTAAGCCCCCCCCCCCCAGTTATACCGTTCTATGGTCGCCATACGTTCAGACGTGCAATGGAATGCTGATTCATTATTGAGCTCTATATAGTTCGAAACGATGCTCTGACCGTCATTTCACTATATGTCGTTTCGTTATTCGTCATTTCATTAGTCAGCGTTCAGACGTATAAATTCATCGTATAGCCATATCGTTTTGGTATAGCTAAACCGTTCTAGTATAGATTTTTTGCATCTGAACGCCCTGTGTATGTTGCCAAGATGTGTGCAAAGCAAGGTTTTGTGTGAAGCCAGCACAAAAAAACCACACTGTATGGTAGGTATGGGAAAACATGACTGGCCAGATTCATGGAAAGTGACTGTGAAAACCTCAAGGAGGGAATGATGTGGTCAGAGACAAAAGACAGAGAGCAGTTAAGATGTAACCTGATACAGGTGACTCACACTGGGGCAAATCGAGTTTGAGTCAAGTACAATGTACATCCCTGGTCTATAGACAGTAATGTAGCTCCAGTGCCTGTGCTCTGGTAAATATAACATTGCTTTGTAGAGAGTAGCAACAAGGATCTGAAGAGATGTGTCAGCATAATTTGATGTACATGATACTCCTGATAGCAGAAAGAGAAAGTAACAAGGCAGAGTAAGATTCTTGCAGGATTGCTTACATATTGATTGTTCTCTATATGCTACTAAACTGTGCATGTTTCTCATGTGGCAAATTTTTGTTTCAATTACAATTTTATTGCCATATTAACCCATCCTTGAGTGATATTCTGGAAACTTACTCTTTCATCTTATACAGTTAACGAAGTCCTTGGGACCGGCAGTTTTCTTTCGTTATAGCGAAATTTCGAAATTTTGGGGGTGCTGTGGCATAGTGGATAGGACTCCCCACTCCCTATCAGAGGGCATTAGTTTGATTCCCACCCAGAGTGCTTACATCCTTGGACAAGATGTTTTTAATACTCACCATGTCCCTCTCCACCCAGCTGTATAAATGGGTAACTGGCAACGTTAGGGTAATGATAATGGCAGGGCCCTCTGGCAGAGCTGTGGCAATACTGAAGAGGCTACCCTGGATAAATGAGACCTTATTGTTGGTGTTGTCATGAATATTATAATTGTAATTATTATTATTATTATTATTATTATTATTATTATTATTATTATTATTATTATTATTATTATTATTATTATTATTATTATTATTACTATTATTATTATTATTATTATTATCTATTATCATCATCATTATTATCATCATCACCATCATCATCATCATTATTATTATTACTATATCTACTACTACTACTACTACTACTACTACTACTACTACTACTATTATTATTATTATTATATAATGTTGCAGTCTGAATTTTTACTTCGTTATCACCGGAATTTCGTCATAACTGTGTTTGTTATAATAGGAGTGCACTGTAATATGTGGAAAGTATGTGAGATCTAAGAGTATTGAAGCAATCTTTAATCAGTATATATTCTGTAGACTATCTCAATAGGAGCAGTCTGACTGCGCAAAACTACATGAAGTTTACTTCCGGATAGCATCCAAAAGTTTGAGCATGCAGTCACACCACACACAAAACTGCAATAGTTTCTGTCACATAATGATATAATATACACATAATGTCCAATGATTGCTAACCATGCTCATACCAGGTTTCAACTCACAACCCAGAGCCTCATGCAGAGATATCTTGTTCGGAACAAATGGCAAGCTATAACAAAAACTGTGACATCATCACTTTGGTATTCTATAATGCACAAATTTTGCACTTTATGCCGTGAGCTATTTGAAAGGAGAAAACACTGTGAGTATGATTGCAAGGACCTGCAGGGATTTATGCTTATCTTATGATAAAATGATATCAGAGAGAATGTGTAGTGGCAAGTTGGAATAAAGTTCTATATGGCTGTTTGTTGGTCACTGCATCAGTGTACAATGATACAATGCATTGCTATGCAGTGACTGAGGTATCCATGGTGATAAGCATCTATAGACATGACCTCATGGTTTGAAATAGATGTTATCTCCAGGAGCTGGTAACAATGAAGAACGGAGCATTTTCTGCTAAATACGAATGATTCACTATCCAATCTCAGGTTTGACTAAGCAGGGAACATACATTGTAGATGGGGGGGGGGGGGGAGGGGAGGGGATGACATGGTGATATCCTATCAAGTGTTCCCCCTTTACCAGCTTAGGAAGAATATTGCATCCAGTATCTTAATTGGCTTAAATTAGCCATGAACATCTGCCATTATTTGTGCCTCAGGAACTAGTGCAGAGGGAATTTGGGATGTAGTATAGGTGAGAGAACTTTTTCCATAGTCTCAGCAGGTAGGTGGGGCCTCCCTGGTTTCAATGTGGACTGGTAGCACCACAAATCTGGAATTCTAGTCAAGACCTCTATGTATTGAGTAAAATGTGTGCCTCAGTTTCTACCCCTGGAAGTCTTGATTTTACAAAGATATTATCTCACTGCAAAGAATGGATATCAGTTAAAGTAGAAATTCATAGTGAAGGCTCAATTTTTGCAATAAGACATCAATGAGAAGCTCAGAAGTCATAGAATGAGGTGATGTTCCATCACTTGAGCTATTCTAGAAGATGCAAAAACGGTCGCAGAAATGTGGCGTTCTGGTAGAGCCTGAATACCCCCAAATCGTCAAGAAAGCCGCACGTTTCGCCTGACGTCACGCACTGGATTTGCGAACTCTGCTCGGCGAATTTGTGTGCGTGTCAACGGAAGTACTACGTGACTCTCTAGCTTTATATTTTCTTATTGCAAGCTTGAATGGGGTCAATTTTAACTTGTAAAATATCAGCAACAATGGAAGAATCTTTCTTTTCCCACCTTTTATTCTACTTTTACTTATATTTCTCAAAATCAGGAGAATTAGACGACTACTGCACAGTCATTTTCTTATGTCTTTGATGTTAGTACGTCGTAGTATATACGAGTCATATAAACTCTCTAACGCAAAATCATGAAGATGGAAGGAAAAAGATTGGTAACTGAACATATAATGATATGTGTAATGATGAGCAGACTTCCGAAAAGCGACAAAATATCAAATAAGGGGGGAATTTAGGACATATTCAACTGTGATATTTGCTGCAGCTCAGGCAGCTCGCGATCTCATGTAGGCAATATTAATCCGAGCGGTGATGCGGCTCTGCACTTGTTTGGGCGAAAACCAGCTAACAGCGCTCGCTAAACATGATGTGCATAACACATGCTTTGGTATCAAGGAGGTGTGAGTCGGCAAACGTAACGCACCACATGTTTCTGCTTGGCATGTGCCTGGTGGCTTGATTGAATCGAGTGGGGGGGTTAGTCTAATTCCTCAGTTACGTTACTTTGTCTTGATGCTTTACGAGGAAAAAAAAAACATGATAGACTCGTTGATCAGATTAGGCCTTATTTCAGTAATTAAAGAGTTCAAATTTTTAGCATTGACGTTCAGATCGCACAAAGGGAGGTTCTGATCACACGATTGTGCTGGTACATTTGTGTAGCTGGGAGTGGGCCCCCTGGCCGGAAAATTCTCCATAAACTGTACCGCATTGATACAGCATGTGAATGTGACACTATTCGGCCTAACTTGCTCTGTTTGCTGCAATGAAGTATGTAGAAGGGCATCATTTTTGTTCATTCATTTTGTTCCCAGCTGTACTGTAAAGAGGTTTTATAGGATACAAGTAGGCCTACTACTGTACAAGAATGTTATTTGCTGCTACAAAGTAAAGAGAAAAAGCACACCACTTCTTCACAAAGAAATTAACTGTGTGATGAGAGCAGACGAACTGCATGGTGCGAAAAGAAGAAAAAAAAAAACCCGCAAAAGAACAAAATATTCATAATGTAAAGGAGAAGATGGAGTTACATGAAATAGAGAAGCTATCCCCACCCCAACCCCCCCCCCCCCAAAAAAAAAAAGTAAAAATGAAACAAAAATGACGCGAAGTTTGCATCGGAGACAAGGCAACACGAAAACAAATACACGGGGAACATGTTTGAACGTTTTTTTTTTTCTTGCACATCGTCACACAGTAATCATGCAGCACGAAAACAAACACTCACCTTTCAATTGCAGTAAATCACGTAATTGGGACCTACGTAAAAACACTCTTACAACACTCTCAAAAGTGTGATCGAACATGGGAAAGAAAAAGATGAGGGGAGGCCTATATTGCTCAGGACCTGAACTAACATAATGGTCACACATTTATAGTATGTAGGCCTATTCTGTGCATGCAATCCAAACATGACAATCACAATCATGTGTGCAGATGCGCTGTGTGTGCGCGGCCATTGCTATTCCGGTGGATGCATACTGCAGCGCAGGTACACACCACGCCACGGCATTCCCGCGAGTATACACAGCCCAGTCGCTGTACGTAGAGATTCGCACAGGCACTAAGTGTTCGACAGTAAGGTTTAAATTGTTACATCGCTAAACAGTCCCTGGTTTGAGATTGAGTAGGCCTGTGCGTGATTTCATGGGTTTGTTGGATAGAAAATGTGAGGAGAAAGGGTGGCTTTTAAATTATTTGCTTGCCAGATTCTGGCAAGCATTTTCCCCTCTTATTCCAAAACGCTTCCCGACTTTGATTTTCAATTGCCGCGGGAAAACCCTCACTGTAATTTCACTCGCGGTACGTGTATACAGTACTGGTAGCGTGCAAAAATGCATGCAGTTTTCCATAGCCAAGTGACGCACCCCTCGGTTCAGAATAATGCGTGTTATTTTCCATAGCCAAGTGACGTACCATGACGCACCCCTCGGTCAAAAATTTGACGGACAAAGCTGGTAAAATGACGAACACCTGGGTCACAAATTTGACGGACCAAACGAGGAAATGACGCACCCATGTCCGGGGGTAGTGGGGTGAGTCATTACATTGACAAGTGCATAATGCATAAGCTTTACGTAACAATCTATGGGGTTCATCAATCCTGCTCAAACAAAGAATGGACTTGCATAGACCAGATAACCAGAGTGATCCGCCAGATAACCAGAGTGATCCGCCAATTAACACTTGGGAAAGCAATCATTTCATAATTATACACCCCCCCCCCTACACAAAGTGTATAAGGGGTATAGGCCAATAGGAATAATTTTGTGTTGAATGTATTAACAATCTCTTTCTACTGATATTGCCAAATACCACTTTTGGCGTCAAGTGGATGTGCTGGCAAGGAGCCTTTGTAAGAATTACATGAATAACCATTACATCACAGATGCTTATCCCAGTGAATTTAAAAACCAATATGTCTGTTGGTACGAATGACCTTTTTTTCTGCTCATGCGCAAAGTGGAACTCTGAACTGGCTTATTATAAAGGGTGCATTATCCATATAGCAAATACCTGTTATCACTTACGAGATTGCATTACAATTCATTATCACATAAAACTGGCTTCCAGTTTCCAAATTAGGTGTTTGTTTTGTTTTCACATAAAATGGCTTTCACTTTTCAAATTAGGTGTTTGTTTTGTTTTGTTGTTTTTTTTATTCCTTTTTCTTTCTCTGAAAACCACCCTATATGCTTCTTGGAGTGTAATTGATGTCAATGGTTTCAAATTTTCAAATGTCGCTGTGCCCACAATGCCAAAAATCGAAAAAGTAGCAGAATTTTTGATCCTGATTCTCCTCAACTTTTTACCCAAAGATTGCATTGAGGATGTGTTAAGTTATAATTTGGATCTGTGCTGCATCTTATATAGGAGAAATGAAAATATTGTTTGAATTCCCTATTGTTTTGCCAGAAGACCTACCCTCCAGGGCTTCCTGTTCATAACATTCCAAACTAAATTTTACACAGTGACCTGGAATGGAACGCTGTTACATTTTTTCCTCATGAGTCATCTCAAGCTCGTGCCCTCGTGTGTCTTGCTACCCTGATGTTTCACACCTGTAAATAAATCTTCCTTTCTGGACCCTAAAACTCTGGTCATATTCAAAGGATCTAAAATTTGGAAAAGCAAGATTAATAACTTTAGTTGCTGGCTATGACCTGTCTAGTTTATTACAGCTGAGGTGCACAAAATTGAATAGGGCTGAGTTTTTCTCCCAAAGTGTTATGACAATTGAGTTGTAAACCATTCTTGTGCAGTTTGTGCATAGTACTCACAATGTATGTTGGAATGTTATGTGTACCATTTGCTGAATTTCTGCCTGTCACATACACGAGAAACATGCAACATAAATGCAAACAATGCAAATTTTCCAACAATCACAGACAAAATGTTTCCAAGGATAGCTGTTTGATAGCTGTCTCTTCAGTTGAAGTCAAATATGTTCTCTTTTCTTTCTCCTTTCTCTTCCTTTTATTTCTCTCTTGTTATTTTGGTTTATGCATGCATGCTTGTTGTGTGTGTTTCTTTTCTTAAGGACAAGTCTACCCCCTCAAGCTACTGATTTTCTGTGGGTTCCCCCACAGTATCTGAATTTTCAAATATAATGTTAGTGTCATTTTAAGTGTATTCTGTGTCTTTGACCAAATGTTTCATTCTCTATATCGGTTGTTACAACTTTTGTGACTATAGGCCTATTGTGCGATGTGTAGAAGTATGTTACAATCGTAATTTGTAGAGAATGTAATATATGAAATGAAATGAAAATATGAAGTCCAGACACCTTGGCCATAAGCTTTGTAGAGATGAGATGTCAAGGGGAGTGGATTTGCCCCCAAACATGCACCCAAATGTTCATGAAAATGTCTCATAAGGTAAGAGAAAAGTTTGCAGATATGACGTAAAATGAGTGGAAGAACTTTTCAGATTTTGTGGAACATATGTGAGACATTCTCCCTATCGCGGGGATCTGTTAGGGTTTCACTTCGATTTTGTGAACATCGCATACATTTTTTGTAGATCATGCCAATATGACGAGGCTAAGACATGTTAAAGAACAAATCACAAGCAAATTACAACCCAGTGTGCTGAAAACGTTAGTAAGAAATTTCAAAAAAATTCTTGAAATTACAGCCAAACTAAAGCCAACACCCACTAATAGTTGAAGATGCTTCTGAATTCCTGTACAGGTTGGAAATCTAAATCTAATGCAGACTAGAATATGAGTGTGGACACGAACAAATCAAAACTTTTTACAAGGAGGTGCTAGGTGATCTCATCTAGTACCTCCTTGCTTGTATTGTTGTAGCATGGACCCTTAGGGTCCATGGTTGTAGTATAGGAAGCATAGACAGGTTCACAGATTGTGTTCAGCAGGTGCATAATGTCAATCAAGAATAGTCAGTCTTGGTACACTGTAAGTAGTAGGCATATGTACAACAAAATGAAGAATACTACGAAGTAGTTGATGTACTTTGTCAATGGAAGTTTTTAAGCTGCCCTCGTAGGACAGTTGGGTCAAATACAGTATTTACATAGGCCCGTGGTGCGATGCGACAGTGTTCTGCACCAGTCTAGCATCAGTCAAGGCTTAAATTGTGTTCACAGTGAGCTCACCAGTCGTGCACCAACAGCGTACAGAGTATCACTACAACAAAACAATTCTGAGGATCGCTGCTATACAGTGCATGTACTGGCCAATTATAGAAATAGTAAATTTCACATGTATGAATGTTTAGGCCAATGGGTATAGTGATGAAGATAAAAACTCCTTTCTTGAAGTAACTCTGCAAATTTTTATTTTTTTTTTAAATTGGCAAATTGTGCGAGTTGATCTCTCGGAACTTCTTTGTGCGCCTCTGATGCGGCGGGCGTTCACAGTGGCAGCCGCCTTGTATCAGCTCCGCTAGTCGGCAGGAGGATTAGTTTCAGACTGTATTGATGTGGGACACAACCACACCGCCTAAAATTAAGATGGTGTGTAAGTGTTCACATTGACATCTGTGCTGCACAAGTTGCGAACAAGTCGAGCACTCACCGCGGAGTAGCATACGCAGTTTGGCTTCACTCCAACCGGTGCGATTTTCTTTTTCCAGGACAAGTGTGAACCGGAGTGCAAAAAGCGTGATTTGAATCATGCTTTTTTCAGTTTGTGTGGATCCACCTACTGTGACTTTGCAATGTCAACCTCTAGTGGCTGCAGCCAAAAGGAGCCAGTTCTTAGCATGATGCTATTTGGTGCCTGATGAGGTAGAAAGATGGGTGTGAGTTACACATTATTGATTGTCTTCATTGGATTGCTGGTCTGATGGCAGATGGGGCTCACACCTCATGGCAAACCTTCCCAACCACTACATCATTGGCCTCCAGAGGCAACATCATATGCACATGTGCATACACACACACACACACACACACACACACACTTGCTACTCGCTGGCATGTAGCAACTCTACAGACTTGGATTTCAACAATGCTAAGAAAACAATGAGAGAGTTTAGTTTGCCTCTCCAAGAGTGTGTTTCTACTGAGCAAAAAGAATTCGAGGCGATGCAAGGTGATGCAAGGTGATGTGCGGTTACACCTCAAATTTGTCCTCAGTACAAACATACAGTTCAAGGAAAGTAAACTCTTCACACATTTGTGCTAAACATGTCATTTTAATTTTTTGCCAATTACATGTATGTGAAACTTTGTCTAACTTTGTAGAACGTGCTCTTGACGTACCTGCATTTAGTGGGAGAACTATACATAATGATAGAGGCATACCAGTAGCCATAGCAACATATTCTAGTTTTACAAGAGAGCTACCATATGTAGCAAGCAGTTCGCGAGGAGTGTGCGATCATAATCTCTTTTTTTCAGTGTATAAACAGAAATCATGTGCTCTATTCCTGTGATATGAATGCGCTGTCACAGGTCTGCATCAAAGTTGTTCCAAGACAGGGAGAGCAATGTGAAAACATTTGTTACGGGACTGTCCGGGTGTTATACCTCGGCTTCGTTTTCGATGCGATACTGGTTCAAATTTTTTAGACAATGTGAATACAGTATAATTATAAATGTGACAAAACTTTGGTCAGAAATACACTCACGGCATCGTTATATGGTGCTGTACAGTACTGGTTGAGGTGGGGATTCATGTTTCGAACATTCCTAAGTGAGATAACGAGAAACCTCTTATGAAATATGAAAGAGCATGTAATTTTAAGAAGGATTCAATGTTTATTTAATGAAAATTGGTTTTCAAATGGCCGAGATATCCAAAAAAGTAATAATAATAAAAGGCGACAGGCCACGCCTTTTATTAGGATCTCTTTATTTCACCTTGTTTTTGGATATCTCAGCCATTTCAAAACCGATTTTCATCAAATAAACTTTTGATACCCCTTAGAATTGCATGCTCTTTGACATCTCATAGAGTGGTTTCTGAATATCTCGCAAAACGTTAAAAGCTAAATCCTCACCTTCACCAGAACTGTACACACCCTTTAAAGAGGATGGCTAGTAACTGATCAGTGGAAATCAGCGGGAATGCTGGGGGAGTGATTGTTCCAATCCTTGTGGGATTCATTTAAAGGGTGTGTACAGTTCTGGTCGAGGTGAAGATTTAGCTTTTAACGTTTTGTGAGATATTCAGAAACCACTCTATGAGATGTCAAAGAGCATGCAGGGGTATCAAAAGTTTATTCGATGAAAATCGGTTTTGAAATGGCTGAGATATCCAAAAACAAGGTGAAACAAAGAGATACTAATAAAGTTGGGGCATGTCGCCTTTTATTATTAGCACTTTTTTGGATATCTCAGCCATTTGAAAACCAATTTTCATCAAATAAGCATTGAATCCTTCTTAAAATTACATGCTCTTTCATATTTCATAAGAGGCTTTTCATTATCTCACTTAGGAATGTTCAAAACATGAATCCCTACCTCAACCAGTACTGTACAGTCCCTTTAAGAGTACATTATATATCTATTGTTGTGTGAAGATTATTTGCTTCAGAATGGTCTCATATTCAAGTAATGTGCAGTTCAGTATTTCCAGGTTAGCATGCCTGTACAGTGTCAGGGCAATCGTTAACGGCCGGACACTGTACAGGCATGGGTGGAGTTACAGGACAGGGAACGGCAACCATTTCCTATCTGTGGTTGAGCAGCAGCCCCTATTTTTCTCTCTTTTTAAGTCAGGTTATTAATTCTATCATCAATTAAAAATAGAAACCAGAACTATCAAAATCAAATCTGTGTAATTGTGTAGAATTCCGCTTTGCCGATTTCATGTCAGATTGTGTATGATTTCCTGTTTAAAAGACATGCACACATATACACATACACACAAACATTATAGAAGGGGGCTGGTGGGGGGGGGGGGGGAATCATTTTCTGTAAAATGCAGCATCTGCCATGTTTGCATAGAAGTACACTATGTATCCCATACTTTGAGGCCCTAATTCACAAAGGTGGTACAATCTTGTAAACCATGGACAAAGACTGTAGTTTTGTATGGGATGCCAAGTGTCGCATGGAATATTTTGTAGTTCCATGCAACACATGGTGCCCCATACAAAACTACAGTCTTTGTCCGTGGTTTAACAAGATTGTACCACCTTCGTGAATTAGGGCCTCAAAGTCTGAAATCTCACTTTTGAGACTAGCAGAATGTAATAAGTACTTTACATAACAACAGGGAAAGAAAACTTGTGAGCTAAATGCCAGAGCAGGATCAGCTCTGCGATGACCTGTTGCCATGCAGGGGCAGGGCTGGCTACCTCACAAGCAACCAATCAGCAGGCTAGGAGTGGCATCCAGCCCCTGGCTGAAAACTGAACAGCCTGATCCCCAGGATCAAAACACTTCCTTGTTCTGGTAGACACAGTGGGCGTGAATCTCGTGAAACTAGCAAGGACCAAGGAGTTTCAAGCAGAGACCAACTGCTGGAATCATGAGTTTCAAGTAGGGAAGTGAAGCAGCCAAACTGGGCAACACAATACCAGGAATGTGTGAAACTGCCTCCACTTTCCTTTTCTTTAGATTGTAACGTGGGATAGACTCATTGGTCCATGTATACAGCAGGCTTTCAGTATTACTACGGAGCTGTAATTTGTGCCGAACAATTACTTCTAAGCAGCATTTTCCCCTTTTTGGTTAGAACATCATAGAGATCTCCTACAAATTATCATTCTGGTATGAATTTTATCAGCTTATTTTATTCTTCCTTGATTCAGGCATGAGGACGCATGGAATGGATTTACTGTGTCACTCCTGAGCTTTGTAGCATGGCTTTTTTTTTAAATGAATGATAACGTCTTTATCAGATGTCACCTTGACTGTATAAATTAAGGTCAAATGTGTTATATACTTAGTCTTTATCTTTGTCAATGCATTGGCTATTACCCCCCCCCCCCCATCATGTGTATCACCATAGATATTGTCCCAGTGATGAAATAAAATATCATTGTTATTGCAATATTGGTTGAGTTTTTTTTTTCTGAAGCCAAATTAAGATGCCATGACAATTTCATTTGGTGACAAAATAATACAATCTTTGCTAAGTTTCATTTGGAAACCAGTCCTCAAACAGTTCTTAAAGGTAGGGGATACCTTTTACAGACCTCCCAAAATGCAGCAAAACATTAAATATAAATCTCAGGGGACTTGCTTAGGCCACTACTTAGAAATTTGGAAGTCAACAGTTATCTAAAATTTGAATAATGCACAAAACTCAACTACTCAGTAGTTCTGTGTGTCAGCCACACTTAAGCCTTTTTGTTGCATTCTTCTGTATTTGTGATCTATAAACACAAATCTAAAAGTACAAGAGCTGATGTAATAACATATAGAGTGTGTGGCAAGAATGTATATAGAAATGTTTGTAAGTGTTGATGAACTTTCTTCACAAAATATACATGATGGACACACATGCAGTACATGGGTCTGCAAAGGTAGCCTAGTAATGCACTGGAATTTACGGTGAGCCCCGAAAACAATTCAATTCAAAATCTAACGGTCAAAAAAAATGTACTTAATGTTACCTTCCACTTTCAATACTTTATGGGAGTTTCTAAAATGATACTCTCTTCAACATACCACTGTTTTTATACAACTCTTCATTTAAGGCGTGCAAATGGGATTCCCTACCTTTAAGTTATGCCATCCCATTCACAAAATTGATTACAGACGGACAGACAGACAGACAACCCCAAAACATATTTGTGGCAGAAATGCACTATGGCAACTATTTGCATTTGCTATTTTGCACTATTCTCCCAATAGGTCTACGGAACATCTTGCATAAGTGAGACAATGGCTCCTTTAATTGGCAAATAGTCCCTATCTGTTTAACACCAATTTTCATGAGAATACTTTGAGCCATTTTGAAAACATGGATAAGTATAGTGAAATTATAACATTTTAGGAATGGTATAGTTTGGGTTGACATGGGGGTATTAAGATTTTAAATTTTTGAGAGATAATTAGAAACCATGTATGAAATATTAAAGAGCATACATTTCTGAGAGGAATTCAAAGTTTATTGGTAAAAATTGGTTTTGAAATGGCTGAGATATAAAAAAAAAAAAAACCCAAAGTAAAACAAAGGTGATCGTGCTTTCTCCGGTATGGGACCAAAATTGCAGAATCTGTTACATGAGGCAGCTGTCATTTACAGAAACATTTAAAGTCAAACTTAAAACATATCTGCTGCTCTCACACTGAGGACTATAACTGCAATGTATATTGTTCGGAACAACTGCATTCTGGTATGTGTTTGTTTGTTGTTTGCCATTTTTATGCCTCCGCCATGAAGTGTCACCGGAGGCATTATGTTTTCGGGTTGTCCGTCCGTCTGTCCTTCTGTCCTTAATCAATTTTGTGGACAGCGTATCTAGAAAACTGTTAGAGGTATCCTAATGAAACTTGGCATGTATATGTATGAGTGGGTGAAGTTGTGCCTATCAACTGTTAGGCGCACATGCTCAAGGTCAAAAGGTCAAGGTCAAATGCTCAAAATTTCACTATTTCCCCTATATCTATGCAATGTCTGAAGGTATTTTCTTGAAACTTGGTGTATACATGACCTACCAAATAAAGATTCCCCAGAGAGAGCTTTGGGTCATGAGGTCAAAGGTCAAGGGTCAAAGGTCAAGTGAAAATGTTAAAATTTTACTTTTTTCTCCATATCTCACAAATATTTCAAGGTATTTTAGTGGAACTTAGTATATGCATGTACTGACTGGCAGTGATCATGTAGGGAATTTAGGGGTCAAAGTTCAAGGTCAGCTCATCAAAATGTCATTATTTCTTTCTTATCTAGCAATGCCTGCATGATTTTTTTTCTAGAAACTTAGTGTATACATGTATTACCCAATACAGAGTCTCTTGGAAGTTTCTTGCCAAAAGGTCAAAGGCTCTTAGACAGTACAGCCATTCATCCAAATAAACCTAGTTCAAGGAAAGTGAACACTCAATGCATTTTTGACAAACCTGTCATTTTAATATTTTGCCAGTTATGTGAAACTGTCATCACACATTGTAAAGACATTGTGCTATAGACCTATTTGGAGAACCATGCATTATGGCGGAGGCATACCAGTCGCCATAGCGACATTTCTAGTCTTCTCTGTTGTCATGTTTGAACATGTATATATCTATCTTTTCATTTTTGAAGTGCCATGAGCACTGAAAGGTAGACCTGTGCACTATACAAGTAGCTACCATTAGTATTATTAAAGTGGTCAGTAAGAAATGGGAAAATGTTCGGAGTGGTCACCCCATGGGGTCAAAACTACAAGGTCACACAGAATTTGCAGGGGTCAACCGATTATCACCAAAATCTAATTGATTCTTTCCTGTCACTATCCAAACATTCCTTGAACATTTGATGCAAATCCATTCACCCATTTTCTTGTTATCTTGTACACAAACAAACAAACATACATACATACATACAGAACCATTTATATAACCCCCTGCCGATTTTCATTGGCATGGGTACAAAAAAACAATATACACAAACAGTGTGGTTAAGATTTATGCAGTCTTATATCTTGTTTAATCTGGAGGTCCATGGTTCTCATGACATCATAGAGAACAAAGACTGCTACATGTCTTGGTCATGTTGACTCTGTGCTTGTGTCTGCATAAAGTGCGTGATATCCCAAAGGATGTGGGTTTCAGTCTCCGATTTTGGGTTTGAACTTGAGAATGCTTCCAGATCAAATAACAAACATGGGAAGTGTAAGACTTGTTTCATTTGCTGCGAGCATAGTCCAATCTAGGCACTCCTATATTATTGTAGAGGATAGACTCCAGATTCCCTTTCAATGTGCATTTTCATGTAAGGAGCTATGCCAAGTTTTAGTTCGGCTTTTGCTGTAGGTTATCAGTACCCAATTAGTTTCATGTCCTTGAAAGTGATGGCTTGCTTACAAGGAAGAAATATCCAATGTCTAGACATTCAGAGGGGCATAGCCTTCATATTATGGAGAAATCATAGAGGTATAGTACACAGTGTAGACCAAGTTTGACTGAGATAAGTGTGTTTGCTGGAAATAACAATCATATGCACTCGTATCAGATGGAATGCTGATATCTAGTTGAGATTCTACCAACAAATTTACCCAATTGACATATCCTGACAAATCAAATCTATATCAATATTACATGTACATGAAGTGGAACACTCTTGACCAAGTGTAATTTCACACTGTTATACTGTATACGCCATATACTTCACGAGTCTAGATTTTCGCGAATCGGAACTTCACGACAATTTCGCGAGTGGTTAAATTCGTGATCGTGGAGTCTTGTACTGAACGGAGAAATTTATATGCGTACATCACATTTACATTGGCATTAGAGTCAATATTTTCGCATGTTTTTAATTTCGTGAATAGCAGCTGACTCGCGAAATTCGCGAAAATAAAAACCTTGCAAAATATTCGGCGTATACAGTAGTCACAAGTGCAGGTATACTTCATAATACATAGTGCAGCATTTTTCAAAGGCTACTCTTGGTTCTCTTTCTATCATTTTGTAATTGTTGTAAGCAATCTCCCATTTTCAGACATGTTATGGTACATCCTCTCTCTTACATTTCTCATAGAAGTTAACAAATAGTGATACTAAAGAAGATACATGTATGTTATAGGCGGTAGAGACTGGTTAATCCCTGCCTGTTTGGATCTGCAATCTACAGATTTGGCCTATAGACAAAATATTGACTGATCACAAATCAAACCAAATGTAGGAGATCATTGCAATATTACATCTATGCAAGTCCATAATGTCATTCATACAGACAAAATAGTGGGATGCAACAGTGACAACACTCAAATCACCATTATGTTATGTTAGATAAATGCAGCACCCCAAGAATCGCGTTTCAAACCGTGTTCGTAATCGCCATTCGAATTGCATTTTGGAATGTGATTCTCTCAAGTTGGATAAACGCAGCTTATGAATGTCATCACACATTGTCAAGATGTACTATAGACCTATTGGAGAATCATACATTATGGCAGAGGCATACCAGTTGCCATAGCGACATTTCTGGTTAAGTACATAATCAACCTTGAATTCCTCTTAAATTGTGTATTCTTTAAAATTTCATGAAGTGGATTATAAGTTTCTCTCAAAAAGTTAAAAGCTGAATCCTCATCTAAACCAATAACTATACAATCCCTTTAAATGCCAAATATTGACCCTTATTGTACTTTTACATTGTTCTGAAATACATGAAATGATTAATATTGTTCTCATTCACCATGATTGTGGAACTTTTTATTAGTTTTCATTCGTGGAATCAAAATTATTATCTTCACTGAAATCATTACAATATAGGTCAATTACTTGAATTTATTGTCATTCACATAAATTGTATGATTATGTCCAAGTCATCTGATAGTTGCCCTGTCAACATGTTTGTTGATATCCCGCTGCAGCAAGTGAATGTAACTCTAATATAAGTTGCTCTAACATCAAAATCTTAAATTATCTGACATCATCACATGACCAGCATGATTTGTATTCCATGTGATTGTGATGTCATGAGTAAGAAGATTGCTGAGTCTGCACCAGTGTAACTTGACCTGTGTCAATGCCTTCCAAGTTTCAGTGTTTAGTGCTTCAGTTGTGATCTCAATGTAATGGACTTGCCTTCATGATCGTTCTTACTTTTTTCTGTGGTTCAGCTAGTGTTCCTTGTCATACCCTCTGAGGTTTATGATTCATTTTCCTTAGTTTCATTGTTCTTATTGGCTAAACTTACTGCACCTCTTAGGCTTTTAACTCCAAAATGAAGTCATATTCATCAGTCTAGGTACTTTCTCACTGAGCTGTTCTTGTACCAAGAAGATTCAAATAGTTCAGCATTTTCCTATCATGACGGTCAGTGCTACTAAATCTTAAAGTTCTTTTTATGTACCTTTACCCTGAAGGGTCTGGAGGCAGAATTGTGTCAATTGTTCTGCATGTTTATTTTGTTTATTTGTGTTACCTGTGGATATAAGACCAAAAAAAAAAAAAGAAGAAAGCTCACGACTCAGTTTTGAGTGCATTTGATATGTTTCCATTTGTCATGCTTCCTGGAAGAAAACTGTTAAATGCCTGAAAATTGTTTATTATATGCTTCCACTATGAAGTATCACTGGACGCATTGTTTTTTGCTCGTATGACAATCCGTCTATCCATAAATTGTCTAATTTTCAACAAAAGTATAAATGTACAGAACATATGCTTTAAAAACAAAAGCAATTTACATATTCTACATAAATTATGTCTGAATATAGTATATTCACTCAATTGCATTTTGGGCGACGTAGATCTAATATGAACCATTTGAGATATTATCCAAATGAAACCTGGCATATGTTTGTATAAGTGGACGAAGCTTGGCCTACCAACTTGTGGGTGCATGCACTCAGGGTGAAAGGTTACAGGACAAGGTCAAATTAAAAACATTCACTATTTCTCCCATCATGCATCTTTGGGATGCTTGAAAGTACATGTACTTTCATGAAACTTAATGTGAGATGTACATTATTGCTAGATAAAGATTCTGTAGGGAGTGTTTCTGACCATGGGGTCAAAGGAGAGGATAGTGAAAATGCTAGAGTTGTACTTTTCTTCCATCTCTGGAATTGCTCAAGGTAACTTGTGACACGAAAAAAAAAAAAAAAGAGTTAGTTCAAAAACAATGATTTCTTCTTTCTTATTTCATCTCCAGGCAAACTCTCATTGTAGTTTAGGATAAGATTAAATGTCCTTCCCGATTAGACCAGAATTTTGATAACTGTGAATTTTGTTGGCTATTGTAAGAAAAACTACTGAATGGATTTTCCTGGTGATGTGGCCCATATATACTTCATGAGGTGTAGATCAGGGCTGATTAGATTTTGGGCAAAATTATTTAGCCTCTTTTTCACTGGAGCCTCTTCCGCTGTGCTTTTTTTTTTTTTTTCCAAGTGTGTTCTCGTGGAAGATTATCTGATGTCTTCTGTCAGGATTTGTTTGTACCATGTCATGCAGATGATAAAACAGAATTAACACTTGTGAAGTATGTGTATTACGCATGAAAGAACATTGGAGCTATGTGTTTGAGTAGTGGGTCATTTGCACATCTGTACTCTGAAGTCAAAGAATTCAAGCCATGATTTTTGATCTGTAAATCACAGGACAAAAGCTGATTGATTACACAAACCCGCAGGAAAAAAAAAAAGAAGAAGAAATAAGTGATCATCATCAGAAACTGTCGTAAGACTTATCACCAATTCTCCTTACTTAGCACACACCGAATGCTGTTTTCCTACCTAAAAGACTCATAAAGATTTATATGAGGCTGAACTACAACCAAATCTGGTACCACTTCTGAAGGAAACTGCACAATTTTTCAGTGTTAATGGTTACAGGGTCTTAGCTGTGGCACAGCCATGCAATTCATGTTCATTATGTCGTCATGCGCTTTGTTTTAGTTTCACCTTGTGCAATACGAAAATTGTGTGCGCATGAATCTAAAGTGGTTTTTGGAGGGGTTTTTTTTGGAAAAAATGCCCGCTCTCATCTCTTTAAAAATATTGTCACAAGAAAAAAGGCTTGATATTCGTAGATAAGGTAAACTATACACTTTTGGAAAGCTTAAGCTTTTAGGAATACAAATAAATATGTTTTATTGTTTCAAGCTCTATCCCAGTAGTTGATCTTTGGTTATTCATCTTTGTTTTACATGCCATGTGTAAACTGATTTTCCATCTGTTGATTTGATGATTTATGGAATCTACAGTTTTACATCAATGTTTTAAGAAAAGAGGAAAAGGCTTCCATACTGTATTCAAAATGATTTCTGAAAGAGGCTCCTAGATATATTGTACAATCTGGACAATCAAACTTGGTAGCATACAAATTTTTACTCGTTCAGAGTAACATTTCTTGTTGAAAATGTACAAGCAAACACATTACTGGAATCAGCTGGGTTATTTGTAGTTCCAGGGCCCGTTTCATAAAACTTGTCATCAGTGATAACTGGCACATTTCTATGACAAATTTGCTCTCAGCCAATCAGATGCAAGGATTTCAGTAGCTTGTCACATCTATGACAACATGTCACTGATGACAAGCTTTATGAAACAGGCCCCTAAAGGACAGCATACAAAATGTAGGCCTAGATGATGATGATGATGATGATGATGATGATGATGATGATGATGATGATGATGATGATGATGATGGTGATGATGGTGATGATGGTGATGATGGTGATGATGATGATGATCATGATCCACAGCATTTGTATAGTGCCATATATCTGTTTTAGAAACATTCAAAGTTGCAGTGTAATTCTATTGTCTGTCATTGCCAAATATTTTGAGTGATGTCGTATGGAATGTAGGCCTATAGGGAAAAGTTATTGTATTGGCTGTACTGTACAAGCAAACATTTGGCTTACATTGTCAAGCATGCAATTACATCAGATTTTCAATATTGTAGGTTTTGCTGGTGATTTCACACTAATTATGACTTTCATATGGTCAATTCTCAAGCATAACTTCTGTTTTGTCTTTTTTCCTAGGCAACAGGGCCCAGACTGTGAAGCAGGGCTGAGTTTTTTTTAACACATTGCTTTGTTCAATACATAGCTAATCTGTGAGACCTGGAATAAATACCTAGCTTGTGAGTCTTCTAAACATGTCCAGGGATACTTGTCTCTTGGCCTTTATTTCTTGTTTTGTTAGTTCTCTGCTGGGCCAAGGTCACTGGCAGGGTTTGGTCATACCTGACTGTGATTTTCAGCCCAGACACTCATGTCAGACTCTATCACTAGACCCTTTACAGAACTAGACAAAGACTTTTTTTATTTTATTCGATCCTTTAAAGCTTCCCAGTTTAGTCATTGTCAAAGCAAAGGAAAGAGCAATCACTCCCATAAATTTCTTGTGTGTGTGTGTGTATGTGTGTGTGTGTGCCTTGACCTTGTTGAAGTAGCAGAAGCTCATCTGTCAGGATGCTGCATGATAAGACTAGGGGTGTGTTTATATAAATGCTCAATTTGCGAAGGCAGAATCGGCATTTTGAAACGCTGATTCAAAACGCTGATTCAAAACGGCGTTCACGGGAGCACTGTTTATGCTCATTTTCTTCGAGCCGTGGAAAGAGCGTTTGCGATTGCTTCGCTGACCTCAGCAGAGACAGGTCAAATTGGGGCGTGCGTTTTTTTGAAAGTTCTGGCCTGAGTGTGTGCATTGTTCATGTTCCGTAGCAGGTCTAATATAATTTCGATTGCTTTACTAACATGAACTGTAGACAGTGATGGGAAATAAGAGTCTCTATTTCATTGACAAATTGTTAAAGTCGGAGTGTATGATTATAGTGAGCTCTTCATGCATTGATTCATAGTTATGTCTGTCACCATTTACAGTATGTACCAACAGGGAGCTCGAAGGATCAGCACCTGCAAATTGTGTTGCACAGCACGTAGAGTTATCGAAAGGTCGGCTGGCCTGGCGCGCTCATTTTCAAGTGAACCGGAAAGGCGATGGAGATGACGTCATTTAAACACATTTGTGATGTGAGTTGCGTTTATGCTTTCCTGTCAAACGTGATTAGTCAGAAATGCCGATCATAAACGCACCTTTTTGTGCATTTTGGATCGGCGTTTTGAATCAGCGTTTGTATCAAAATGAGCATGAACGCAACAGCATTTTGCACGAATCACATTTCAAAAGCCTGATTTTGGCCCCCAAAATGGAAGCATAAACGCACCCTAGGCCTTTTTAGTCCTGAAAACCTATATGTCCCACCCTCTGCTTCTATTTTGACCCACCCCACCCCAAGGTCTACTGACCCAATAATTTGACCTCCAGTGTGTGGTTGTTTAACACAAAGCACAGCTGAGCTTTGTGATCTCTTTTCCTAATCTATTTCCATCTCATTATTCTGTACTGTAAAAGTGGATATTTTCGCACTACTAGTTTTTCGTGCTCAGCCAGGTAAGAAGAGTTTCACGTGTTTTTAATTCCGCGGAATTGAAACATCAACTAATGGAACATATGGCAAGCAAAAATATTTGCATGCTTTTATTTTCGCTCTAGTTTCTGGTTGCGCAAAAAGTGCAAAAATTTCAACACCGCGAAAATTTCTGCTTTTACAATAATCATCTCTAAAGGTATGGCTGGAGTGATTAAAGAGAAGAAAGTATCAAATCTTTCAGAGCTTTAACAGCTCAAGCTAAACTAGTATGCTTGTACATATATCCACAGCCAGATATTGAAGTCATATGACATATGTTAGCTTTGTGGAATGATGATGGAAATCATACAGCAGTCTAAATAGAGAGAAGAAACTTGACCACAGTCAGTCTGAGCTAGGGATATGAGTGACATGTTTTACATATACCAGACACACAATATATGTGATTAGAATACATGTGCAATTCATTCTCTGCAAATCAAACATGTTGTTTTCATCACTTGAATTTAGTGCCTGTCTACCATCACCACAAGTCCTCTCTTATGAGTAGTCTTGATGTAGAAATGGTCTTATTATTATTTATTTTATTTTTCATGTGATGTAGGCATCAAACAATAGACGTAGTAGAGATGATAGAAAATACATTTTTTTTCCAAAGATTTCCATTTTAGTTTGTGTCATTTTGAATCTTTCACACAAGTCTTGTCTGTAGTATCATTTGTTTATCATATTATGAATCTGCAAACTCAAAATTCCAATATTATGGAAACGTGAAATGTGATACCTGTATAATAAGTACCTATCCCAAACAATACATCACAGATCTCATTCAGTTCTTATACTGTATATGCGGAATATTCTGTGAGATTTTTATTTTCACAAATTTTGCGAGTCGGGTGCTATTCGCAAATTTAAAAATGCACAAAAGTATTGACTCTGATCCCAATATGAATGTGACATGCATGCATGCACTTCTCTGTTTAGTACAGTACTCAACGATCACGAATTTAACCACTCGCGAAATTGTCAGGTAGTCCCGATTCACAAAAATTTAGACTCTCTAAATATATGGCGTATACAGTATAAGCCAGTTCATAATGAGCTCATGCACACATTGGTACAAATGACCTTTCTTTTTTCTGTTGGTTAGGCACTTCACTCGTTTTCAAAGTGACATAATGCATAAGCTTGCCCGACATAACAATATATGGAATTCATGTTCAAACAAAGAATGAACTTACGTTTAGGTCAGGTGGTCAGAATACTCCATCAGTTGACAATTTAGAAGGCATCCATTTCATTGTTTGGTATTGAATGCAATAACAGCCTATTTCCTTTTATATTGTGAAATACCATTCTTGCTGTCAGGTAGATATGCTGGCAAGCACCATTTAATAAGGATCACATGAATAATCATCACATCACAGATGCTTATCTCAGTGAATTTACAAACCAAAATGCATGTTGGTACAAATGACCTTTTTCTGCTCATTCGCAAAGTGGAATTACAAACTGGTCTATTGTAATTAAAAGTGCCCCCATGTGTTGACCTTGAGGAATTTTGACCGTCACATATAATAAAGTTGACATGCTTTTCTTTTGTGGCAAATATAATAGTGATTGGTCTAAAATAAGGTGTATATACTGGGGGTAAAGAAATTATGAAGAAAAACCATGACTTTAGCATATTCCTATCTATTTCTTTATATTTTGGTGAATAGCGCCCTCAATGGGTCACCTTGATAAATTTCAAGTGTTAGGTCATGTAGAGCCTTGAGTTACTCTACCATGTGCCAGATATGACAGTGATACATCAAATAACTAGAGAAGCACTCTGATACCCCTTTCATAAACTCAATAATGCGGATAATATCCGCAACATTTGGTCGTAAAATCGGAGCGGGGATAGAATAATGCGCATTATTTCGACCCTTCTATTATCCGCATAATAGCAGCGTCGGGACCAGATTTTGAGTTTATGAACGCAAACCCAAATAATGCGGATAATTGCCGGGGTGCGGTCAAACGTCACCTGTCTTTCCCGCAGGAGGGACGTGTGCAGTCACCATGACGATTATCCGCCTTTTTCAGGACGGGCGCTCGTAAAAATAATGCGGATTATTTTCAGAGTTTGTGAACGCATTTTTTATTGAATTGTCCGCATTATTCTTATGCGGATAATAGGAGGATGAGTTTATGAAAGGGGTATAAGAGCCCAGACCTCTGCCAAACAGCTCATTTCCACCACTGATTTTGTTCATCCATAGAGATCAGTGATTTCCACCCATACATATGCATCCTGAAAATCACCCGATTTCCCAATATAGAAGCCTTTTGTTACGTCAACAGTCCTCAGCTGTGCGGTGCACCTCCCCCAGGCAGCTGGAACTAGAGCATTCACTTTAGTGTGCGTATGAAAACTTCAAAAATGCGCAGCTTGATACCCCCAGGTTCATTGACCCTACCTACCAAAATATCGAAAATCCCTCACAGAATTTGAAATAAAACATTCCTGAATCACCACCAAAATGTAATCATCTGTTACTTGTGTCATTCTTAACCTTTCCTGTAAGTTTCATCCAAATCTGCTCACAACTTTTTGAGTCATTTGCACACAAACAAACAAATAAACTACAACCTCCTTTCCTTGGCGGAGGTAATAACAAAGTTATATGGGGGGGGGGGGGGGGCTATAGGCAGTAGAGCTGACAGTGGTAATGCCAGAGTGGAATGGCAGTTGCCATATATGGTTTTGATGAAGTAGGGATTGTAAAAAGCATCTCGATTTGCTGTTAGTGTTCTGAATCAGCACTGATATTCATTTGACTTTTAAGTAAACATTCTCTTTGTTTTGGATTGAAACAAAGATTTATTACAGGGTGAGTATATATTTGTGTTTTCATAATATGTGAATATTTGTGTGTCTGAGTGTTTGTTTGTGCTAGTGATGTGTGTGTTGTGTGAACTTATCTTTTGGCCAGTTATTTTTCAAGAGGAAGAATTGAGGAAAGAAAACATAGTGATGAGCCTCCTATTTGGCGATGAATGAATGATTGCATTTCTTTGAACAACTTCCAGGAGTATGTACCTTAATTCAGATTGAGCGCCAATTTACTCATAATGCTGAGATTGACTTCACAGTATCTTTGCTGCTGTTGTTATTAAAGTTTGCATTTCACCTTTCAGCTGTTTTGTAGGCCATTGCTTGTTCAGAGCTTGTTGATACTCGGTGGCAGATCCATAGGGGGGCACACTGGATGCGCGCCCCCTCTTTATTTATTGTTAAAACAAAAGAAATAAAAAGAAAAAAATGGGAGAAGGCGTGCGCCCCCCTTTAATTTTGTGTGAGAGGAACAGATCTGTTTTAAGTTTGGATTTGAATGTTTCTGTAGATGACAGTTGGCGTAACTGAATAGGTAACTGATCCCACAGTTTTGGTCCCACAATGGAGATAGAACAATCCCGCCATCCATGTCTTCTACAATGTATTTTTGAATAGAGTCACGTAGGTATATGTGGGAAAGAGAATGAGCTTAATGATGTACTAATAACACAATCTTCGAGGTAATCCTTTTTTTTTTTTCTACAGGCAGCCAATGTAAAAAATGGAGAAAACTTTGTAGTAAAAGCTAACAACTGAGTGGCAGAATTTTGCCACTCTTAAAGTTTTGTGACATCTTTCTTTGGAAGATTACAAAACAATAAATTTGAAAAATCCAGCCAAGAAGAAATCAAAGCATGGAATAAGAATCTAGGCTGCGGATTTAGACAAAAATGTTCTTATGAAACTTAAATTATGCAACTGATATCTAACATTACATTGAATTTAAGTGATATGACTTCGAAATGACATTCCCTTATCAAATATAATACCTAAAATGCAGGCTGGTTTTGATTGAATAACACAAATGCTACCAATATGGACATGACCTGATTGATAAGCGACCTTATGCAGCTGTCATTTGTATGACGCACCTCTTGACCCCCGGGAAATGTGCGTCATGGTCGCGTCAAGTACCACCAATTTGATGACGCGTGGTGCCGTCACGGGAGCAAAATGTCCGTCACAATACTGACCCATTATGTGCGTCATAGTCGGTCATTTAACCAGAGTGTGTCAAAAGGTTCGTTAATGGGACCGTCATGTAATTTTGCGAGGCTTCTTGCATGGGGCATGGTACCCCTCCGTAACAGAATAAAACAAACTCGCGATCGCGAGTCGGCCGAATTCACCGGCTCCTGGAAACGCGAAAATGACACAATTCTCAATCAGTTTTATTATAACATACTGATACTCACTTCATTCTCGTATGTCTTCTTTTTCTATCTGATGTCAGACTAAAGGTCTTTTCAGAAAGTTTGAGTACAAATTTGCTCCAAAACCACACTACCAAACACGATTTGTGATTAAAATCATCACATACCACATACAGCCCGCGGCATCGCGAAGCTCGCTATCCTTCAATCGCATGCACTGTAGTGTAGCATCGACCGTCGACCGTGGAACCTGCAGCAAAACCACGTGCGTGATGTCGACCATGTGGTACATGTATCACAGAAGGCGAGGCATGGCAGAGGCCAGGCCCCAAAACACATACAAACGATTATGGAACTAACATTACTGAGAGTCTATTAAAACCTGCATTAACTTAAAATAGTAAATTCTATTTAAACACTAGCCATATAAACCATGTACCTAACTTGGGTTTAATAAGGTTCGTGTTTAAATAGGCAGGGGCTTCAATCAAGCTGTTTTCGAATCGGGGAAGGGGAGACGGGAGGTTACGGAAAAAATTACTGTGGCCAGGCCGTAGTTTCGCGAAACTCTTAGATAGTTTGCCATAGCAACGTGTATATCAAAACACGCGTTTCTATGGGATGTCCATGAACTAGGGAACGGTTTAGAGAAATTCGAAGTCATTCGAGGTTGAAGTGGTTTTTTCCTACGCATTTTTTTTTTTTTTTTTGTTGTTGTTGTTCATATCTAAAAAATTCGATTTCTTAATTTTTTTCAACTGGTATTTGGGAGTCTTGTAATATATTTAAAATGTTGATAGAAATTTCTGAATATATTCAGAAAGTACGCCTAGGCGCCTACTGTTTGGATAAACGGTAAACATGCAGTCTACGTTCGATACGAAGCAATCATTACGTCTTTCATGAGGAAAAACATACAAAACAAACAAAAAACACCTACGAACGAATGTTGATAGCCAAAACTTTGATAAGTAATAAGCAGTTCATGAGCGTGAACTGAAATTAATTGTCATGATTTTGTTGTCTAACCAGGTGATGACTGCATCTCATTGAACCTACTCGTAGTGAATTTCTCTGGGCATACGAGACCTTTTAAGTATTTCTGGCTCAGTTGCATTTTTAATTGACTGATTAATCGATCTTTTTTTAATTGTTCAGGGAACATAAGATATTCGATCAAGTACATTATATTCGACTGTTTGATGTTTCCTACTATGCGCCAAAAGAAAGGCTATAGAATCACGATATCTTTGCAATGATTCCTTTAATTCAACTAATGAGCTGGTTCTTCGATCGATATTTCCATGATATTTACACGCTGTTTATTCCAGTGCGCGCATTCTTCCGTCTGGCACGCACCTGGGTGTGGCACATGCTTTTGTGGAAATTTCCACAAGGGGAGAGGGGTGGGGTGTCAAGTTTCTTCGAGCCGAAGAGACTGCATGTAAAACAATCTCTCCGCTCTAATTTATTGTCATTCGTGCTTTCCCCTTATTCTTTGCTGATATTGAACATTTAGATTTAACTTTACGAAGGTTGGTAGCACGTGGTTCTATTTTGTTGTGAGGTGTATGTAATTTCTTTTTTTTTATCATTCTTGGAAAGGAAAAGAAGAGTAAGGGGGAAAGAAGAATAAGAGGGAAAGTAAAATGGAACGAACGGCACGTACGCTCAGCATTCACAGTAAGCCGTCTTTTTACACCGGCATAGTTATCATCATCACCATCAGACATCACTCAGACCATTTTAGCCTTTTCCTATCAACATTAAGAAAAATAAATAACAAATACAAAGTATCAACACCTCCCAACAACACAAATATTTAGAAAAGACAACACACGGCACACTACAGCGGCTGGTATCAAACTTCGTCGCTTCGATTCGAAAAAGTATTGCAGCAAAGCGGAGAAATCGCCGTTACGAAAATAGCAGTGCGAGACACTTGAAAGAATTACGTCAAATACTTCAAAGTATAAAGGGAACGGATAAAGTGATATAAAATGGAAGAAATCGTACCAAACGATGTGTGAGAAACGACAGTGGAGAACGGTAAGTTTAGTAGTAGGCTTAGGCCCTAGCAACAGTTTACAGCACCGAAAGCTACGCGAAAATAAGGTGAAAATAAATACACATTGGCAACTCGGTATTGCGACAAGATCCTTAGGATCAAGTCAATAAACGATACAAAACAAAGGAAATCAATTCATTTTGACCGGAAAATAGTTTGTTATAAGTATTCTGTTGTATGAGATCTCCTTTGATAGGCCGAGAAATACATCGAGCTTCCACGATACTCTGGAAAGACAGTTCGAACGCTTTTCACCTGCACATACTGCAGTGCACATCAATACACGAACAGAAACTCACCTCTTCCTTGCAGAAAAATGATGCAATAACGTTACAAAAAACACACACAACACTCTAAAAATCATTTCATACTTGGGAGGCAAGGGACAAGCGGATGAAGAAGAAGAGAAAAAGAAGCAGACATTGCACAACGGAACGCTTCTACCCCGATTCGAATCGAAACAGGGTACTGGAGTGTAGTGGCAGCTGGCTACAGTGTGCAGCTAAGCTACTATACTAACGCTCCCCAGCCGCCCACAACATGGGGATACAGTACCACGGCGATCGAAGTAAACATTCAGGGTCCGTAGGCGACAGGGATTCACGCGGGCGAAGTTCCGTTCGGTGTACACAGTTCGCAGGCAGCGAATTGCGTGAGCGCACACAGAGCTCTGCAGCATTCCAGTCTGGCACGTACTGCGAATAACATGTGCGTCAAGGGTCAGTCATTTTCACGAAGAGGTGCGTCACCATTTTGACTGGTTAATGCGTCAATGTCTCATAGAGGTGGGTCACTTTTTGTGACGGAGGGTACGTCATGGTACCTAAAAGGTATGACGCACATTGGTACTTTGACGCACCTATCCCGGGGGTCAAGAGGTGCGTCATACAAATGACAGCTGCATTACTTAGCATGTGCTTTGAACCCAATAACATAAACTCAAATTTATCATCATTCAGGTTAAGGTCATTGGATGCAAGCCAGACTTTCAGGTCTTGCAAACAGGTTTCAAGTTTTGCAATTGAGGATGACAGTGGTGACACAGTAACTTTAAAAAACAGATAAAGTTTTATATCATCTGCATAACAATGATAGCCAATATAATGTTTGTGAAATACTGATTGTTTGCATACATGTATACAGAGAGAGAAAAAAAAAAGCAGCAGGCCTCCAAGACAACCCTGGGGTAACCAAACTTCATAATAGTTTTGCCAGAGATAGAATTTCAACATTTGGATTCCAGTTTAAATGCAGTAGGTGTGTATATAATGTATGTTGGACAAAGCCAGGACAAGCATTACTGTTGTCCAAAAAAAAAAGAGAGAAAAACTTTAGCACTGTAAGCTCTGCATAAGATATGAATAAATCAACAAACGTGTAATACGAGCTCTTGTTGCATTTATATGTGATCTTGATATAATATGTTTGCATTACTTCTCTTTTTTTTTTTTTTACTATGTGTACATTGACTGCGCAATCCTTAAAGGGGCTGTATACAGTACTGGTTGAGGTGGGGATTCATGTTTTGAACATTCCTAAGTGAGATAATGAGAAACCTCTTATGAAATATGAAAGAGCATGGAATTTTAAGAAGGATTCAACGTTTATTTGATGAAAATCGGTTTTCAAATAACTGAGATATCCAAAAAAGTGATAATAATAAAAGGCGACAGGCCACACCGTTTATTAGGAATTCTTTGTTTCACCTTGTTTTTGGATATCTCAGCCACTTCAAACCGATTTTCATCAAATAAACTTTTGATGCCCGTTAGAATTGCAAGCTCTTTGACATCTCATAGAGTGGTTTCTGAATATCTCTCAAAACGAAAAGCTAAATCCTTACCTCAACCAGAACTGTACACACCCTTTAAAAAGCATGTTGTTTTTATTTGTCTTCCCCTCTTTCCCCCCAGATATTTTTCAAGGACAGAGTTGTAGATGAGGATGGGTACGTGATAGCAGTCAGGAAAAATGCCTTGCAGATCTTCATCCCTAAGTTTGGTTTGGAGGGTACACTCTATGTACAAAAGACAGAGGATGGAGTCAAGACTAGTCTCTTCACATACAATGATGAGGTAGGAATGGTCACTCAATTTTCCCAGCCCTTCTTTCCCCCCTGAAAAGGAATTGGGATCTCTCAAGCTGCCCAAGCAATGTGTAGATAGTTTCAGATGATTCAGAGAGTATATCATGATTAGGTGATCCGAGTATCCTCTCGGATCATGGCCACTCTTGCATGTACACAAAATGTGATGCACTTAATTGTGGCATAATGCTGCTGAATCCAAAGTGTTCTCCAGTACCACATGCCAGGGGATAAAATGTTTGCGTCGCATCGAGCTTTACTATCTTCAAACATGATCACACAGGCGAAGTAAAAAGCTTTACCTGATGAGATTTCGCTTTACCTCGCTATAACAGGTTTAATAAACTATGTTTTTCTTTGCTTGGAAATCACAAAATTTATCTCATTATACAGTTATTTCATAACAGCCAATCTCGCTATAAGAGTAGCATTTTACATAGACTTGTGTGGAAGGAAATTTGGGACCTTGAAAGTTTCCTCGTAATAACCCATATCTCATGATAGCAGTGTTTGTTATATTGAGTTTCCCTGTATTTAGCTTTAATCTGTCATCATCACAAGTGTATTTTGTATTCTTTCAATTAATGATGATATCATGATTGTATAGTCGTTATCATCATCATTAGCATTATTAGCATTAATTTTCTCAGTTTGGTTTTTATTTAAGGTCATTTATTTCCTTGTTTCTATCCTTTTTCTAAAACTTTAATCTTTATTCTAATTTGGGAAATCATCTAAAGTGGTTTTGAGGTGGTTATGTCATCCTAGGTGTGATAACCTACATTTCATGGATGTTCTCTTTCAGGAGCCAAGTCAGAATGTAGGAGACGTGAAGCTGCGTGCATTTGATCATGTGACAGTCCAGATCAGCATGGAGGCAACCAGCATCCAACACCAGAAGCTGGCTCTCAGGCTTGTCTCTCCACAGGTAAGACCCACTCCACCTTGACCATCACCCCTTGCCCCACACATGTCTGCCCATCTCCACCCTAACCTCACATGTCTGTCAGCATGTTTAATTTGCCATTAGAGGAACATTTGGGGTAGTTGCAAAGTCTTGTGCCTGTCTCAGTGAGGGACTTGTTTGCATTTGGACTTATGATTTTGTGCCAAGTTTTTCCAATTGCAACTGAATTGATAAATTGTCCTTCATCAAAATAAAGAAACACTGATTATTCTGCATTTTAGTCATAGCCATGATAAAAATCATGGGCGTACATACATTTGACTTGAACCAATAACCTTCTTATTGCCAGACGGGCATCATATCCACTAGACTATTTAGCTTTCGCCTGATATCCTTGTTCTCTCTTGTTGTTTTATTACTCAAGACAAGAAATTTGTTCCCTGAACATTGTCCCATGTTGTTGTAAGGTCAGTTATAACATAGCCTTTTGACGAGGCCTCCAGCCTGAAAATGATACTAACTGCAAGGGAATGAGTAAATGCGAGGTTGAGTGGCGCAGCTATAGAGGCCTTTTTAAACCTGACATAAATTTCTTATCTTGAGTCTTGTTTCTCGCCAATTCTGCTACCAAAAAAGGTAGCCAATCAGCGACCGCAGTTCTCGCAAAGACATCGCATTTAATGAATATGCATACGTATGCATGGCAGCGGCTTGCTCATCTGTATCCAGCCTGCGCTGGCCTGCGGTAGCTGCCTGCATTACCAGCGTTGACACGTCATCATTAGCATACCAACTGCTGTCTGACTCATGAATACACATGAATAATTCATTCTGGCGTACGTCGCGAGGCGGTAGGGAAAAGCCCAGGCTTAAAAAAGCCTTCTGGCTGTGCTACTGGGTCTCGCATTCACCCGTTTCTCCCACTGCCTGGTGTGGCGAGTTAGTATCATTCCTCAGCCACAAGGCCTTAGCAAAAGACTAGTTATAACATGGTGTGAGTCCTAATCTGGGTCCCGTTTCATAAAACTTGTTGCTGGTAACAACTACCACATTTCTATGACAACTTTGCTCTAAGCCAGTCAGATGCAAGGATTTCAGTAGCTTATAATTATAACTATCATAACTAGTTATTGTGAAAATCCTTGAATTTTTTTGAGCTACTTTTTGTTTACTTTTTTGTGGCGATATGTGGAGATGTGCTTGTTTTGTGATGCTGTTTGTTATAATCTTCACTAACTGTTTAACTGACAAATTAATTGCTTGCATTTTTTGTGATAGTTTCTGTCTCTTTGTCAGTGAGTCATGTCCCTTCACATTCTTTCCAGCCAATGGTCTTTCCTTCACCTTTTGCATGTAGATACTGTAAAACACGATATATTTGCGGCATGAACATTTTGCGCATTGGAGCCTACGGCCTTTCTCGTAGCATGAAATTTTCACGAATTGCCACCAGCATCCAGTACATATTGTGTAGGAAAGAACTTTCACGCGCATTTTAATTTCGCGAATGTTGGCACTTCGCGAAATTCGTGAAATTAAAATGCATGCGACGTACTTTAACGGCTGACGTACTTTATTCGTTCCAAAGAGGGATCCGGAGTGCGCGTAAAATCCCGGTGCAATCCGGATATGCCGAAAGTCACATGATAAGAATCATGTTTTTTGTGAACACCCATAATGCAGTTTTGCTTACACAAGTCTCATCTGTTTTTGACACGGGAAAGTGGATCTGAAAGACAACACTTTGAGCGTGTTTCCCCC
This sequence comes from Diadema setosum, assembly GCF_964275005.1. NCBI lineage: Eukaryota > Metazoa > Echinodermata > Echinoidea > Diadematoida > Diadematidae > Diadema > Diadema setosum. The sequence goes on from NC_092695.1 coordinate 13,794,964, forward strand.
ACAGTTTCTTCACGGGGGGGGGGGGGGGGGGGGGGGGGGGATTGAGTCTTGATTTATAGACTGTATAACTGATATGACTTAGTAGATGACACAATTATTTATAGAGACCTCTGGATTATTATAGAATAATAAATAGCTGTAATTTGTAAGTAACAGCCATGTGGATATCCTCTAGCCAATCTCCTGGGAGGCCTGAGAAAATGATTACCATACTGGGTGGGTGAGCATGAGTGGGGTTGCTGGGGTGCGAGACACATGCCATAGGCATGAGACTTGGTAGATCTGTGACTTGTAGCCTGTTCTGCATTTCCATAGTCTGTCTCTTCCATCCCGTTTATTCTCCACTTTTGATAGAAGGGACACAACATGAGATTTGTGCTATAAATGCACAATACACATGGAGTATAGATACTCCACAGCCTGTTATAAGCTTGCTCATTTCAGGGGTTTTTATACCTCCAGTGTCGCTGGAGGAGGCATGTTTTCGGGTTGTCCGTCTGTCCGTCCGTCCTTCCATCCATAATCAATTTTGTGGATAGCATAGTATCTTAAAGGCATAATTTACCATTTGCAGATGAAACAAAAACCCAGCATTAGTGCTTCAAAATAGTTCTAAAATGTGAGTTGGGGCTCGAAACAACCTATGTAAACATTTGAATCCGTATAATTTTATGTTAAGTGTTATTAAATACACAAATTGTGAATAATATTTATAATAAAGATGTTTCCAGATTAAACCGTCTACAGTTACAGTTTATTGAGAAAATCTCCTTATATTTTAGGCTTTATTGTGAAATTTTATATGGTAGGATGTTTTGTGATACAACAGACCTACACATATGCATCAAACGTGATATCTTGAAAATTTTTGAAATCACTGCTCCCAAAGGTAAACTGGACCTTTAATGAAAGTTAGCATATGAATGCATGAGTGGCTGAAGTTGTGCCTGTTAACTTTTGGGTGCACATGCTCAAGGTCAAATCCTCAAAATTTCACTATTTACCCATATCTATGCAATGCCTAAAGGTATTTTCTTGAAACTTAAGTGTATTCATGTATTACCAGAACAAGTCCGTTCAAGGGAAGAGAAGATGAAGATGAAGATGAAGAGAAGTCCAAGACAGTCATATGGTTCAACATGTTGTATGCAAGTGATTGCATCAGGTTTTGTTTGGAATACAGTTGCGATTGAGAGTGCTATTTCTGTATATGGGAGTGGTTTCAGAGCCTCAGCAGCTTCTAGGACCTTGGCTGCATTATAGACGCTGCAGGAATCGAGAAGCAGGTTTTTGCCAACCCGGAAGTTATCACTGAACATCACTGCCAGCAAATGCAAACAAACTAACTGTCGTGACACACCACACCACCAATCACATTTGCTGTTATGAAAGAAATTTGTGTGTCGGAGGGAAACTCAGTTACCCTGGGAATTGAGCCAGGTTGAGCTGCTTGGGCCAAACCATCCCAAGCAATGTATAAACAGACAAAAGACCACTTTTTGAGCAGACTTTTGAACCTCCTCAAGGAGGCTCTGAAACCTACCAGCATGCACCATATAGTGTATATATGCTGTCACTTTTCACTCTCCGGTAAAAATCTTAGTGAACTCTTTGAACTCGCAAACGGCATGGTTGAATCGTGAAGAGTATAGACTGGCAGTACATACAGTGCAATAATTGAGCTGATGATTGGTTGAATTTTGCGTGTAACATAACAACGGAACTGAATTCATATTCATAAGTAAGCATGCATACTGTCTATGAATTTTTGTGCTCGTGGGAAGCACAGCAGGCTGATGCGATTGGGGGTGTGGTAACTCTGGCCTCGTACGTAACCTTGGGTGCTGGAGAATGGCAGTGTAAAACAACTTAGCCTGCTAAAGTTACCTCGCTTTAGAAGCGAGCTGAAGTCATGCGCAATATAAGAGGGATATTATGGGGCTCTTAATCTGAACAGACAGACCATTGCATTGTAGTTGGTATGATTTTATAATTGTACTCTGTGTATTCACAGAAGAGAAATGAAGAAAGGCCAAGTGAAAACTAATCTGCTGGTAGTACTAGTAGGAATGTGTGTGTGTGTGTGTGTTTGTGTGTGTGTGTATGATATGTTCATAGAATATTGAAAAATCTAGCTGGAATAGAGGCTGACTTAGACAAAGTGAATGTTCTCAAAGCTAATCTGCTGGTAGTACTAGTAGGAATGTGTATGTGTGTGTGTGTGTGTGTGTGAATGTGTGTGTGATATGTTCATAGAGTATTGAAAAATCTAGCTGGAATAGAGGCTGAGTTAGACAATTACACGAATGTTCTCAAAACTGGCAGCTGAGTAAGTTTAAGATACAAAGGGAGGTGTCTGTCACATTGCGGGCTCTGTGTACTTTGACAGTTTTTTTTTCTTTCTCTGTCAAAAGAAAATTTGTTCATTGTTACTGCTACCACCCAAGGCTATTTTATCAGTGCAGAGACTGGGAAAAAAAATCACAGGGAGTGTTGTGAGTTGACATGAAATAACTGGATGTGATGTCTGCAGTGGAGATGAGGATTGGAAACTAATTCCTTTATCCACAGATGTCTGCCCAGTTCCAGCCCTCCCACCCGTTGTGCTTCAGCCTCTTTTCTTGCATAGATAATGTGACCGCACTCTCCTGGCAGTCCTCACTGTGGGATGAAATTGACATCTTTCTCACCTGCATGCTCTCCCTATCTGGGACAGACATCAAACTGGGGGATTCCAGTGGTGATGTTATCTGTTCAGAATGATATGATTCGACACCATAGCCTGAGGTAGAAGCATACCCTGGGTTTTATGGCAAAGACGCTTAACTGATAAGACAGGAAAGTGCGCGCTAATCCTGTACAAAACAAATGGACAGCGTGCGGTCCTCAAGCGTATTACGCACCTCACCTGAGGCGCACTGTCTTGATGCTTGATAAACAACGTCAAAGACAGCGCGTTTCAGGTGATGTGCGTCCTTGCCTGAGACGCGCTGTCTTTGAAGTTGTTGTTGTTTATCAAGTGTCTTTGATTGTTAGATCATGTTGTTGCCAAATTTTTACCCCCACGAAATAATCCTTATAAATTTCAAATCTCGTTCTTCAAAATAATCCCCTTAATCAAAAAAAAAACGACTATAATTTCAAATCTTTTTAAAATGATAAAAATACCACTACCTTTGGAAATGAATGATGTTTCTAGGTGTACTGAGTTTGTGCTTAGCTCTCTTTTGTATCATCATGTAGGGTAGCCATTTTGTGTCCATTTTTATCACGCACCTTCCTATCTTCTTATCTACTATCTTTGGTTTATGGCATTGTGTAGTATTATGCCATCTTGTGTTGGTAAGATGTACATGTACAGTTATACACACAAATATTATGGCAGCTAAATGTCAGCAATCAGCAATAACGCTCTCAATACCATTCTTCCCTGATATGGCTTGTGTGAAGTTATTACAGTGATACTTGTATATACTCATAATTCTCGGCCACAAAGTGTCGCTGGAGGCATTACATTTGCAGGTCATCCATCTGCCCATTCATCCTTCAGTCCTTCCATAATTGATTTTATAGACAGTGCAACTTGGCACTTGGCACGTATATGTATGAGTGGACAAAGCTTTCCCTATCAACTTGTTGACGCTCATGCTGAAGGTCAAAGTTCATAGGTCAAGGTCAATTACTAAAATATCAATATTCCCCCCATATATTTACAATGCCTGAAGTTATTTTCATGAAACTTGGTGTGTATATGTATTGCCAGGTATAGATTCTCTAGAGAAAATTGTAGGCCTTGGGTCAAAGGTCAAGTGAAAAATGCTAAAATGTCACTTTTTTTTCCATATCTCAGAAATGGCTACAGGTATCTTCATGAAACATAGTACATATGCATGTGTACTGCTTAGCAATGATTCTCTTTAGAAGTTTTGGGTCATGAAGTCAAAGGTCAAGGGTCAGGTTAAAATGCTAGAATCACACTCCTTAATGGTGAAATTACACTGTTTTCTTCATACAGAGATGTACCTCAGAAATGACTTAATGTATGCACTTGATTAAACTTGTATGTACTGCACAGTAATTCTGTAGGGAAATATTTGGGCCATGGGGTCAAAGGTCAAGAGAAATGCCAAAATTTCACTATCTTTATCCATGTTTTGTTAATAGCTCAAAGTATTGTCATAAAAATTAGTGTATACAGATAGTAATTATATTATATTTGCCACTGGTATCAAACCATTGTGCAAACACAACAATGTGTGAAAATATCTCTTTAATAAAAGAATTAAGCTATGCCAGCACTGTAGGGCCTAGCATACTTTGTTGGCCATAACGTAGCAATATCTAGGGCATAACATCGTTGTTGCTTATATCGCATTCTCATTTGTATTTATTTCTTGCAAGGTAGAATAATGATTACTAGACCCTCACAACCGCACAAACTAACTAGACTTGGAATTTGTCAACACTGACAAATTAGGTGATCCGATCTTTTCGAAAATCAATAATTTGAGTTCTGATCCCAATATAGGCATGACCATACAGGTTTCATCTGTGTTTAGGAACATTGGCCGTGTGATGTTTGGATTCTCATTTAGAAAAGGGAGTCAGGTCTGCCATCTTTGGTACCAAATTCCGTATACACTATAACGAAGATGCAAAATGAAGTACATATGACCTTTGACCCCACTTTGCACAGCCAAGATGGCATCTGAGCAAAAAGTGGTTATTTTGTGAAATGATCCTTGTAACATGGTCTTTACGTGTGCAAAATATGGAAAAGATAAGACATGTATTCACCAAGATACAAGATGATACATTTATGACCTTTGACCCTAATTTACATACCCAAGATGACGTCTGATCAAGTAGTTGTTATTTTATGAAATAATGTACGTGACATGAACTAAACATGTGCAAAATATGGGGATGATAGGGGGTGTTTTTCTTGAGTTATTGCAGAGAAAGTTGCAGAAAGAAAGAAATATCTCAATACATCGAAGATAAGTTTGATTTCAACCAAGTTTTTTGACATAATCTCGGCGTCGTATGAAAAAATAGAGAGAACTCGACGACAGCTCAAAGTCTCAGCTACAACATACTAAAATCTGGGAGAAATTCACCGAAGAGTAAGTGAGCTAGTGCTCGATAAAGACCGTCATGTCAATTTTCATTTCCAGAAAAATTCCCTCCCATAGAGATAACACGTAAACTGGTTAAATTTGACAAGGTTACATTATATCCATTTTCACGAGGTGAAGACATCATCCGATTAAAACTTTGATTGAACAAAACTTAAAGAGTATTTAATTGGCTACAACATACTAAAATCTGGGAGAAATTCACCGAAGGGTAAGTGAGCTAGTCGTCGATAAAGACAATCAGGTCAATTTTCACATCTAGAAAAATTTACCTCCCATAAAGATAACACGTCATAACGAAGATACAGGAAGAAGTACATATGACCTTTGACCCCACTTTGCACAGACAAGATGACCTCTAAGCCAAAAATGGTTATTTTGTGAAATGATTCTTGTAACATGGTCTTTACGTGTGCAAAATATGGGAAAGATAGGACATGTATTCACCAAGATACAGGATAAAACATCTATGACCTTTGACCCTAATACACATACCCAAGATGGTGTCTGATCAAGTAGTTGTCATTTTGTGAAATAATGTACGTGACATGAACTAAACATGTGCAAAATATGGTGGTGATAGGGTATGTTTTTCTTGAGTTATTGCAAAGGAAGTTGCAGAAAGGAAGAAATATTTCAATACATCGAAGATAAGCTTTAGTTTCAACCAAGTTTTTTGACGTCATGCCGACTCCGTATGAAACAACGAAGGGCACACTCACGATAGCCCAAAGTCTCAGCTACAACATACTAAAATATGGGAGAAATTCGCCGAAGCATAAGTGAGCTAGTGCTCGATAAAGATAGTCATGTCAGTTTTCATTTCCAGAAAAACTGCACTCCCATAGAGATAACACGTAACCTGGTCAAATTTGACAATGTTACTTTCAATCCCTTTTTACGAGGTGATGCCGTCATCCAATCAAAATGTTGTTATTATATGACTGAAAGACCATTTAATAAGCTACAACATATTGAAATTTGGATGAAAATCAACAAAAGAATAAGTGAGATATGCTTGAGTGAACTTAAAATTCGATGACGTCATTTTGAAAATTTACTTTTTTTATTTTATTAAGATATTTGATATCTTTTCATCATTTTTCCAGCATCGCCAACCCATGAAATGACATGTACAACTCATCAGCTTTCAGAATATGTAAAAAAAATGGGGGGTCACCGTCCATCCTGACGAGTAAAATCGGATTCAAAATTGGCGGTTTTTTTGCATTGTTGCACTGTATATCACCATTGACGCGCGCGCGGAATTTCAACTTTGACGGGCCCGTGTGACGTCATATTGAGTCGGATTGACTTGAAACTTGGTAGAAATATTCCTTGACATTATAGGCATCCGATAAATGTGAAAAAATGGGAAATTTCTATTGCATAAGAGCTGTGCGTGCGTATATGTGCGCGCGCGTACGCGTCCGTCCAATTTTTTCAATTTTTCAAAAAATGCTCCGATTGGTCTGAAACGTGTGCAAAAAAAATTTGAGCTCGATTTGAGCATACAAATATTTCAACGCGCGCGTACGCGCACGTTTTAAGAGAAAATATGAATTTTGATTATATGAGTAGAATGCGCTTGACTTGAACTATATGTGACGTAAATTTCATTGAAAAATTCCATTCCATTAATGAGATAGGAGTGAAAATGTGTTTTCATATAATGACGTCATAGTGACGTCACGGTCGACTGATCACTATGATTTTATAAAATTTGTCGTCTTTGGGACATGATACATATATGGTATGAGTTTGAAGTTGATACTCTGAGTACTTTCTGAGTACGTAGATACACAACTTTTGTCCAGAAATAAAGAAGAAGAACAAAGAATCCGTACAGATACAGAAGGTGATCCGAGAGGATACTCGGATCACCTAATAACAACACAGATGAAAATGTCCAACACGTAGCAAGTTACATTCCCCCTGCTGCATAACAAGCTGTATTGAATTGAGCTTCAGGAGCTAGGACTATGAAGATCCCAGTTCTCAGACACATTTTGGTGTTACCATAAGGACACCCGCATGATTGTCAGTTACTTTCAGGAAGGTTTAATGCAATATGAAATCCATCATTTGTGGATGCTGTATGAACAGTAGCCTTTTGCCTAGGCCCTCTCTCTGTATGGTGGTGAGCGAACGAGGCAAACAAAGCGAACCCAGCATAGTATGACAGCACAAGGACCTTTTGAAATCTGATTCGCATCCTTATGTTAGCCCTTTGAATTACACATTTTTGCTACTCGAATTGGGTCGCAAAAAACAACCAGTCTGCGTGTCTGTCTGCCTGAGCCCAATTTGCACACAGCTTGAATGCATGCCACTGACCTCCGCAGGAGGTCAGTGATGCATGTGAACAGGCCAGACAATGCCAAGATGTGGGCAGTGCGCACTTCCATTGGTCGACTGGAACCTGTTGATATGATTATTCAGTAGGGTCTTGATGGTCATGAATAATAATGTGTGAAGCAGATGTCAAAAGGCTGTCGCGCTCGGCTGGGCTTGCGTCGCTCACCCAACATAGCCATCACACAGCGAGAGGGCCTTGTCAAAAGGCTACATGAACAGTGGCTATGAGCTCGTTTCTACTTGGAACACCTCACATTAATACTTCGTATCACCTCGCATCATCGTGAAGTTTGTTCCTCGCATCACCTCGTATTTTACAACTTCCCGAGCTTTGTCTACTGAGCGATAAATACACAGTGATGCGGGGAGATGCAAGAGAACTTGTGAACAGGAAGTCACATATTTTAGAGGTGTGGTTGCAGGTCGCGTGGTATGTGAAGGTGAACAAGGATCAAGATGGCACAAACTAGATCGGGACATGAAATGTGTATTCATATTTTTGTTTTTGTACTGCTCTCACTGCCTGTCATGCTCAATCTGCTACTTTGAGAAGGAGAAAGTGGTCGAATGTTTTGGGAGATGCAAATTAGAAGAAGCTTGTAGGCTACATAACAATATTCCACCGGCATTCCGCTTTGTTTTGCCATCCAAAAGTTAAATGCCCTTCACTGCTTCTGTCATCTGCCGCCACTTGAAAATCAATAATCACTGCAGATCCAGTGTCCAGTCGATATTCCCTGACATAATTTATTCAAATTCAAGAAACAAGTTAGTGTACTGCATGAGGAAATGTTACACCCTAAAAACATGCAAGCAGAGAGATGAGAAGTAACAGTACGTAGTACAGGTGTAGACTGTACAGTGCATGTATTGTATAGGATATTATAAAATGGGTTCAAGAACGTAGCCAATAGGAAGCGCTGAAATGAGTCACGTGGGCTTTGATTACTTTAGTACCATTGCACTGCAGTACCAGTGCGCACTCAATCAGTTGTTCACAAGTGTGTCGCGCGCTACTATACGCGCTGTCAATACCTGTAAACAACTTCTAGTTCGGGCTGCGTATGCCGGCCGGCCTTTCTTGTGTGCATAACATATTATGTGGCGTACGTATACAGTACTCTTATACGTACAGTACTTACATGTGCGGGATTTCCGAGTGCGACGTGCTTGACTCGACTCTCTCGAGCGAGTGCTACATGTAGCTGACTGGACTATTGACCCACAAAGGTACGTGAAAATGCTGTTAGTTTTCGACCCATTTTATAAAACAAATGATGCACAGGATTATTTCGTGGCGTTAGTGGAGACGCAGCTCACTCTCGGGTATTTACAATGTAGTGCAACATGCACTCGGCTTCGCCTCATGCATGTTTCACAATTGTAAATACCCTCGAGTGCGCTACGCCTACACTAACGCACTCTATCCTGTGCATCATTTGTATACTATACAACACGCAAGATGCGCCAACGCTGTGAACGCAAAGCAGGTGTGTGGCCATCTAGATAACGTGGGAGAAATCTTCCAACAATTTGAGACTTCCGGTACACCGCAAATTTCATTACCCGATGTTTTTCTACTGAAAATCATCCCCTGCAACACCGCACATTGACTACCTCAAAAGGTGGACGACGGAGCACCTCGCATCACCATGCATCAGCCACTACCCGATGTGTTTCTGCTGAGGAAAAATTCGAGGTGTTACTGTGCATCGCCTCGCATCACTGCGAATCACCGCGAATCACCTCGCATAGCCTCGCATCATCTCAAATTTTTGTCGCTCTGTAGAAACACGCTCTCTGAGCCCACTCCTGCTCACTTCCCCTAGTCTTGTACATGATGTTGCAGACCCATTGAAACTGCAGGGCAACCATCAATATTACCTATGAAACTGCAGTATTTCCATGTAGATTTGAAAGTTAGTGACTAGCCAATACAACAGCTGTGGTCAGGCTGTCTAGGCGCGGGCCAGACTTTGAAGGTTTCCTTGCCCCTGTTTGATGTATGCTGTGTTTATGAGCATTTGTTCTTATAGCAGCACTGTAGAAGATTGTTATCGTGATGACAAATGGGAAGCATCATATTTTTTATGAAGGTACATGTTTACATTAGACCTGTAAATTATGTGGTTGTGAAGATTTTGTCTTTATTGTCCCAGGAGACAAACAGAAGAATTATTATAGAGATGGAAAAAAAGAAGATAGAGAGGAATTGTCATTTATTACAGTTGAGCTCTTTTTTTTTTTTAATGACAACAGAGAAATGCTTACGTCTTGGCTTTTACCCAAGACTATCAGAGGGAGCGTTGTTTTGTTGGGAGATTGGGGGGAGAAAAAAACTAGGATTTGACCTTGTTTGCGTGTAAATCCAGACACACATTATGAAGAATATCATATTTCACATGTACAAGAGCATTCAGGTGGAAGCCTAGTCTGTCTAGCATTGCTAAGAAAGGAGTGGGGTGGTGGCAAAGGCTTTCATTTGTGAAAAGGACACAGAGGTATCTATATTGCTTAGCTGTGCTAGATGAGTCAGACAATTCACTACACTGAAAAAGTGATGGTTTTCTTGGAGTCTCTGGAGCCTGCAAGCTGCATTGTGTCATTGTCAATGAAAAAAAAAATGCATACACTGTGATCCTTAGGATAATGGAGCTCCGTGCTAGCATGATGGCAGCTCATGCCGTGTGTTTAGTGGATACCCCATTCAAAGTCCCCTGACTAGGAGAACTTCCAGAGTGTTTACCTCAGAGGATGGGGACTCTAAATGGACAAAGCACAAAGAGCAATGCATGAGTCTAGAGTGAGTGTGGTGTGAATGTTGTGCTAGACAGCCTAGGCAAGTCTAGCACAACCTTTGGAGATACCATGTTTACTGCAGACAGAGGGACTCTTACCTCAGACTCACTGCAGACTCACTCCAGACTACAGACTCACTCTGTGCCCTGTCATCTACTGTCTCAGCAGGCGTCTGATACCCTGTTTAGAGTCCCACCAAACACGGTACAACCTCTAGAGGTTTTGCTGTGTTCATACCAGACGATGGGGACTCTTAAACGATCTTGGCACAGAGCATCTAGCACGAGTCTGGAGTGAGTCTGGCGTGAGTCTGATACCCCTTTCATATTGGCATCCTCGGATGTCACGCCAGACTCCAGTCTGGGATGAACACGGCATGACTGCCCTCCCAAATCCTTATGTAAACACAAGGTACAGCCCGTAACACCCTTTCATATTGATCTCGAACACAGCACGAACTCGGCACACGTTTTCATAGCAACCCGCATGGGACACGGTCCCGTGATTACTTGCAGCCAGCTTCCCGCGCTTTTTTCCTGAAAGCGACAGTCTGGCAGTCCACCAAAATGCCGAATCCACAAATTTTTCCAAATGCATTACAACAATACATATATTTTACAGCTGACAGCAATCAGTACCGTGTATATCTATAGCCACTGATGGCAGTCGTCAGTAATCATGTCAATTACTAGCGCAGACTGACACAATTCTTATCGCCTTGCAATTTTACACGTGAAATGAGTGTAAAGATTGTTCAGACAGAAATAAAACATAAACTCTGTATAATATTTTGTAGTTAACACATTTTTTGTATTATTCAATAATTCGTGCTTCTTACAAATTTGATACCGGGTACCTCTGCAAGTGGGCAAACAATTTGCAGTGACATAGGCACCTACAATATACGATAGATAAACGATCATTGTACGTTGACAAAGCACACACGTGTAACTGTACACATAATGGCGCGTTCGCAGTTGTGTTTATCGGAGATTTCCGGTTCCGGTTGTATGCCGTGTTGTTCATATTGGCAGTGTCTAGCACGAGCTTCGCGCCGTATTCATCCAATGTTCGTGCTGTGTTCACGCCGAGTTAAGCTTCCATATTGACAGTGGTCTGGGATATAAACAAGGCACGTCATCCGGAGGACGTGCCATGTTTGTGGCCAATATGAAAGGGGTATGAGGTGAATGTCGTGGTAGACAGCCTAGCACGAGTCTAGCACAACCTATAGAGGTTGTGCTGTGTTAACGCCAGAGGAGGGGACTCTAAATGGTCTCAGCACAAACACGGCATGAACATAGTCTGGTTTCAGACCCCTTGCCAACTATACTCCTTTCACAAAATGTGCCCTCCGTGGATTTTGTTACCATCCTTAGCACAGTCACAGTTTTTGCCAAAGGCTTAGGCCCATCAGCTAAACCTGCTACTTCTTTTGTTGTTAGAAGGCGTTAATATTCTGAAAAGGAAATTAGTGCGAGAAGACGGTCTGAAAACCAGACTAGCGTAAACACAGCACACACTTCCAGTGACCAGCAACCGTTTGTGGTGGAAAAACTGCCCTTCCACTGGTTTCCATAGAAATGTATATTGGACCTCACTCTAGACAACAGGGGGACTCTAAGGGGGGGGGGGGGGGGTCTCTTTTTCCACCCACTGAGTTTGTACAAAAAATGGCTAATTTTCATCTAGCATGTCCTCTAAAGGTTCTCCTAGACAGGGGGACTCTAAACGGGGTATGAGGTAAACATGTGGGCAGACCTCCACAGGTCATGCCATGTCTTGGGCAACTCTTGTTAATGGGTATCAGACTTGTGATAGGCTGTCTAGCATGACATTTACCTCTGACTCATACCAGACTCACTCCAGATTCATGCTTTGTGCTTTGCGCACTGTCCGCATCCAGGGTAAACACAGCATGACCTCCAAAGGTTATGCTGTGTCTTTGAGGGACCCTAAACAGCATAGCAAGTAACCTCCAGGGGTAATTGTGCTAACCATTTGCATGGTAAATGCAGCACAAAATTCTGGTGACCTGCGCTGTCTCAGTGTGAGCAGGGAGGTGGAAACAATCCACCTCCCTGGTGTGAGTACACATACAGTACATGCACACTGAAATTGTCTGCCTCTCTTGAGAATTGCATGGCCACTGGTTTCCACAGAAATGTATGCTTTAATGCTAGAGAACCAGGAAAAATAAATGGGGGTCTCGCTCACCCCCCCCCCCCCAGTTACCTCAGTTCTGCCACTTATGTCTAGCACGTCCTCCAGAGGTTCCTTAGCTGATAGAATCATGGAGCTCCATGATGGGATGCAAAAGCACTCACTAACTAGGTTTTCTTCACACAAAGGAGAAGGAAAAGGCTCATTCGACATTTGATTCTGCATGCAGCAATGTGGAGATGGCGTTATACTCCAAGTTGCAGCATTGTATAGTGCCACCTTTTTCTTTCTTGTTTTTAATGTGCAGTAACACGCTGCAATTATGGCAGGCAAAGTTTAGCTATCAGTAATGCAGTCCCAATTTCAATTCTTCCCTGTTTGACATGTTTAAAGGACAAGTTCACCTTCATTAACATAAGGATTGAGAGAATGTAGCAATATTAGTAGAACACATCATTGAAAGTTTCAGGAAAATCGGACAAACTGTTCAAAAGTTATGAATTTTTTAAGTGTTTGTGCAGTTGCCGCTGGATGAGAAGACTACTGCAGTGTATGATGTCACATGCGTACAACAATATAAGGAAAATATAAAGAGAATTTCACAAAATTTTATCTTTTGGAAAAAAGTACACATTCCCTTGACTCGTTACTGACATATGTTATGGGTAATGTTATTCCCATTGTCTTTAGAAAGAGGCAAGTCAAGTGCTCTTTTATTATGCAAAAAAAAGTGAAAATATGTTGAATTTTCTTTACATTTTCTTTATACTGTTGTACTCATATGACATCATAAGCCTTAGTAGTCTCCTCATCCAGTGGTTCCAACACAAACAATTTAAAAATTCATAACTTTTGCATCGACTATCCAATTTTCCTCAAACTTTCACTGATGTGTTTTACTAATATTGCTGCATTCTCTCAATCCTTATGTTTATGAAGGTGAACTTGTCCTAGGCATAAAGGACAAGTTCACCTTTATAGACATGTGGGTTGAGTGAATGCAGCAATATTAGTAGAGCACATCACTGAGAGTTTGAGGAAAATCGGACAATCCGTTCAAAAGTTATGAATTTTTGAAGTTTCTGCTCAGTCATGGCTGGATGAGAAGACTACTATAGCTTGTGATGTCACATGAGTACAACGATATAAAGAAAGTATAAAGAAAATTCAACACATTTTCACTTTTCTCGCATAACAAAAGAACACTTGACTTCTCTCTTTCAGAAGGCAAGGGAAATAATATTTCCCTTAATATATGTCAGTACCGAGTCGAAGAAATGTGCACTTTATTAAAAAAACGAAGTTTTGTGAAATTCTCTTTTTATTTTCCTTATACCGTTGTACGCATGTGAGATCATACACTGCAGTAGTCTCCTCATTCAGCAGTGATTGCACAGATGCTTTGAAAATTTATAACTTCTGAACGGATTGTCGGATTTCCCTCAAACTTTCACTGATGTGTTCTACTTATATTGTTGCATTCACTCAATCCATATGTATATGAAGGTGGACTTGTCCTGTAACATAATTTCAACAATAATTATTTTTCTCACATTTTTTTCAAAAGATGTTATTATGATTTTGGATTGGTAATTATGATTACTGATGTTCATATATGAACTGATAATGCATAGTGCAGTGATACTGATGCTACTAATACCATATTCATATTGCCCTTGGATTTAAGCTGCGAGTGATGCGAGACGGTGTCCCCACACCGGTCTAGTATCAGTCAAGGCTTAAATTGTGTTCACATTTGGCTCACTGGTCGTGCACCAACAGCGTATTTGCATGTTCCTATTGAGGCGAGTAATAAACACTGCTTAAAATTTTTACATGTAATTGTGGCAAATCCCAAAAGGAATAAGAAAAATTGCCTTCTTTCTATACATACTCCATAACCTGACTGCATGTGGAATGTGGTTACGTCTATTGTCGTTATGAACATCACTGCCTTTTTGCATTTCACACCACATGCTTTTTGCTGAAAATTGTTCATCACAAGAGTTTGATTATCTTGCAAATGGGAAAGCTCCACACATGGAGTTCAGATATTGCTTCAAACCTTTTATAACAGTGACAACTAATTGTTTGGAAACACAACCCAGAGTATCACTACAACAAAACAATTCCGAGGATCGCTACTACACAGTGTATGTGCCGGCTTTGTATAAAAATAATATACTGTGAAAGTGGACATTTTCGCTCGATTAATTTTTCACTCGGCAGGGTAAAAAGAGTTTCACATGTTTTTAATTTCGCGGAATCAAGACATCAACTACTGGAACATATGTCAAGCAAAAATATTTGCGTGCTTTTATTTTCGTGCTAGTTTCGGATTGCGCGAAATGCGCGAAAATTTCAACACCGCGAATATTTCCACTTTTACAGTATTATAACATGTACCTGGGTATTAATAATGTTTAGGCCAATGGGTATAGTAATGAAGATAAAAACTCCTTTCTTGTGAACTTTTTTGTGTGCCTCTGATATGGAGAGCGTTCGCAGTGACAGCCATCTCGTATCAGCTGTGCAGCCAAGCCTAGTCAGTGGGAGGATTGATTTAAGATGGTATTGATGCTGGACGCGACCTCACTGCCTAAAATTAAGATGGTGTGTGAGTGTTCACATTGACATCGTTGCTGCAAAAGTCACAGACAAATCGAGCACTCACTGTGCACAGAGTGGCATGGCTACTGTGAACACCATAGCTCGAATTCACGAAGGTGGTACAATTGAAATCATGCTTTAAACCATGGATAAAGACCGTAGTTTTGTATGGGGCACCAAGTGTCGCATGGCCTATTTCGTTATGAAATCAGTCATTTCGTTGATTTCGTCGACGAAATGGAATGTTAACATTACGTCGACGAAATGATCATTTTGTTCACGAAATGGTCATGTGCTGAGGCACACATGCATGCACTGCCCACTCTGCTACTATAGCAGCAGGGCATTAGCAGCATACTCTTTTGGATTGTAATCCTGAGAAAGGAAAAAAAAAGAGATTATATTATAAATTATAAGTTATTTAATTATAATAATTATAAGTTATTGCTGTCGTAAGATTACAAACAACAAAGTCTTCTTGCATAAAGCATTATTTGCAGCCATTTTTGGTAACCCAGGGTACAATGGGTTAAAAGAAAATGTGATAATTCAACAGAAGGATGATTTGTTTTCGGTTAGTACCCTGAGCACCAAATGCTGCATCATTTAGAAACGGCATACAATTTGTGGGAAATGACATCAGATCTTATCAATGGGGCTAGGGAAGCATCAGTGCACTCACTGAGCATCCTATTTTTCTAATCCATTCACATTTTGCTGTTACTGTCTATCTGTGAATGATGTGAATGGATGATGTATCAATTGTGATCAGACAAATAAAATGACACAAGGGAGGAAAAGGCACTCAGAAACAACACTTAATGAAATGCAAAAGCATGAAGAGCTGTGTGCAGGGTTTTAGTCATTGTCTGTGACCATGAGCCATGAACCACATGGCCACATTGTTCAATGTGTTGTTCTGATGCCATTCACAGGATGAGTCAGCCAGACAATTATGATGAGCGCATGTACAGAGAAAGGGAGAGATGGGGGGGGGGGGGGGGGGGGTATCATAGATGCCTGAATTTCAAAGGGACCCAGCATGAGATTTTCAACTGACTTATGTTAGACATGTGTGTGTGTGTAAAGAACATTTACCGTTCATATCCATAGGAGATTAAAGATGATGTAAGAATTAAGTCAGCTACATGTGTTCGTGTGTACATCTACAGGAAACATTGTTGTACCAAGGAGAAAGGAACAGATCAAAGCAAACATGGAGGAATTCAGACGAATAGGATATAATATAGTGTCATATGAGCTTGTTGGCAATCATAGCAGTCACATGACTATGACATATCACTTGTGTATCGCTGCTTTCCTTCTCATAGCTTTAAAATATATTCCTCATGCCTTTGCCACTTGTAGATGAAACAGAAACTCGGCATTAGTGCTTTGAAATAGTTCTAAAATGTGAGTAAGGGATAGAAACAACCAGTGTAAAAGTTTGAACTGGTCAGTAAAATAAACAAAATGTGAACAGTAGTTATAATAAAAATGTTTCCAGACTGAACCGTCTACAGTTATGGTTTAATGAGAAAAAAATAGTAATATCTTCTTATATTTTAGGCTTTATAGCAAAAATTTTATATGGTAGGTTATTTTGTTTTACAACTGACCTACACATGTGCATGAAAAATGATATCTTGAACATTTACCTTTGTTTACCTTTGTAACATGTCACAGTGATATCCCACAAATATGGGCAGCATTCTAAAGTGGCATGCCAGACATTGTAGACTTGCTGCAAATGACCTTGCAAATAGGTGGAATGTGTGAAATAATAAAATATAAAAATCCTTATTTTTCCATTTGTATGCCGAAATGTTAAGATGTAGACGACACTGCATTATGTGTATACTTTGTGTTGTTGCTATTAGTGTTTTTTTGAGGGTGTCTATTTTTTATTTATTTATTTTTTTTTTTAATACTTGGAGGTGATGTTCACATAGTGTCTGCTGTTTTGGCTGAATGCTGAGTCTGCACCTGCTGATCTTTGTAAGAGGCATTCATGAAAAGGAAAATAGCATTGGCAGACAAGGGCGGGGGGGGGGGGGGGGGGGGGGGAGCAAGCTGAGAGAGGGAAATGTGTTATCCAGAAACAGAGATGGCAAGTTTTTCATGTGGCTTGGAGTGAGATAAATGCGAGGGAGCGCAACGACGACCATGGTTTCCCAAATTTTGGCCAATGGTGAATGAGTCTATAGAATATGACTGACATGACTTAGTAAGTAGATGGCACGATTTTCACAGACCTCTATAGATTATCTATGAAGAATAGTAAATGTTATAGCTGTAGTTTGTGATAGAGCCATATAATTTATGTATGTATCCTCTAGCTACAAAAGGAAAATAAGGAAAAAGTATACTGTACTATAATAGATCAGCGCTTCCCATTTGATGTTTTACTATTGATCTATGTTTTTATTTTTTCCTGGGAGGTATGAAAATATGATTGCTGGGCAGGTGAGAGTGAGATGGGTCAATGGAAGTGAGACTTGGCAGGTCTGTAGAAAGGGATGATCTAGACTAAGAAGTGTTGCTATGAATAATTAAGACATGGCATTAAACAAATATTGGATAATGACTGTAGGGATAGAAAATATATTCTATATTATTGATTTGGGTGAGAAGCCAGAAGATCATGTCCACAAGGGTTGGCTTGCTCAGCTGAGACCATCATTTCTTCAGCAAAAGTGGGATAATGCAATAGAATAGCACCTTCTACACTACATTTGTACAGTAAACCATAAGTTGACAAAATATGGAATGGACTATATCATGGATCACATTGAAGTTTGGCACACAGTACATCCTGATTACCCATAGTCCCATCTATACCCTTAGCAGGAGGGAATCAAGCAGACTTTTGGGGCAGATTGAGGGCCAAACCTTGTAGGGCTCACACGGGTAAATAATTCCCATAGAGACGTGTGTTAAAATTCAAATTTCAAAAATTCTGTAAAATAGCTGGGAGAAATGAGGTGTTTCATCTTCACTAACCTGAATAAGTGAGATATTACCTTTCATCCATCAGATTGCCAGGGTGGGTTGTTCTGCTCTAATTCTGTCCAGGGGTCCGCAAAGCCAGACTACGAGTTCTTGTCACTCAAAAAATCACCTATTTTCCGTACACGTACCCAATGAAATATAGTCCCCTCAAATTCCATCAGAAGAGCTTTCATCTTCCAACCAAAATGCAGTTTGTAGAGGAATTCATACTCAATATCTACAGCTTTTCAGTTTTTTGCCGAACTACATCATTGATTTTTAATTAATTTTTTTCTTCATTTATTTTGGTATCTTTGGTACGAATTTGTGAAGGGGTCTGGGACAGTCCATTTTATTTACAGGTGTGAGCCCTATAGTGGAGGTCATATTTCTTATTTGACTTTTAAACATCATAAATGTGTTTTTTATGATATTTGCCCCTACATCATATGAGAAATTACACTTTCAAGGATTATAAAGCTTCTAAAAGGGACACTTTTAGAAAATCATGCCCTTTAGGGTTTTTTTTTTTAAAATAAATCTTGCAGTTTTGATCAGTTCTTCATAAGATGAATACATAGATCCAGGCAGTTATCCTTGATTGTGGGTGTGTCATCATCACCTTATAGCCTACAAAGTACTTGATAAGACTTTGTTTTGTCAAACGGACTAACTTTATGCATTTTGAGCTGTTTCAGTGGTAGCCAAAACAAAGAAATACATTAAAATAACACAGTCATTCAAAGTTGTGTGATACTGATGACTGACTGCTATGTACTAAGATCTAGTGACAAGAACATAATATTAAGAAAAGAAATAGTAGCAAGGCAGAGTTGAGGAGGGGGGGGGGGGGGAGTAGAGGAGAGAGGTAGAGAGAGGGGGGTAGGGAGGGGAAGGGGAGGGAGGAAGAGATCTGACACAATACAAGATACACAATACAAGATTAACACAGTCATTCAAAGTTGTGATACTGATGACTGCTATTTACTAAGATCTAGTACCACAAGAACATAATATTAAGAAAAGAAATTATAGCAAGGAAGAGTGGGGGGGGGGGGGGAGTTAGAGGAGAGAGGTAGAGGGAGGGGGGTAGGGAGGAGAAGGGGGAGGGAGGAAGAGATCTAGCTGACACAATACAAGATACACAATACAAGAAGTCATTCAAAGTTGTGTGATACTGATGACTGCTATTTACTAAGATCTAGTACCACAAGAACATAATATTAAGAAAAGAAATTGTAGCAAGATAGAGTTGGGGGGGGGGGAGTAGAGGAGAGAGGTAGAGGGGGGGGGGGGGGGAGTAGGGAGGAGAAGGGGGAGGGAGGAAGAGAGATCTGACACAATACAAGATCAACATAAACCAGCAGAGCTTGTATGGAATGAATACTTCCCATAGACTTGCATGTATTGCGTGCATTCTCTATAGGGCTCACACGGGTAAATAATTCCCCATAGAGACGTGTGTTAAAATTCAAATTTCAAAAAATTCTGTAAAATAGCTGGGAGAAATGAGGTGTTTCATCTTCACTAACCTGAATAAGTGAGATATTACCTTTCATCCATCAGATTGCCAGGGTGGGTTGTTCTGCTCTAATTCTGTCCAGGGGTCCGCAAAGCCAGACTACGAGTTCTTGTCACTCAAAAAATCACCTATTTTCCGTACACGTACCCAATGAAATATAGTCCCCTCAAATTCCATCAGAAGAGCTTTCATCTTCCAACCAAAATGCAGTTTGTAGAGGAATTCATACTCAATATCTACAGCTTTTCAGTTTTTTGCCGAACTACATCATTGATTTTTAATTAATTTTTTTCTTCATTTATTTTGGTATCTTTGGTACGAATTTGTGAAGGGGTCTGGGACAGTCCATTTTATTACAGGTGTGAGCCCTATAGTGGAGGTCATATTTCTTATTTGACTTTTAAACATCATAAATGTGTTTTTTATGATATTTGCCCCTACATCATATGAGAAATTACACTTTCAAGGATTATAAAGCTTCTAAAAGGGACACTTTTAGAAAATCATGCCCTTTAGGGTTTTTTTTTTTAAATAAATCTTGCAGTTTTGATCAGTTCTTCATAAGATGAATACATAGATCCAGGCAGTTATCCTTGATTGTGGGTGTGTCATCATCACCTTATAGCCTACAAAGTACTTGATAAGACTTTGTTTTGTCAAACGGACTAACTTTATGCATTTTGAGCTGTTTCAGTGGTAGCCAAAACAAAGAAATACATTAAAATAACACAGTCATTCAAAGTTGTGTGATACTGATGACTGACTGCTATGTACTAAGATCTAGTGACAAGAACATAATATTAAGAAAAGAAATAGTAGCAAGGCAGAGTTGAGGAGGGGGGGGGGAGTAGAGGAGAGAGGTAGAGAGAGGGGGGTAGGGAGGGGAAGGGGAGGGAGGAAGAGATCTGACACAATACAAGATACACAATACAAGATTAACACAGTCATTCAAAGTTATGATACTGATGACTGCTATTTACTAAGATCTAGTACCACAAGAACATAATATTAAGAAAAGAAATTATAGCAAGGAAGAGTGGGGGGGGGGGGGGAGTTAGAGGAGAGAGGTAGAGGGAGGGGGGTAGGGAGGAGAAGGGGGAGGGAGGAAGAGATCTAGCTGACACAATACAAGATACACAATACAAGAAGTCATTCAAAGTTGTGTGATACTGATGACTGCTATTTACTAAGATCTAGTACCACAAGAACATAATATTAAGAAAAGAAATTGTAGCAAGATAGAGTTGGGGGGGGGGGGGGGGAGTAGAGGAGAGAGGTAGAGGGGGGGGGGGGAGTAGGGAGGAGAAGGGGGAGGGAGGAAGAGAGATCTGACACAATACAAGATCAACATAAACCAGCAGAGCTTGTATGGAATGAATACTTCCCATAGACTTGCATGTATTGCGTGCATTCTCTATAGGGCTCACACGGGTAAATAATTCCCCATAGAGACGTGTGTTAAAATTCAAATTTCAAAAAATTCTGTAAAATAGCTGGGAGAAATGAGGTGTTTCATCTTCACTAACCTGAATAAGTGAGATATTACCTTTCATCCATCAGATTGCCAGGGTGGGTTGTTCTGCTCTAATTCTGTCCAGGGGTCCGCAAAGCCAGACTACGAGTTCTTGTCACTCAAAAAATCACCTATTTTCCGTACACGTACCCAATGAAATATAGTCCCCTCAAATTCCATCAGAAAAGCTTTCATCTTCCAACCAAAATGCAGTTTGTAGAGGAATTCATACTCAATATCTACAGCTTTTCAGTTTTTTGCCGAACTACATCATTGATTTTTAATTAATTTTTTTCTTCATTTATTTTGGTATCTTTGGTACGAATTTGTGAAGGGGTCTGGGACAGTCCATTTTATTTACAGGTGTGAGCCCTATAGTGGAGGTCATATTTCTTATTTGACTTTTAAACATCATAAATGTGTTTTTTATGATATTTGCCCCTACATCATATGAGAAATTACACTTTCAAGGATTATAAAGCTTCTAAAAGGGACACTTTTAGAAAATCATGCCCTTTAGGGTTTTTTTTTTAAATAAATCTTGCAGTTTTGATCAGTTCTTCATAAGATGAATACATAGATCCAGGCAGTTATCCTTGATTGTGGGTGTGTCATCATCACCTTATAGCCTACAAAGTACTTGATAAGACTTTGTTTTGTCAAACGGACTAACTTTATGCATTTTGAGCTGTTTCAGTGGTAGCCAAAACAAAGAAATACATTAAAATAACACAGTCATTCAAAGTTGTGTGATACTGATGACTGACTGCTATGTACTAAGATCTAGTGACAAGAACATAATATTAAGAAAAGAAATAGTAGCAATGCAGAGTTGAGGAGGGGGGGGGGGGAGTAGAGGAGAGAGGTAGAGAGAGGGGGGTAGGGAGGGGAAGGGGAGGAAGAGATCTGACACAATACAAGATACACAATACAAGATTAACACAGTCATTCAAAGTTGTGATACTGATGACTGCTATTTACTAAGATCTAGTACCACAAGAACATAATATTAAGAAAAGAAATTATAGCAAGGAAGAGTGGGGGGGGGGGGAGTTAGAGGAGAGAGGTAGAGGGAGGGGGGTAGGGAGGAGAAGGGGGAGGGAGGAAGAGATCTAGCTGACACAATACAAGATACACAATACAAGAAGTCATTCAAAGTTGTGTGATACTGATGACTGCTATTTACTAAGATCTAGTACCACAAGAACATAATATTAAGAAAAGAAATTGTAGCAAGATAGAGTTGGGGGGGGGGGGGAGTAGAGGAGAGAGGTAGAGGGAGGGGGGGGGGGAGTAGGGAGGAGAAGGGGGAGGGAGGAAGAGAGATCTGACACAATACAAGATCAACATAAAGGCCAGCAGAGCTTGTATGGAATGAATACTTCCCATAGACTTGCATGTATTGCGTGCATTCTCTATAGGGCTCACACGGGTAAATAATTCCCCATAGAGACGTGTGTTAAAATTCAAATTTCAAAAAATTCTGTAAAATAGCTGGGAGAAATGAGGTGTTTCATCTTCACTAACCTGAATAAGTGAGATATTACCTTTCATCCATCAGATTGCCAGGGTGGGTTGTTCTGCTCTAATTCTGTCCAGGGGTCCGCAAAGCCAGACTACGAGTTCTTGTCACTCAAAAAATCACCTATTTTCCGTACACGTACCCAATGAAATATAGTCCCCTCAAATTCCATCAGAAAAGCTTTCATCTTCCAACCAAAATGCAGTTTGTAGAGGAATTCATACTCAATATCTACAGCTTTTCAGTTTTTTGCCGAACTACATCATTGATTTTTAATTAATTTTTTTCTTCATTTAT
Organism: Diadema setosum; assembly: GCF_964275005.1. Classification (NCBI taxonomy): domain Eukaryota; kingdom Metazoa; phylum Echinodermata; class Echinoidea; order Diadematoida; family Diadematidae; genus Diadema; species Diadema setosum. The sequence goes on from NC_092695.1 coordinate 13,817,877, forward strand.
TTTGGTATCTTTGGTACGAATTTGTGAAGGGGTCTGGGACAGTCCATTTTATTTACAGGTGTGAGCCCTGTAATGACTGGATACTGGCAGGAATGACACCACTCATCAAAATATTCATAGTGTGCGCTCTGCTTCTGCATGCTTGAATGATTTACCAGTGACAGGCCCGACCAAGGGAACTTAATTACTTTTTTTCACAACTTTGCCTCACGCTGTGTTCTTCTTCTTCTTCTTCTTCTTCTTCCTTTCCAGTTCAGTTTACCAATGAGGTGTATCGTTGTACTTTTGGGTAATGTGTAATGTGCTGTGCAATTATTCTATAAAAACTAACTACGTGTAAGCAAAAAACGTTATACATAATGGAGCTGAATCTTTTGCACCTCCTGTTTGAATTGATTTGCGTAAGTGCAAATGGTCAAACTGGGCAGCAAGTTCCACAGTCATATGGAATCGGGAAATGTGATGTCTTCAAAGCATGTGTTCGGGCAAAAGGCACTTGTGCCCATGCCCTCTGAGTGAGCCTCTGATGATTGGTATTATGTTGTTGCTCATGGGTATATCTACCATGGAGTGGATGATACCATGGATCATGATGACCTTATATTGAGCCCTTCTCTCTTCCAAGGTCGGCAAGTCTAGTTTGCAGAGCATGTCGGAGACGCTGCTAGAACTTTTGAAGTCATTGAAGATGAACGTGGTGTAATAGCATTGTATCTTTTCCAGACTCGAGTAAGCACTTTGGTAGATGGACCCCAAACTTTACAGTTGTACTTGAGAATGGGCCATAGCAATGACTTGTAGCACATGATCTTGACATGAATGGGGCAAGAATCAATATTTCTCTGTAAAAATGCCCTTGTTGAATTTGTCTTCTTTGTAAGCTGGCTGATGTGATGGTTCCATTTCATATTTTGCTGGAGAGAGATGCCTAAGTATTTTGCTGTTGAGTCTTCTTCAAGGATTTCGCTGTGTATTTGATGTCCCTTTAATAGGGTTCCTTTTATTGGAGATGGTCATAGCCTTGGATTTGAAGTTCATGAGACAGTCTGCTTGATCCCAACGTTGTAGGGTATCAAGGTCATCTTGGAGATTTCTGTCATCATCAACTGTTTTGATTTTATGATAGAGAAGGCACTCATCAGCAAACTATTTTGTAGATGTTGATGAACATACATAGTCCTACAGGTCATTAATGTAGATTAGGAATAATAGGAGTACTGTGACACTGCCCTGCGGAACGCCAGATGTTACTTTGGCTGTATCTAATGTGGAGCCCTAAAGAACAACCTGTTGCTGTCACTGAGGAAGTCTTCAATCCAGTTAGATTGTGAATTCCATAATACTGAAGTTTACAAAGCAGACGATGATGTGGTACCGTATCAAAGGCTTTGGATAGATCTAACAAGATGCATGATGCTGCTCATCTCTATCGATGCCTTTCAGCAAATCATGGGTACTCGTGTGGCTGCACACAATGTGCTCAAGGACTTTGCATGTGATTGCAAACTTGGCAGGTATTTTCACCAGTGTGATGGAATATGCAAATGGATACCATGCCCCCAGCTTTCAAAGCTGCCCCCCCCCCCCCCCCCGACCCCCAAGTTTGCAAATGGGGGTGCTGTTTCATTGCGGATAAGACTCTCGACTCCAATCAGAGGACCTGAGTTCGATTCCAGCCCAGTGCTTACGTCCTTGGACAAGATGTTTTCGCCCACCATATCCCTCTGGACCCAGGTGTATAAATGGGTACCTGGCAATGCTGAGTAATAATAATGGCAGGGCCCTTGGGTAGACCAGTGGAAACACTGAAGAGGCTACCCAGGATAAGTAAGACCTTGGCTTATTATTAATGTTCTCAGGTAAGAATCTGCAAGAATGTGTGGAAGGTGAACTTGTGATACTTGGGTGAGCGCGAGACCCCCAGGTCTCTTGTCAATGTTCATCATGCTGTCTGTATTACCAGAAGCAGGCTTGTCCAACTACGCAGCAATCTCTACCAAGTACAAAGCATCAAAGAGTTTCATGCTTCTTAATAGGCTTTACCATCCCACCATCTTTGTTCTGTAATATCATCATCCTCATTATCTCTGATATAATTGATTCAGTAATTTCATAGCACATCTTCATGCAGAATAGCATGTATGCTTAGCTAGTTGTGTGTTGATTTCGTATTGGTCATGAAAGCTAAACTGTGTATTTGTTTAGCCAATCAGGATACAGGATTGATGAAATATGGTATACGCCCTTTTGAAGGAAAACATGTCAGTTTTTCACAAACTTCCTGAAACTTTTCTTAGTTGGACCATAGTCAGTGTGATGAATGTCTATTTAGTCATATGTAGAACTACCACGTGATGAAAAATGGATTTAGGCCCCTATGCAAACAAGCTCTTCATTTGTTATTTGCAGTCAAGGATATCAAATGTGATATATACCTTTTAGTGAACTATGATATTACCTTCATGGGTATAGCATTACTCAGGTGTAAAATATGCGGGTTGCCAAGACTGTGTTATGATCACATCATCAACAACAACAACAACGACAAAATTACGTTGAACTGGGCTTCCCTTGCAGTAAACATGTTAACACAATAGTCTTCATACCAATGATATTTCTTGTGTTCCGGAAAATACTGGTACATGAGATCATTTCATTAATTGTCACTTATTGGGGATAACTATAAATGTAAATATCTGTGTGTTAATGCACGTGTGTGTGTGGGGGTGGGAGGTGGGGGGGTTAGGGTTAGTACAGCTCCTTTCTTGCCTGCTCAGCTGTCGATAAAGTGTTCATAACAATTGGTGTCCTCATAAATCCATTCCCACTCAGAAGAGCTTACTACAGTCATGGACCTACAACAAAAACCTGTCTATAGCAGCCACCTAAGGGAAACAACAAAAGTGGCTACTATAGACAGGTCGGTAGCCATTTTGAATTTCAGTACTTGCATTGCATGATAGCATAAAATATCGCATGTTATTCTTTAAAAAAACAAACTAGCAAATAAGTTTGCAAGTACAGCTATAATATGGGGACTTCTTTGTGCAATTTATTTATTTATTTATTTTTTTTTTGGTCTACTTCTGTTCTTTTGATTTTTGAAATAATATTTCGGGCCTGAGGAACTGCACTGGTTCATACCGGTTTGCATGAATGGGATTTGTGAGTGAATTCAAGGGGATTGATAGTGTGCAAACTGTCGGAAATAACAAACAATACCCAGACAAGAACCCTATTGTCCTTGTGTAAAGGGATTTTAATCACTAATTAGTTGGCATTTTGGTAAAATTTTAAGATGTTTTTTTGAGCTGTCTTTGCCTGTGTAGCATCTATTCAAGGCGGGATTACTGAAACCTAGATCTAGTCAGTTACTGGTGAGACAGCTTTTCACTTTAAAGAGCTGCATTAAGTTTGTCAATCACATCTGTGTGATTGTGACTGAGTTAGGACTCGATAGAATTCACCCAGTGAACGTAAAAGCCAAAAAATATTCATGGCTTATTTAACAGTTCAGCTGAATTTTTATGGCTGCTATGCGCAGGTAGATATTCACCACAGGATACAAAATGAGTGGCCGCTGGCCGCACTAGGCAGGTGACCGCTATATGGGGGGTCTATGATACAGCAATTTCATGCAGGGTATTTTTCAGTGGCTGCTATATGCAGATGGCCGCTAAGACAAGTTTGACTGTCGTGGATACACATTGTAGAATTCAGGTATGAATCCACAGAAAAAATACCCCCCCCCCCCCCAAAAAAAAAAAAAAAAAAAAAAAAAAAAAGATCCTGACAGTAGATCCTGGCAGTGATCCTGATCACTACCAGAATTTAGTCATCTGTTCCTTGTGTCACTCACTACCAACTGTTACTGAAAATTTCATTCAAATCCGTTCATAACTTTGGAGTTATTTTGCAAATAGACAGACATAAAAACAGACAAAAAGACAAACAAACCAAAGCAGGCAAACAACAAAAATTTCTTATGGAGGTAATGAGCATGTATTTCATATTGTTCCTCTGTTTTTCTGTGTCCAACAATAAGCATGGCAACAAGGACGTATCAGACTCCCTCGTCCTCCCCTCTCTCTCTCCCCTACACAAGACTCGAGCGGTGGGCCGAGGCAGACAGCTGACTGTGTCTGTCCAAATTTGTACGAAATGCAGTATGGATGTGTGTATGGATCCCATTATTATACTGCCTTGTACGATAATGCGAGTGTGTGGTGTGTGGAGCTGGCAATGGTGTTGCGATCTGTGTGAGTAAATTTTCCGCACATAAATTGCTGCTCCTTTCGAACTCTAGCTTCTTTTTCTGGCCAGAGAATCAGACAGGGGGAAGCCACAGGGCGAGCAGTTCAAACTTGTTCATAACTACAAGAGTCCCCCATTTACAGTTCCCGGTCATCTAGCTTGAAGTCGGCATACATTTCTATGGAAACCAGTGGCCACAAGTTTCTCCTCAAGAGAGGCGGGTAGCGTCTCGTGCACATTTTGTGCACTTGCGCCATGGACAGTGCCTGTCACCGGAAGTGTGTGCAGCATTCACATCACAACTACTTATACCCCTTTCATAAACTCATCCTCCTATTATCCGCATAAGAATAATGCGGACAATTCAATAAAAAATGCGTTCACAAACTCTGAAAATAATCCGCATTATTTTTACGAGCGCCCGTCCTGAAAAAGGCGGATAATCGTCATGGTGACTGCACACATCCCTCCTGCGGGAAAGACAGGTGACGTTTGACCGCACCCCGGCAATTATCCGCATTATTTGGGTTTGCGTTCATAAACTCAAAATCTGGTCCCGATGCTGCTATTATGCGGATAATAGAAGGGTCGAAATAATGCGCATTATTCTATCCCCGCTCCGATTTTACGACCAAATGTTGTGGATATTATCCGCATTATTGAGTTTATGAAAGGGGTATTAGAGTCCCCCTGTACGTGGTAAACACAGCACATCCTCCAGAGGTTACCTCAGACTTGTGTGCTGTTCAGCATGATATGTTACCTCAAACCCCTTTCAGTTTGGGCTGAAAACAGGGGATGACGTCCGGACGTCGTGCCGTGTCTACCGTCGTCTACTGTTGATCTGAAAGATACCGAGGTAATGTCCTCCGGGTGAACACGGCACGAACACGGCGCGAACACGAGGTGACATTCACGCTAGACCGTCTAGCACGACTCTGGGGTGACCTCCGGAGGACATCCCGTGTTCACCCTTGTTCGCCGGCAATGTGAAATGTCTCGGCACGACACAGGTAGACAAACCGAACCTGAAATCCCAGTCGCCGCATGCGAGCGCGCGCTTTGTTTTGAGCCTTGTATGGAACTACAGTTGTGTACGGGACATGGTACGGGATAACTACACGTGGGGTCAATTTGCAAGATTGACGAAATAAAAGCATTGATACAACCACCTTTTGAAATATCTATATCTAAATATTTAATTCTAGAAAAGTTATTTTTATTTTTTTAACTTCGTAAATATTTAATTTAGTGTTTACTTAACTAAAAAAGTTTACAGTACATAACAATTCTTGTACAGTTTTCGCTGCTCGGTACACGTACATGTACATACCCGTACCGTACCCATAACAAAATCATCAGCGTGTCGCAAAATCTCTCTCCGTCGTTTTGTAATCCGTCGTCCGTGTACCAACTCCATTTTATGATGTATAATTAGCAACATTGCTCGACTCCTCAGCTGTATAGACTGAAGTAACAGCATAACAAGTATGTAACAAGGATCCATCCTGACATCCAAGTATGAAAACTGTAGTTTGAAAACGCGATCGACGTTGGCCACCGAGTCTAAAGGAAAACTCTTCGACCAAACCCGCGCTCAAAACCCCCGCCAAATTTAACGTTGCAGGCAGGTCGTGGAGCGCGCGCTCTGGGAGTGGTTGCCAAGGGAACGTGTGCCGAGATCATCCCGGACGAGTTGCCACGGAAACGCATGCCGAGATCATCCCAGACGGGAAGCTGTATGTGAAAGGGTAGCGTGACCTTACCCCGTGTTTGCATAACTGTTAGGGAGGAATGTCACTCCGTGTTCACCCCAGACTGCAGTCTGGAATGACGTCGGGAGGTTGGCAATCTGAAAGCGTCTTCAGACTCACTCCAGACTCAGCTTTGTACTTTGTGCCATGTCCCTTGAGAGTCCCAAGTGTCTGAGGTAAACACTGCACAATATCCAGAGGTTGTGCTGTATTTCAGGGTTAAAGGGATGTAGGTTAAAGGGATGGCATAGTATTGGTGGAGAAGAGGTTGGGCTTTCAACTTTCAACAAGAAACCACTTGTGAAATAATACAGAGCATACCATTCTAAGAAGAAAACAAAGTTTATTAAATCGGTTTTGGAATGGCAGAGGCATCCAGAAACAAAGTAAAACAAAGCGATCCTAATAAAAGGTGGGTACCACCTTTTATTAGGACTGGTCTGTTTTGGATATCTCAGCAATTTCAAAACAAATTTTCATCAAATAAATGTTGAATCTCTCTTGGAATTACATGCTCTTTTATATTTCATTAGAGGTTTCTCATTATCTCACCAAGAATGTGTTAGAAACCTGAAGTTAGGTCTTAACCAAAACTGTGTAAGAAAGAAAGACAGATGCAGTGACTGCAATTGAGGTATTTCCATTTAGTTAAGTTCAAGCGGTTCCATGACATTTGCTTCTGCCAATTGCGCCCATGAAGTATCTGCATGCCAGGCCAAACAAAATTTTTACCCACAAATAGTGATGTAACCAATCATTTGATCTGATGCTAATCCAATATTGATCATGAATGATCAGTGATTTTTTTACTGATCGCTGATCTTCAAAAAACAGTGGTGTACTGGTGACCATTATGTAAAGCGAAAAAAAACCCCCAACAAACAGAGCGCATGCCACACCTCTGCTCATGCACGTATTGTTCCCCTTTCTACTGTAATGATCCTCACAAATCTGACATATCAGCATATCAACTTGCGTTGGATGAAAAATGTTACTAAAAGTGTATATCCTTTCGTTTATGACATAATTGTTGATACATATCACATAACTATACTTGATCATGCACAGTTAAGGAGGGATCCCCCTATATGTCGAGTTGTGATGTGGCATGCATAGAATAATATACAGAAAATATAAAGAAAATTCAACATATTTTCATATTTCTCTCTTAATGAAAGAGCACTTGACTTGTTTCTTTCAGAAGGCAGAGGGAATAATATTACCCTTTACAGCATATCGTCGCTGGGGTGACAAGACCTTGTATCTGCGATTTTGGTAAAAATAACTTTTTTGGATTAATAGTCAAATAATGGGTTAAGCGATGTCCTGTCCAAATCCCAACTGTCTTAGTCCAAAAATGCAGCCACCACGGCATGTCAAAGGAAAGGCTATCCCATTCGCTATAGTGCTTTGGCCGCCATGTTTTTTGGCTCTCCTGAACATTTTACATTTTGTAGATACGAGGTCTTGTCGCCCCAGCGACGATATATCAGTTACAAGTCAAAGGAATATGTACTTTTTTTAAACTGAAATTTTGTGGAGTTCTCCTTATATTTCCTAACATTATTCTTCACATTCTTCATGAACATGTTGTAAAATAATATTAGAAATCTAAAGAGACCAGAAATTGAAAACTGGAAATTTTACCTCTTTCTAAAACACAAACGCCAGCTTGCACCAGCACCACTACACACTACCTGAACTACACACAATATGACTGAGTAATATTGAAACTACACGTGTCTAGACAGCTCTTAAGAATAACGAAGAATTAGCTAGCTCCACTGAGATTCTAACCTTTCTTCAGACTGGCCATGGGAAAATGAACTTTTTGTAGCCATTAAACATAATGGGGACAGCAGAATTTGCTACAGCATGTGGCAACGTGCCAAGCATAGGAGTCTAGCTGCACATGACACATGTTTCATAGCATGCATGTGGCTTGACGAGAGCGCGGTTTACACCATGTTTAGGCTTCATGCCGATGAATGTTTATTGAATTATCTTACAAGCACTAACTCTTGCACATGGATTGAAGAGAAAATGTGTGGGAGATTTGTCGACAAGTGTGTAACTACATGTACGTAGTATTTTTCATGGATGCATCTTCTTTTTCCAAAAATCCCATGCCACCTTCAAGGAAACCAAAGCCCAAAGAGCAATGTGGATTGAGTAAAAGCATTAACATCAATAGAACGCATCACTGAAAGTTTGAGGAAAATCGGACAATCGGTGCAAAAGTTATTAATTTTTAAAGTTTTGGTGTTGTAATGACTGGATAATGAGAGTTCATGACATCATGTGTGAACAACAATATAAAGAAACTAGATTCGAGAATTTGTCAAGACAAATTAGGTGATCCGATGTATAAATGATTTCTGAGATTCTCATTGAAGAAAAGGGAATCAAACCTTTCATGCCTACAGATTTCAAATGGAAAGGGCATATTATTATATTAACAAAGAGACAAAATGAACCTTATTTTGACATACAAGATGGCGCCTGAGGAAAAAGCCAAATACATTATGAGGTGATCCTCTTGACAAGGTCCATATCTGTGTAAAATATGGTGCAATATGTCATGTATTTACCAAAATACAAGACGAAATTTGTTTGATCCTTGACTCTACTTTAGAAAACTGAGATAGCATCTGATTAGAAAGTTGTTATTTCAAGAAACGATCCATATGACATGGGCTGAATGGTTTGAAAATATGGGAGTGATAAGGCATGTAATTACCAAGATGCAGGACAAAGTAGTCTTGACCCTTAACCCTATATACCTCACACAGCCTAGATGGCATCTGAGTCAAAAGTCGTTGTTTTACGAAATGATCCAGGCAACATGGTCAATTTATGGACAAAATCTGGCCCCGATTGAGCATTTAGTATAGTCCAAGAGCATTAGTTTTAACCTGGACATTTTTGGTAACAAGCTGATTTTTTCAGGATAGGTCCAGAAAAATGTCTAGAATAACATAATAAAAGTCCTCATAAATCCTCTTTGAGCGTTTTCCGCAATCCAAGATGGCGTCCAAAATGGCCGCCATATCCAGAAATTCTCATAACTTTTCAACCAGAGAACCCAAATACAAAATTTAAATGCCTAAATATATGTTTTGAAGCATGAAGAACTCAATAAAACACATATTAAGAAATGTTGATGCACGCAAGAACCGTAATCCAAGATGGCGTCCAAAATGGCCGCCATGTTTTGAAATTCTTATACGTAACTTTTCAACCAGGTAACCCAAATACAAAATTTAAATGTCTAAATATATGTTTTGAAGGATGAAGAACTCAATAAAATACATATTAAGAGATGTTGACGGACATAAGTACCGTAATCCAAGATGGCGTCCAAAATGACCGCCATTTCCTGATTTTTTTTTTCTCATAATTTTGCAAGTAGATTTCAACTGTACACACTTGTAATGTCGAAATATACGTTTTGAGTCACAGAGAACCAAATATAATACTTATTCAGAGATTTTGAAACACAAATAAAGCATTTAAGCACTTCAGAAATCCAAAATGGTGTCCAAAATGGCTGCCATTTCCTGCTCTTCTCATAACCCTGCAACTACGTAACCGTGATGCGCACTATAGAGACATAAGGAACCCAACAAAATACTTATTCAGTGATCTTGAAGCACGTAAGTACAAATAAAACCACGTGAGTTCTTCGCGAAAACCAAATGCTGCCCAAAATGGCCGCCGTTTGTTTATCACAAGACAAAGATATTCAACATAATGTTCGAGATCCAACAACTCAGATGGTCTGGTGGTAAAGGTTCGCTTGGATGCATTCCCCCCCCCCCCCCCCCCCCCCTTGGGGAAAGGTGTGACCTGTACATTTTCAAATCTTCATCCTGAAGTCATTGAATTGCAATCATAAAAATGCAAAACGTCCTTCGCTCGGCCCCTTTCCATAGACTTTGTACACTTTTGAGATTAACAAATGTCCAAATTTGTCATCAAAAAGTGTGCACTAGATCTTTCACTTACAAAATGCAAAAGTAATAGTAATTTGCCCTTCCTACAAAATCCTTCCACCGCTCACTTTCCCAATATAAATTAAATACCCCTTTGATTAACAATTCCCAAATTATACATCGAATGTATGTAAATGATATAATTATTTTCATTTCAATTCAAGTGTAATAGCTCCCTGGAGTTGGAGGGGATGGGGATACTGAGACAATGAATTATCTACTCTTTAAGGATGGACAATCAATATAACACCAAAGGTGCACTAGGCCGGTTAATGATCATAGAAATGCCAAACTCCCTCCAGTCGAAAGGGATCCCCCCTCCCCCCATCCTCTACTAGCTCATTGCCTTGGATATACTAGTCTTTATTCTTTATTCTATACTTACACTTTTTAATAGAAACAACAATCTGGTATGTCATCAACATTGTGCACCATAAAACCCATATATCTTGAAAGAAAAAAAAAAAAAAAAACCTCCATTTTGTGGGAGGGTGCACCACCCTATACACCTCCCCTGCATATTTCCATTAGTAATATATATTTTCTTACTTTTAGAACAAAGACAAATCTCAGATATTTCACCAAAAGAGTGTGCTAAATCTCTGAATTTCAAATGGGAAAATGCCAAAATCTCCATCGTATGGGAAGGAGTATTCTCCCCACACACTTCCCCCTCCCCGACACTTTCCTGAATTCGTTCTTCCAGCGTTAAATAGAAAACAAATATCAAATATTTCATCAAATAGGTGCAACAGATCTGTAAATTTCAAATCTGAAAATACAAAATTATGCCCTCGTGTGGAAGCGGACATCCCTATGACTGCGCACTTCCATGATTACATAACTTTTTGTTCCTTTTTATGGAAACAAAAAATTAATATTTCACCAATATGGTGCATCAATGTCTGAATATCAAGTCTGAAAATGCAAAATCTCCCTCATGTTGGGGGGAGGGGATCCCCTTCCACCCCCTCCCATATATTGCCCATTTCCCAGAAAACTTCTTTATATATTTCCTACTCTTTGATGGAAACAATTCAATATCTTACCAAACGTTTGCACTATATGTTTCACATTCGAGTAAAAAAAAAAGAAGATCCCTCGTGTGGGAGAGGAGTATTCCTCCTCCATGTACCAATGTTCTATGAGTGCCACATTCTCTGATTTCTATCTGTAATATAATTTTACCTAATCTACACGAAATGAATAGGCCACCCTAAGATAATTTAGACACTTTGTTTTAAGGTGGAGCAATACACTGCAGCAAAGAGATTCACTGTCATTTGATGAATTACACATTATTTTGTCGCACATGAAGACACTAAATTTCAACAGTTATGTAGCACAGACATCAGAAAGAATTGTTTTTACTTCTTGAGTGATAACTGACAGTTTCAAATGTAACTCACCTCATGGTAGACACCAAATGCGTTGGTAATAAAAAAGGGCTAGCACTAAATTTTCATTTCATGTGCTTGAGGTGACGAAAATAGAGCATGTGGTAAAAAGATCTAGTAGGCTCTCTGCTTTATTTTTAATAGCAACATATCTGATGGTGAATGTTTCTATCGAAACAAGGACACACTCCTTGAGTTTAACATCCAAATGTTTTATTTGTATACTTTACTCATAAGAACTATTTGTAAATAAAAAGCTTCTTATATACTATATATTATTGTGAGATAAAATTGTGACTGCCAGCCATTTTGCACGCCATTTTGCATTTTAGGAAGAGCTCGAGCGGTTTAATCTGGACATGCGTGCGTCAACATCTCTTAATATATATTTCATTGAGTTCTTTATAAATGTTTCGAAACATAAACACTTAAATTCTGTATTTGGTTGCCTATTTGAAATATTTCAGAAAATGGCGGCAATTTTGAATGCCATCTTGGATTACGGTACTTATGTCCGTCAACATCTCTTAATATATATTTTATTGAGTTCTTCATCCTTCAAAACATATATTTAGACATTTAAATTTTGTAATTGGGTTACCTGGCTGGAAAGTTATCAGAATTTCAAAATATGGCGGCCATTTTGGATGCCATCTTGGATTACGGTACTTATGTCCGTCAACATTTCTTAATATGTATTTTATTGAGTTCTTCATCCTTCAAAACATATATTTACACATTCAAATTTTGTATTAAGGTTACCTGGCTGGAAGGTTATACGAATTTCAAAATATGGCGGCCATTTTGGACGCCATCTTGGATTACCGTACTTGCGTGCATCAAAATCTCTTGATATGTGTTTTATTGAGTTCTTCATGCTTCAAAACATATATTTAGACATTTAAATTTTGTATTTTGGTTCTCTGGTTGAAAAGTTATAAGAATTTCTGGAAATGGCAGCCATTTTGGACGCCATCTTGGATTGCGGAAAACGCTCAAAGAGGATTCATGAGGACTTTTAGTATGTTATTCTAGACATTTTTCTGGATCTATCCTGAAAAAATCAGCTTGTTACCAAAAATGTCCAGGTTTAAGCCTTTTTTGACCTAATGCTCTTGGACTAGTAAGCAAGATACAAAATAAAGAATATTTGACCTTTGAACCTCATTTGCACAGCCAAATGGCGTCCGACCAAAGCGGTGTTATTTTACAAAATGATCCATTTATCAAGGCCCATGTGTGTGCAAAATATGGAGGTGAAATCATATACACTAATGAGGTTACAGAATGAAGTATATTTGACCTTTGACCCCACTTAACACAGCCAAGATCTATGGCATCTGAGCAAAAAGTTGTTATTTTGTGAAATGATCCTTGCATTATGTCCCTTACGTGTGCAAAATGTTGGAAAGAAAAGACGTGTATTCACCAAGATACAGGATTAAATACTTTTGACCTTTGACCCTAATTTACCTACCCAAGATGGTGTCGTAGGAAGTAGTTGTTATTTTATGAAATGATGTTCGTGACATGAACTAAATGTGTGCCAAATATGGGGTTGATAGGACTTGTTGTTCTTGATATTTTGCACAGAAAGTGGAAGAAAGAAAGAAAAATAAAGAAAAAGTTAAGGTATTGTATAGAAATTTGAAGGAGAAGAATTAAAGGATCAGAAAAAGATAAAGTTAGGAAGGGAGAATAAGACTTACTGAAGAAAAAGAAAAATATAAGGGTTTAAAAAAAAGCAAAAGAATTGGCAGGAGCGAGCCTCGAACACGGGACCTGACGATTAAAAGTCTGATGCGCTGTCCACTGACCTATTTCATTCCCCATAGGCTCTGTGTATTAAGCAAAATGAGGCTTCATGGAAGCCAAGTGCCAATTTCAACCAAGTTTTACGATGTGATCCCGACGTCCAATGAAAAAAAGGAGGGCTCATTACTGATAGCCCAAAGTCTCAGCTACAACATACTAAAATCTGGGAGAAATTCACCGAAGGGTAAGTGAGCTAGTGCTCCATAAAGACAGTCATGTCAATTTTCATTTCCAGAAAAACTGCACTTCCATAGAGATAACTCGTAAACTGGTCAAATTTGACAAGGTTACTTTCAATCCATTTTTACGAGGTGATGACGTCATCAAATCAAAATTTTGCTTTTGCATTACTGAGAGAGCATTCAATGAGCTACAACATACTGAAATCTGGGTGAAAATCCGCCAAGGATAAGTGAGATACGCTTGAGTGAACTTGAAATTTGATGACATCATTTTGAAAATTTGTCTTTTTTATTTCATGGAGAAATGTGATATCTTTTAATCATTTTTCCAGCATCGCCAAGCCATGAAATGACATGTACAACTCATCAGCTTTCAGAATATGTAAAGAAAATGGGAGGTCACCATCCATCCTGACGAGTAAAATCAGATTTAAAATTGGCGGTTTTTTGGCATAGTTACACTGTATATCGCCATTGATGCGCCTGCGGAATTTCAACTCTGACGGGCCCGTCTGACATCATATTGAGTCGGATTGACTTGAAACTTGGTAGAATTGTTCCTTGACATTTTAGATATCCGATCCATGTCAAAAAACGGGGAATTTCCATTGCATACGAGCTGCGCGTGGGTATATGCGCGTGTGCATACGCGTCCGTCCATTTTTTTCAATTTTTAAAAAAATGCTCCAAATGATCAGAAACGTGTGCAAAAAAAATGTTGAGCACGATTGGAGCATGTCAATATTTCGACGTGCGCATACGCGTACGTTTTAAGTGTAAACATGAATTTTCAGAATACGAGTAGAAAGAGCTTGACTTGAACTACATGAGACGTAAATTTCAATGAGAATTTCCATTCCATTAATGAGATATGAACAGATAATGATGTCATAGTGACGTCATGGTCAACTGATCACAATGATTTTATTAGATCTGTCATCTTTGGGACATGATACATATGTGATATAAGTTTGAAATTGATAGTCGAAGAACTTTTTGAGTTAACCTCTGCACAACTTTTGGGGAGAAATAAAGAAAGAAAGAAGAAGAAAGAATCCGTACAGATACAGAAGGTGATACGAGAGGATACTCTGATCACCTAAATATAAAGAGAATTGCACAAAAAATTCATTTTTCATAAAACATTTACACATTTCAACTTGATGATGACATATTATGTTAAGGGTAGTAATTATTCCCCATGCTTTCTAAAAGCGGTTAGTCAAGTGCTCTTCATTACGCTAGAAAAGTGAAAGCATGTTGAATTTTCTTTCAGGGGTCATGTATTTGCCTAGCAACTTTCACCCAAACTTCGCAAATTTTCACTTGTAATGTGAACAACACTATGACTGGTATACATGTAGTTGTGGCATGAATGAAACAGGTAAGAAATGCTTTGCCTGACCCTACTCAAGTAATGAGCAGAGACTACTCTGTTAGTTATAGTGGTTAAATAGTAGAAGGACAAAGTGATAAAGAAGAAGTTAGTGGAGGAATTGCAGTGAGGGATCCATTGAAGAAGGAGAATGTGTTTGCTATTTACATGTACATTTTATGTAACCCAATGTTGTTTTTATTGTTTTTTTTTTTCAAATCCAGCTCATTCATCAGTGGAGAATGAGATGGCTAGAATGTGGAATGAAGAATGGATTAAGTAAGCTTGTGTCAAATCTGAGGAGACAAGTTAAATGAACTGACAACTGAACCCTAAAGAGATGCTAGAGCACCATATAAGTATGATCCATTTAGGCAACAAGCAACATCTCCTAAATCCAATCCTGACACAAATTCCACACCAAAAATAGACTGCTGTGGAATAACACCATCACAACATCTCCTGCGAATTGACCCCAAGAGGTCATACCCAGCTATGCAGAAGAGAAAAGTTCATCTTGTACTGACCCCTTGGAGATATCTCTAGTCTTAAATCACAGACTGTTAATTAATGAGTCAATATTTTCTTATTCCATCAGTTCACATTGAGTGTATATTTAGCTTTGATATCTCTTCACTGGAATTATAGTATTCTTGCATGGGGATATTGTGCAAAAACCCTCTAAAAGTCTAAGACAAGCTCTTTACAGGCGCGGCAACACGGTGCAATTAACTCGCCAAAAGCTTTTGACCTCGGTGCCTAATTTGCATAAAGTAAACAGCATGTTTACGCAAAACCGCTAGGGAAGTGTTGCAGGACAATCGCAATATCTTGCCTCAGAAGCCATCAAATGATAAAATGTATACAGCAAATTGAAGGAGAAACTATTCTCTAACTCACAATGTTAGATATTTGGGGTATATCGAGGATAAAGCTGTGAAAATAATGTCGAAAGAAAAAGAAAAAAATTGGTCTCTAAAAAAGTGTTAATTTTTCACATTTCTATTTATTGCCCAAAAAATGAAACTGAGGTATATGACTTGTGGTAGTATGTCCATACTGTGTTCCAAGTATCTTTTCTGTAATATTTGTCACATGGTTATGTTGGGAAAAAATCAAGACCACTGTCATTTGTGACCCACAAAAAATCCATAGCGTAAGCGTTACACAGTCCAATGTATCGGTTTTCATGCTGCATGAAACAGTTGAAGCACATTGCAGGGTTCGCCTCTCACCCACTCACCACCCTGTGGACCAAAAGCAAATCCTGTCGCCATGCGCCGAACCTGACACAGCTGATTGGCTAAGCATGCGCTGACCAGTAGAGAACGCATGTGCAGGAGGAGGATCTAGTTGTGCATGTCCAGTATTTTCTATAAAACTTGGTTGTCTATTTGCACTGATTTTAACATAACTACTGATTGCGCAAACACAAAACTTTGCAGGTAGTGAGTCTGGGGTATACAGACTAGCATTATGTTAATCAAATGCTTTTATGCTGCAGCAGAGTTGTGTCAGGAAATAATCGTAACCCTTTCCTACGATCATATTCAAAAGCTTTCACTTCTTATCGCAGAGTTAATTGCACCGTATCACCGGGCCTGCTTATTATTCACCCAAAGTATAAATCATGCTGGCTATGTCTCACATGCAAATTATTTATTTTATAAGAGCAAAATCCTACAAGTAAATTGAATTTTCTGTAGTGTTGGAATATTTATGTACCTTTTATCCACAAATGAATTACCAACAATTTTTCAAAACATATCGAAAAACAAAATTGGTCCAGACATATCCACCATGCAGAGTAAATTTCATCATCTTCCATATACTTGAACAATTTTCACTAAAAGTATAATTATGTTTAAAGAACCTAAACAGTGGAATGATTTTCCCCTTGAAATAACTCAGAGTACATCTCTTTGGCCCGAATTCACAAAGGTGGTACAATCTTGTCCATGGTTTAAAGAGATCATATAGTTTTGGTTGAGACCTAACTTCAGGTTTATAACATTTTTGGGTGAGATGATGAGAAACCTCTTATAAAATATGAAAGAGCATGTAATAACAAGAGGGATTTTATGTTTTTTTTCATGAAAATTGGTTTTGAAATGGCTGAGATACCAAAAACAGAGTGATCGTAATAAAAGGTGGGACCCACCTTTTATTATGATCGCTTTGTTTTCCTTTGTTTTTGGATGTCTCAGCCATTTCAAAACTGATTTTCATCAAATAAACTTTGAATTCTTCTTTAAAAGGTATGCTCTGTACTATTCATTAGAAGTGGTTTCTTGGTATTTTGCAAAAAGTCAAAAGCCCATTCCCCATCTCCACAAATACTATACCATACCTTTAAACCATGGACAAAGACCACCTTTAAACCATGGACAAAGACCATAGTTTTGTATGGGGCGCAAAGTGTTGCATGGCCTATTTCGTCAACGAAATGAGAACATTTGGTAATGAAATGGTCATTTGGATATTAAAACGTCCAATTTTTACCTTCTATTGTTCAATAAGACTTTGAGTTGATATCGAGAGTGAATTGAGTGATGACAGTGGCAAAGTCGAGTTGGTAGAAGAAGCGAGGGTGAGGTGACAGTGAGGTGACAGAGCCTACTGTCTGTCTGTAGTGCATCTGTGTTGATGTGTTTTGCTATGGTACGCCAAAAGGAGCCATGTCTTGTTCTGTTACAATATCATTCCCCGCTAATAATTTTGTGAAGAAGATAATCTTCAACTATTGATGTTGTTGCCCTTGATTTTGACATAAGAGTAACATTTTAGGTGATTTTGTACGGAATTCCTGATTTTTTTTTATTATTTTTTTTATTTATTTATTTTTTGTTACGTAGGCCTACCAGACATTATTTACTTTGGGGCACCATATAGCAATAAACCAGACGACCATTGCTGTTACACATGTTCGGTGTAACTGCGCTCTTAGCATGTTGTACAGCTCAAGCTACAGTACTAGTACTAGTCTACAGTAGTCTAATTGGTAGGGCTCAAAACAATTTCTAATGCCCGGTGCCTGACAGTTCTAATTTCTAGCAATTTCTTTACCGGCGGCATTCGCTCGCACTGGCTGATTTCACTCCAGATAAATAGCTACCGTAAGTGGCATGCACACATAATGTAAGAATTCATAACATAATTATGTACCCGACTAAGTTTGTATAGGCCTGTTAGGACATAGAAAAAGACCTAAATGAAATTTTGACCTTGCACGTCTAACTGTTGGCGTTAGATCTACATCACGTAGGCCTGCATTTAGCTAGGGTTCTGCAGAGTTAGCTTCTCGTTCTAGTTCAAGTAGAGCACCAAGGCCTACGAGCTGTTTGAGAGGCGAGACTGAGGCGCAAAAGCACAAGTAGAAGTCTGTAAAGATACATTTGTAACATTTGTATACTTACAAGTAATTCTAAGCAAGATGGATTCAATAAGTGAAAATTTGCAAAAATTATAACCAACTTGTACGCGATTCTGTGAAGAAGAGACTTGGCATTACTCTTTGATCCTATGCAGATCATGCAGAATCTACGCTTTGAACCACAGCGCTGTGTAGCAACAGTGCATCAGTGCAGGGCTGATTTCATATTTGCCAACTAGTAAGATTTTATCAGATTCAGTAAGATTTTTTACGTTAAAAATAGCAAAATCAGATTTTCTGTCAGAGAAATCAGATTTTTAAAAAATATTTAGATATACCTTTCATGTGTATTTTCTGAAGATTTGACCAAAAGTAAGATTTTTAACTTCAGTTTGCATATAAAATAAGATTTTTGCAATCCACGAGTAAGATATTTCGTTTTGAAATGTTGGCAGGTATGTGATTTGTTCCTCGCGTGACGTCACAATTTCGTTCCTCATAATTTCGACGTCAGAGTGGGTTCTGGCGGTCAGAAAAGGGTCTCAAAACACCATCTCTCCATCATTCTAGAGGTGTTTTCACTTTCTGAAACTTAATTATTCATATTTCTATAGACTTAAGCTTTCCAGAAATGTATAATTCACTTCATTTATAAATATCAAGCTTTTTTCTCATGATGAGTACTTTTAAAAAATATATAATGTTGAATTATTTTTTAACAAAACTTTTAGAAGTTAAAAGCCATTGGCTTGTCTAATTTGTATTAGAGATGGGTACAACCAATATCATTAAACTGTCTCATGAAAACAAAAGCAAAAAACCTGCCATCAAAATTTCATGACTGTTTTGTTGATTGATTTTAATGAAACTTCTATTTATGTGACTGCTCTCTCCTTGTGAAAGTAGATGTGAAATGTGGTCCATTACTTCATGACCATTTCTTAGTGCCTTGTCTAGGCCCTGTGTTCTGTGATCTCCACAGTGGGGCTGAAATCAAAAGACTAGTATCCAGACAGCTTCTTTGTCCCGAGCTCATATATTCATCTGAGATCATGTGCAGATGGTTTGCTGTGGGCACCCTTTCATTGTCTCCCTCCATCCCAGCCCAAGTTCTTTGTTCTGAGCAGAGCCAAGTCAGACACGTTCTCCCTGATATTTGGATAAGAGAGGTGAAGGTAGCTGCTGTTAAGAGAGCACTCCTCAAATTTAGCCCTATGAAAATGGAACTTGTGAAGGATTTTGTTCCAAATTACTGCTTGCACAGATTCTGTATTGACCAGTACCAGCCGCAGAAATCACTTCACTCATTTTACTGGAAGGGAGATTCCATCATCATATTTTGTTGCTTGAATGAAAACAGAAAAATCAGAGTTAATAAATCAGTGAAAATATGGGGAAATGTCCTACACCTGAAATCAGATATAAATTGCAAAAGTTTAGAGAGTATGACGAATTGACAACCCTGCCTAATCAAGGTGTTGGGCTGCTCTGCTGTTGTTTTGTACCCAAACTTCCAGTAATTTTAATTTTCTAAAATATTTGGGCACAGACAGAACTTGTCTATTAGCAAAGACACACAAAAACATATTATTCATATAACAAGAACAGGTCTGAAGATTTTTTTTTTTTCTGGAGGAAAATTACAATTGATGAATTTTTGTGTATAAACCAAATAGAGAGATGCTCAACACCTAGATCACACAAAGTTGCCAATTTATCTTAACTGTAGTTGTCATACAAAGCAACATAATATCAGGATGAAATTTTTCTTTAGGTTCTGTATACCAGAACTTGTCAGAAGTGGATGTCAGGTACCAGGGAACCATTTCATGAAGGTCTCATGAGACACTTTTTACCCTTAATACAGCTTATGAGAGAATTGAAAGGAAATGGATTTTACTTCTCCTTGAAAGTCTCTCATAGCTACATATGAGCGATGTTGGTTATTTTGAGGTTTATGTAAAGACTTTTATGTGATGACTTCATGAGACAGACCCATGGTGTCTTTATGCACAATCTCTCTGTTTTCCAGAGAAAATATTAGTCTGGTTTTATAGATTAGATGAAGACATATGTATAAAACAAATTGATTTTAAAAATGTTGATAGATCTCAACTCAGACTCTTTGATCTCAGGGTGGTTTTCTTGTCTGTATTGGAACACATGAATCAACGTTTTCTTTTTTCAGTAACTCATGCCTTGGATTGTAAAATGTGATCAGTACCCCAAAATTATTTCCTTTAGACTTTAAGTGCAAAGCCAACTTAAGCAGTTGCTTCATCCTGGGGTTTTTATGAATTTGCCCAAAATTGCCTCTTTAGGGTAACATGGAACACCAAGGGATTGAGACAAAAGTGCATCATCTACAAACTGACCACTTTAGAAATGTCAAAGAATATCAGTCGATATATTTGTAAAGAAAAGTAACACTGTCAATTACTTTGTTCAAGCTTTATACAGGGTTATATATGTTTATGTACATCCACATTGGCAGATAGAGTTTACTTTTCCTGGCAAATCTAAGGATAAATATTAATGGTACCGTTTGTTTCCTCAAAAGTGAGGATTCTGCATACAAGCTATGTCACTGTCACATGCCATAGGGAATATTGAGACACCAATCAGAAGCCATGTTTGCCGCAATATAAAATTCTTTGATTTCAGCTGTTTATTTAATTTCTCTGATGGTATTATTAATCATTGTTGTAAATATGAACTAGAGAAGCACTCTGAGAGCCCAGACCTCTGCCAAGCAGCTCATTTCCACCATTGATCTTGTTCATCCATAGAGATCAGTGATTTCCACTCATACGTATGCATGGTGAAAATCACCCAATTTCCCAATATAGAAGCCTTTTGTTATGTCATCAACTTCCAGCTGCGTGCCACCTCGCCCTAGCAGAAACTAGAGTATGCACTTCAGTGCGCATATATGCAAACCTCAAAAAAAAAAAAAAATTAAAAAAAATGTGCAGCTTAAACTCTCAAGTTCATTGACCCTACCTACCAAAATATCAAAAATCCTTCATAAAATCCATAAAAAATTTCCAGATCACTACCAAAATTTAATCATCCATTCTTTGAGTCATTCTCAACCTTTCCTTTAAAGGGATCGGATAGTTTTGGTTGAGTCCTAACTTCAGGTTTGTAACATATTTTGGTGAGATAATAAGAAAACTCTTATGAAATGTGAAAGAGCATGTAATTCTAAGAAAAATTCAATGTTTATTTGATGAAAATTGATTTTGAAATGGCTGAGATATCCAAGACAGAGCGGTTCTAATAAAAGGTGGGACCCACCTTTTATTACTTCCGCTTTGTTTTACTTTGTTTTTGGATGTCTCAGCCATTCCAAAAACGATTTTCATCATATAAACTTTGAATTCCTTTTAGAATGGTAAGCTCTGTACTATTTCATG
Organism: Diadema setosum; assembly: GCF_964275005.1. Lineage (NCBI taxonomy): Eukaryota > Metazoa > Echinodermata > Echinoidea > Diadematoida > Diadematidae > Diadema > Diadema setosum. Next base: position 13,839,441 of record NC_092695.1, read on the forward strand.
AGTGGCTTCTTGGCACCTCACAAAAAGTTAAAAGCCCAATCCTTGGCTCCACCAATACAATACCATTCCTTCAAGTTTCATCCAAATCTGTCTGCAACTTTTTGAGTCATTATGCACACAGACAAACAAACACAAACCAATGCCAATGAAAACATAACCTTCTTCCTTGGTAATAATCATCAATTTAGCATGTTCAAATGTTTGCCAGTATTGTTCACATGGTTCCTTCCAAGCAATTTTTTTTTCATCACTGAACGCAAAACATTGACAATAGGTGTGGTCAGACTGGCAAAAGATCAAGAAGATTAAGTTCGCGATCGTCAAGATCTCGAAGTTTTGCCAGCGTGACCGCAGACTTCCTGCAAAACTTCTCACGAAACGTCTCGCGAAACTTCCCACTCCAACTAAGGATATTTCCCTCACCCCTGCCAAATTTCTCAATCTGTTTGCGGGCTGTGTCTCCGAAGCGTGAGGCCATTGTCATGTCTTGCACGTGTGCACCAATCTTACTGATCCAAAGATCAAGAAGTTTGGCTGCCAGTGTGACCGCACAACCAAAGATCGCAAAGACTTCGTGATGTTAAACTTCTTGATCTTTTTGCCAGTCTGACCGCGCCTAATGACAGCTGAAAACAGCATTGATTTTGCATTTTGTTTATTGTTCTCTGTCAGTATGACTGGTCTTCTACTAGGAATATGGTACTGTTTGTAGCTGTAGTGTATCTGTTGCATTAGCCGTACTGTTGTTGCATAACATTAACACAGTTTACTGCCAGGCGAATTTAGTTGTGCTGCTTGAGAATGTTCAGTCTGGTTGCAAGGTAGCAGGGTGTTTATGACATACAAGTGTACATCTCCCATTTCGAGTGTAAGGCTGCAGGAGTATTGAGTATTATGATTGCCATAACAACAGGGGAGTGCTGGAAGATCCCTCTCTAACTGTACAGTTGATATTTGCCTTCCTTTTCATTTGCAGGATGCAAAAATATGTGTCTTGAAAAAACAACAAGTGTACAAATGATACATGACGTTAATAGTGTAGTATATTCACAGTAAAATGCTCTAATTATGTCGAACAATTGATCCCTTCCATACTTGTTCATGTGTCAATGTGCTGATTGCATCAAATAGCAAGGTATATGAACTGCAAAGAAAGGCGGCGTTGCACAAGTGTATACCGTGAAATGAATTGTTTATTATGGACGAAGCTCGGTGCTTTCCGGCTCGTCAAAATGAAATAAAAATCAAATGGTACAAAAATTGACAAATCTATGTATCACGTAAACAATATTGCTGCTGGAAATATTATTCTACTAATTCACATTGTGGCAGACGTAAACGTAAGAGCATGGGGTTTAAATGGTTAAGTAGCACCTTAGGGAGGAGGGGGGGGGGGTGTGCAGATCGAGCTATCAAGTCCTTCAGTTCACGCACGTGAAGTTCACGAAGTTGTGGTGTCCCGGGGTCTTGCGCGCGGAAGAATGACGGGCAGGCGCGTCACCCTGTAGGACGAGGACGGCGAGTAGTTCTGGGGGCGGGGCTCCGAGACCCAACCAGTGACGAACGACGCCGACTGATGCCGAAAAATGACGAGTGTTTGGCGAGTGGCGTAATGCTGTCTGCTGAGTGCTGATAGAGTTGCGTGCTGAATAGCAGGTCGGGATCGATGCCTGCAGGATGTTGCATTATATAGCAAAACGGGCTGGACGTTTGTCGTGAGCCCAGCTCATCCAGTTCATGGAGGGGTGCATCAAGCTTGGGGGAATTGGGGCTTCTCCTGGCCTGTGCTACCAAAAGTTGCGCTGAAATGTGGCTTCTTCTGGCCTGTGCTGCCAGAAGTCACGCTGCCTGCAATTAGGTGGTTCTGCCAGCCATGCTAAAACCACTTGCAAATTAGGGCGTGTGCCTCAGCCTAAGTGCCTCCAAATCCCTATAACTACACACACATAGGAGCATGGGTTGCAGCTCCTCAATCTTACATCCTTCTGCAAGGAGCTCTTGGTATCATCTGCCTACTCTCACACACTCTCTCTCATAACTGGGCACTCGCATACTCACTTGCATACACAAACACAAAAGATTTTGCATCCTACCCAATTAAACCCACCTGTGTTAACTATGCTAAAATCCTGTGCTATGTGTTGTTGTATTGATAGACAGACTGGTGACTTATCCCGTTCCTTATAATAGTCCCTAGCTAATGTGTTCAAAATAAAACTAAGACGTGAGCATGCATGATCCAAATGCAAATGGGGGGGGGGGGTAGAACTGGTCGCATTATGACACCATGCATCCAGAACTTCATACCATGCATCCAGTAATTACTGGAAAGAAGTGATGTGTAAGCAAGTGTAATCATACTATAATTCGAGCAACGTTTGTCTGTCTGTCTGTCTGTTTGTTCCTCTACTCCTCCCAGGTCCTTGTTCCGATCTCCACCAAACTTAGTGGGTGGATGCAGGTTGACCGCGAAATTGCCCTTGAGGGGTTCATTTTTGGAAAGGTCAATGTCACTGGGGTCAAAGGTCAAATAACTTCTAATCTTCGTCAGCTGCAATAATCAGACACCCGATAGAGGGCGCTATGTAGGCCTACTTATATGGGGATTCCCCCAGAAATATCCTCAATGGGGATTTCCCAGGTGTAGGCCTACTTATGCTTCCAGCAAGTTTGGCCAAGATCGGACCAAGGAGTAGCGCAAAACAGTTATTTGACCTCTGTTGACCCAGTGACCTTGACCATTTCTGGGGGAATCCCCATAGAGGATTTCTGGCACTCCACGGGTACATTGACTAGTATCATAAATGATTATAGAATTGGTAGCATAATTATATGCATCGTATAATTGCGAATTACTGGATGCATGGCTAAAGTACTGGATGCATAATTTTCTAGCCAATAGGCGTCTCTTCCGGAGTGCACAAACGCTAGCTTAGTGCGCGAACCTTTGCTACAAGGTGCGCACTCTAACATGTTTACAGTGACCATCCTTTGTGAGGCAGCGTGCGGCCACTAAAAATCAACATGTAGCTCTCGATCAATGAGATTGCAGGATTTTTGCTCCCCATTCTATAATCATTTATGATACAACACTTGCCTACACATCACTTCTTTCCACTGTTTGTATTATTAAAAGCAACCTCTGTTTGTGTGTTGTTGTTTTTTATTTGCTTTTAACTCCTGTCTTTGTACTGCCATTCTGTTTTTCATTCTAGGTTCCAGGATTCAGTGTCCCATCACAAACCTCTTTGGAAGACAACACAGAGGAAGAAGATGAACCACCAACAAAAAAGAGAAAGACATCACCCACCTGAAAGTAATTTTACCGTATCCCTCTAATGTGTTGTGATGTATTGTAACTAGTTCCTCTTTCAAGGTATCAGCCTCAAATGGGGTCAATGCACTCTTCTTCCATCTCCTCTCTCATACTCCCTTTTGTTTCAAAACAGAAACCTTTGGAGCCAAACCCATATGCATGTAAAGGAGCCTTCGGTGTTCCTTGCCATGCAACCAACTCTTAACCCCCCCCCCCCAAAAAAAAAAAGAGTGGTTCCAAGTCCGTACTTTGAAATGACCATATCATAAAGAAATGCTGCAATATGATAAAGAAAAAGAAAAAGACATCAGTCTCTTCACAGTGTAGATTGATTGTCTTGCAAAGTTGATCTCTTAAAACAAGAAAACTGGGACACAACTCCTGGTTATGTGCAGGATTGAGTGATATAAGAATGTGTTTCTTCATGAAAAGTACTGATGTTTGTAAGTTGTAAGAAATAGTAGGAAATGATATGCAAATGATATTACATCTGCATGTTGGTGCTTTTAACATCTCACTATATTTTAGTACAGCACATGATAACCTTTGTGGTACTCTCCTGAATGTAGATATCCTGTGGAACATAGGAGCTTTGGTTAAAACAAAATACAAAAAATTTCCATTGGATACGAATGTCCGAACACTATAGTGCTCAATGAATGATTTCAGGTTGTTGGTAATGCTGGTGTTTGTATATACCGTGTTAAATTGAACACCAATAAAGTCAATCAAATTACTGCATATGATGCTAACCTGTAAAAGTGGACATTTTCGCAGTGTTGAAATTTTCACACATTTCGCACAACCAGAAACTAGCGTGAACATAAAAGCACGCAAATATTTTTGCTCACCGTACACGTATGTTTCAGCAGTTGATGTCTTGATTCCGCAGAATTAAAAGCACGCAAAACTCTTCTTGTCCTGCTGAGCATGAAAAATTAGTCACACGAAAATATCCACTTTTACAGAAGTCAGTACTAATTATCACACAATAATTAAATGTGATATGCACACTACTGTGATGTCTGCACGATCTTGTGTGATGTCAAATTCCAATGGACATTGTGTGTATGTGTGTGTTCTCGCAAATGGCTTCAATTGTGTATATTACAGTGTTTCACTCAAGGCAACCGGGGATACATTTCACACCAGGCATATGCCCGTTTGTACAGAGTATTTAAAAACGAATACAAAATGCTGTCTTAAGGCCCTAGGGATACTGTAAAACGAGGATTACAGGAATGTTCGTGTGAATTTTAATTTTCACGAATTTCGCAAGCGCCAAGATTAGCGAATTTACATAAAATGTACGCAAAATTTCTTGCCAACACTACATGCATTGAACAACAGTGGCAATTCGCAAAAATTTCATGTCGCGAAAAAGGCCGTTGTCTCCAATTCGCGAAAATTTCGTGCTGAGAATGTATCATGTTTTACAGTACCCTAGAGGTAAATGCACCTGCCAATTCTGCATTTTTAGGACCTGTATGTAGGTGAAAAGTTTTCAAAATATTCAAAGAAAGAAATTTGAAAATGTTTACATGTATCCTCAATTGTTGTGACTGTGCCTATACTCTACATGATGCAAAATTTTTTATGCCTTTGTAGACTGAATTTAAGTATTATTGTTTTTATGGTTTTCAATTTCAATAAGTCAATTTATTTGGGAGAAAGAATTTTTTTTTTTTTTTAACAATAATGGAATATGCCCAGTTACCTTGAGCAAACTATCGTATCACCAACTGAAGCATCTTATGAGAATGTGTGTGTGTGTACTCTTTAAAGGCTTCAATTGATGTAATTGTGTTTCACTCCAGGCACCTGGGGAGACATTTTTCAATGTTTTCCTTTGTTGTTGTTTGATTAGATTCAATAAAGTGATGATGATTACTAGAGACATGTCCCCTGTGGAATTTTCTTGTCCATTTACAATCAAATTGAGATTCGAATACATGAACTAGTTTTCAAACACTGGTGTTTGAACCAGGTAATACAGTGAATGGGTACTGAGCCTCCATTTGTGGGAGAAATTAAACAATGCATGGCAGAGAACTTGGGGATACCATATTTTTTGTCCAAACCTAGCAATTTCCACTTATTGTTTGTCCAAAGATGACCTTCTTTTTTTTTAATCCTTTTATTAACAGACATACTGGGTTTGTAAAGTTTGCCCAGACTACCTATTGTCCAAAAGAGCCATGAATTTCTCTTTCTCTGAATTCGTATGATACTCTGCAGTTTGCTGAAATTACTAAAGCTTATCAAAACTCACCAATAAATTTGATATTGCATATAAAGTTGCCATACGACTGTTGCTGTAATTTGCAAAGTACATGTATACATTCTGTTCGAGGCTCTCGTACTGTTACTGTTTATCTATGAGCAGATGATATTAAACTTGTAACTGCAGAGAAATACTGCAGTTTCAATGTGGGGAAAGAAAATTACAGTTCACTTTAAAGCTCATGAGCTGATCATCTCCCTTTCACTTTGTGAAATAGTTTTCGGCATATTGTTATGGCATCATGTAAACACAAGATGGCTTGTTTGTCCTTTTTGTGATTGTTTTTCTCTCCTTTTTTTCTTTGTCTGTTGTTTTCTTAAGTTCGTGGAAGGTGTTAACTATTCACTCACAAGTGGAGTGAGAGTGCCTAGCACCAGCAATCAATTACCATCACTAATGAATAAATGGTAATTATCTGTCATAATAGCTCAAAAGATGGTCAATAGAGGTTACTGTAATTAAGACCCCGTTTACAGTGCGGGGCCGTGCTCGGCCGCGGCTCGGCCGCGGCCGAGTCCGGCCTCAATTGCGCGGCCGAGCCTCGCAATTTTGTCCGTTTACACTGCTGGGCTCGGCCGCGCTTTTGATTCAAACCTTTCAATATTTTGTCGTAGTGGCGCTCTGCTTGTAAAAAAACGCAATTTGGTATTGTCTGGTTTTCAGACCCTTTGCCAAATGAATTCCGTGGCGACGAAGTCGCCGTTCGGGCAAAGGCCTTTGCCGAAGAAAAAAAAAATCCTTTGCAGGACAAAACCACCTTAAACTATACTAGTTTTCGACGTTTAGGGGGTTAATATCCTGAATAGCGAAAGATACAGGCAGAGGGTTTGGAAGCCAGACTAAAATTGGCCGCGCAATTGGCCGCGCATTTGGCCCAGTTTGCGTTTACACCAAGAAGAGGCAGGGCTCGGCCGCGGCCGAGACCACCTCCAGAGCGAGGCCAAATGCGAGGCCAATTTTGGCCTCGCATTTGGCCTTTTGCGCGTTTACCCTGAAGCGGGGCTGGGCTCGGCCGCGGCCGAGCCGCGGCCGAGCCTCGCACTGTAAACGGGGTCTTAGACTCATTAAACAGTGAAAAAGTGTGCAGTCAAAACATACTGTTCTGTGTTCTCATAGCTTTGTTACTCGAATGTCTGTGAGTTTTCTTATCTATGCAGTACTGGACACATATGAAACAAGGGTCATATTCACTGTGGGTAGTGCTTTGTGGTTATTTTGTAAGGAGATGAGCAGATGATGCTTATGATCAGATTATTCTGCTCACTCAAGTAGTATTTTTTTTTTTTTTTAATGGACCAAAACTCACTATGGAAGAAAGACAACAATAAAAACCACAGACGATGTGCATGGATTACAAGCCTGGATTTATGTCAATTTTATATCAGTTGGTGGTGTGGAGTCTTCTTGTGTCGTGATATACAAGGTGTGATTTTGGTGCCGATAAAGAATTTACCTTGGAACAAAGAATGCTCGATTTACTTTTTTCCCTGGTCAATTGATATTAATTAATTGACATTCTTCCAACAGACACACTTGTCTAATCAATTTTTTTCACTGTAGATCTTATGTTGTTTTTGTAATGCAAGGAAGCTATGATTGTAGTGGTGGAAGGCTCAAAGTCTGGCGAATGTTGATCATGTAATATACAGTCAACCTTGTGTAAGTCGACCTCGCATAGGTCAAATAGTTGCCCAAGTCAAAGGTCTTTTGAAGTCCTCTTTCTTTTTACGTTATGATTTTTTCAGTCAAAATTGATTTGACTTATGCACGGTTGATTGTATGATGTTATGTGCTCTGGAAGATATTGATGTCTTCCTTGACTTCCTTGTGTAAAAAGGCATCCTGCCCACTGAATGTCACCAATGCGGGATGGATTCACACATACACCATACAAACACTTTTATTACAGGCACACATACAATCAAATGGCTCCATTTACTTATGATGAAATCGGCTTGAATCAGGTCTCGTCCTGGGTTTGCATCTTTAAAATAAAGACATAAACTGAATGGTTTTTAGTCATGGAATGTTTTTCAGGGACATGATGGGTAATGTGTACATGCACACACACACACACACACACACACACACACACACACACACACACAAACACACACACACACACACACACACACACACATTTTTGGGGTTTCTTTACTGTTTTTCTCACTCACTCACTCACACACAAATGGATACATTTTCACACAGGCAAAGCCATTCATACATGCTGCCAGTGCAAATAAAACAGTAAACACTTAAATATGCGTACTAAATGCACCGCATACAAGACAGTCAATATGTAATCCACATCAAAGTGTGATTAGAAGACACAGGAAGGATTTTACAGACTCAAATGTACATTTTCCTTAACTTTATTTGACCTGCAGGCATGGACCAGAATGCACAGGTGGAAGGTAGTGCCATTTCTTGGGTCCTTAGAGCATACAACATTTCTTTTTGAACCTCAAGAGATTACAACAGAAGTCACCATACAAAAGGAGTGCTTGTTTTTTACAAGATTTTTTTCCCTCGAATGTTGCTAATACTTTGATCCGTAAACCATGATACAACATACAACGAAGACATTACACACTACACATATATGGTGCCCATTATTGTACTTGCTGTTCGCCATGACCAAATGTTACTCACAAATGCCGATTGAGTGAGAAATTAGCTGACATGAATGCTCTATTGTTCCTTCTTGTTTTATTTCTTGTGAAAAAACATTACTATATTTTTCCTTTCTGTATCATCTGGCTCTTATTGGGGGTTGTGGTATGGTAGAAATGTGTCCTGCCTTTGTGCTTCAGGTACATGAGTGTTTATTGCACCAAAAATCACAGAGACTTGTCATGCTAGGGGTGATCCATGCCTTGAGGACTGTACCATTACTTCATGGAAACCAGCATCTCTGTCCTTGTCAAGATGCACGGTTGTATCCATGCTATCGCTGCAATAATAAATTAAGCAAAAGGCACTGCTAGCAGTAAAACGCACCCCTACATTTTTATGTCAGGTTACGCTTGCCTAAAAGAATGTAAACCATACACCAATCCTCGAGTACCCCTATGGAAGTTTGGGTTTTTGTACACGTTACAGCCAATAGTAGCAGCTGACATCACCCTTGACAATAAGTTATTACAGATAATTCTTGTTCAATCATCAAAATGTACTGTTCATCAAAGTTCACTCTGGGCTTTGATCTTTTGATTCAAGCCTTCCACTTGGTGGAACTTTCACACAATACAAATAGATACATCCATTGCTTCATGTTTATACAAGTACATTTACAGATAGGTTGGTTATTAGCTGGCAAAGTCCCATTCATTTCCTCCTTTGTATGGTTTTGTTCAACAAAAAAAGATTCACACACATTTTTACCTTTCGCCAATGTAGTTACTGATGTTATCATACGAAAGACTTGTTCTTTGGTGCATGTTTGGAACTCTTGAAACCAAAGCCAAACATACCACTGAGCTAAGCCAGCCAAGAACTTCCCGGAAATTAAACAAGAAAAATCATGCTTTTTTTTTTGTTATTCTTTCCTGTACGCATGAATCTATCCTCACTCAATATACAGAAACTGCTTTGTCTTCGATAATATCTATTTAAATCAGAAAATATAAAAAATGAATTTGCTAACTAGTAGAACAATGTACAGATGGGATAGGTGAAGAGGCCATGTTGTCCCTCGGAAAGTGATGACAAGACAACAGCATCAGCCCTGCTTCTCCTGCTCAATGGCTGGGGAAGAAAAAACAAAAACAAAGGGGAAAGAAAAATCAGCCATTAATATCTATTATGGGGCCCCAAAGAGAGTACCAGTGCATTAACTTTTCTTGGATACAAGAACAGTACAGTATGAGCTGAGAGTTTCACATATGAATGTTTTTACAAATTGCTACTTGTCAGACATTTCATGTGTTTTTGCAGTTGCAGGGGTCTTGTAGTCACTATTTCACCACTCGTGAAATACATAGGTAATACCTTATAATCTGAATTAATAACAAGCGACAATACTGGTACTTATTGTTTTTACTCCATGCTTCATCTACATAAACAAGGACAGCCAACCTCACTTTCATTAACCCCGTGCAAGTCAAAAAATTGGCTACATCAAGAGAAAATATACCACTTACGAATATGAACATGTTGATTCCATTGTGCATGTTAAAATTCACGTGAGTAGAAGCATTTTATCTGATCCATTTTAATTCAACCGAGGTGAGGTTGACTGGCGTGTGTTTTGCATTCAAAGTTCTGGATGATGTACTTCATTGTACTGTAAAATTTCAGCTCGTACAGTATTCAGTATAGAAAACAAGAATTCATTACCAAATTTATACCCCCATTTGTGTTAAAATGTCCTTCAAAAGCAAAGGGAAACTTCCTTGGAATAATATTTATAATTTCCCGACATTCCTGCAAAAATGGGGGAGGGGGGGGGGTGGGTCTTGCCACTGTCAGTACCCTGGTTACATATACACATATTTACAAAAAGCTTGAACTAGACAGCATTGGGCCTACTAAATTCAATGGAATATGATCCTACACCTTTTTAACCTAATTGAATGTGATTATTCTTTTAAATCAATCAAGTGAGTGCATGTACAATATACTTTGTTGATTCTCTTGGATATTTTCTAAAATGCACAGATACAGTGTATGTGATTCGAGATAATAAGAAGTGTGAAATATGCAGCTTGATAAGGTTTCCATTTAATGCATATTCAAAAGTATTTCTTTCTTCCCCAACTATGGATGAAACTACATGAAATAAAGAGATCATTCAAATTTCATAGGGTAATATTAAAAAGAAAAAGACTTACTCTCTTTTGTTGGTAAGGGGTTCTTCTCTTGGGTCTCGGTTTTCTTTAGCTTTGACTTGTCGAAGGTTGTAACTTCTGTAACGTCTGGCTTGTCACCCATGTTGCTGGAAGTTGGTTATTCTACATAATATGAAACATGTAATGGCAAGCTGTGACTTAATTCATGCACCACTCATATAAGAAGCATTGTATAATTCCAAGCACTTTATAGAAAAAACAGTGTTCTCAGCATTTAATTTTTCAAAACGGCAAAATCAAATCAATCCTTTCTACTTTGCACAAAACAAATCTGCCAAAGACATTTCTACTCATAAGCCTTTGACATTTCTTTTCATCATCGTATGATGCAAGGTAAAGCTTTCCAATATGCTCTTAGTATGTCCTGGTCTTCCCAGGCCTCAAAATGTGCTGAAGAGGAGCTGCCTTTCATTGTGCAAGCAGACACATACGTCAGTGTTACTGTAATTGTCCACACAATACTTCGGGAACACAGAATGCATCAGTTATTTCTGGTACATGTATCCACGATTGAATGAATCAGAGCAGGGATCTGCTCTTCTATTGATGCTTTTAAAAATAAGGTGAAGACCTACCTTTCAATTTAAATTGACAATTGTTTAACTGTATGTATATATGTACATATATTGTTTGTTTATTTGTTCTTATATCTTCTGTGATACTCTGTTGTAATGTGATACATATGTACTCTGTTGTACAGCGCCACGAGTATCTTTTTAGGTAGAACGAGCACTTTATAAGTGTCTCTCTATTATTATCATTATCATTATTATCATTATCATTATCATTATCATTATCATTATCATTATTATCATTATCATTATCATTATCATAATCATTATTATTATTATTTTGTATCCCTTTACATATACAGCTGAACACAATTCTGTACCAGCATCTAGTGAAAACATTTCTGCAAAGGTCCTCAAAAAAAGGCTCTAAAAGCCAAAGCTCAAGATATTTGACAAATTTTGGACAACACATGCATGAAGTGTATCTACAATGTACAATGCATATTGGAAAAAAAAAAACACAGTGGTACACTGTATGGGCAATTCATCAGTAACTGGATCAGATAAAGCTCTTTCATAATGTGATCAGAACTTCAGTGACAGGGCAGCATACATGAATACAGTGAAACCCCATTATAACGATGTCACTTAAGAACGAGGAGCTACTTTTAACAAGGAGATATGTCAATCCCATTTTCCTTTGCATGTAAACCTAAAGCAGAACGGCTCGAGTTTAACAAACTTGGTTAGAGCAAGGACATTTTCAAAAGCACCATGTTAAAGAAAAACATGAGCAATCTGATGATTTACAAAGTTCCATTTCTTGACCTGCCACTTTAAAACACAAAACAGAAAGAACTAGTACATGTACTATCCATTCATTCTCTTTCCCATTCTGCAGCTGTACTGAACGCACATTATTATTCAATACATGAGGAAGATGAGATAGGTGTACAAGGATCAGGAATTCAACCCGTCAACCTTTCAAGATCGCATGTTGCAAAGAGATTTTCAGAAGAGAAATAGCCATGGCCTTTTTTCTCTCTTTCATATCAATTCACAAATGATTAAATGATTCTTTTCATTCTTTCTAAGTGTATACCAATGATCCACATGTATACTATAATAATGTGAAAACTGGTCAAAAGTTTGGTTAATGGGTGTATGACTTGATGCTTATGTTTTTCTTTGTTGTTTAATGCATACAGTTATTGCAAGAAACGGGTTTCAATAACAGTACAGTCGGGCCTGTCTATAAAGACTGCTCAAGGGAGACGTAAAGTGATCTTTATAGAAGGGTGGTCTTTAGACAGGTTCTACAGAGGCGACCAGTCAAATCAATCTATTGAACCCCATTTTGAACCCCCCACGACCAGCACTGTTTAATCATACGTATATGTGAGCCTTGTTTTTTATTCTAATGACAGAGTATACAAATTTATTGAATCACGAATAAGTGACCACCACCTTCTTACATTCTTTTTCCTTGAAAACCAATTGATAACTATTCAGGTTTTTTATTCATGAAATTCTATGTATTTTCAAAATTTTCTCATTAAAAATAAGGAAACCATTTTTTAAAGAGTAAACAAAAAATAATTTCACATTTTTTGGTGCAAAAATCTATTTTGGTGTACAAGTGTAACATTTGTTAACGAGCCTGCCACATATCAAACCTTGAAGTGTTACATGTGAAAATGGCATATCGATCGACCAGCTTGCAGCATCATCCAGCTCATATTGTTACAAATAACATGAATACCTAGTGTAAGAAACATCCCCTCTAGGTTCTTTTCATTCTGAAGTGTGTGGATCTACAGCGTGTTCAGACGCAAACAAAAATTTATACAAGAATGGTATAGCTATACTAAAACAGTAAAGCTAGACGATGGATTTACATGTCTGAACGCTGACTAACGAAACAATCTATAACGAAACAACGTATAGCAAAACGTCGGTCAGAGCATCGTTAAGAATTAGAACTCGATAACGAATCAGCATTCCATCGTGTCCATTGTGCATCTGAACGTATGGCGACCATAGAACGGCATAACTGGGCAGGGCTTAATGGGAGCGCGCACAAAAGGTGACCCTATACCTGTCACTCATGACCATAACAGCATGCGCAGTGAGAAACTGCATGATGTTTTCCGGAATGGTCGGAATTAGCATCTGCACGGTCTGTCAGCTATACGATGATTCTTTATTTGTAGTTTCTTTATCAAGGTTTGGTATAAACTGGCTTGCATCTAAACGGGGTTTTGTGACAATTCATTCTTGAATAGATGTTTTCTTAGGCTTAGCTTAAGATTTGGTAGTCAAGGTAACTGGGTTTGAAGCAACCATTAGTGGATTGCCACGTTTGTGTTTGGGTATCGTGATTTCGCAGTGGAACAACGGTGTTTCAGGCCTGCACACAAAGTGAATGACAGTTCACAGCTCCGCCGATGGGGCAGGTGGTCATTGTAGCAATGTTATCCCTTACAATGGGTGACAAAATTGGCGGTCGCTGGTCACATAAGCTAGGTGGTCACTATACATACGCAGGTATTTTAGTACATGTACATTAATTGGCTGCGGGGGAATTATAGTGTGGTTATTACAGATGGGTGGCCGTTGAAAACAGGTGGTCATTAAGACAGGTTTGACTGTATCAGCAGTCCAACAGAATTTCACTGTCCACTGAAAGACATGCATGTACTAGCACACCTTCTGGTATAACCAACGCTTACAAGCACACAGAAATTCTTTCACAACAGGTTCTTGTAAATTCCAAACACATACCTATCCATCAGAATAAATATTGGTAAATGGATTAAATTTACATCCTCATTTACAAAATAAGACTTCTTCATTTAAAAAAGGGGGAAATTTTCATAATGAAACGGAAGAATTGGAAGGTATGAAAATTTAACATTTGGGGAATATACACTGGAAGGTGGTTTACTCAATAGCACCACTGAGAATATGAAAAAGAGACAATCTCCTGCAGTCCTTGGTAATGCATGCAGAATTTCACCCTCAAAGCATCAGATTCTCTCATAAATCTGTGTCTATCATATCATGTCTTCACTGAAGTGTAATTTGCTGGTTAGAGGTGAACATGTTTGCTGTCTTTAAAATGATGATGATGGAGGTATTACAATCATATTCCCTTTAATCCTGTATTCCTATCAACAGAAAGTATAAAGGAAAGTACAATAAATGCAGAACTATTCAATTTGCTGGTGCTTGGCATGGTGAAGACATAAATTATTTGAACTTTCTGAAGTTTTAAACAAAACCAGAGAACAAGACTTCATTTGTGGAGCTAGAGCTGCCTTCACAACCTAAGCTCTTTTAACTTCCACCAGAGGCCAGTGTTATCACTTGACAGGTAGCACCTGGGTAACTACAGAAGCACTCTGACAGCCACCGCAGACCTCTGCCAAGCAGCTCATTTCCACCACTGATCTTGTTCTTCCGTAGAGATCAGTGTTTTCTACCCATGATACGTATGCATGCTGAAAATCGCCCGATTTCAAAATGCTGATTCTGCCTTCACAAATTGAGCATAAACATACCCTTTATCTTGCAAAATAATTCGAAGTTATCAAAATTTCTTGCATGAAAAGAAAAATATGAATTACATGACATCATCAGATTTCAAATCAAGTTCAAAAATCTTTTCTCTGATAAAAATATCAAAAATTGCATGGCCAATTGCCCCATCACAAATTAAATGGATCACCTAATTTGCTAGTTATGACAAATTTCTAAGTGTAGTGTTAACCTGATAATTTTTTGAACTTCATAGTCCACAAAATAACTAATCTCCTAATCAAATATACTCCACTGGCTCCAGCATACCTCTGCTATAGTGTGAATCCTTACAAATAGCTAATGAATACAAAGAACTTCAAACATGTTATGAGCTTATTCTAGTATCAGAAACAGATGCAAATGAATCTTTAAATTTTTGAATTTGTTGGCCATTTGTTGGCTTGATATGCTCTAGCATGATGCGGCCTTTATGTTTGTTATGCAGCCACATGCTGCAGCAAATTTTGCTGTCCTCTGACAAAAGGTTAGAGTCTCAAAAAAAAAATGAAAAGGTGAATAGTTCATTTAACGGGGAAGGCTAGTAACTGAACAGTGGGAATCAGTGGGAATGCTGGAGGATGATTGTTCCAATCATTGTGGGATTCATTTAGAGTACATTATATATTGTTGTGTGAAAATTATTTGCTTCAGAATGGTCTCATATTCAAGTATTCAATTATGTGCAGTTTAATGTTTCCAGGTTAGCGTGCCTGGTCATGACGGGGCATTAATCTGCACATTACTTGAATATTAGACCGTTCTGAAGCAAATAATTTTCACACAACAGTAGATATATAATGTACTCTTAGTGTACACCTAATCAGCAGTGTAGGCTACAGGTCATGCATTTTATTGTAAAATTCATAGCAATTTTTGTAAGGAGCATCATAGGTAAATTACATGAGTTACAATCGTGTTTGAAATCACTTTTTTTTCCCTTGTCTTTATTGCCTGAAGGCGTCTGGGATAATAGAGAAGTCTGGATTTAAGAGAAGTCCAGATAAGAGAGGGCTGTATAATTGAGGTCGGACTTTCTATGCAAAGCTTTAATTAAATTCTTATTCCAAGTGTATATCAAGTTCATTGGCAGTGTAGCCAGCCAAACTGCTGGTGGAGATTGCATTTCTCAGTCATCTGCATCCACCACTAACCCATTGGATACTCCATTAACCCAGACAGCTTGAAAATCAATGTGTCAAGGCTACTAGAGTTGGCCTTTTCATTCTGTAAGACTAGAGAGACAAATCAATAGCAAAAGTCTAAATACAAAAATGTGCCAAATACAGCTGTAAATAATTGAGGTGTGAGTCATCCATCAATGGCAGGATGTCTCCCTCTTTGTGACTTGCTCTTTCTTTCTCTGTTTACCTCCACTTTTCCTTTCTATCACTATCCCCTCCCTCTTCCCTCGATCAACACTCAGCCCTCCCACTTTTTAAAGAGATTCTCTGTATGAAGCAGTCAGTAGGTAATACATAGGGTTATGACATGAAATGCTCCAAGTTCAGCATTTTCAACAGTGACTTTATGGATGGGTGTTTCAATTTTCATCTTGCATTAGCCCGCCCAGACGCCGTGCGAAGCACACTTGTGTACAGCGTCAGGGCTGTGTATGGTTAATTTTGCATATAAAATGTATGTCATTTGGGAGAGTTCCACATTATATTTTGTAAGCTTTCTTTTTAAAGATTATATCAGATTCTTGCACATGTGACATCTAATCTGGAGTAGTCTTCTCATTCAGCAATGACTGCACAAAAACTTTAAAAATTAATATTAATAACTTTTGAATGGACTGTCTGATTTTCCTCACATCTTTCACCGACATATTCTAATGATATTGCTGCATTCACTTCATTCACATGTATACTAAGGTGAATTTATTCTTTAAATACAGATAAAAATATACTGGCCAATCACTTAAAGGGACATTCCAGACGATTTTCATAATTTCACATCATGTAGTACATAATCCAAAACTCCATGTATAGATTTGTGGAATTCATTGCGGTTCTTGAGCAGAGAATCAATAGTTTGAAAAGCCTTAAACAAATCACACTGAACAAGCATGATGACATAGGAGCCTCACATATTTCAGAAATGTAGCAGTGTCATTCCATTACAATACCGCTTGCTTGCGAGTTCACCAGTGTATAATCTATGCATGCCTTCTTCTTTTGTTCTGCTTCCTTGAGCCCCAACTCGTGCATTTTTATGGTGACTGCCATGTCATCATCCTTGTTCATTGCAATATGTTCTAAATTTTGAAAATATTCTTATTCTTCATCCCAATTATCACAAATTCTGAAACTCTGTCCTCAGTATAACTAATTTATAGTTGTTAAAATGTACAAATCTGAAATCATCTGGCTTTAATCCAAAAGATTTCACATTCGCCTGGCAAACAAACTTATGCACAAATGTGTGCAAGGTGGTTAAATTCAGTACTTATACTCCTTTTCTGTCCTTGGGTATTGATAACAAGATATGAAGAAACACCGAAAGGATTTATACAATATCATAATACCAATAAGTTCCATACAGGATTTCAATATTTCCTCTGAAATACAGCTCAAAATTGTTAACATCAAATAGCTGCGGCTTATATTGGAGCATGGAACATAAAAGCCAGTGGAATGCTTGGCATTCAACTGTCGTGTGCTAGAACCTACACATAAATTTGCACGAACTGGGAAGACATTCCACTCCTTTTCTAACACATCCATGTACACAACATTTTCATTTCATATTTTCATGCACACTCTACCTCATATTCAGCTATGCGTCATTTTGGGAGATTCAGTTCCATAAGGCTGCTTTCACATAGAAGTATACTATTCGGGTATTCGGGCTCGTTTTTCGAGGGCACGCGAATAGCTTGAATCGAACGATAGGATTTCCTCACACCGGTTCACATAAGAGGGCACTATTCGAAAGTACCGAATACCTGCGAAAAGTATAGCAAAGTGGGAATCGAGCTTGTTCGATTTTCTTGCAGCGTATACCGTCTCTCGTTTATGAAATAATGACACTTTTGGTCTGGATTTGCCCGTTAGCAAATATAAGCATGTAGACCGACATTCTGATGCAGTTTAGAAATTGTTAATAAGATTTGCTGCGATGTAGGAGGAAGAAATCCTCACTGCATGGGACGGTGAGTTGACGGTGCGGGTGATGGTGTATTCGGTGCTCGAATAGCGAATAGCGAATAGCGAATACCGAATACCGAATACCGAATACTTCTATGTGAAAGCAGCCTAATATAACTGCAGATTTGATGTTGGAAGTATGGATATTTATTTAGGGCATTAATTCTGTTCATACATTTCATCTTTCCAAAGCACTGAAAAAGCAGGAATCTTTCACTATAACACAGTGAAATACCTTATTGATAAATAAATTGACTTAACAGATGGGTTTCTCTTACTTTTAGCAAGATAATTTACAGGATTTAACTTATTAATTTATATTTGTTGGGAACAAGCATTAATGTATAATTATGTAGAAGGGAATATATTCTATCCAATCCACTAGTTCCACGGATTTAGAAGAAAACTCTAACTTTAAAAAAAAAAAAATTAAAAAACAAAAATATCTCCTGGAGAATTTGAAAATTTAGCTCTTCCAGGATATGGAAAACATGACAGAGTGTTTTTACCATATCTTAATAGAGAAAATTACTACTGTATTAATTCCATGGCTTACTATGCACTATCTCTGACAAATGCACTTCTCACATTTCACACATTTTTGCACATATAATTACAATGTATTTCAAAATTTACCAATTTTAACTGATTAAAATGAAAGTCTAGAAGTTGCAAAAACATAGTGTATCTACATGAAGGGGAATGTATGTACATACTGCCGTAGCTTCTGACCACATCAGCATTGAGAATTACAGGTTTCTGGGACAAACACAGTAAATTACTAGGAGGGGATCCGTAAAGCCAGATGCAGTCTCAGGGGAACATATCCCCGCCAACCAGATACAGGCCAATCTTACGGTCAAGGCTTTCTATAGCTCAGTTGGTAGAGCACTGGGCTAGCATCTAGAGGTCTCCAATTAGAAACCCGATAGCTCGATAGAATCCCATTTACTTTGCTCACTTTTCCACTAATTCTGAGATTATTGGTCATGCTATCTAAATAGCCTAAATAAGCATGCGCAAACATATAAAATCTCACCAGAACTCAGATCAGAGCAGTGACTGTGACTAGAAAAAGTAGGGTGGGGTGGGGCTATACACAGGACCCTGAGGAAATATTTGCCTTGCATGCCAAAAATTGATAACCACAATATCACCTTCACTCACACTGCAAGCAACCAGATAAATCACTAGCAAATAAATAAGGTGGATTTCCTAATTCAGTTCAAGATATCACATATAAGAAAAGATGACTTCTGAGAAAGAAAGCCCGCATGCAGCTTCCAGACCCGCAAATGAAATGCATTAAAATCAAATAGTTCCTGGTTCGCTCACTTCCGCGTGCATTTGCACGGACAGCGTAGCCGAATACTGGGCGTGGTCCGGGCCCTCGATCTCATTGGAAGAGGAAGTGGTCCGCATGAAAATGCTCGAACACAGACTAACAGGTGCAGGCTTCAGCTCTGAGGAAGGGCAGTGAACACTGGACTAAATCTTTTCCCTTTTTCCTCCTACGTTCCCACGAACAAATATTTCAATTCCATGGCAGATACTGCCTATGTAGCGAGTAGCGAACATGTCAATGTACAAATCTTCCAAATGAACATATTGCAAGTTTGCAGTATGTTACATACACCAGTGCCGTGCACACACTAGTAAATGTAAATTTACATCCCTTTTCGAAATCATTGACATTGTACTTTAAAAAAGAATAATGCGAGATGCCCGTTAAATTTAGATGGGGGAAAGGATTACCAAAGAAATCCTATTCCGATACAGAGACGGTAAATGCACAAACATGTGCATAGTGTGTACCAACAAGAGTGGTTACAAGAGATACTCTTTATATCTTACCTGCCTGCGCAAGGAGAAAAATTGTACGAGGGGTCACGGTGTGTCCGCTAATCTGCTGGTGTGCCACAACAACTGCTACAGAGGTAGAAACTGCCACGGTTTTTATGCGTCGTGATATGTGTTGAGTAAACGGGAGAGAAACCTGACTGGAGTCGCTCCACCCCTTTATGAATAAATATGATTCCGTAATTACTTTGCCACACACCACCGAGTTTGGAGAGACAGACCACACCCCTTTATTCCATATCATAATGATAGATGGCGCCCTTCAAGAATGGCGTACACCTTACTCCTGATCCGAGCAGAAGAATTTTTTATATATGTGCATCTATTACGGCAATATCATTAATATTAAATTCGCATATAAAATCTTTACTATAATGTTGTCTGCTTGAGACTATTTGTGAATAGACTTTCAAGACTGGATTCTACATCATTTTCTAGTCATCTTTTTTTTCCTGTATTTTGTTTTAACTTTTTTCTGTGTGTGTGTGTGTGTGCATATTTTCGTTTTAATATGTACATGCCATGTCGGACTTTCATACAATAATAACTTGTTTTACCTTAATCACAATGCTCGTGGGTTTGTGGTTTTGTCGGTCTTGCCAAGTCATTATAGTCATGTTAAATGTTTAATACATTGCATCCGTGATGTGACATTGTAATTTGATCCAAAGTTAGGTCATTATTCATAAGGTTTATGTTCTTACACTATCGTATATTGTGTAAAGCATAATTAGATGTGGCAGTGGTTTCTATATTTGCTAAATGAATGATTATGTCGTTCTCTTAGTTTTGAAGAGCATAATATGTTTAGTGAGATGACGGTAGGCCAAGTTAACAAGAACGCATGAAAACCATTTACCAATCTATCAGTGCAACTGTTTATCTTCCTTTAAACACATTACGAAAAGACATGACATTGTGTTTGCTGAACTTCTTTTCTTTAATAAAAGAAAGACTACTTTTATCCCCATAATTATGTTAGGGACAAATAATCCAAATGATGAATCGGAGTTTTTGTTTTATGATTTGTGATGGTCCATCATTATTCTCAGCTCAATTTCAAAACAACTGCTATTCTAGGTTCGAATCCTCTGGACAATCTGTTTTACCCACCATGTTCCTAATTAGTGTGTACAGTAATTAGGTGCCTGACAGGTGATCTTCGATAATGACCAGACTAAAGACGCTACTTACCTGTGGTAGATGAGATCGCAAGAAGTAGTTTAATATAATATTGCATTACTTCTATCATGGGCAGTAAAATGACAATGGTAATGATGGTGATAAACCATAGAGCTATCCAATAACAACAATATTCATATTGAAAATGACAATGATAATGACAAGTATATTGTTGCTATTAATCATAATCATTATTATCATGAATATTACATGTACTACCATTTTTGGAGTTGAAATCATCTTTGATGCTCATCAAACCCCGACATGAATTACAAAAGCAAATGTTGATAATGGGACATAAGTTCAACGATATAGGCCCTTTATGTGTATGTTGTAAAAATTAAGTAGCAGGTAGTACATGAGTTTAACACATTTGAAATGACTCTCCCGTTTCTGGGATATGGAAAAAGTTACATAGGGGAGGCTATTTGCCTTGAAGTCTCAGGGACAAGTCAATGACATGTGTTCTTTTCTTTAATAATAGATCTTTGAATTTCTGTGTTTCTTTCTTTTTCCTCTCTCCCTCTCTCTCTCTCTCTCTCCCTCTCTTTCTCTCTTTCTCTCATTGTATTAGTGTGACATGAAGATTTGTTGGAGGCAGAGTTCCCGTCAAGAGAGGGCGGCATAGCTGGAATGCTTGCAGGTGAGAGTGTGTTAGTGGAGATGCAGTGCACTCGAGGGTGCCAGGGTATCACAGTGTGTATACCCGAGAGTATAAGCTGTGTCTCCACTCATGTCAAGAAGTTAGACCTGTGAATAATTTGTTTTATAAAATGAATCTTTAAACTATATTTCATTTACCCTTATCGGTAAATACCAGTCAGCTACATGCAGAACTTGCTCAAAAATTCGGTGCCCGATGAAATGTTCAAAGCACACTGAACAGGAACTTAGAAATTGTTTAAAGTATACTAAACAAGACTTAGTGATTCAGTGTGCACTTTTAAAGTACTATGTATGGTTGGGTGTCCATAATATCGGACACCTAACGTTTTTCTATCAATAGAAACGTAAAAAATCTCACAATTTGCCTGAAATTTTACTCACGTGTGGAGAAAATACTCCGGATTCACAAGCGCGCACTGAAAATGCGATCTGAGGTACGCGCTCTAGATGGCGGCTTCGAACGCATGAGGTGTCATTTTTTCCGCACTCAGTTGCCCGGCTCATATCGACCGACCACCCCGCCCTCTATTGACAATACGTATAAAGCGTACTTAAACGCGTTTTTTCGACAAGCTGCTGTTTTTTTCTAGTCGTAATTTTTTCCCCAATAATATTTGAATATATTTTGAATCCTTCGATATTACTTTTGAAGGACTGTTTGATGAATTTGACTTGATTTTCATTAGGAAACTTTTCATCGTAATTGAAATAAATTAGATGAGTCGGTTTGTTTTTTCACGGTATTCATTTCTCGTTTCTGCATCAACTCGTACGGTCGTAGCGCAAGCGGGCGACTAAATGTTTATGTCATGTGTATGTGTAACGTACTGTGCACGATCGTACAAGCGGCGGTGACAATTTTGCGGTCAAAATCGTCAAATTTATTACGGAAGGATACGCCTCTACATCTAACAACGAGTCAGCAAAGGTAGGCCTAGTTATATGTAGTTACACGATAAACCTTATTCGATTTTGCTAAATTTCGGTAATTTAGAGGGAATACTTAGTTGTTTTCGCCACATTTTACTCGGTAGCGTAGCCCAGTGAAGAATCGAACACCGTTGCGCGTAGTCCCATGCGTACATTTTCTTTCTGTACGCGCAATGCCATTATAATGCGCGACCGGTCGTTATGGACCCGGTCGGTGGGTTGGACCCCTACCATACATTGCGACGTCAGTGAGAGTGCATTATCATGCTGTTGTTGTTGTTACTACACACATGAAATGGCACCCACTTACTTACGTGATAAATTCATTTACAAATCGGTTACTCTTTATAAGACAATGTGAGAAAGTAATTTTGCCGAAACCTAATTCTCAAAATTGTAAACGTACGTTTTTATGTCTTGGGAGTGAATTATACAATAATCTGTTAGACAGTCCAGCAGCTTTACTGATTTCAATGAACAAATCAACAACTGTGTATGTAGATTTTCAAATGTAAAATAGTAGAATTATTCAAAATGAATTGATGAAGATATTTTTGTATACGTATATATATATATATATATATATATACTTGGTGATTCTATCCTTCTATGAAGAGTGCTCGATATCCTCAAAGGAAGAGCTTTAGACAGAAGTATTGCAACAAGTTCACTCGGTTGACATCAGGTTCATCCGTATTTTATTGCTACTCGGAGTTTCATGCCACCTTCATTTAGGGGCAATCATCAGGCAATGATTAAATACATCCCAGAAATGCATTTGGATTGAATTAACGCATTTTTAGCGCGTGATACCAAAACAAAAACAAAACAAAACAAACTATACGCGCCTGGACCATAGGGACCAGTGCGCACTTAATCATATCCATTATTACGTATATCGGGCAATGATTAAACCGTTGGACAATGCATCGACATCATAAGCTTGTGCGCTATGACCGTAGTTACCAGCGCATACTGAATCACATTCATTATTACGCAATAATAATAATTACAATTGTTCAATGCGTCGGGTGGACTTGACGCGCTTTATAGCGCGTGACACAATAACAAAGTAACAAAGTAACAATAGAGGCCAGTGCGTACTGAATCACTTTCATTATTACGTATGAGTAATAGCATCTGGAAATTTGCATTGATGTAAAGGAAGCCCAGGTGTATACATGCATCAAATTAACCAAATATGCGATGAATTATTAAACAAAATTGTTAAGAGTTATTAAACAAATTGCAATGAAGATAGTTCACAATTAGATGCAGAATACTGAAAGATGGGTTATTGCGGAAATCCTTCAGTAAACAGGAGGACACGACGATTTCAATCTAAGACTTGAAATTACAGATGTAGAATTTATTTTCATGGCGGCACTTCGACACAAGTTCTGGTCTCTTGTTTAGTAGCGTTTGCTTACTTGCGTTCATGATAAGAAGCTTCTCGGTGAGACGTAGGTCGCACCTCTTTGACTCGCTGGTGTACGGGAAGGCATGGCTGGCGATGGACCATTCGATGGTATACGGTGTGCTGTTCTGGTTCAGGTTCCAGATGAATTTGGAAAGCTCCGTGCTGTTCTTGTACCTTTCATGGCGGAAGGATTGGAGGTGGTTGTTGTACCTGAGCTTGAAGGGGGGCTCAGTGACGCCGATGTAGGTCATTTTCTCGTCTGGGGTTATGACCTCCGCGTTGTAGATGAGATTGGTTGCAAGGCAATTTCCTTGGAGTGGACAGAGGTCCTTATTTCGGCAGTTGCACGTTTTCCTGTTAGATTTCTTGACATCTTTCATGGTTTGCGAGTTGTGATTTTTGATGATGCTGCCGACATTCGGCATACAACTGTAACTTACTTTTAGTGTGTTTCTGCTGAATATCCGGTGAAGCTTCGATGTTTTGGGGAAGTGCTTATCCACCAGCATCAGGAATGTGTGGCCGATGTTTGTTCTCACGTTCATACTGTACGGGGGGTTGAACCAGATGATATTGCGCTTTCTGTTTCTCTTTTTAGGTTTGGGTCGATCTTTGGTGTATGCCAAGCTTTCGGAGGTGTACCCACTGGCTTTCAGGGCGTTGTCGTACATCGGCGTGGCTTTCTTGAAGGTCTCCTCGTCACAGGAGATGTCTGAAATGCGTCTGCCTATAGAAGCTGGAAGGCCCTTGATTATCGATGGCGGATGGTTAGATTGCCTGTGGATGTACATCGGGTTGTCGTTGGGCTTACGGTATGGGTAGTACTTGCCGTTATTCAAGTTGAGGGTGATGTCGAGGAAGTTCACGATCTTAAGATTGCAGCTGATGGTGATTTTCAGGCCGAGTTTCTGAAACGTTGCCGTCATGCTCTTCCTAATGCGGTCAGCCTCACTGCCGGAGATATTTTTGAAGACTGCCAAACCATCATCTCTGTAGAGGCCAATATTCCCTCGGCCGTACTCATTGGACAGACTGTTGAGGATATATAGGCCCACAAGCTCACAGACTTCAGCTCCGTCAAAGCTCCCCATTGTGACGTCGAACAGGCTCTCATTATCCTTTTTCCTCCAAGGAAGGTCCTTGTCAAAGAGGATGGACTTCCTCGCGTGCATGATGATCTTGTAGTCACTAGCGGAGATATTTGTGTATTCCCTTGCGAAGTCAATAGCCTTTTTCAGCAGCTGCTCAGAGATTGATGGGTAGAAGTTGACTACGTCGAAGCTGACGAACGTATGCTTCTCCTTCTCCTTTATGTTTTTGAACCAATTGATCACGGCGCCGGAGCTACGCCATTGGTTTACAGATGTAGCACTTCTAACGGCGTTGTTGATATTGTCCAGAATTGCCTTGCTGACGATACCAGTTTCACTTTTGGCGGGGTTGATCAGTCGACAGGGGAGTGAATTTTCAAAATTGTCCTTGTGGTCCTTTAAAGTGAAGAAGGCTTGTTTCTTTGCTACGGTTTCCATTCGATCTTCAATTTTGAGGTCCGTGGCGATGGCACGAGCTTCGGTGTTAATGTCATCGACTGTTTTCATACTCGTGGATTTGTAGCATTTGGTGATGTTGTCTCGGAGTAGTTTGTCGCATAAGGAGCGGTCCATCTCGTATAGTACGCACTGGCCTCTATTGTTACTTTAGTGAGGTTCACACCTAGGTCCCTTTACCTTAAGGTTTTCTAAACCTCGAGGTTTTGTAAACTACGAGGCACTAAACTCCAAGTTAGCGTAGGTGTAGACGCATGTAGTTTAGAAAACCACGACAAAACCTTAAGGCGAAGACACCACGACAACACCACAAGATTTCTTAGGGTGTTGTCGTGGTTTAAGCGCGTAGTTTAAGCGCGCTGTGGCAGCGCACTTAAACTATGACAGATGTGAACGGAGTTTTGCTAACCACGACGCTCAGTTTTTTCCACAATAGTGCGCAACCCTATGGGCAAACTAGGCGCCCTTTATTTTCTATCGTAGTTATCTTTACCTCGAGGTTTTGCTAACTGCATGTAGGTGTGAACGGCATCAAAGTTTTGTCGTGGTTAGGGGAACGCATTTTTGCGCTCGTAGTTAGTATAACTACAAGTTTTTGGATAGGTGTAGACATGGCTTTTGTTACTTTGTTATTGTGTCACGCGATATAAAGCGCGTCAAGTCCACCCGATGCATTGAACAATTGTAATTATTATTATTGCGTAATAATGAATGTGATTCAGTATGCGCTGGTAACTACGGTCATAGCGCACAAGCTTATGATGTCGATGCATTGTCCAACGGTTTAATCATTGCCCGATATACGTAATAATGGATATGATTAAGTGCGCACTGGTCCCTATGGTCCAGGCGCGTATAGTTTGTTTTGTTTTGTTTTTGTTTTGGTATCACGCGCTAAAAATGCGTTAATTCAATCCAAATGCATTTCTGGGATGTATTTAATCATTGCCTGATGATTGCCCCTAAATGAAGGTGGCATGAAACTCCGAGTAGCAATAAAATACGGATGAACCTGATGTCAACCGAGTGAACTTGTTGCAATACTTCTATATATATATATATATATATATATATATATATATATATATATATATCATCAGAGACTTTGGAGCAAAGGGGAAGGGTTTGTTTTGAGGGATTGTTTTGAAATAAAATTATGATTGTAAAAGATGTTTGGTATGAATTAAAGACATGTTAGTTATCATATAGGTTTATAAATCTTGGACCCCATGAAAGAACAGATCTATCAGGTACATCTGAAATGGGCTGTCCACCATTACATATGTTATCATTATTGTCACATGTCAATATGTTTTCATTGTGTTTTGATTCGTGTTTCAATTATGTCACGTTCAACATTGTTTATTTTGTACATGACTTTACTGTTTCGGAAATAAAAACACAGAACAAACAAACAAACAAACAAACAAACAATTTTCACGCCCGTGCCTGTTATAAGTAGGAGAGTACACACGTGTATGACTCATTTCAGCGCTTCTGATTGGCTTCATTCTTGAACCCGTTTTATAACAATTTCTAACATTTGAACGAATTATCAAACTCTCTTTATAGGGACAAATTCCACATTTTTAAAGTGTTTTCACGTGAAGATTTCACGTATTTTTTCTAACCTGTAATGATAGAGGACTTGATTTAGTCTAGGGGGACATTATCCGAATAATGTCAGTGACAAATCGTGAATGAATGTGCAGGGCCTATACTTATCATGACAGTGTTTCCCTAAGTATTCTGCACATCTTTTCTACATTCACTTCATCTAAGTAAATGATTGGGGGGGGGGGGGAGGGGGGACTTGCACTTAGAGAATAGGATAGGCCTTCCTACAAGATCAACAATCAAACACAAATAATGTCATCCCATTCTGGCCATATCAAAGCGATCTTGTAATCTTAGTCTCATATAAGTGGGAGCGCTTTGGCATCGTGGATATTATAAGACTCCCGACTCCCAATCGGAGGACCCGAGTTCGACTCCCGCCCAGTGCTTAAACGTCCTTGGACAAGATGTTTTTACCCATCATGTCCCTCTTGACCAGATGTATAAATGGGTACATTTGCAACGCTATACTGGGTGGCTCAGAAAGAACGAAACACCTAAGATCATTAATTTCAGCAATAATGTTTCAAATATGCCATTATTTTGCATACTATTGGAAAGGCCATTATTTTTCCAAAAGAATGACACCAAGTTCTTTAATTTTGGTTAGTGCATTATTATTTTAGGACCATTTTTTGTGAACCCTTGCAATTTTCAAAATGTGATCATTTTGCACTCTCATAGAGATACCGAAAACAGCGAGAATTCCGGCATGACTTGTCCGGCTTGCCATAGAACCAGTAGCGTTCACAACGTGTGAAATGTGGACAACATTGCCCAACGTTGCGCTCCTAGCTCTTTACTGTGTTGGACGGTGTAATTGTCATTGTCCGTTATCATTGTGAATAAGACGTCCTGTTTGGGCTCATTGAGATGATAAATTGGTGGAAAATAGCGAGGTTTATTCAGGCATGATTGGCAGTGACTTGAGTTCATAAGTGGTTTAGGAATAAAACCCGTACTTTTAATTAAGTATATACATTGATAAATACAATGAGAACTGAGAATACGTATTACTGTATCGGTTTATGAACGCATTAAGGGGTACAATATCTCACCGGGCTTGAAACTAGTTCGCGCCTGCAGATTTTGCTAGTTGCAGAGATGTCTCCACCAGCCTACGACTCTGGTAGAGCAGTGGCAATACTAAAGAGGCTACCCTAGATGATTAAGACCTTATTATTATCATTATTGTTGTTATTATTATTATTATTATTATTATTATTATTATTATTATTATCATCATTATCATTATCATCATCATCATTATCATTATTATCATTACGTTGTGTGTTTGAGGGTGCGCGCGTGTGTGTTACTAGAATAAAGGAAACTAAGAAAAAAAACAGCGGAAGAGGAGTTTTTTTTTTTTTTTTCAAAAGGATAAGAATAAAATTGTGTCGAAAGTTACACCTCTTTTGTTTTTATGCCTCCGCCACGAAGTGTCGCCGGAGGCATTATGTTTTCGGGTTGTCCGTCCGTCCGTCCTTCCGTCCGTCCGTCCTTCCAACTGTCCATGTGGACAACGTAACTAAAAAAAAAAAAAAGTGTAATCAAACTTGGCATGTGATATGAGTGAGTGAAGTTGTGCCTATCAACTTTTGGGTGCCCATGCTCAAGGTCAAAGGTCAAAAGGTCAAGGTCAAATGCTCGAAATTTAACTTTGTCCCCCATATATCTATGCAATGCCTGAAGGTGTTTTCTTGAAACTTAGCATATACATCTACTACCAAATAAAGATTCCCCAGAGAGAGTTTCGGGTCATGAGGTCAAAGGTCAAATGTTAAAATTTCACTTTTCTCCATATCTCGCAAATGGTTCAAGGTATCTTCATGGAACATGGTACATATGCATGTACTGACTGGCAGTAATTATCTAGAGAATTTGAGGGTCATTGGTCAAAGGCCAGGGGTCAAAGGTCAAAGTCAATTCCTAAAAATTTCACTGTTTCCCTCATATCTATGCAATGCCTGCAGGATTTTCCTTGCAACTTAGTATATACATGTATTACCCAAAAGAGATTCTCTGGGAAGTTTCTAGCCAAAAGATTAAAGGTCAAAAGATCAAAGTTCAAGTGAAAGAGCTAAATTTCACTTCTTCCATATCTCGAAAGTGACTCAAGGTATCATCATGAAACTTAGTAGGCCTACATATTTATGCATTTCTGACAGTGATTCTCTTGGGAATTTTAGGGTCATAGAGTCAAAGGTCAAGGGTCAAGGGCCAGGCTAAAATACAAATGTTTCACTATTTAATACTGAAATTGCACTTTTTCTCCATACCTTGAAAATTACTCAATGCATAAACTTATAAAACGGTCAAAAGTCAAGTAAAAATCCTAAAATCCTCAAACACACGTACCTGCACTCTGAGACAATATAGCAAGCCTAGTTCAAGGAAAGGAACATTTAACACATTTGTGACAAACCTGTAATTGTAATATTTTGCCAACTATGTGAAACTGTCATTACACATTGTCAAGACATTGTACTAGAAACCTAATAGGACAACCTTGCATTATGGCGGAGGCATACCGGTTGCCAAAGCGACATTTTTATTCTATACCGCATTATTTGCTCAGTCATTGCCACCATTCTCTAATTTTACACCCTCTTTGAGAATTTCATCCCAATGCGTTTATAATAATTGCCATTGCTGGCAGCAAACAAACAAACAGACCGAAAAGCAAACAACAAACGAACGCCTCGAAATGAACGCCGGCAATTATTCATGATTTTACGAAATTGCATATAAATAAACCGAACTGAACTAAACATCTTAGAATGTCTATCCACCCCGCGATATCAATTTAATGCACACAACACTCATCAGGGTATTATTGAAAGCTGACGCACTGAGTGGAAGGTTGTTGTTGTTGTTCTTGTTGTTATCTTAGTTTTTAAGGCACGTGCCATTCAGTTGTGAATATCTACGCCTAATACATACTAAAAATCTCTTTACAAATATCTTGTTTTCATTAAGAGAAAACAAATTCAAATCAATACTAGAGAAAAAATATCTACGCTGCATTATTGTCGAAATTTTGGAGATTCTGAACAGACTGCCATCACCTCTCATGGACCGTTTTTTTTTTTTTTTTTTTTTTTAGTTTTGTTGATGTTGTGTTGTGTTTGTTTGTTTGTTTTTGTTTACGTAGTTTCTGGCCAGCACGGCTCGGTATCAGTGAACAGGGCTCCTCAGCTCGCGCATGCGCGTGGAGGCTAGGCCACTCCAATACCGACCAACACTGTGATGATATCTGTCAATCTGAGACAAAATAAAGAAACAAAATATAATAATTTCAAAACAATTGTATGATAAATCAAAGCGCAGACATTCTGGGCTTCTTGTGAAGTGAGCAATAATATTGATCATAAACATGCATACACTATTCTTATATTTACTTATCCCATGCACATGCCTCATGCACATCGTGTAGGCCTATACACACACACATATAATGTATACACACCTACACATTTACATTGAGATGTAATTATATCACTGAATCGAATATTGGCTCGTCGGACACAAAACGGGGATTTACCAACTTGCATATAAATGATTATAAGAAAAAGAATCTCTGTGTCCATCTTACGAAGGCCACCATTGCTTTTTGGTGTGAGCACTCTGATGAATTTAGGAGTCTCAGAATGTTCCTTCCTTCCTTGCCATCTGTTCAAAACATCGTTCGTTCTATTATGAGTCTAGGGCATTCATTTTTTTTTTTTTTGAAGTTACGTTGTTTCTGGTATTCCACATCTTTCGTCATTTTTCATTTCATTTCATTTCAGTTTATTTTCATATTTCTGGCATATAGCACAATAAAGTATATAAATAAGAAAATTACACAAAACATAGATTAGATAAAACTTCATCGGAATGTACAAAAGTTTGTCTTAGTATAAACACAAGGTCTGTATACATGAGAGTTGATCTATGGTCATAATGCGAGAAATCATGGGGCCTGCTTAAATAAAAGCAAGCTTGTACAGCCGCAGGTCCCGTCAAATCAGATTTGTAGGGGAACTATGAAATACAGACGTTTTTAGACCAAACTATAACTGGGGGAACCGATTAAAACAAACGAAAATATCCAATCAAATCAATGTTACTAAATAAAATACAGAAAGGCCACATGTTGCAACAATATTATAACCTGCTACAAGTAAGGTCATTGGGAGAACAACGACTGAGATGGAAAAAGATTCGAGTGGGTGTGAAGGTATAGATAATGGCGTAACAGTTTGGCATAACAATACACATAAGGGCAGTAAGAGCTCAGGGGGGTGTTTCATCAACGCTTGTCAGTGCCGACAACTGTCGGCGCTGACCAATTTCAGCAAAATCCTTGGTTTTGATTGGCTGAGATGCTCTGGTCACCGACTGTTACCATGGTGATTCAAGTTGTCAGCACCGACAAACGTTGATGAAACACCCCCCCCCCCCCCAGAAGTCACATTCCAGCAGGGCTCCTATAACCAGACCGTGTATCCACGGTAACCGACAGCTTCCACGCCCAAGAATTTCGATAATCGAGTGCTTGAAGAGCGCAGCAGGCAGACTGATCAAAAATAGTGTACCTATATGGTTTAGGATCCCGCCGGACTACTATTACGGAGTTTTCGCAAGCACGACGCAGCCGGTATTTGAGGGCTCACACCTGTAAATAAAATGGACTGTCCCAGACCCCTTCACAAATTCGTACCAAAGATACCAAAATAAATGAAGAAAAAAATTAATTAAAAATCAATGATGTAGTTTGGCAAAAAACTGAATAGCTGTAGATATTGAGTATGAATTCCTCTACAAACTTCATTTTGGTTGGAAGATGAAAGCTTTTCTGATGGAATTTGAGGGGACTATATTTCATTGGGTACGTGTACGGAAAATAGGTGATTTTTTGAGTGACAAGAACTCGTAGTCTGGCTTTGCGGACCCCTGGACAGAATTAGAGCAGAACAACCCACCCTGGCAATCTGATGGATGAAAGGTAATATCTCACTTATTCAGGTTAGTGAAGATGAAACACCTCATTTCTCCCAGCTATTTTACAGAATTTTTTGAAATTTGAATTTTAACACACGTCTCTATGGGGAATTATTTACCCGTGTGAGCCCTATAGAGAATGCACGCAATACATGCAAGTCTATGGGAAGTTATTCATCCCATACAAGTTCTGCTGGTTTATGTTGATCTTGTATTGTGTCAGATCTCTCTTCCTCCCTCCCCTTCTCCTCCCTACTCCCTCCCCCTCTCTCTCTCTCCTCTACTCCCCCCCCCCAAAAAAAAAACAACTCTATCTTGCTACAATTTCTTTTCTTAATATTATGTTCTTGTGGTACTATATAGATCTTGGTAAATAGCAGTCATCAGTATCACACAACTTTGAATGACTTCTTGTATTGTGTATCTTGTATTGTCTCAGATCTCTTCCTCCCTCCCCCTTCTGCTCCCTACCCCCTCCCTCTACCTCTCTCCTCTACTCCCCCCCCCCCTCCCACTCTTCCTTGCTACAATTTCTTTTCTTAATGTTATGTTCTTGTGGTACTAGATCTTATACAGTAAATAGCAGTCATCAGTATCACACAACTTTGAATGACTTCTTGTATTGTGTATCTTGTATTGTGTCAGATTTCTTCCTCCCTCCCCTTCCCCTCCCCACCCCCTCTCTCTAACTCTCTCCTCTACTCCCCCCCCCCCCTCCTCAATTCTGCCTTGCTACTATTTCTTTTGTTAATATTATGTTCTTGTCACCAGATCTTAGTACATAGCAGTCAGTCATCAGGATCACACAAGTTTGAATGACTGTGTTATTTTAATGTATTTCTTTGTTTTGGATACCACTGAAACAGCTCAAAATACATAAAGTTAGTCTGTTTGACAAAACAAAGTCTTATCAAGTACTTTGTAGGCTATAAGGCGATGATGACACACCCACAATCAAGGATAACTGCCTGGATCTATGTATTCATCTTATGAAGAACTGATCAAAACTGCAAGATTTATTTTAAAAAAACCCTAAAGGGCATGATTTTCTAAAAGTGTCCCTTTGAGAAGCTTTATAATCCTTGAAAGTGTAATTTCTCATATGATGTAGGGGCAAATATCATAAAAAACACATTTATGATGTTTAAAAGTCAAATAAGAAATATGACCTCCACTATAGGGCTCACACCTGTAAATAAAATGGACTGTCCCAGACCCCTTCACAAATTCGTACCAAAGATACCAAAATAAATGAAGAAAAAAATTAATTAAAAATCAATGATGTAGTTTGGCAAAAAACTGAATAGCTGTAGATATTGAGTATGAATTCCTCTACAAACTTCATTTTGGTTGGAAGATGAAAGCTTTTCTGTTGGAATTTGAGGGGACTATATTTCATTGGGTACGTGTACGGAAAATAGGTGATTTTTTGAGTGACAAGAACTCGTAGTCTGGCTTTGCGGACCCCTGGACAGAATTAGAGCAGAACAACCCACCCTGGCAATCTGATGGATGAAAGGTAATATCTCACTTATTCAGGTTAGTGAAGATGAAACACCTCATTTCTCCCAGCTATTTTACAGAATTTTTTGAAATTTGAATTTTAACACACGTCTCTATGGGGAATTATTTACCCGTGTGAGCCCTTGAGCGTGCTGTGTGCAAAATTTGCTTCTGCGCATGATCAAATCCGAGAAACGTCTCGTCCTGGGGAAAACGAGTACGGTATTCGGCCAAAATAACGTTCGGTCCCAATGCAGCTGGGCAGGAGTGAGCCAGCCAGCCAACCAGCCAATCAGCGGTCTTGTCCCCACGCCTCCGTCCTCTCCACAGAACTCTTACACAAGAGTTCTGTGGTCCTATCAGGAAAGCGAAACTGCTGAGTTAATAAATGGGGACGGGAGTCCGAGTACGGGGACTGTCACAGGTGATTGCTTCCGCGTATTCTCGGTCTTCCCGTCGTGTAGCGAAAACTCCCTATTAAAGGATAGACAAGGGGAAATAAAAAGGAACAAGTACTATACACTAAGCACGTCGTATATGACTGCTCAGAAGGTATTGCTTCGATTTTCGTTTGAATAAGGTTAAAGTGGTGCAACTTATAAGTTCCGTGGGGAGTTCATTTCAATACTTAGGCCCAGTGAACCTATTTTTTTTTTTTTTTACCGAAAATTGTTCGGGTACTTGTATAAGGTGATACGCATAACGTTGACGGGTTGGATAATCATGAACTGTATAATTCCTTGTAAACATTTGGGGGAAATGCATTTGGTAATTAGCCAGTTGAGAATTGAAACATTAAACAGGCCAACGTTGTTATAAGATAACTCAGGAATTTTCAAAATTTTACGGTGTGATTTACAATTCTAGTTGCGCGTTTTTGCACAATAGATAACGAATCGATAAGGTTTTAGAAGCATTTCCCCAAGCCAGAATCCCATAATTAAGATAGGGAGTTATCAAAGTTGAATATACCCTGTAGAATATTACATGAAAAAAAAATATCTAAGTTTATTAAGAACCCCAGTATTTCTAGCAATAATTGTATTTACATGATTAAAATGGGTTCTCCAAGATAAATCACTATCGATATAAAGACTCAAAACATTTTGTACCATTGACCTGTGACAGATCAATGTTGTTTATCTTGACAGAGATAGGAAACATAGGTGGCGAATTACAAAACAACATAATAATGAATTTTATCAATGTTTAAGGATAATTTGTTTGCAAAAATCCAAGACTGAACAGAAACAAGTTCATCATTTACTATGTTTATAAGCGCATCAGGATTTTGATGAGAAGAGAACAACTTTGTATGATCAGTCTTCATAACAAGCGAGGAAAGAATCTTAGATAAGTTCTGAATATCGTTTATATATGAAATAAAGAGAAGTGGGCCTAACAGGGAACCCTGTGGAACACCACAAGAAATCAGTTTAGATTGGGAGTCGTGGCCGTGGATACTTACAAATTGTTTTCTATTTGTTAAATAATTAGTAAACTATTCTAGCGCCCTTCCCCGAATTCCGCAATGATTTAACTTATAAAATAAAATATCATGATCTATTGTATCAAACGCCTTGGAGAAGTCAAGAAAAACACCAACAGTATGAGAAACGTCATCTAATGGAGTATATAGCATGAGCTATCTTATCAATAAACTTGAGTAATGCGTGAGTTGTATTATGTTTTTCTTTCCGAAATCCAAATTGAGAATCAGTAAATATTTTTGCATAAAGAAGGAATTGAGGGTACGTTTATACACAAGTCTTTCAAGTATCTTTGAAAAGGAAGTTTAAAGAAAACCGAGACGATAATTATAAACAAGGTCTTTTCGTCCTTTTTTGAAAATGGGAACTCTGGCAACTTTCATTTTGTAAGGAACTTTACCACTAGATAAAGATTGATTTAGGATAAAAGTAGCTAGGCAAAATATTTCATAAATCACATTTTTTACCAAAAACATTGTAATTGCATCATATCCTGAACTTTTTTTCAATTATTATTTAAGCATCTTATACCATGGCACTCGTGACCAGTCTTTATAGTCGTGATGGTCAATCAGACTTTTCCTCATAGCTAACCAGCCTTTCCTGGTAGTCACTAATCAATCAAGCGAACAGAAGTGACTGAGCATTCACACGTACCGAGATTGCTTAAACCGAATTTGAAACACGATTGTAATCAAGCAAGCTAGAATCTGGTTTCAAAGTAAGCAAACTTGCCGTGTGAATGCAACCTGGAATCGCGGAGGGTGATTTGAAACTTAATTAGAATCACGTTTCAAATGACGGTCCGGAGGTGTTTTTCAATCACGTTTCGCCGGAATTAATCAACGAAATGACCGTGTGAACTTATCTTAAACTTTTTAAATGTTTCTATTGAAGAAACAAACATGACATACAAACAAGAACAAAACAGTAAATGCATTATAATTTGATACAATCAAACGAGGTTTTACACATCAAACATGAACTTACTAAAGTAGATGCCAAGATTACAATTTTTAAGGCAATGTAATACTCTGTTTTTTGTTTAACACGAATATAAGAGAGCAGTGAAGGGAAAGAGGGTTTAACCTTTTGGAATTTACAGCGATATATGCAGAGCAAAAAGAAATAGGAGTGAGGTTGAGAAGAATGGTTGACTCCAGATAGTTTTTTTTTTTCTTTCAAAATCTGATAAAATTTATGTCTCTTTCAGATTGGAGCTTAGATATCTCTCTAATCTGGACCAGATGGGAGCAACGCTTTCACAGAAAACTAAAAAGTGCTGAATAGAATCTTCTTCCCTATTGCAAACAGTGCATAAGGAAATATCAGACCTCCCAATTTTGGATGGGAAATCATTTGTAGCAATGGCTTTGTGAAACACCTTAAAGTAAAAAGATTTCAACTGAGTTTCCACAGTGCATTTGAAATTGAATACGAGACCATGAATACGAGACCATTCGTCTGTATCAGTATTGACATCAAACACCGAAATTATTCCAAAATTCTAGTTTGATACCAGGCACTTCCACAGATTTTAGTATAGGATATGCAAATTTGGGGAGCTTTTTGGCCTGAAGTAATTTTTGCAGAACAAAATCATATAGGTCTCTGGTATCACGAGACCACGAACCCCCTACTGGTATGGATTTCACAAGGGAGTTATACTTCCTCTTGTCTTTGATAGGGATATCAAATTCTAAAACTAATTCAAACTCTTTAAAGCGGTCACCACACACTATATCCTGGACAGAATGAATCCCTCTTTCATACCAGGATGGATTGTAAAAATACTTTTTGGTTTTAAGGCGAAAGTTCTTATTAAACCAAAGCATGTCCCGATTATGCAGTTCTGCCAAGTTCATAGTTGTCAAAAATTTAGTTTTAAACACATACCAAGTTCTAGCAAACTCTGCAAGTTGACAATTCACGGTTTTTAAAGCCTTCTGGGGCAAAGGCCCTAAAAAGAATATCAATATCTTTGTTAACATCAGACAATCAAAGTAACTCAATTTCTTTCCAAGCCCTGGTTGCTGAGATATCCAACAAATTTTTAGTCCATGTTAATTTCTGAGCAAGGGCAAACGAACATATACCTCAACCATTTAAGACCACAATAATTTTAATCATTACAGAGGAAGGTGCGTTTAACCCGGTCGTTACCTCCAATCCAAATAAACTTTAAAAATTGTTTATCAATTTCCTTTAAAAAAAGATCAGGAATATGAATACAAAGAGTTGAAAATAGATACAAAAATTGTTGTAAAATTAATGTCTTGAGAACAGTTATCTTCCCAATGAAAGATAAACCTCTTGTACGCCAGCAATTAAGGGATTGTATAACAGAGCTTAATTTAATTTTGAAATGAAGGTCATAGAGAGTGTTCAAATTAAGAGAAAACTTAATCCCCAGACAAGAAAAGGAGGAGTCTTTCCAAATGAGACCTTTGTCACTAAATGGTCTCCCAGTTGATCCTTTCAGCGACCCAAGCCAGACACTCTCACTTTTAGATAAATTAATTCTACAGCCAGAGATTCCAGCAAAATTATCGAGCAAAGCGAATAAAGCTTCAGAAGAGGTACTATTACTATTTAGAAAACATGTTGTATTATCAGCAAGCATGCTGACTTTGTGTTACATGTTACCAATCTTAATGCCTTCTATTTGGCTTTTTAAACGAAATGAAATCCCAAGAATTTCAATTGCTAACAAAACAACAACAAAAAACAAAAAAAAAGGGTAAGGGGAGATAGAGCAGCCTTGAAAAATGCCTCTTTCCAATTTGATATCAGGGGATGAATATCCATTATTGATTACATAACTCTGTCTATATTTATAAAAAAAGCACTTAATCCAATCAATAAAACCTTTGCCAATATTGAACTGTTCTAAAACTTTAAATAGATACATGTGTTCTACACTGTCAAAAGCCTTTTCTATATGTAAAAGTACAACGGCACCTGGTATTTCATGAGTATTTCTATAATCAATGAGATCTAATCGAATATTATCAACATATCAACCTGTTAGGAAGCCTGATTGACTCGTATGTATTACATCATTTAGACATGCTTTCAAGCGGGTAGTAAAACATTTTGCAGTAAACTGTGAGCAAGGATATAGGCCTAAAATTTTTCACATAATTATTATGGTCTCTACCT
Source organism: Diadema setosum (assembly GCF_964275005.1). Taxonomy (NCBI): domain Eukaryota; kingdom Metazoa; phylum Echinodermata; class Echinoidea; order Diadematoida; family Diadematidae; genus Diadema; species Diadema setosum. Next base: position 13,877,500 of record NC_092695.1, read on the forward strand.
TTTTTAGGCAGAAGAGAAATAACTCCAGATCTTTGGGACAAGGATGTTACAAGTCATTTCTCCCCTGACTTAGGTCAGCAGGACTAACGGCTAGGCCAAGCAAATGCCAAGTAGGATGCACACAGGTAGAATTTCTGGGCCATGTAGTACAGGAGGCCAAGTTGAAGCCCCAACAGGACAAGGTAGAGAAAATTCTCACCGCCCCTAGGCCTGAGACCAAGGAGGAGATGCGCTCCTTCATTGGGCTTGCGAGTTGCCCCGTGAACAAGCTTAGTCTACCATAGAGAGGGAATGCCTAGCTCTAGTATGGGGAACTAGCAAATTCCAAGTGTACCTAGAAGGTAACGAGTTCACAATTGAGACTGACCACCGTCCACTTGCCTACATCAATCAGGCCAAGTGTACGAATAGCCGAGTAATGAGGTGGGCGTTGGCCCTTCAACCATTTCGGTTCAGAATTGAAGCAATTCCTGGCTCAGAGAATGTCGGAGCTGATTTTCTCAGTAGAGTAGCCAAGTAGGCTATAAGGATGAAGTGGACCTATTTTATTTTTTATAATTTACCCATGTACCCAGACAGAATGCAATTTGATTCTGTCCAAAGAAGAATCGGTCCGTGAAAAGTTGAAACAGGATAGAAACGTAACCATGGCAACTTAATGTATGTGTTGAGGTTCATTGATGTTTATGTTTACATCTTGCCACCAGTCTCAAGTTATGAAGGCTGTAGGTAAGATAAATGATTGTAATGTTGTGAGAAAATATAAAATATTTTCTAGAAATGGGGGGTCATGTTACAAGTCATTTCTCCCCTGATTTTCCTATTGCTATTGTTACGCCCTACTCAAGAATCTGGGCTACTACCGACAGCAAAAGGGAGTTATGAACACCTGGACAGAACATTCCTGTGTATAGAAATCTGGCCAAGCAACAATACATTGCTGAAATCATACAGTGTCTGGCTGCCAGTGTGGAGCAGCACTGTGCAGGGGAAGCTACAGGTGTTGCACAGAACAATGCAAGTTGATTTAATACATAGGGGCAATACAACCACATGTCATACTGGCTTCATCGAAGCAACCTCAGTGGCTATGCAGCAGTTGCAAGGGCAGCAGTTAGACTGCAGGGTCTGCTGGAAAAGGCTTGAGCAGACGATATGAGGTCGGATACCGGCAGTTTTTAGTCACCAAACTGTAAGTTAGTAGTTTTATTACGATATCCTCTTTTTTCCAAATATCAGTTATTATTTGAAGTTGTATTCTACAAAGGAAAAGTGGTTTTGGTAAACCGACCACGTGTTATATTATGTGCACAGCTTTTGTAGTCTCTGGTATAGAGCAAGCTAGTTGAAAGCAGGTTGAATTATATACCGTCTGTGATAATATGTTGATGAAAGTTATTGTTTGTGATAATGTGTAATGCAGAGAAGTTATCCCCCCCCCCTGTTTAATAACACCGTTGCATGTGTAAGAGGATAATAGATTATACATGGTGTTACTGGCGTAATGATTACTTTCAAACAGAGTGCTGAAGTGCTTTTTATGTTGATATTTGATATACGGAAAGGAGCATTATGAAGCAAGATAAATGCCCAACCGAAGTCAAAATGGTTGTGTTCATACAATGTAGACTATAGACATGAGAAAATGTTTAACTCTTTTCTGAAGGCACCGAAGTGATAGCTGCAGTATTAAATCCTTGTGGATAGGTGTTTATTGATATAAAATGGTAAGAGAGTAAGTAGGTTTTATGTTGTGATAATTTCGTTACTGGACTCTGTAGATGGCGTTAACTTGGGTCATTCGGGTGTACGTAGACAACCCGTGCACGCCGTGCAAAGATAACCCCAGCTCGTGACAATGTGTTCGGGCCACTTCGGACAAGGAAGGAACCCGCCGTGTACTACACGTCCAATTGGAAACCGTCCCTTCGACGAGGACTTGCACTCCGTCTTCGCAGCGAACTGTTTCGCGTTCGACTTCGACGATCACGGAGACAACTTCAGCATGACAATACCAGGTTTTGTTTATCCCGAAAGGAACACTTTGAACTGTTAATATTCAAACCCCTAATTGTAAACTGTGCGCACAGGTAGTATAAACTGACGAGTTATCGCAAGTGTTGAGTTTAATCCAAGAAGCTTATGCAAACCATATCAGTAACCGGAGTAAAGTTTAGGCAATAATCATGGCCATATTGCGAAGCATTTGTTAAGTTTTCTCTATGCTATGAATAGATAGGAGATTGATATGAAGCCGGCGTTCAAGCATTACGTCGTTAGAGTGAGATTTGAGGTGTCATGATAAGCATTGACTGAACTGTGTGCATGGGCGTATGTGACGTGTCTGTGTGTTGTTTTGTTTATTGTACCACCATCTTAATTTGTTTCTAGATTGAAAGACCGGAAATAAATCTTATAATTTCCGGAATTATGGTGTTTTGTGCTTACTTTGTCTGAGTTCTGTATTCAAGGAGTCACACTGGACCAACAAGCAATCACACGCTCTCAACGGCTGTGACAAAGGACATGTGCCCACATTCCAGCGAGTTATTGAAAGAGTTAATCAACATGTTTAAAAAATCATTAAGAAATACAATATAACATTCAACCGGGAGACCATCAAGTCCTGGACACTTATCAGAAGACATGGACTTTAGTATATGTTTTCCCGGTCAATTTCACACTTTTGTCGTTCAAGTTCCTATTCCAAGCATTCGATTTCACGTATTCCACGCTCGCAGCACTGAATCAGCAATCAAATTCAAAATCGGGTCATTCGAATTCACAATCGGAGCATTCATATTCACTATCGGAGCATTCAAATTAACTGTCAGAGCATTCAAATTCACTATCGGAGCATTAAGATTTAATGCCCCTGTCACACTTTGCCGGATAAGGCAAACGCATGGGAACCGAAGGTCGATTTTTGGCATCCGTTGATATCCGTTAAAATGGGTTTCATGTCCTCTTTATCCTTTGGATGGACATTAATTTGTCTTCCTTTGATGTTCGTCAGAGCGGCGAGAAAACTCTGTGCATACACAAAGTTTTTCCTCGTCAAAAACGGATGGCGCGATCCAGGCGCGCCGGAAGCAGTTTTGGATTGGGGGG